>NC_083593.1:14880839-15480839 GCF_027579695.1 Neoarius graeffei | reverse complement strand
AAAGATGACACTGAAGGAGCTGCACAGATCCACAGCGGAGATGGGAATATCTTTCCATAGGACCACTTTAAGCCGTACACTCCACAGAGTGGGGCTTTATGGAAGAGTGGCCAGAAAAAAGCCATTGTTTAAGAAGACACATTTGGAGTTTGTTCAACAGCATGTGACAGACTCCCCAAACACATGGAAGAAGATTCTCTGGTCAAATGAGACTAACATTGATCTTTTTGGCCATCATGGGAAATGCCATGTGTGGCGCAAACCCAATACCCTGAGAACACCATTTCTACAGTGAAGCATGGTGGTGGTAGCATCATGCTGTGGGGATAATTTTCATCTGCAGTGACAGGAAAGCTGATCAGGTTTGAAGCACTTGCATGTGACGTCACAGCCGATCCAGATTGTGACAGACGCCATCTTGTCGGTCAAACGCCATATTCCGCCTTCTACTTCTACTTCTGGTTCTACTTCTGCTTTTACTTCTACCTTTTCTTCTGGAAAACCCTACCAGTGTTGCCAGATTGGGCGGTTTCCCGCCCAAGTTGGGCGGTTTCAAGTGCATTTTGGCGGGTTTTGAACATAATTTGGGCTGGAAAATGTCAGCAGTATCTGGCAACACTGAACCCTACTATATACAATTCTACTACAACAGCTGCGGCTACAAGCTCTCCCTACCTGTGCACGTTTTTTATGTTTTTTGTGTGTATTTTTGCGTGTTGTTCGTCTGTACCGGACTTCAATATCCACTACAACCGTATGGACTTACTGGACATTGGTTTCCAGCAGAAAATGACGGTTTGTAGCGATTTCCATCACATGCACAACATTCTGGACGAGAAAAAAAAAAACATTCCGGACGAGATTGCGAGACCAGCGGGGTCTCCGTGGATTGTTATCGGAAGCAAAGCGAAGGAGGTGGTGCCGGGAGCAGAAGCAAAAGCGAGGCTGCAGAGCCGGCCTATTGACTAAGCTCAGAAAACAGCTACTCAAATCTCCACTGCCAAGCCGCTACCTCTCCAACGCCAGATCCATGTAAACAAGACGGACGAGCTGGAATTACCTTATTCTGTTCTATAATCGGCTGGTCAGTGCTATACTCAATACTTAAGTGACTTACCCGTCCAATGAGGATTCTTGTTTACAAGATGCCACATCTGAGTCTCTGACAAATCCTGAATTTCTGTAGAGATAACTGTCCAGAGATTTATAAGCACGCAGTGCTTCACCACTGAACAGCGAGGGAAAGTTAATGAGGTAATTATACACGTCCGGGTATTCCGCTGGCAGTTCAAAATCCGGTCGTGAAAACTCCGTCCGGTAAGCCATAAGGGTCACAAATCCGTAGATCGTTTATTTTAGACATATATCTAGTTATCTGTTCATTAGAAAAATGAGCTGTGTAGTCCGTCGGTTGAAATTGATCCATTCTGCACACGAGTGCAGTAGTATTCAGCGGTGTTTTTGACCGACAAGATGGCGGTTGTGTACTTTCCGGTCACGTGACTGCAAGATCTCTATACAGGGTAATTTTGGAGGAAAACCTGTTTGAGCCAGCCAGAGGTTTGAGACTGGGATGAAGGTTCACGTTCCAGCAGGACAATGACCCTAAACATACTGCTAAAGCTATACTGGAGTGGTTTAAAGGGAAACATTTACATCTTGGGATGGCCTAATCAAAGCCCAGACCTCAATCCAATTGAGAATCTGTGGCATGACTTGAAGATTGCTGTACACCAACGCAACCCATCTAACTTGGAGTTGGAGCAGTTTTGCCTTGAGGAATGGGCAAAAATCCCAGTGGCTAGATGTGCTAAGCTAATCAAGACATACCCCAAGAGACTTGCAGCTGTAATTGCAGCAAAAGGTGGCTCTACAAAGTATTGACTTTGAGGGGTGAATACCAGTCAATACCAGGGTGGCATGGTGGTGTAGTGGTTAGGCCAAAAAAAGTGTGTTTCCGGTAACCCGACCGATCGAGAATTTCTGCGTCGAAATTGCCGACCGTAAAGTTTTTATTACAAATTTCCCTCGATATTTTAGTTTGTCATAATTTTTTGTTTCAACGCATTCAAGTTGTGAAAGAAACGATAAAAAGTAAAATGTTTCGCCACTTCTGTCAGCCCTCCTGCATAAACATGGAAGTGCACTTGTATACTGAAGGAGGAAGGGAAAACTGAGCCGAGCTGCCATTTTGAATCCTCATTCACGGCTGTAATGCAAATTGCTTCCTCTTCAGTATACAAGTGCACTTCCATGGCAGGGAAAAACACTACATTTTGCCGCCTATGTAGTCCCATTTTTATACAAATAGGAGTCATTCAGGATTCAGCCATGTTTTTGCTCGGTGTTTTTGCTCGACCCAAGTTCTACAGTAGGCTAGGCTAGGCCGTCTGCTTTTAATGGAAGTAGCCTAGCCTAGGACGTTATTTTCACGTTATTTCTTGATGAGGTGTTTTCACGTTATTACATGAAAATATCATGAAATAACGTGATAATTTCGTATCATGAAATTACGTGATGTTGTTATTACATGATAAATATATTGTAAAAACGTGATAACTTTAACAATATCTTTTCACATAATTACTTGATTCTAAGCCAATTTTTTTTTGAGTGTGGCAGCAATACGCTTCCGTAGGTCATAACTCGAACTCTTGCGATATTTTTTTTTATTCGTTTAAAGATTTAAAACACTTTTATTTTATTATGATGTGTGGTATAAAGGATTCTGTGCCAAAATACTATTTTGTAAGATGTTTACTTGTGTTAATTTTTTCGAACAAAATAAAAAAAATTTAAGAAAAAAAAACCTTTTTCCTACCTACCGACCTTGTTTTAGTATTTCATGTTACCTGAAACACACTTTTTTTTTTTTTTGGCCTTAGCACAGTCGCCTCACAGCAAGAAGGTTCTGGGTTCGAACCCAGCGGCCGGCAAGGGCCTTTCTGTGTGGAGTTTGCATGTTCTCCCCGTGTCTGCGTGGGTTTCCTCCGGGTGCTCCGGTTTCCCCCACAGTCCAAAGACATGCAGGTTAGGCTAATATGGGACGGCCTTGGGCTGAGGCGCCCTTGAGTGAGGCACCAAACTCCCAACTGCTCCCCGGGTACTGTTAGCATGGCTGCCCACTGCTCTGGGTATGTGTGTGTGTGTGCTCACTGCTCGTGTGTGTGTGTGTGTGTGTGTGTGTGTGTGTGTGTGTTCACTGCCCCAGATGGGTTAAATGCAGAGAGGAAATTTCACAAGTGTGTGATGAATAAAGTTGTGCTTTCTTTCTTTCTTTCTTTCTTTCTTACTTACTTACTTACTTACTTACTTACTTACTTACTTACTAGGGCAAACACCAAGGGGGATGAATACTTTTGCAAGACATTGTGTGGAGACTTTTTTTCTATATCCACTGTAAAAACCTTTAGAATAATAGCAGAGCACTTTGACCTTTAGATGCCACATTTTAAAATTTTCTTAAAAAAAATCCTGCTGATGTGATGGGTGTTTTTTGGCTTCTTTCATTCCACCTCAGCCATCTGTTTCTTTCAGGCTTATTCTGTGTCTAAGAATTCAGTTTAACACTGTAGTCATCACAACACTGGCTGTTAAAGTGCACATCTTGGGTATATTTAGGAGCAAGATCAATGTAATTCTCTTATTTGACCAAAGTTTAATATAAAATACCCATCACATTTTGCATTTTGTGCAATTTTTATACCTTTATGCAATGCCAGAAAAATTCAGTTTAAATCAAGCCATTTGAGGCGAATTGGTTCGCCTTTGAAAAAACTTGGCATTGGATTTCCCGGGAAACATTGATTTTCGTGATGTCACACGCGGGACGCCTCCTTCTGAATCCCATGTCAGTGTTGGTTTGTTTATGAGAAAACGACCTGGTGGTTTTCTGCAAATTTCTTCAACGTTATCACGTAATTATTAAAATGGTTAACAGCTGTATCGTAGGAGGCTGTAGCAACACCAATCATGATGGGATTAGTACTCATCGTTTTCCAAAAGACCGGACAATGAGAGAGAAACGGGAGCGCTTCGTGCGAGGCACCCGGAAAAAGCCGAGGACCAAGCAGAGCCAAGAAAAAGACCAAGAAAATTGGCAATTCACAAGTTGACTGTTGCCAGGGTAAGAAATAAGGGACTATACTCTAAATTAGGTGTTCCTGTGTTTGTGTGGTACGCGGATAATGTTATTTATTGACACGCAAAAGTAAACAACACGGAAGCGCTGGGCGATAATACGCTTACTTCACATGTATCAAGGGGATCTGCGTGTCAGGGCTTGAGATCTTGGGACCTGTCAAACACATTAAACGTATATACAACCCTGCTTAGCCGATTCCATGTGTGTAGCTTATGAAATCCTTGTCCTACAGTAGCCAGTACTCTTCTAAATGAAGAAATATATAAATACATAATAGTAATTAGAAAAAATACGATTTATGTAACTAGATAGATGAGCATTGATGCATGAATCCATGGGTTTAGAAGCTCAGGCGACAATTCCATATTTCAATGCAAAATCGCTAGCTGCTAAACTTGGTCTACATGGACTGTGCACTGAATCGATGTAAGCTCTCGCAGCCTGCTGGCGGATCCGCACGTGACGTCACGAATCTGGCTCCAGACTCCCTTGGGATTTTTCCAGACGCGTTTTGTTATTTTATTTTTTTCTGCTGTAGACAGATGGCCTTGTGCAAAATTACCCTTCTGGATGAGTGTGTAAAGGGACATACTTTTCATATTTAAAAAAACAAACAAACCAAAATTTGTCCAGAATATGCACTTTTTAAAGCCAAAATTAAAGGTCCGACACTAATATACTTGATAAGTCAAGTGTGGACATCAGTCTGTATAGCAGTGTCTAACTATTAAACAACAGAATCTTTAATTCTTGGTGTGTACTGTCTCCTCAGGATCATTTGAACAGTTCTGTCTTCTTAGCGTCTTTATTGTCCAAGTTCAAGACGGTAAATACACACCAGCAAGACTCAGAAGTAGCATGCCTCTCAAACACAATCTAGGGCGGGTACAGTGGATATAAAAAGTGTACCCACCCCGTTAAAATGGTAGAAAAAAAAATGAGATCATGAAAAATAATTTCAAAACTTTTCCCACCTTTAATGTGACCTATAACCTGTACAATTCAATTGAAAAACAAACAAATCTGTTAGGGGGAAAAACATACCGTACAATAAGCTGGTTGCATAAGTGTGCACACCCTTAAACTAATACTTTGTTGAAGCACCTTTTGATTTCATCACAGCATTCAGTCTTTTTGGGTCGGAGTTTATCAGCCTGCCACATCTAGACTTGGCAGTATTTGCCCACTCTTCCTTGCAAAAGCGCTCCAAATCTGTCAGATTGCGAGGGCGTCTCTTGTGCACAGCCCTCTTCAGGTCACCCCACAGATTTTCAATTGGATTTAGGTCTGGGCTCTGGCTGGGCCGTTCCAAAACTTTTTTGGGGTCATTGTCGTGCTGAAAGATGAAATTCATCTTCAGCTTTCTAGCAGACGCCTGAAGGTTTTGGGCCAAAATTGACTGGTATTTAGAACTGTTCATAATTCCCGCCACCTTTACTAAAGCCTCTGTTCCAGCTGAAGAAAAACAACCCCAAAACATGACGCTGCCACCACCATGCTTCACCGTGGGTATGGTTGTGTTTTGGTGATGCGCAGTGTTGTTTTTGTGCCAAACGTACCTTTTGGAATTGTGGCCAAAAAGTTCAACCTTGGTTTCATCAGACCATAACGCATTTTCCCCACATGCTTTTGGGAGAGTTGATTGTAAATTTTTTTTTTTTTTGCAAAATTTAGCCAGGCCTGGATATTTTTCTTTGACCCTACCTCATAGTCCAGGCATATGGAGAATACAGGAGATTGTTGTCACATGTAGTACACAACCAGTACTTGGCAGAAATTCCTGCCGCTCCTTCAGTGTTGCTGTAGGCCTCTCGGCAGCCTCCCTGACCAGTTTTCGTCTCGTCTTTTCATCAATTTTGGAGGGACGTCCAGTTCTCGGTAACGTCACTGTTGTTCCATATTTTCTCCACTTCTTGATGACTCTCTTCACTGCGCTCCATGGTATATCTAATGCCGTGGAAATGTTTTTGTCCCCGTCTCCTGACTGATACCTTTCAGCAATGAGTTCCCTTTGATGCTTTGTAAGCGCTCGGTGAACGCTGGCTTTTGCTGGAAGATGCAACTGAGTAAATGTCTGAACTTTATTTGGGGTTAATCAGAGTCATTTTAATTGATGGCAGGTGTGAACCCCAAAAGATTGAATGCTGCAATTAAATCAAAAGGCGCTTCAACAAAGTATTAGTTTAAGGGTGTGCACACTTACGCAACCAGCTTATTGTACAGTTTTTATTTTTTTTCCCTCCTAACAGATTTGTTTGTTTTTCAATTGAACTGTAAAGGTTATAGGTCACATTAAAGGGGGGGGGAGTTTTGAAATTATTTATTGTCTCAGGTTTTTCTGATGTAAAAAAAAAAAATTTAACGGGGTGTGTACACTTCTTTTTTTTTTTTATATCCACTGTATTTATTACGCTCGAGCTCAGTTGCTGTCATGTCGGAATGGTGCACATGTACGCTTGTATCTGTATCTTGGTTGAAATCACTTGTCCCCAGAGGAAGACAAACATCACTAAGGGCCTCAAGGAAGTGTGCAGTAGTCATTCCCGAGAAGTCCCCCATGAGATGTGAATGTGACCTCAGGAATAATCTGATAGCCATGCTAAAATAATCATCGCAGAGAAACATTTGGTCTTATCAGTATTCTCGCTTGGTGTTTGTGCGCATGATTTTGTGATCTATCTTTAGACACAGCATCATTAATTCATGCACGGAGAAGCCCGAATGCCTCTGTTTTCTTGAACGTGCTTAAGACTGCAAGAAAAATGCTCATCCTTGACTGTTCTGTAGCGAATTAATTTGGGAGAGGAATCTGAGCCGAGTGGTGTGTGAGGACACGAAGGGTCCTCCGAACTCTTGCGTGTTCTACATGGTGAGCTCCGAGTGTATGATTGGGTCAGTGTACCTCAGCATTTGGTCCTTGACCATGGATAAGAAGGGAGAGAAAGGAAAAGGTCTCAAACCTGAGTGAAGAGAAAGAGAGTCGGAGAACATCCTCGGTGAAGCTGAAGCTGATTTCTGCTCTGCTACTGAACTAGGGCAAAGAGAGCTTCTATTCATAGCTCTACAATTAACTATAGGAGCCTGACTTAATGTACGTACTGAGAGACATGGAGACGGAGGCAGACCGGGAGTCAGGACGAGGCCTGATTAACTGAATCATTGATGTTAGGGGATGTTGAAAGTGTGTGATGTTGTACCAGAGAAGCTCCTGGGGCATAAGTGCAGAAAATAATTAGATTTGATTGTGAGAGCAAAGTGATTCAGGCTAAAATTGCAGAGAGAGAATTACTTTCTCTGAGGTAGAAGTGCTTGTGAGTGCGGAGCTATGCACCATTAAAGAGCAGAGACAGCACTGCATAGCAAACGGGCCGCACCAGAGTCGAGTCGTATCCGTAACGGTTTGTGCACGTGGCACGGATGAGACTGGATGAACAGCACGAATTGTAAACTGTAAAATGAAAGTCCTATAGAACGTGTGTTTTAGAGCTTAACCTCGGAGTGAAAGCCAGTTTTGTCTGAACTAATACAATATGCTTTTCTAAGCTTTGCTTAGTCTGCAGATACATTTGTTAACGTGAGCAGAGCAGGCCGACCGCTTTAGTCCTGTTTGACCTCTTGTCTCCTTTAATGCTGCAAGGTCAGTTGCTCAGTTCTTTTTACTTGCACAGCTTATTTTTGTGTGTATACCGTGTGTGTGTTAGGGAGGTGGCAGGATGATGTTTTCGATCTTTGTGAGAAGATTAGGAATGTCTGACAGTTTAAACTTGTGAGGACTTTTGACTGGTGGGATTTTATTTAAACAAGGTTATTTAGGTTTAGGGGTTGGTATAACATTAATTATATATTCACTGGACATGAGCAATCGCATGTTCTGATTGGCTACTCTACTACTAGGCTATCAGCTCATATACTGTGAGTAGAAAAAAAAAACAAAATGGTGGAGCATGTTGCTGAACCAACTGAGGACGAAATAAAAACTCTACTTGAAAACAACCCCCCCCCAAAAAAAAAAAGTGCAACAAAATATAGAATAAAAGTATTTGATGGTAAGAACGTATCTTCTTTTTTTTTCACAAATTGCTACTGTCATTTCGCTGGTTTGTTTGCACTCTAAGCGGAAATGATTTTGTCGGAAGTTTTGTATTGTTTTTTTTTTGTCTCGAATTTGCAAGAAAGAAAAATGCTCCGTTTCTCAAAATCCAGTGAATGTGGGTAGAATAAAACGGTTATTCCACTCAATCTTGTCATACATGGCTTATAGCCAACTCGGTGCTACACGCCTCTTCGGCTATCAGCTCACGTACAACTCGATTTCATGGAATAACTGTTAATTGTTCTATCCACATTCACTGGATATGAGCAATCGTGCACTCTGATCGACTACTCTACTACTAGGATATCGACTCGTGTGTGTGTGTGTGTGTGTGTGTGTGTGTGTGTATATTAGTGCTGTCAAAAATGTTGCGTTGTTATCGCGTTAACTTGACTCAATTTTAACGGCGATAATTTTTTTTATCGCGAGATTAACGCTCTGTGACATGATGTAGGTTTTTCATAAGCTTTTGAAACTGCCAGGAACTTGGAACAGAGACTTTGCTTAGAAAAACGATAGCAGCTAGACTGTAATGCCACGCCCCGCACAGCCAGAGTCCTCTGCCCTCCCCCGAAGAACCAGCGCGGGCATGGCGCGCTAGCCCCGCGCCTCGGGACGAAGAGCCACGGTGCTCGGCTTAGGTTTCGTTTTCCCATTGGCGGCTCCAGCCCGACTTTGCAGTGGCTGTGACAAGACGTGTTATGCTCTGCAATAAAAAAAAAATTTGGTACAAAGCAAACCCATTCACTTTTTTATGCTGATAAGAGAATTACAATGGTTTTTCATGTGACAAAAACGTGCGATTAAATTGCGATTAATCGCGAGTTAACTATGACAGTCGCGACATTAATCGCGATTAAATATTTTAATCGCTTGACAGCACTAATATATATTAGAGTAAAACAAAATGGCGGAGCATTTTCCTGAACCAACCAAGGACGAAATAAAAATTCTACTTGAAAAATTTGAAGCTTAATTTTTTTTCAATAAAATGTTTTCATTGATCGACTGTTGATGTAAATCTTGTCAAATTTGAATGTTTTGCTTCGCGTGTATGCAATTTGTCACGTGTCCGCTAGGCAGAAATGATTTTGTCGGACGTTTTGTATAAAGGTTTTTGTTTGTTTGTTTGTTTGTTTGTTTAATTTATTGGATTTGCAAAAAATAAAAATGCTCTGTTTCTCAAAATCCAGTGAATGTGCATAGAATAAAAGAGTTATTCCACTCCATCTTGTCATACATGGCTTATAGCCCACTCGGTGCTACGTGCCTCGTCAGCCATCAGCTCATGTACGACTCGATTTTGTGGACTAACTGTGAAATAGCTGCATTAGTAATTATTAGTCAGTAGAAAATCCTAACAAGGTAGGGTGTGTGTACTTGCTCATGGCGCTATCTCAGTTCCTCTCTACAGATGGGTGGACAGACATAGGGCCCCAGATAAACCTTGCATGGAATCTCTCTCTCTCTCTCTCTCTCTCTCTCTCTCTCTCTCTCTCTCCTTCTGTCTGAGTATTGATGACTCATTGTATGGTGATGAGGATAAAATTATGGCCCATATGCTCCTTATGTTCCATATGGTCTATAACCCCCACTGGTGCCTGGAGGTGATTTTTAGCAGCACACAGGACGTAGAATGTTTTTGGCTTAATGTCAGAAACGAAAGAAAAATCTGTGCTTTTTTAAAAAAATAGAACCGGCTTCTAAATGGAGCTACACTACATCATTTCCAGTTTTTGCCTCCATCTCATCAGGTTCAGAGAAAAAGACTGTGAAACACCGTAGCTTACAGAACATTAAGTATGTGGTTTCCTATCCAAAGCAATTATAAAAAGAGTTTATAGGGAGATGCATCATTTTTGGATGCCGGTTAGGAGGAGTCTTAGTTCTGCTTCGACTTGTCTGTGGAGGATGGGCTCCAGGCGCAATCGAGAAAACCTCACTGCACGGCTTGCTAGGAATAGGTCTGAAGAGTGACAGTGTGCCAGCTCTGCTCTGCTCTCATTCTCTCTCACACGCACATTCTTACTCCCGCATGAAATGCTGTGCATTTGTAACGTCTCTTCCGAGCGTGTGTTGGTTTTTTTTAATTATTTTACACTACTGAGATTTCACGCTGCATTCCGTTTTATGTCTTTTGTAGGGAAAACACAAGCGTCTTTCATTTATGAACATGAGGTTTTTAAAAGGGGCTTGGACTTCTCTTGCTGTATTGAAAGGCAGCTGTGTAATTGGTTAAAAATTGATCGAGAATAAGGTGGGACAAGGTTTAGCTTTAATATGCAGTTGTATGAGTGGTTTTTGTACACTGGTGAACAAGTCAGACAGAAATCAAGGAATGAAGCTTTTAGGAAAGCATGTACTTTCCGGTTTGCCACAGTTGCCTCTTTTGTAGGAAGATCAGTGAATATTTTCATATCAATGAAAATAAAACTTTAATCCTGTTACGGAACAGTGTGACGCTCGTGAGGTAAAGCTGCACTCGGAGTGCCTCAGCACCATGCCCATGGGAAAAGTGGGGTTTTGTGTAGCTGGTTATAAATGTTTAATATGAAAACTGTTCTTGCTGTTTGAGTAAGTGCTTTTACACATCAGTTGATGGACATGTAGGAGAGAGCCTGCTAAAAGCAGCGGATGTGTATGGAGCCTGGTGTCAACACCAGATGAGTCATACGGGGTGTTCTAATGCCGCTTTTCCACTACCAACGCGGCTGAGTTGGGCTGAGCCGTGCCGTGCTGAGTCGGGCTGAGCGGGGCTGTTGGAGTTGCATTTCGACTACAACCGCGCTGAACCATGCTGGCTGGAAGTGGGTGGACACATTGGGTGGAGTTAGCGAAAGTGGGTGGACGTCACGTGATGTCGTTAGGCGGCGCAAACAGTGACATCAGTGATCTTTTAAGCGGTAGTCTCACGACCCGAATAGTAAACAATAAACATGGAGTCGTTAGTGTTGCTGGTCTTGGTGCTGTGGCTTGTTGTCACCAACAACGCCAACAGATACTGGCAAGAGCGTATAGATGAGGCGAGGCGCATAAGGCTTCAGAAATTCTCGTAATTCTTCTTCTTCCAGGTTTACGGTGTTTACAGATCCCAGCGTGCTCGCGGGGCGTGTGTGGGCGTGTGAGGACACTCCTCCTCACCAATCAGTGCACAGGGGAGTGTCTGCTCACGCCCCTAGCCCCACTCGGCTCGGTTTGGCTCGCTTCAGCCCTACTCCAAAACCGTGCGAGTTTTGGGGGCTGAGCAGGGCTGAAGCGAGCTGAGTCGTGCTCTTCTGAGGTAGTCGAAACGCGAGCTGTGTCGGGCTGAAGCGAGCTGAAGTGAGCTGAAAAAGGGTAGTGGAAAAGGGCCATAAGACTGCTTTTCCTCATCTATAGTTCAGCATTTGTTTCTCATGTTTTAATGACCACTAGTTTGAATGTATTAATGGTATAGCCTGTTATTCTATCCACATTCACTGGATATGAGCAATCACGCGCTCTGATTGGCCACTCTGCTACTAGGCTATCAGCTCCTATACCGTGAGTAGAGCAAAACAAAATGGCGGAGCGTGTTGCTGAACCAACCGAGGACGAAATAAAAACTCGAAAACAAAACCCCCCCAAAAATACAAACGAGTCATCAGGAGATGACGTGCCCCCCACATGAAACCCCCGCTCCAAATTTTCCTAAGTTGAATTGGTTGCCATGGAAACACGGACATAATAAAAATCACAGAAATCCCAAAATGTCAAAAGGCACAACTCCTCTAGTCATTTAACATAACTGTCAGGTTTCGTGAAAAAATTCCTAATAGTTTTTCAGTTATGCTCCGGAAACTAAAACGTTTACAGACGGACAGACAGAGCGATAAGCGATAGCTGTACCCTTCATGTTATATGCTGGCGGGAGAAAAAGCAAAAAAAAAAAGGAATAAAAGTATTTGATGGTAAGATGTAGCATATAGATATATATTTTTTTAATTTTTCAATAATTATAGCATTTTTTTTCATAAATTGCTACTGTCGTTTCATCGTTTGTTTACATTCTAAATGGAAACGATTTTGTCAGACGTTTTGTATAAAGTCTTTTGATTTATTGAATTTGCAAAAAAATAAAAATGCTCTCTCAAAATCCAGTGAACATGGATATAAGTAGTTATTTCACTCAATCTCGTCGTACGTGGCTTATAGCGGACTCGGCGCTACACGCCTCATCGGCTGTCAGCTCATGTACAACTCGATTTCGTGGAATAACTCTTAAATATGACTTCCATATCAGCTTATTTCAGAGTAACCCAGTCCACTCTTTCTTCAGTATCTTGTAGAAGAAAGTTGAGAAAGCTCAAACCAGACCGCTTCTAAAACCAAATGACTGCACCTTAAAATGAATTTGATCAGACTTGTATTGTATTAACTGATGTCTCTGCCCTTTGTTTGCAGGCTGCAGGAAGAGGCTTTGGCCAAAGAGGATGGAAATACAGCAATAGAGAACCCGTCTGCTGCTGTGGAAGAAGAGAACGAGGAGAAAGAAGAGCAGGAGCGGCGTCGTGCTCTGGCATGCCCCCCAGTGGTAACACATGTGACGTACCGTGGCCTTAGGAAAATCAGGAAGATGAAGAGGAACCAGGAAGTGCAAATCTACTCCCCAATCTCGGAGGGAGAGGAGGGGCAGTGCAAAGTTGATGTGGGTCTGTCTGCCTCCGAAGAAGAAGAAACAGAGCAGAATGAGGCAAACACAGGCAGTCATGTCATACCTCCCCCCACAGAGATCCTTTCAGGACAGCCTAACCCGAAAACATTATCTTCAAACGGTGTTTGTTCTGATTATGCTTCAGTGGGTTCTTCCACTGTAAACTCCAACACTTGCAGAAAAGCAGAGGCAGAAGGAACGCACAGTGCTTTGAGCTCAAGTGCCTTACAGATACACACCAAGGCCAATATAAATTCTTTAGACTTTGATACTGGTAAGATGTGTACGAATGAGGATAGTGCCTGTAGGTCTACTATTTTAGAGGCGGTTATCGTTGGTGAAGCTCATATCCATAAGTCCGAGCCATTCGAATCTGAATCGGAGCTTGAGACTTGTCTACATTCAGAGTCTCTTTATATGGAGGATCTGATGTTTGACTTTTTAGCTGAAACCCCAGGTACTTCCCAAATGCAGCCGTCCAACGCTGATACTGCCGCAAACTCGAACACACATTTTCCTGAAATTAACACTGCCTCCAACTTGCACACAAACTCCGCTGGTTTGAAAATTGCTCCTGATTCCTGGCAGGATAGCAAACTGTCTAGTTCTGGCCTAGATGGATGGGACCATAAGGAAACCCGAGCCCCGGGGTTACCATCTGTAGCAGAAATTTCGGGACACGCCGCCTGGCAGGCGGAGTTCATCCTGGACGATGAAGAGACAGAACAGCTGGATGTAGATAGAGAGACACTACAGCTAGAGTCCAAAAAGTTAGTAGACAGCATTCTCACAAATGCTCTGGCTGCCCTGGAGAGGATTGACGTTTCTGAGCGAGAAAGTGAGACTCGATCAAGAGATGAGTTTATTGAGGGGATGGAGAATCTCATCTTTATGGGACCAAAGGATGAAGAAACCAGCCTGGGGCAGGCACTGAGAGAACATTTACCTGTTCAGGGTGATGGGAATCCCCAGACAACCATCTCTGATGGAACTTTGGGCAGCAGGATACAGACAGATGGGAGTCGGTCCACCCCGTCCTCAGGCTACGAGTCCATTGCTGGTTCAGACACGGATATCCGGACCAGTGTGGCCATTAGTGCTGATGTTACCTCGACCAGTGGGCTATTCAGCATGCAGGAACTCCGAGAGGAAACGGTGAGTGGATGTTATCCAGATGATGTTACCAAGCTGAGCATGGAGAGGAATTCTGCCTCTCAAAATGATAAACCGGACTCTCTCCATCACAGTCCTGCTTTGCTACTTGGAGTAAATCTTGAGAAGGGAGGACCTGCCACAACTAAGACAAACAATGAACAATTACACCAGTATGTTTTTAGTGATAGCAATATAACGTCTGGACAGCCAGCCACATCTGAAACTTCATGCGAGTTACACAGAGGACAGGCACAGTGTGTTTTGGATGAGCACGTTTGTTTTCCGCAGAACAAGAATGACCCAGGGCTTGAGTATTCAGCCAAAGACAATCTAGAAAGCAATAATCATGGTCATGCATTGCACATGAACTCAGGTGATGTATCTACAATCATTAACGCTATGGAATCAAGCCAAGTAGAGGGCATGAGAAAAAGCTTGTCTCAAGTCGGTGTAAATAACCCAGATTCGGAACAGCTTGCTGAAAATAACGTATTTCTAGTACAAGAGTCCTCTGAAAACGAGGACGGGCCAAATCCGTCAGTGGTCCAAAGCTATGCACATGACAAGATGATAGAACCTCATCTGATCAGTTGTGAGAGTTCGGACAAGCCCACATTGGTTTCTCAGGATATAAAAAGTGGAGATACACAAGGGTCATCGAACTGTGCAGGCACAGGGGAGCCAAGCTTAGTCCCAGATGTGGCACCTTTAGCATATGCAGTTGAGCCTGGACCAGATGGTGAGACCTGGGAGGAGGAGAAGGCCTCTGCTGGTCCACAGCGCTGGCTGCTCAGTTCAGAGACACCAGCTGGTTCTAGCGATGACTCGGAGTGTTTCCGAGCAGTTAAAGTGACTGTTGTTAATGACCAGAGCCAGGAAGATGATGCACTAAAGTCAGATTCCTCAAGAGGACTGAGCATGGACAGAGCCGCTGGCAGGCTAGCAGCCTTTCCAGTTTCAGCTAGACCTCACCTAGACCTCCCTGGCACCTTTGCCATAATCAGCGAGGAGGAGGAGACTGATACAGTGTTTGTGAATGACACGGGGCCTTTGCTGAGTCCGAGCACACGTCGGGTCAAGATCTACCCCTTTTCCCTTTCCCCAATATACGAGGAAGACAGTGGAAGAGAGGACGCCTCACGGGACGATGTGCTGCATGTGCCCCCAGCCACAGAGGAGGAGCAGCGGAGTGTGGAACAGCAAGCCTCCTCCATCCTTTCGCTCCTGCAGTCTGTCAGTGAGAGGTTGCAATCGTCCACCTTTACCAGCTCTGAGACAGAGGAAGAAGTGGAAGACAGGCCAGATGAACCGGAGTACCCTCAGCGTTTTCTCAGGCCCCTTTGGGATCGCTATGATGATAACGACGACAATGATGCCACAGTTGATGGAGAGTCGAGCTTGCTGTTACACCAACAGCTCACAGGGACAACGTTCCTCAGTAAGGAACCAACGAAGGATGAGGACTCTCCTCCCAGCCTTAGTCCACAACAGAAAACCAGTGAAACTCAGGATGGGGATTTGGAAGGAAATCGTTGTGAAGCCACTCTGAGCAGTGCTGTAAGGACTGCCAATACTCCGTTCTATCAATATTTGAAATCCAATGTAGTGCCATCACTTGCCACAGAGAGTAAATCTTTTCCTAATGGGGAAAGTTTGACCAGTACTACCGTGGTAAGGATGTTTGTAACAAGTGTAGTGTTTATTGATCACAAGTCATGTAGTAGTGAGTCTCCAAGTTCGATGACTGTCTCCTGCTTGGCTCCACAGATAGAGATGGGAGGGTTTGGGAAAGTCAGTCCACGGCCTACTCTGGTAAGGGTTCTGACTCATTTTCCTTCTTGTTTTACTCTTGAGTCACACTCTTTTCTTCTTGTTCTTTCACTTTCTCTTACGCGCCTCTCATTGTATGTTATAGAAATGTATTATTATTCATAGTGAACTCCCAGAGTGAAGTGAAATGACATGCCTTGCAACTTCGTATTCGCTTCTAGCTTAATGAGGATTTCAAGGAGAGGCTCACAACCTTTACAGCGATTAAGCCATCTGATAGAGAGGGCTCTATCAGATGGCTTAATCGCTGCAAAGCCTTGTATTGTCACAGATTTAATCCCCGTTTCATAACTGGTTATTCATTGCCGTCCTGCGTCATGCAACAGTATTAGACATCTTAGTGATGTACAGTTTTTGCCTTCGAGCAACAGTTAACTATTATACAGCCATTTATGGGGCTAAATGCAGATTCTTCCTCCAGGTACAATATCTGCAAAAACGCTGAACAGAGAGATTCACATATGAGCTTTATTTAAATGTGCATGTATCTATATAGTATAATTGCCACACATTTTATTATTATTTTATTTTAATTTTTTTAAAATACCCCTGCTCCAAAGGAGGGAGGGGTATACTGGTTTACCTCTGTCCATCCGTCCGAACCCCCCCCCAAGCAACCACAAATCATAGCCACCCGGTACCAAACTTTAGCTTGGGGTTCTATACCGTTTTCAGGTCTGTCGCACATCAACTTCCTGTTTACCGACCGAATGTATTTACAACATTTTCATAACACTTTTCTCATCAACTACAAATCACAACTGCTAGATTTTTGGTACTGAGCTTCAACTTGGGGTTCTATACTCTGTATACCGTTTTCAGGTCTGTCGCACATCAACTTCCTGTTTACTGACTGAATGTATTTACGAAACACTCAGCATGGATTTACAAAATTTTCGTAACACTTTTCTCAGCAACTACAAATCACAACTGCTAGATTTTTGGTACTGAGCTTCAACTTGGGGTTCTATACTCTGTATACCGTTTTCAGGTCTGTCGCACATCAACTTCCTGTTTACTGACAATGTATTTACGAAACACTCAGCATGGATTTACAAAATTTTCGTAACACTTTTCTCAGCAACTACAAATCACAACTGCTTGATATTTGATACAGAGTTTCAGCTTGGGGTTCTATACCGTGTATATCGTTTTCAGGTCTGTCGCACATCAACTTCCTGTTTACCGACTTAATGTATTTACGAAACCTATAGGGTGGGTTTTGATGCTGTTCCAAAATGACAGTTTACCAGGATGCTATTTGAAATCCCTGGGGAGAGACACTGCTCTTTACTTGCTTGTTTCAGGGTTAATTATTTGTAGAGGTCAACATCCATAATAAGTGCCCTCTTCCTTCGATTGTTTGCATTCTGATATGAGCGGGGGTATACGTAAGTGAGCAGTAGCTCACAGTTGATCTTGTTTTTTTTCCTAAAACTGAACCTTTTGATACCTGTAATGCTAAGCGTGATCTGAGTTGCATGGTGTAGCTGGTAATAAAAGTCTCCTTAAAGACTAGGTTAAATTAACTAGTAAATCGGGCATTCAGATGCTTCTTGGATAATTTGTTGGCATATTAATTAGCACGTGGTGTTGGCTGTTTTTTTTCCCCATTGTTTGTTTTTTAATTGACTGAAGCTGTTATTTTTTGTTTCTGAAAAACAAAGTATATAGTACCCTACTGTTTCCTAATGATGGGTCTCTAATGACTGTATACCAATGATGAAAATCTAATGACCATGCCTAATGATGCAGCTGCACATCTACGAGGGTCTGGCACCATGTGGGAAAAGGATTGAGATCTGCGGGGACGTGGAGGATGTGGGGGAATTTTTTTTCCCACAAGAAGCCACAGTCCAGGCCCAGAGAGGGTGGTAAGGATGTTTTAATGGACCTTTTTGTTAATATAAGACAATAAAAGTAATCATGATGAGGATTGAGGACCGAAAGGGGGCTTCAACCTAAATATAGCTGCAGTATGACTTTGAGAAATCTCCCTTTATAATTCACTCACAGTTCTGTAAATCACCCATTGCAGATGCACTGCGAGCAGGCTGCTGGTGTGTAGTAAATCTCCATTTTCAACCTCTGTCTTTTAGCTTCTGGTTGCTGCTCAGTACATGTGTATTAATTTAACGTAGGGCTACGGCTACCGTATAGCCTTGTGGGCAGAGTGCGTTTGTGTGTGTCTCAGGTTGGGTTTACATTAGACCGTATCAGCGGATCATCAGATTAACGTTTTTAAAACGATTAGTGTGCACACAGCAACACCAATACACGATTCGCGTGCACACAGCAACACCAATACATGGATACGCTCGGCTCCGCAGGCATCCTGCACTCCAAATCACTCCGCCCTGAACAGCGAGTGCCCTCTGGAGGGTTCGCACTCCGGCCCTGCGCAGCTCACAGAGCGCGCGAGTGAAGTGCACGAGCCACGATTCGAGACTGAGCCGCTGTGTGTGTGATCCCAGCGCATATCACTTACCACTTGCAAGTGGAAGGATGGCAAGCCTAAAGACAATCATAACTACACAATGGGCAGTATTTTCATACTTTTATACTCTTTAATGAAAGGTGATACAAGGCGGAAGTCCGCGCCGTTTTTCAGCAGTCGCGTCACATGACCAACGCCAGCGAATCAGGAAGGTGGATGTCACAGTGACGTTGCCCAATGACGACGCCAGCTAGAGCTCAGCACAGCGTATCCGCGTATTCTCAATGTTTACACAGCACCGGACCAGACACGATCTAGATTGAATACGTGGACCCCGGCGGATTCCCGTTTCCCGGCGTTTCCAGGCGGTTTAATGTAAACGGACAGTGCATCCGCGAAGAAAACGAGACAGATACGGTCTAATGTAAACTTGGCATTCAACCACACTAAGAGCTTATGAAATGGTTCTAATGGGTGTCCGTTTTCTGTTTTCCTCATCTGGTTTCTGCCTGAGCCCAACATGATGCTAGTGTGGGCTTGGCATGGTGAGAAGTACCAAGAGCAATTGCAAATCGAGAATAGTCCCTTCCAAAAGTATAAGAGCAGCAAGGCCAATTATTTTGTTTTTGCTGTACGCCGAAGACATTTGGGTTTGAGATCAAAAGATGAATATGAAATGATGGATCAGACTTTCAGATATTTTGCATTACATTACAGGCATTTAGCAGATGCTTTTATCCAGAGCAACGTGCAATATACCCAGAGCAGCCTTGCTCAAGGGCACTTCAGCCATTCCTACTGGTCCAGGAACCCAGCAACCTTTTGGTTCCAAAGCTGCTTCTCTAACCATTGGGCTTCCCCTTATTATACCCCTACTCCGAAGGGGGGTTATACAGGTTTATCCCTGTCCGTCCGTATTTCCGTTTGTCCGAAACACCCCTTTTTCTCAGCAACCACAAATCATAGCCACTTGGTACCAAACTTTAGCTTGGGGTTCTATACCATGCATACCGTTTTCAGGTCTGCCACACATCGACTTCCTGTTTACCGACTGAATGTATTTATGAAACATATAATGTGGATTTACAAAATTTTCGTAACACTTTTCTCAGCAACTACGAATCACAGCTGCTTGATATTTGTAACTGAGTTTCAGCTGGTTTTTTTTTTAAAATATATACAGAGTTTTCATGTCTGTCATTCTTCTACAGCCTGTTTAGAGAGCACTGTGCTTTACTTAATTGTTTCAGGGTTAATTATTTGTTGAAGTCAACATTCATAATAAGTGTCCTATTCCTTCAATTGCTTGCATTCTGATATAAGCAAGATCGGAGGGGGAAACGCAAGTGAACAGTAGCTCACGGTCGATCTTGTTTAGAGCAATTCCAGCGTTATGGACGTGACACTTGAACTCAAAATGGCAACAAATGACCCAGTGCATGTTTTATTGTCTCCCAGTATTTAAACAGGTGTTGCATATTTTAAGGCTGTACCATACTGGAGAAGTGATAGAACAAGAACAATTCCCATAGTACATCTAGGGCATGCCAGAAAATGCCAATAAAAGATGCGTTATGGATGTGACAGAAAAAGTATCACTTTTCTTGGGTGACTGTACATTTTTATCAAACTCTGTGAAATCGTAAACCTAATGTCGAAATGGAGATATCCGTTTGATAGAGGGGTCCAAGGTGAATATTAAAAAATCTTTGTTTAAAATATTTTGTATTTCATGCAGAGTTTCGGAAGGAAAAGTCAGCGTTATGGATGTGACGAAATTCCGTTATGGATGTGACGCGTCTGAAATAGACATGGCATATGTTTAGAAAATCAGCAATTTAACCACCATAACCCTTTGAAAAACTCTCTAAATATCAGCTAAAACTATCAAAGTTCTTAAATAATATTTAGGATGGCTATTGTTTCGCTGTTTTGTGGATTTTAGCATACATTTCTGTGGCTTGTGGCAATAATATAGAATTGTACATGATCAAAGTTGATTTTAGCTTGGGTTTTACATTATAAGAAAGAAAGACTGACAGTGACATATTAGGTTGGTTACAAATTGGTTCAACTTATTCACATCTGTAAAATACAGGCCTAGGTGATATCTCTGGGAGTGGTTTTGATGTATTACATGTTGCTTTATTTTTGCATGGTGAGGTTGACATTTACATGGAATTGCCCTTTAGCTTTCATTTCCTAATATTTACAACTTATGGCCTTCTGATTCTTACTGATGATGAGTGGTTTGTAGCTTGTGGTATTGCCATTTATATTTCTGCTCTCAAAGTCTTCTTAGAACTTTGGCTCGTGATACCTTCACCCCTGCCCTCTGAAGGTTGTGGGTGATGTGACCGACTGTTGCTTTGGGGGTTTTTCTTCACAGCTCTCATAATGTTTCTGTCAACTGCTGCTGTTTTCCTTGGCCGATCTGTTCCGTGTCTGGTTGTTAACATACCGCTGGTTTCGTTCTTTTTCAGGACGTTCCAGAGTGTATTGGCTGTGCCCAGTGCTTGTGCAATTGATCGATTTTCCCCTCTTTTCTCAGCTTCACAATGACTTGCTTTTCTCCCATAGACAGCTCTGTGGACTTTTATGTTTTATTCTTTTGAACAACAAATGCAGTGTTCACAGGTGAAGCCCAGGGCTCAAATCCAAGAAGAGACATTCAGAGCTATCAATTGTTTAAACAATTAGTCTAACAGGACACACCTGGGCAACAAGGAACACCTGACAGTCCTGTGTTCAAATATTTTTGGTCACATGAAAAATGGGTGGGTTAAAACAAAAGGTGTCACGTTTTAAATCGTTTACCACGTCTAGGTGTAAATATTAGCAAGTGAAAGCTGAAATTCTAATCCGTCAGCTCTGATCGGTCACTGTGTTCATCTTTTGATCTCAAACCCACGTCTTCACTGTAGAACAAAAACAAAAATGTTGTTCCAATACTTTCGGTGTGGACTGTACCTGAGCATTTCAAGGTTAAGTGCCTTCCGTAGGAGCCCAGAAATTGATTTCCTGACAGCTCGATCATGAACTACATACATATACAGTTACAGGCAGTGGACTCGTGGCAGTTATAATGCTAGTAATAGTGTTTTGTGGTTGCTGGAGCTCTTTGGCAGTTAGTGTGTGTAAGAGTCTTTGTCTAATCCTTTTTTCAAACAGGCTTTTGTTGAGCTGGCTGTATTGGCTGCATTTGTGTGGTTCAGTGGGAAATCGAATAGGAGCTAGCAACTATATTCAAGCACTTAGTGGACTTTGTTTGTTTGAAATTTGATTTACTGGTTTTGATTCTAATTATTGATCATGCCGCAAGCCAAGCAAGGAGGGAGAGAACGTTGACGTAGACTTTTTCACACACATCCTTCTGTCTAGATCGATGAGATGGTTTCCTGCTGTATCACAGCAGCATGTCGTGCTTTGATGGATTATGAATGTGGCAGAACAGTCATTCTTCAAGTTGGAGCTTTACTTCGCTTAACCCTCACACCTCTGATACCGTTTTGGCTGAACGGTGATGGTTTGCAGGCACTCATTGCTGATCCTCTAAAGTAAATATAGTCGTGCCATAAAAGCTTATTGAACTGAAAGGACTGAGGAAAAAGAGTGAAACAGAGAAGACCGGAAGGGTAACTTTTTAGCTTTTTTAAAATTAGTTTTTTTTAAATAATATTTTTTTTTGTTTTTGCTGTACTAGTAAACTAGCTTGTCATCCTCTCTGGCTTGACGATGCCATCTAGCAGGGGTGGGTGTTAACTAAACTAAAGGGACCACAACAGGAGGGAGTGGTTTAGTCCCTATGGAAACATCCTTGGAGCTGTTTTGAGTGTCATTATGGGCAATATCTGGGTTACTGTGTGTTTTTTGTGTGATGGGTAATGGAGACTATACAGACTATTTGTGTGTGCCGCAGTTGGCTACTGTACGTGGAACGGAGATACCAGGGATCTTGTATCCTGCTTGAAGAGGGACAGACTATACAGACCAGTGGCGAGACTAGAGAGCGGGATGGGCCCTCTGCTCCTGCCACATTGTCTGTTGGCTCTTTCAGGAGAGCAGTGAAGGTATATCTGTCAACTTTTTTTTTTCCCCTCTCTCTACCTCCATCTATATCTACCTTTTTATATCCTAATGTTCCCAGTGGCCATCTGATGCATCAGGAGACACATTTCCTCTCCAGCCAAAAATACACTCATAATTTATTAGTGTATTAAAATGACTGGAAGGGAACTAGTGTTTGTGCATTCCTATAATGTTGCAGCATTTTGGCACACGTTCTCCGTGTAATTGACTCCTTGGTGGCTGAGAGATTTTGTGATAAATTCCGTTTTGGCTTAAATTCAGTGTAACCAGGACAAAAATCATAATGCGTTCCACAAAGGCAGTGCTGCTGGAGCTATAACTAATTGTTCAGCCCAACAGTTGCTAATAGCACACCATAAAAAAAAGTAATGTTGTAAAGAAGAGTGGGCCAAAATTTCTCGAAAATGATGAGAGATGGACAAACTCCTACACACACACAGAAAAAAAAATAAGTTTACTTCCGGTTATTGTTACTGAATTATAGGGTGTATTTTTTTATTTTTTTCCCCCCACCTGGTTTCTGAATGTTGGCTTACTTTTTGGGGAAAAAAGACTATATATTTGAATTCTGTTTTCTGTCACCTGGAGGTTATTTGTTTGTTTATAGAAGTTCATAAGGTCCATACATTTAGTATTTAGACCCTGATGAATAAAACATTGAATTGAAGGAGGGTGTACTTTCTTTTCCCCATGACTGTAAATATCTGTGCACACTGCAGTCCTACTCAGCACCATAACATGATGATGATGATGATGATGATTCTTAATTTGAAGAAATATCTCACAAGAAAAGATGGTGGTCTGGGTTGTTTTTTTTTTTTTTTTTTTTGTCTGTAGGATGACGCTGTTCCAGAGATTCATCTCCAGTTAGCGAGTGCTAAGAAGAAAGAGCATGTTTGTCTCCACTCTGAAGCTGATGACATAGGCGCACATGACCCTGTCCACCTCTCTGACCTCAGTGTGCGCTCTGGATGGTAAGCTCTGAATTGTACTTGAAGTGTGTGACCTTGCAGTAGCAGCACGAATGGCATTGTTCACATAACTTTCCTGCGTACTTTTTGTACATCCTGGTCATTAAAACAACCTCCACATACCGTTCATCAGGGTTCTAAGTCAAAGTGTAAAACGTTCAGTGACGCAGCAGTATTAAACAGACTGACGAGTTTTATTTCTTTTCAAAATTGCTGCTGTTGTGATTGTTGTCATGAGCCGCATCACAGTTCCGTTCAAAAAGTGTTTAGAAGACTGGTACAGAAGACGTGAGGTTTTTAAAATTTAAACACAAAGAAGTGGAGGAAGAAGCCTTTATTTGTCACATGTACACAAGCACAGCGAAATTCATCATCTGCATTTAACCCATCTGAAGCAGTGAACACACACACACACACACACACAGCAGTGGGCAGCTATGCGCCTGGGGAGCCTTGCTCAAGGGTACTTCAGCCACAATACAGATGGAGGGGAAAGTGCTGTTTATTCACTCAACTCCCCTCACGTTTTCCTGCCGGTCCCGGGAATCAAACCGGTGACCCTTTGGGCCCAAGGTTGCTTCTCTAACCTTCAGTCCATGGCTGCCCCTAAAGAATTACTTTGTTCCTTCTTTGCTGAAACCTGGGAGTACTTAACATTAGTACTTGGTGTTAGTACTTAATAAATGTCATTTA
Source organism: Neoarius graeffei (assembly GCF_027579695.1). Classification (NCBI taxonomy): domain Eukaryota; kingdom Metazoa; phylum Chordata; class Actinopteri; order Siluriformes; family Ariidae; genus Neoarius; species Neoarius graeffei. Next base: position 15,456,755 of record NC_083593.1, on the reverse strand, counting down.
ATATTCCATTTAAGACACAACACTAGTTTTTGTTTGTTTGTTTGTTTGTTCAGTTTTAGGCTCTGTATCACATAATGCTAGACTGTGGGGGCACTATTTACACAAAACTCCAACAACTATAGATGACTTGCAACCACGTGATCAAAACGTGCTATAGTACGTCATGAGCGTCCGCCACGATGGTGGATCTACGGTACAAAGCGACTAGGATGGCAGCTGCTGAAAGCATGTCTGTAAACAGTGCTGAATTTTCTCAATATTACCACGATTTGAACAATCGAGCGAATATTTGATACAAAGAGAAGATAGATATGTGTGGTTTTGACCCATATTATTTAAAAAAGTCAGACTTTTCTGAAGGTAAAACACTTCTACTGACCATCGAGTACCCAGATATCGCGTTCTATCTGGTCTGGCTGCTGAAGAATCAGCCCATTTTCTGAGTGGGTGCCCAGTCTGGATTGTTTCTATCATATAGTTTTTCTGGCGCTCCTACAAGCGAAATGGTAATATGTGTGTTAAAATATAACCACGACCGAGTGAAGCACGACAAGAGAACGCTCATTTTCTAGCAAAATTCTAGCAACACGAAATAAAATTCTTTCATGATGTTATCGAGAAAGCTTTTGAATCTCACTTGAGAAAACGATTACTGCAAACACGAGCTGTTTTAGTTTTAGCCACTGTTAGATCATCCCTGCCGATGTTGTTCAGCCGCGCTCGTCTCGTCTCCGTACTAAGCCTCAGAGTTTCCTCGCCCTCTTTCCGAATCACGGACGGAATTCTAAAAAATTGGAACGTGCCACGGTCACGAGTACTGTTGTGACCGCAACCATATACAGCACAAAGATATGGCAGAGCTAAAAGAACGCTTAAAGCAGTGGAAAAACAGAGAGAGTTGCGCACGCGTGACTGTTTTGTATGGAATGCCGCTTGACCCCGCGTTTGTACAGTATATCCACCAACATGGCCGACATCCGGGCTTCTATTTTGCTTTGATGTTACTTGCAAGTCAAGGATAGGATACATGCTGCAGCCATCTTGTGTACACACAATTGTAGTTCAAAGCGTTTAATGCAGGCTTAAGGATCTCCATAGCATCATGGATCAGACATATTGTTAATTGTTGCCATAATGGCAACAAGAACAGCTCAAGTGAAGCGACTTTACCATTGTTGTGTTAAATCCACTGCAGCACTGTCCCGAGCTTGAAGGGGCGTCTGTGCCAACTGGCTGTGTTGCATTGTTCAGTGCTGAGTCATAAGTGTGTTCCTAAACACTGCACCTGTGAAGGATGGGCCACTTCCTGGTCCACTGTTCCTGTTCTGCTGCTTATAAAAGTGGGTCTTCTGGAAAGGCATCATGTTCCAGCTAAAACAGTGACTCCTCCCAGGATAAATCTAACTCTCATGAGCATGGAGATAAGGGTAGTTTCGCTAACAAAAGGGCATTTTTCATGATTAATTACACTTTCAGTCAAAAGGCTGCAATGTCAGATATCCTGGGTCGGTCTCAGACAGGTGCTATCAGGGTAACCAATACTGTGAAACCATTCAGCTTTTATTGTCAATGTGGCGTTTGTTTTTCTGCATTTTATACCACACCTACTAAATTTAGCATGCATGTCGGTAAAAACTACTAGATCAGACATTCTGGACATTTTCTAGAAGGTAGACTGCCAAAAAAGCATTTAAAATGTGACCTTGTACATCCTCAACTGGGTGATTTGACTTGGTCACACACTGACTGTCTGTCAGTCAGTCTGTATTCCTCTTTACTGAACTCTTTGTTCCATTTGGGGAAAAAAAAAACCCCACCAGACGCTATGTGCTAATGTGTCTGGGTTAACATAATTATGAAGTGTAGCAACAGTGTGTTAACATCTTGGAGCAGAATTTGACACCTTTTCGATTACCACTGGGTATAAATACTCACGGGTGTCCACCACATTTTAAATCTAGCTCGTTTTGGTGTTAGTCACAAAGTTGAGCAGAGTTTTCCAGACTGGCTTACTTTGGTTGTGTGACACACAGTGAGAGAGGACTGAGGACCAAATGTCATAAGCATGAGAAAATCTGACAATTTCGACGTTGTGGGCATGTTTGGATGATTCCCACGAGGAGGAGGAGAATGATGTAACAAAAATAAAAGAGCCAAAAAGTTTCCTTTTCATTCCTGAGGTTTGGTTTAGGTGCAGGCACGACATTAAGTGCATTAATAATTATGTCAATGGAAGGTTCTCACAAGGATAGTGAGACGTGTGTGTGTGTGCGTGCGCCTCTGTAGCTGGCAGGCAAGTTTCTTTCCTGACATAAAGCCAGTTGTGATCTTTTTCTAACCGTAGCTGGGTGGCCTACGATGGTGCTGGATTCACAGGAAATAGCACGGTTCTGGAAGCTGGAGGCTTGACCACACCCATTCTACAGAATGCTCCCATCTCCTGCGTGCGGTCACTGCGTCCAATGAGAATGGTGCGACTACATTAACCTCTCACCCCTGACATAGTCACTAACCCCACATCTGCCTCAGTAGATCAGATTACAGCACGGAAAGAATCAATACATATCACAACAGCATTTGTGTAGTATTTAAACCAGTAATTTGGTGGTGTACTTGTGTTACTTCATGAACTTAAGATAAAAGCATGAAGGCAAGGTAAATGATGAATATGCTTTAAAAAAAAAAAAGCTGCGTATATTTTATAGATCTGGCCATGGTTGCATGTACCCAGAGACTTTATGTCCTATGAATAACTTGTACGGTTCGTAAATATCTTGTAATTCCCATTTTTATTCTGCCTGCAGGGAGGTCTGAGAGTACGAAGACCTCTGGATCCTAAGGTAAGGAAAAACAAGGCCGAATTGAGGGAGATCGTCAACGTTTATAATCCTTTTACATAATAGCTAAGGAGGAAATAAGCAACAAAGAAACCATTTATGCGTTTTTCACCATTTTGAAATGATAACTTGTGATCGGGGTTGCCAGATATGTCAAAAGCAATTATTAAAAAAAAAAAGACCCAAAATACTAGCCAGTACAAAAAAAAAATCAAAATGTGTGTGTGTGTGGACAGTGTATAACGATATTGTATGTTATTTCCTGCGTACATTTCTTGTGTGCTCAGGTCAATACTTTATAAAAGCTTTATTTGTACTGTTCTCTGGTGTAAAATCTGCTTGGCTAATAATGTTTCATGTGAGGAGGAAGAGAGGGAAGTAAAACTGAATTGCATACATTTAAATTTAATCCAGGTCATTTGAGTACTGGTGCAAAGTGTTGGTGTTTGAGGATTTAAAAAAAAAAAAAAAGTCCTTCAAACAGCTCTAATGCCGCTTTTCCACTACAAACGCGGCTGAGTCGGGCTGAGCCGTGCCGTGCTGAGTTGGGCTGAGTCGGGCTGAGTGGGGCTGTTGGAGTTGCATTTCGACTACAACCGCGCTGAACCGTGCTGGCTGGAAGTGGGTGGACACATTGGGTGGAGTTAGCGAAAGTGGGTGGACGTCACGTGATGTCGTTAAGCAGCGCAAACAGTGACATCAGTGAGCTTTTAAGCGGTAGTCTCACGACCCGAATAGTAAACAATAAACATGGAGGACATGGAGTCGTTAGTGTTGCTGGTCTTGGTGCTGTGGCTTGTTGTCACCGACAACGCCAACAGATACTGGCAAGAGCGTATAGATGAGGCGAGGCACATAAGGCTTCAGAAATTCTCGTAATTCGTAATTATTCTTCTTCCGGGTTTACGGTGTTTACAGATCCCAGCGTGCTCGCGGGGCGTGTGTGGGCATGTGAGGACACTCCTCCTCACCAATCAGTGCACAGGGGAGTGTCTGCTCACGCCCCCAGCCTCACTCGGCTCGGTTTGGCTCGCTTCAGCCCCACTCCAAAACGGTGCGAGTTTTAGGGGCTAAGCAGGGCTGAAGCAAGCCGAGTCGTGCTGTTCTTTGGTAGTCAAAACGCGAGCCGTGTCGGGCTGAAGTGAGCTGAAAAAGGATAGTGGAAAAGGGCCATAACGATCTAATGAATGTGGACACAGGGCTATAAAACTATCAGTATTCTTGTACTGTAGTTAGCCTGTACACACAGACAGGAGTTCTGAGCTCATGTCTGAAGAGGCAGAGCTTATATTAAGAACAGTGAGAATCGACCCACATACAAGACTGTGCATGGCCTGTATACACATTTCAAAATAAAGACTGAATTAATACATGTTTGGCAAAACAGCCACGCTCAAACTGTATCAGCAGGGTAGGTGAGCAGTGTGAAAACAAGCTGTTAAGTGGAAAGACTATTGGTGCTCTCAGGAACGCACTGGGACACATTCATACTGCAAATGTGATGTGGCCACGTGCATCTCGGTGAGGATTGATGTTCTCCTGTGTCCCTGTATAGATGGTGATGTATGAGAAGCCGTTCTTTCAGGGTCGATGCAAGGAGCTACTGGAGAACACACCTAGCCTAGAAACTGCTGACGGAGTAGTACGTGTCTCTTCGCTACGAGTCACTGGTGGAGTGTGAGTATTTTGCTAACACGCACACAAACGCAACAGCAAAGGTGCTAATGGCCCTGTAACTGTAAACAGTGTGCTTCGCATGCTTTTCTAATGAAGGTGACGTTTCTGTGCTGCCTGTGCGTAATTGTGCAGAATTGTGAATGAGGGCTGATGGATATCTAGCTGTCTGAAGTATAAATAGGCAGATCAGACGCTCGCTGGCCGTGCTGTGAAAATTGCGCATGCAGACGCTCATCTGAGTTTCCAAATCTGTCCTTGCTTAACTCTTGAATATTTTCTATCGTGAATACTATCATTAAAAAGCTTATCTGTTCAGTACTTTGGGACTAACAGCAGGTTGAAGTTGGTACAACGGAGTTCACTCTCTACTCGCGTGACATCAGGAAACTGCCGGTGCTTTTTGCGTCACAGTAAAGCAGTCAGGCTCTCTCTCTTCTGATCGGTTTCCGACTGGATTACTCATGAATATTAATCAGATAACCTCTATAGAGATGTTCTCTCGCTCTCACTGTTTCTGATGAAGTATTCAGCAAAATTTTCCGTCAGCTAGTTTTGATGATGTACTTCACGGGAGACTTTGAAGTGAGTTTTCATAACTTTACCTACTTATTTTTTCAACATAAAACGGATTCATGTAAATAACTATTTTAGAATATTTTATTTAGAGTAGTTGTTTTGATGAAAAATGTTGAGATCTTAGTGGTCGGAATGAGATTTAAAAAAACGGAAGTCAGAAACGTGAGCGTCAATTTCAATTCAGTTAACTGGAATTGTTTATCAGATGTGTCTCACACACTTTTTTTTTGAGGTTAGCCTTGAAAGCTGTGAATAATAATCGAAATAATCATTTATAATCTTTCATATAAACACTAGTAGGCCTTACTTAGAAATACAAAGGCCGACAGAGCATAAAGAGGGTATTAGAAATATTCTTTTTTTTTATTTTGATAGAGAATGGTAGATGTGAATGACGTTCAGCGCTTATTTATGCATATTTTGTAATTAACACTGATTTCTCCTTCTTTGTGATGTATAAATGAGTTAAGATCAGCTTTATATTGCACAAATAAAGCCATCTGGTGAAACTTTGAAGAAGAGTGCACCAGTTTTACCTAATTGGCATAATTAATACTAATTAAATACTCATTAGCATAATTGTTTTTATTAATTTTTCAAACTTTATTCCATATATAACCATCTATGTGCCTGCCAATTTCCATGTAAATATCTTTGGGGCGGGGTTATTAAGAAAAAACATTTGATCTCACTGGTTAATGAGGCCCATTTTGGACCATGCTATCCTAATAAATAATATTAGGTCAGTTTCCTAAAAATTAAGCCGTTTTTCAATCTTTGATTTGGTAATATCTCAAGAACAGATAAACATTTTAATTCTGTGAAAAGTACGTTGTTTAGCATTCAATTCTGAGTTCAATGAGAGCCGTTTCAAGCAATTTGGATTGAATTTGAATTTTCACCTGCTATGCCTAGTATGAATCATACCTTGACATGTGACCAGGCTGGAATGCTTCTGAAGCGTGTGTGTGTATGTGAGACATTACTGCAGCAAGACACGAGTTACGACTTAAACAAATCCTGTTCTCCACCTTCTGCAAACAGAGCACAAACCGTTAATGCACTTTAGGGCATGTGTGTGTTGAAGGGGAGCGTGTTTGTGTGTAGACTGATTTCGTCAGTGATCTCTAATAACTGGGTGTGGAAGGAGGCTGATATGAGTTTCTTTGTCTTTTTGACGCTCCTTCTCTATCTATTACTCTTATTAACCTACAGTAAGAGATCCTTGGACAGGGCTCCTTTTCTGTGATTCTTAGTCATGCACTATTGACCCTTCCCACTCACGTGACCTTTGTAAACGCGACCACCATTTTGGACATGAAGTGGACTTCGGTTCGAATCGGTTTGAATGCGAGGAAGACGACAAACGAAAAACATAAAAGAAAAAGGAGCGAGATGCAGAAAACACCTTCACTATCCAGCGACGTAGGGCATTTACAGGGTGAGCAGAGGGAGAGGGATTTGCAAAAATTGAGGTTAGCAGGCTTAGAGAACGACGTTTACCTGCTTCCGTCAGATACTTGAACACACTGGGCGCGTAGTCCGGAGATAAGGGGTTGTTGCTTTTCTTGCCTGCAATAACAACAGTAACGACACATTAGCAACGCCGTACAGAAATAACGGTTTATGGCACAGACCCTTTCGGTTCTCGCTCATCTAGCTGCTACAATGACTGCTTAGACTGCAACAATAATGCCTAACACACATTTAAGTATCCGTCGTAAAGACGTGAAACTCGTCGAGTGACGAGTGTGTTCATTGATAAGCTAACACAATCTAAAAGTAGACATACCATCACACTGCCCTGGCGCTGTGTACAGTTTACCTTCTATGGTTTGTGCACTCACTATTTGCCATTACTTTCTCCAACCGTTGTTACAGATTACAGGGAACGGCCTGGATTTAAGAGACAAATACATGTTCCTCTTGTTTTGAACACTTATTTGTAGGACATTACCTCTGATCTGTCCTACAGTCTACCAACAGCAAAGGAACACAACGTTAGCTAATGTCGTTAGCTAATAGCTACTACAGAAGAACAAAGAGGTTACAATGGGTTATTTTAACCTATTTGGTTACACACTCGCCGCCACAAAATGTTAACAGTAATGTAATGCCTTTTCTGGCTAATTTTATTCGTCTTACCTCCAACAAAGTGGTCACTACACAAGCGTTGGTATGCCGAGGGCTGCCAATCTTTCCTGTTAATGGCCGCTATCCATCTTCTCCGTCGGTCAGCATCTGTCGGGATCCGATAAAATGATAAATCTTGCCTTGTGTGTTGATGGTTACTACATCCAGGTGCACAACAATATAATGGCATGATGGAAGTCTTGCTGAAAGTAAAAACTTTCTTTGATGGCTATATTCCTTTCGATGCTTCGCCGTCGTTCCTCGTTGTTGGCTGTGGTAGACTACTGGTAGTTCATGTCCAAAATGGCAGCTGCATTTGTTGTGACGTCACGTGGGATGGGTCAATAATGGCAATACGAAGAGAAAAATCTTTGCTGATTTACAAGATGTGTAGATATGTGTGTGTGAATGGTGCGTGATGAATGAGCTTGTTCTAAGTATTCTGTGTTTAGCTGGTAGGTGAGCTGCTGTGGCAAAGGTTACATTTATGTGCTTTGTGATGCAGGTGGTTGGGCTACTCCTGTGAAAACTACAGAGGGCAACAATGTCTGCTGGAGGAAGGCGAGTACAGCAACTGTACCACGCTCTTCAGTGAACCAGGAAACGTTCTAAGATCCTGCCGCTTCCTTCAGGCTGTGAGTGTACACACGTACAGAGAAACGCACTTTGATGTATTTGCTTACATTTACAGTACCAGTCACCACGAGCTGGCCTAGTGGTTAGCGTGTCCGCCTCTCGACCAGGAGGGTCATACCAAAGACCATCATAAAAAATGGTACCTACTGCCATCTGGCAAGGCACGCTGCAATACAGATGTGAGTAGGGAAGTCAAACTCTCGTGGTTACCAGAGGACTAGCCCTCCACTGTAACCCTAACTGTACAGGCGAGAGGTCCAGGACTTTGGAAACGGAGATCGGCGCCGCACCCATGCGCCTCAAAGAGCTGGTTAGTACTGGGACAGGAGACTGCCTGGGAAGAGCAGATCCTGGCATGGAAGGGACTTTGACTTTTGACAGTACGAGTCAAATGTTTGGACGTGCCTACTCATTCATAGGCTTTTCTGTATTTTGAGCATTTTCTACATTGTCGAACAAAATTGAAAACATCACAACTGAAATAACATGTACGGAATTATGTGGTAAACAAACGTGTTTAACAAAACGTTGTTTCATATTTTAGATTCTTCAAAGTAGCCAGCGTTTACCTTGATGACGCTTTGCATACTATTGGCGTTATCTTAACCAGCTTCATGAGGTAATCACCTGGAATGCTTTTCAATTAACAGGAGTGCCTCGTCAAAAGTTAATTAGTGCAATTTCTTGCCGCCTTAATGCGTTTGAGATCAAACAGTAAAGAGTACATAATAACAGTAAATAGCCCTATTCCAGAACTGTAGTAATTCATATTATGTCAAGAACCGCTCAGCTAAGTAACGAGAAGCGGCATCCATCGTTACTTAAAGACATGAAGTGTCTCTGAAGCAGTGTTGTAGTCGAGTCACTAAACCTCAAGTCCAAGTCAATAAAGAAAATTTCGAGTCGAGTCCGAGAACAAGACGCCAGTCGCACCACTTGACGGTGGCTGTTGCTGCCTTTATGTGAACCTGTCTCTGCTACTGTGTGGACTAACGTTACTGCTTGACTGCCCCATTTTAGTTAATAGGCTACAGGTAAAAAGCTTGTTCGTCGCTCAGCAAGCCCCGCCCACTATCAACAGGGTAAACAACATGAGAGAGGGTTAACACTAGCTAGTTCATCAGTCAGCAAGCCCTGCTATAGATAGTTTTCACTGACGTCACGGCATTCCGGGGAACGCCCTCCAGCCGCCATCTTGTGGGGCTAACAAAACGGACCATCGCTATTACCGGCTACGTTATCTCGGACGAATTTATAAAGTTATATAGTCAGTTTTCTAAAATAAAGATCAATGTTGGCAAAATCAAGCAAACGGAAGTATATGGATACATTGGATGACATCTCACAACGGTATGCAGCCAAACTGGCCTTGATTGGGGGAATTGACCCCTACGAAGTGGACAAAGATGCATTTTCAAATGACTATGCCGGGCTGCCATCCATATCGTACCCTGATATTGTGAAATATTTCGTGAATAGTAAAAGTGCCTACACGCTTGACGACCTCAAAGCATACAAGTCGCTGGAGTCATACAATTATTTTGTCTGTGGCTGGGTCCGTGAAGTCCACCATATAAAACCAAGTGACAGTTGTGTCCTAATTACAGCCAAGGTATGTAAACATTGGAATTTTAGAGCTCTCAACAAGTGTCAAATAGAAACGTGACAAACGAGCGATATTAAGTGTACATTACAATGTAAATGTACACTCAGCGGTTCCAGTTAGGCATTCTCCAGAGATTGTTCACATGATGTTTTGGTTTCCAAAAACAAACGTAAACACAATTGATTGTTTATTTAAACAACTTGCCACTTATAAAATGATCGGAGCAGACTTTGCTGTGTTTGGAAGGCTGATAATCCTTGCGGTTGATTCTCGCAAGCCATAGATTTCTCCTTTGTATGCTGAGTTTCTTTGTTTGCTCGCCTTCGTGCTCCCGTACAGTGGGAATTCCATAAAAGCTCCGCTTGACGTCATCATCTGACCTATAACGACAGCCGTGAATACAACAGGTGTGCACCATTGCTAGCTTTAAATAGCCTGCTTGGGTTCTTTTGAAGACTTTGTACTCGCGCGTTACAATGTGTGCTCAGTGACCCGTACGGTAAGCTTGACCCGCAAGACGGCCGCCACTAGGGAATCCCCGACTCTGTGACGTCATATGAAAACTATCTATTAACAGAGCAATGGACATAGCGTGTCACTTCCTTCTCTGGGTGGAGTCTTACCAAATGACGATTGAAGTTCGAGGTTGTCCCCGTCGTCTCCTCGATAGTTCTTCTACATATGGAACACACAGCAGTGCATTTTTTTTTTCCCCACTGTACGAGAAGTCTATAAAAGCAAAGCGGACAATCCTGGGGCGTTCTCTCCAGGCATTTTAGCGCCATTAACGTTAGTTTGTTCCTGAACATGACGTATGAACAGGTGAATATGCATTCTCCTGCATGAAATTAGTATAAAAATTAATGTAGATAGAAATATCTTGTGCCAAATTATTATGGCACGCTACAAAAAAATAAAGAAAAAAATCCGAGTCCTCATCGCCAATCTACGAGTCCGAATGCAGTTAGTGCACGAGTCGGAGTCATCAGCGCTCAAGTCAAGTCACGAGTCCTTAAAATTAGGGCACGAGTCGGAATCGAGTCCGAGTCCTGGACTCGAGTACTACAAGCCTACTCTTAAGTAATGAAAATAAAGAAAACCCATAGATTTAGGAGGTGTGTCCAAACTTTTGACTGGTACTGTATGTATGCTAGGCATTGCATGACTACTAATTTTTACCAGTTGATCAGTAATTCCCCAGAGTAGCTAACTAGTTGTTGTTTTTTTCCATAGGTAAGGTAAAAGTTTTTCAGGACATCGCTTTTTTTTTTAGACTGTTTTATTTGTGCAGCAAAGAGCACATCAAACCGCGCTTCAGTTAACAGTCCTACACAGGCTACAAATTAAATTTAAAGCTGCAGTGCTTTTAGGCCTCACTGTTGTAACAGAAGTGCAATAAATGTGCAAAATAATAATTCTGTGCACCATATTACATTATTCAAAGACATTCCAGTTTCTAAAATGCACTCGTATAGATGAGTTAGTGGCTCTTGAGTGTGTTTTGTGTGTGTGTGTGTGTGTGTGTGTGTGTAAGCTCCTTAAAGTATATTCATGGATGGAGGATACGACGTCTACAGCAGAGCCTGTAATGTTTTCATGTTCGACTCGAGCCTCGGTAGCGTCCAACAACTACTGTAGATCTGCCTCATTGAGCTGGCATGTGTCGCTGATCTGACTTGTTTCTCAACTTCATGCAAAGTGAAAGCAAAGTCTTAACGGTCCATTATAGTAAAAGGATATTAAAAAGACTGTTTGAAATGTAGAACTGGCTCCATCTAGTCTAAAATGTTTTCAGACTAACAAAGTACCTTCCTTTACTCACTGCTTGCAATTCCTTATCGTCTTCCTTTCTGTTTTCACCACTTGACGTCCTCGGAGTGGCGACCTGTATTAGTGACGTGTTAGATGCAGGGCTGTCAAAGTTAACGCGATGATGATGCGTTAACACAAGTTCCTTTTAACACCACTATTTATTTATTTATTTTTAAAAAATAAAAATACCCACAAAAATAATTTTTACTGTGTCCAGCTTTATCCTTTCTTAACATAAAGCAAGCGTGTTTGTCCACTCCCCCCAAAACTTGGAAAAATATCCCTTTAAGGTACATTTAGAACAGATTTTTTAAAAAGTGTGATTCATTTGCGATTTAATTGTGAGTTAACTATGGACAATAATGCGATTTAATCGTGATTTAAATATTTGAATCGATTGACAGCCCGAGTTAGATGACCCGTCTGTGCAATTCCTGATGTATACACATGCAAGTACGTTGACGTGAATTTAAACACGGGCCTATTATCATCTTTCTTCTATGATCATCTTGACGCTACTTCAACTATTCAAGTTCTTCCAAATATGCGTCTCGGAGAAGTTATATTTGTGCATGCTGTGGGACCTAAAAGTAGGTCAGATTTTGAATTTGAGGCTCGAGGGCTTTGACCCAGTTCGACTCGCACTTGTATCTCAATAAACAGCACTGTTGATAAAATTAAGCACGATGGGGGTAAGTAGTAAACGAGGGATAGGATAGTTGAAGGCAAGGGGTGTGAGATAAAAGATTCAGGCTTGGTCTCTGATAGAAATGTTCAGGTAGAGGTGGTTGTTCCCAAGGACGCGTTATCCTAATGGGCTTCATGGGCAGCTGCCCAGGGCCTCGGCCACTAGGGGGCCTCGGAGGTGGCGAGATCGGAAAATATGAAACGATATTTTCAGAAGTTTTGATCATATTGATAACATTTTTGATGCATTTCGCCACCCGTAAGGAAGCCCACCTTGTCCCGTCGCATAAATCACCCGTCATTGTCAATATGATCACTGTCCACCATGTCTTCACACGCTACGCCAGCTTGAGTTCAGTGATTTAATTAATGACTTCGCTTTCCAGAAAAGTAGGAAAGTGCCCTTGTAAGTTGACCCATGGCTGTCAAACTGAATGCGCAAAGCTGTGTGCCACTGCTGTTTGGGACATTACGTGTGTGAAAGGATGAAATGTTTCACATAGCCTAACATTTTGAGATTTATTTCTGAGAAGCAAGATATTTTTCTTTCTTTATCGCTCTTTGTTTTCACAAGTTAAAAGTCGCCTGGATTCCAAAATGAAAACGAACGGTTCTATACCAAATTAATGTTCTTGTTCTGAATACTAAAGAAACTGTTGTAGGCCTAGGTTATGTTCTTGACATGTTGTTCATTGACTCACTCATTCAAAGGCTTCTTGAGGCTAAACTTTAGTTAACCGGACTTGTTAACCGTGATGTCTGATGGATTTTTTCACCATGCAATTGTCTATTTCACCATTGCTTTTTCTCGATTAAATAGGTGTTGATGGATATAAAGTTTTATCGTTCAATAGTATTTCTAATTGTGCCACTGTCATTATTTAAGTTTCTGTGTCTAGTTAGACAGGCACGTCTGAGGGGGTGAATTTGCTGAGCGCAGTTGACAACAGGCGGGGGCGGGGCCTCGGGGGGGGTGTCTGCCCAGGGCCTTGGCAAGGGTTAACGCGGCCCTGGTTGTTCCTGCACGCATAAAGAACTCCTGCTGGAATCCTTTGCATGCTGACATTTGCAAACTAGAATAAAACTTTGTGCAACAACTCTGTCCGTCATTATGTACTTGAATAAATGAGGAAAAACTGATATTGATTTTATTAAGTCGGAAATGTCGTGGTTGTTCCAGGATTTCATTGAGCCTGCGGTGTCGCTTAACAGTTGCGGGGAGCAGATTGAGCTTGTGGACCAGGACGTGGCGGACCTGCAGCAGGCTGGGCTAGTGAATGAAGCAAACGCCATCCACGTTAGAAGTGGAGTGTGAGTAAGACATGAAGGAACTTTTTATTCATGAGCAATTTAATATACTCTATTTATAGCATAGGGTTGAGAGAAGATGCTGATATGTTCTGGGCTCAGTTCCATTTGATGTACTCCTGGTGCTCTTGAGGAAGTGTGTTGTCACACTCAAATGCCTGTATGTCAATTCATATCTTTACTGGTAATGTTCAAGTTTTTTGTTATTTAAACTTGCAATCTTAAAATGATATTTAGATGCACATTCACCAAGCCTTGTTACACAGGCTGTGAAGTATAACACTTCCCACATATAATGAATTTGTTATAGACACTTCAAATACATGAGGTTTTTCCTCATACGTGTGTTTTCTCTAGTTACGGTGCGTTCTTTAGTCTGCTGGGTATTTAAATAATATTGCTTGGTGTTGAGTGGTATATCAGATCTATTCCATTCAGCTAGCATGATGCTGAACGAGCCAAAGAAGAGTTCAATATCATGCTAGCTGAATGGAATAGATCTGATATACCACGACAAAAAGTCATTATTATTATTATAATAATACATACAAGGGCAGCACGGTGGTGTAGTGGTTAGCGCTGTCACCTCACAGCAAGAAGGTCCGGGTTCGAGCCCCGTGGCCAGCGAGGGCCTTTCTGTGCGGAGTTTGCATGTTCTCCCCGTGTCCGCGTGGGTTTCCTCCGGGTGCTCCGGTTTCCCCCACAGTCCAAAGACATGCAGGTTAGGTTAACTGGTGACTCTAAATTGACCGTAGGTGTGAATGCGAGTGTGAATGGTTGTCTGTGTCTATGTGTCAGCCCTGTGATGACCTGGCGACTTGTCCAGGGTGTACCCCGCCTTTCGCCCGTAGTCAGCTGGGATAGGCTCCAGCTCGCCTGCGACCCTGTAGAACAGGATAAAGTGGCTAGAGATAATGAGATGAGATAAGCTAATACATACACATTCGATGGAACAATTACAGATTTTACAAAAACTTAAGAACGGGGGTAACTTACCAATATTGAATGTAATTCAATGTTCGGTCAATCCAGTGTACAAAGTCGAAGTTCTAACAATAAAAATGGTCCAACTCCAAAAACTCCTCTTTTTCTCTTGTAAATATGCGTGAAGAATATCTGGTAGCCTTTCTGGTGTTCAACGCGTCTTTCTCTTTCAAACTTCTCTCAAAATCTTCCATTTTTAACGAATTAAACCTGGCGGCCATGTTTGTTTACAAATTGTCACAGTCGCTCGCTAGCGCATTAGTTTTACATCTCCGATGTGTCTCTTTTCCAGTTTTTTGATGTCCGTTGGTATGTTTTTCTCTTGTAAATATGCATGAAGAATATCTAATGACGTTTTTGGTAGCCTTTCAGGTGTTCAACGCGTCTTTCTTTTTCCCGGCGAACAAAGAAATGCTTTTGCACATGCGCAGCAGAAAACTCTCTCATTGAATATTCGCATCAGCTCCGACGTATGACGTCATGTTGTCTTGACAACCATGCAATATCGTAAACTATATTCAATGCTCATTCTCCATTGAGTAGGGTGACGTAATACACGTAGGATAAGCGATATGCTAACAATATTGCATGCTATGAAACCCGCAAGAAGGGACTAGAACACGTTTTTATTCCATGGAAAAAGTGTCCTGTATGTATAATAATTCCTCATAAATGACTGCATCATGTCTAATGCTAAAATATTGTCGTCCCCCCCTTTTTTAAATTTCCAGTCATTTTTCTTAGTCGTTGACTAGGTTTTCTTGCTATTGTGCGAACATTTATTAAATCACCCACTAAAAAAAGGTGTAAAATGTCGTAGGATAAATAGTTATCAGGATGTCATGCTCTTTCCTGGTAATGTGTTACTGGTTTATGCTGACAAATGAGTATTTCTGTCAAGTTCTCTGGAATTGTATGAGTTTTGTTTGTATGTTTTTAGGTGGGTAGCCTACAGCGGGAGATATTTCACAGGTGAACAGTGTATACTTGAGAAGGGCCGATACTCTGGAGCATTAGACTGGGGTGGCAGGGAGTGTTCACCCGTCTCCATCCGGGCTGTACGGAGGGTAAGTACACACCGGAATGCTGACAGTCAAGGTTCAGAAATATGGAATCAATTTTGTGCCAAAATGTTCATACAAAACTTTTGAAATATCAAACAAAAACGACAAATCAAAATACAAAAAAAAGTCAATTTTTTTAGACTGGAAAACAAATTATTCGTGTAATCGTGCAAAATATCAGTCTATTACTCTTCAGAAACCTTTTATTTTTGTTCCGCGTCTTTCTCAGTTTTGTTTGACGTAATTTATTTCGGTTGCGATTCCAGCTTTCTCGTTTGCGCTCCCTGACTTTTTGCTTGCAGTTTTGGCACAAACTTCACGTGTGGGTGGGCTGTCCAGGAATGCATTCCCATTGGCTAACTTGTATTTGACTGACAGCTACGCTCAGCGATTCCCCCGGAGGCTGTTGCGGCCATTTCCTACTCGGATTCTGGCGGACTGTTTGACGAGTGACCGATCCATTGACGGTACACAAGGATCGAGTAGACTTCAGTGGCGACTATGATATTACACTCATCAAACAGTCCAGCAAAATCCGAGTAGGAAATGGCCGCAACAGCTTCCGGGGGAATCGCTGAGCGTAGCTGTCAGTCAAACACAAGTTAGCCAATGGGAATGCATTCCTGGACAGCCCACCCACACGTGAAGTTTGTGCCAAAACTGCAAGCAAAAAGTCAGGGAGCGCAAACGAGAAAGCTGGAATCGCAACCGAAATAAATTACATCAAACAAAACTGAGAAAGACGCGGAACAAAAATAAAAGGTTTCTGAAGAGTAATAGACTGATATTTTGCACGATTACACGAATGATTTGTTTGCCAGGCTAAAAAAAATGACTACTTGTATTTTGATTTGTCATTTTTGTTTGATATTTCAAAAGTATTGTATGAACATTTTGGCACAAAATTGATTCCATACAGAAACAGATCCGTTTCTTTTGTGCCAGCCAAGACAGTGACTGTCGTTTTATTATTTTCTGAGCTTCCATTACAAACTTAATGTTAAATCAGTCAGTGGTCTGATCAGAAAAGCTGCTAACCTCATGCCTCAAGTGAATATGAACATGACTGATTCCAAAATATCTTTTGCCTTTCTAAGGAGCTTTGTGGAGAAATGGATCCAAAGTTCATGGTATGTTTCTTAAACATGATGCCAAATATATGAAAATATAGCACAGTTAGATCAAACTGCTAGTTTATAATTGCACCGTTAATTTCTGACTCCGTGTTCTGTACACGTTTGCTTTGCGTGCCATTGTGTTTGTGTGCATGCAGCTGTGTGCCTACAGCAAACCATGCTTTGCGGGAGAAAGCAGAGAATTTGAAAGTGAAGTGGCAGACTGTCCCATGTCAAATCCCACGTCATTCCGAGTAATTCAGGGCAGGTGAGAACGCTTTAAGTTCCACTGACATGAACACCATGTTCAATACACTCCCACTGCTGCGGGAAGCCAGCACATTCAATTAACATTTACAGTCAAGTCTCCGTGTGTCCCTGTCTGACAATGTTTAGGTGGTTGCTGTACGATGAAAAGGGTTTCTGTGGTAACCAGTTTGTCCTTGAAGAGGGCTTTTATCCAGACCTCACCTCCTTTGGCTGCATGGCAACAGCCATTAAATCCTTCAAACCCATTCAATATGTGAGCCCTTGATTCATAAAACATTTATTTAAAAACTTTCTACATTTTTTCCCCCCTATTTTGGAGTACTCCTGAATGTGCTGCATTTCATAATAACTGCTGTTAATTAAATTGAATGGCAAGTCCTGTTTCTTTATATCTTAACATTAGAATAGATTTTTAAATATTAGTCCTGCTGTTTGACCAAATTTTTGTCAGTTGAAAATCTCTCCCTCTCTATCCACACATACAGTGCCCTCCACGATTACTGCGCTCCCCCAGTAAAGGTTAGTGAAAAGGGTTAGAATAAAATCCACCTTTTGGTGAAGCTGCTTTATCTCACACTGGAAAAAAAAAAATTAGGAAAAATCCAACCTGTAATTGAAAAATGTATTCAGAGAAAAACAAACCCCCCCATCAAGAAATAATCATTTTCAACAAAAACGTGCCACTATTACTGGCACCCCTGCATTCAGTACTTTTATACAACCTCCCTTTGCCAGTAAAACAGCACCGAGTCTCTCCGATAACATTTCACAAGGTTGGAGATACAGAGCAGGACATCTGAGACTATTCCTCTTTCCACAATCTCTCCAGATCATCCAAGGTCCTCAGCCCTCTCTTGTGCTCTCTCCTCTTCAGCTCAGCCCGCAGGTTTTCACTGAGGTTCAGGTCAGCGGACTGAGATGGCCAGGGCAGAAGCTTGATTCTGTGCTCAGCGAACCATTTTTGTGTTGATTTGGACATATGCTTCGGTTCATTGTCCTGCTGGAAGAGCCAATGACGACCCAGTTTTAGTTTCCTGGCAGAAGCAGACAGATTTTGATCAAAAACGTCCTGGTATTTCATGGAGCCTATGATGCCATGTACCCGAACAAAGTTTCCAGGGACTTTGGAGGAAAAACAGCCGGGATCGGGTTCTTTTTATTATAGCCGTCCTTCTTTTTACTTCAGACCCACCTTGAGTGTTCATTGCTAAAAAGCTCCATTTTTGTTTCATCAGACCAGAGAACACAGTTCCAGTCAGAGTTGTAGAAGTGTTTCGCAAACTTCAGATGCTTATGTTTGTGGTTAACAGACAGAAAAGGCTTTTTTTTTCTGAAATACCTTCCAAATAATCTGTTGGCATGAAGGTGGAGACTGGTGGTGGTTTTGGAAACTTGGAAACCCCAAGATTTAACTTTTTGTTGTAATTTACCAACAGTGATCATTGGGGATTTTTTTTTCTTTTGCCCCTCTTACCCTCCTCCTCACTGTACATTGGGGGGGGGGGATAAACTTTGGTCTTCTTACAGGCAAGTTTATAACAGTTCCAGTTTTGGCCTAAAAGTAGAAATGGACACTTTTTCAGGCGAGTAGCTTTTTGTTTTTTTTGTTAAAAGAACCATTCCCTGACTTATGAAGGTCAACACACTTCTCCCTCATCTGGTTTGTGTGTTCTCTTATCTTTTGCATGTTGATGGATGACTAAGGGAATTTGGCCTCTCTGTCACCTCATATTTGTTAATAATTCAATCAGGAAGTTATGGATAACAATTTGAAAGTTCCTACACACTCCCGTCAACTCAAAAACCTACAATTTAAATAGGAAACATGCTTCAGTTACATTGTGTCCACTATAATCTCCAGGGGTGCCAATAATTTTGGCATGTGCTTTTGTTAAAAATAATTATGTCTTGATGAGGGATTTGTTTTTCTCTGAATAAATTTTTCAATTAAAGGTTGGATTTTCTCTCTTTTTTTTTTTCCTAGTGAGATGAAGCAACTTCACCAAAAGGTGGATTTTTTTTTTTTAACTAACCCTTTTTTATTAACCTTTACAAGGAGGAGCCAATAATCCTGGAGGGCACTGTGTGTATAGGTACCAGGCAAAAGTTTGGACACACATTCTAATTGTTTTTTCTTTATTAATTAAAAGACATTTCATATATTAAAGTAATGATGGATATTGTTTCTCTTTACTTAGTTGAGCAGTTCTTGGCATAATATGGATTACTACAGTTGAGGGCTATTTACATTTTTTATTATTATTATTTGTTTTGATCTCAAACTCCTTAAGGCGGCAAAATTTTCCACTCATTACCTTTTGACGAGACACCTGTTAATTAAAAAGCATTCCATGTGATTACCTCATGAAGCTGGTTAAGATGATGCCAGTAGTGTGCAAAGCGTCAAGGTAAATGGTGGCTACTTTGAAGAATCTAAAACATGAAATGTGTTTTAAAACACTTTTTTTTGTTTGTTTACTACATTTCCATATGTTATTTCATAGTTTTGCTGTATTAAGTATTGTTCTAGAATGAAGAAATTAGTCAAAAAACCTGTGAATGAGTTGGTGTGCCCAAACCTTTGACTGGTACTGTATATTTTTGTGCATCTCATTTATACAATGGACGTTTCACAGATTTCTACATCGTGCTGTGTGATTGCTAATAGAAGCCTGTTTGTGTTACCCCCTGCAGAGCTTCTCGGAGCCCTCCATCAGCCTCTTTTCACTGAGCTCGTTTGAGGGGTTGAAGACTGAGACAGGTTTACCCATGGAGACCATGAGCAACTTCTTTACTCAGTCTCTTCAAGTCAACAGTGGCCTGTAAAAATCCCTCAATCTTTTGTTGCTTTCTATTTAAATATTTGTGTTCGAGTTCATATGATAACGAGCTAGGTCTGCCGGTGCCTCTGACAGGTGGGTGGCATACGAATTCAGCCAGTTTAAGGGCCGTCAGATGCTGCTGCAAACCGGCGAGTTTCCATGTTGGAGTGATTACAGTGGCTGGGACACCATCGGCTCCCTCCACCCACTTAGACAGGTGAGCTCCAGCCAGGCTTGTAGTACTCGAGTCCAGGATTCGTGACTTGACTCGGACTCCTGCATTAACTGTGTTCGGACTCGTAAATTGGAGACGAGGACTGAATTTTTCTTTATTTTTTGTAACATGCCATAATAATTCGGCATAAGATATTTATATTTACGTTAATTTTTGTACTAAATCGTGCAAGAGTATCACACCAGCACACTAAGCGGACTCTCATATGTGCGCGCGCACCAGAAACGACTCACATCTGCACAGGATTGAGATGCAATCAGTGTGCCTATGTAAAGACTGTGAAAACGTACTTACTTTGCAAAGTATAGAGATCTTGCAGTCACGTGACCGGAAAGTACACAGCCGCCATCTTGTCGGTAAAAAACACCGCTGAATACTGCTGCACTCGTGTACAAAATGGATAAATTTCAACCGACGGACTACACGGCTCATTTTTCTAATGAACAGATAACTAGATATATGTCTAAAATAAACGACCTACAGATTAGTGACCCTTATCGATTTACCGGACGTAGTTTTCACGACCGTGTCAGTGGATATTGAACTGCCAGCGGAATACCCAGACGTGTATAATTACCTCATTAACTTTCCCTCGCTGTTCAGTGGTGAAGCACTGCGTGCTTATACATCTCTGGACAGTTATCTTTACAGAAATTCAGGATTTGTCAGCGACTCAGATGTGGCATCTTGTAAACAAGAAAATAACAATCCTCATTGGACGGGTAAGTCACTTAAGTATTACTAGTACTGATACTAGATATATCAGTAGTATCTAGTATAGCACTGACCAGCCGATTATAGAATAGAATAAGGTAATTCCAGCTGTAATTCCAAATCGTCCGTCTTGTTTACCATGGATCTGGCGTTGGAGAGGTAGAGGCTTGGCAGTGGAGATTTGAGTGGCTGTTTTCTGAGCTTAGTCAACAGGCCGGCTCTGCAGCCTCGCTTTTGCTTCCTCTCCCGACGCCGCCTCCTTCGCCTGCCAGACCCGATAACAATCCACAGAGACCCTGCTGGTCTCGCTATCTCGTCCGGAATGTTGTGCATGCAATGGAAATCGCTACAAACCGTCATTTTCTGCTGGAAACCAATGTCCAGCAAGTCCATATGGTTGTAGTGGATATTGAAGTCCAGTACAGACGAACAACACGCAAAAATACACACAAAAAACGTGCACAGGTAGGGAGAGGTTGTAGTAGAATTGTATATAGTAGGGTTTTCCAGAAGAAAAGGTAGAAGCAGAACCAGAAGTAGAAGGCGGAAATATGGCGTTTGACCGACAAGATGGCGTCTGTTACAGTCTGGATCGGCTGTGACGTCACATGCAAGATCTCTATTGAGGTGCGTTAACGACACATTACCGAGCCTTACTTCCTTGTTTGGTTTCCTGATCTCTGATCTCCTGTTTCTTGTCTTTGATAGCCTGTTTGTGCCTTGCTCAACCTATTGCATGTTTCACGATTTTGCCAGCTGTTCTGGATTGTTTACCTGTCTTCACTTGTATTAATAAACACAGCTTCTGCACTTACATCTATCTCTGACAGAATACTTCACACTCCCTGACAAAGAGAATGCACATTGACCTGTTCAGAAACATGGCGCTAAAACAGCCACCGTCAAATGGTGTGGTTGGAGTCTTATTCTCAGACTCGACTCGGATTCAGTTTTGTTTTTTTTTAATGACTTGGACTTGAACACTGGGGACTTGAGACTGGACTCGAGGTTTAGTGACTCGACTACAACACTGGTCTTAATGGGACGGAACCTCAAAGTGCAAGTGTGTGAGGAAACAGAAATACATACTGTAAAATACAGCAGTTATATTAAAACACAAATTGAAATTAAATTTGGTCTGAAGTAATTACTTAACGAGTTCTTGTTTGACGTTCAGTGGTGAGCAGTGCTCGTACTAGTGCTGCAAACAGATTCATAATGACTCCCTCAAGCGCCTACATTCTTTCTTTTTTCCACTCCTTGGGTTTACCTGACATACAAAATTTATTCAGCTCAAAATCTCACCCACTCGTTATCAGACCTCTGCAGTCATTTGGGACTGCGTCTGTGTTTGTCTGAGCAGTAGTCTGTAGTGCCCTGATAAAAGCCATTCATTCGTAAAAAGATATGATGCATTTACATAACTAGATAGTGCTGGCAGCAAATGTAGGAGTGAAGATGTAGGATGAGCGTTTCTGGGATATTTTTTTTTCTTCTTTTTCCTGTCCCTCTTAATTAGGTTGTTAAACGCTTCCATGTGCAACATTTAAAATCAGTCAGGTTTAGATTTAAAAACGTCACGCCAATGTATAATATAATGTTTATTCATTTTAGTGCTTCAGTAAGATCTGGAACTTTTTTTTTTTAAATTACGGGTGCTGATTTTCTATGGTGTTTTGTAAAACGTGTCTCAACATGGACGATGACTCGCCTACAACAAACCAAATCTACTTGCGGGTACAAATGAAGGAACCTGAACCCGTATTGGTAATAGTTCTATGTACAACAGTAGCGGCTTGAATAAGTCTCACGTGGTACTTTTTCTTTTGCCGTAGTTAAGAAGGTGGTGAATATACCGTACACTGATGTTTGATGTATGAGTAATGTTTTCTCTCCCCTCAGCGAAGGGCGTATGTGCAGGTGAAAAATCGAGCTCTGGGGATGGCACTGACTGTAGAGAGAACCGGGGAACACCCGTGTCCTGCCAGACTCTCACTGCGTCCTACTGAACACTCACTACACGCACAGCACTGGGTGTACACACAGTCTCGGCTCAAGAGCAAGGTCAGCAATGAAATCCTCGACAACTGAAAGATTGTTTACTCATTTGATCATTTATGGAAAAAACACATGCTACAATGGGGTCCAAAAGTCTGAGAGAACTCATGAAAATACTGTTCTTTTCTAATTTAATACAATTTCCATGATGAATAATATTGACACCAACTTGAGTGAAAAGTAGAATGTCTGAAATATTTCCATGAATTTGAGCTGCTTAGCATTTGGATTGCTTTAATGACAGTGTGGTATAGATTAATAGTCACATTCGGAGTGGTGAGTACTGTTCTAGTATATTGTATCCACATTCATTGGATATGAGCAATCGTGCGCTCTGATTGATTGATTGGCTACTCTACTACTAGGATATCAGCTTATGTACTTGGAGTAGAGGAAAAACAAAATAGCGGAGCGTGTTGCTGAACCACCCAAGGACGAAATACAAACTCAACTTGAAAAGAAAACCTCAAAAAATGAAAAGAAACAAAAATAACTATAAAAGAATCTCCTGTTCCTCACACCTTTTAAGTTGGTTTGCCAACCTCCAAAAAAAAAAAAAAAGGCAAAAAATATGGAATAAAAGTATTTGATGGTAAGAACCCCCCCAAGAATTATAGCATTTTTCACAAATTGCTACTGGCATTTTGCCGCTTTGTTTACATTCGAAGTGAAAATTTTGTCGGACGTTTTGTATAAAGATGTTATTTACTGAATTTTTAAAAAAATAAAAATGCTCGGGCGGCACGGTGGTGTAGTGGTTAGCGCGGTCGCCTCACAGCAAGAAGGTCCGGGTTCGAGCCCCGTGGCCGGTGAGGGCCTTTCTGTGCGGAGTTTGCATGTTCTCCCCGTGTCCGCGTGGGTTTCCTCCGGGTGCTCCGGTTTCCCCCACAGTCCAAAGACATGCAGGTTAGGTTAACTGGTGACTCTAAATTGACCGTAGGTGTGAATGTGAGTGTGAATGGTTGTCTGTGTCAGCCCTGTGATGACCTGGTGACTTGTCCAGGGTGTACCCCGCCTTTCGCCCGTACAGTAGTCAGCTGGGATAGGCTCCAGCTTGCCTGCGACCCTGTAGAACAGGATAAAGCGGCTAGAGATAATGAGATGAGATAAAAATGCTCCGTTTCTCAAAATCCAGTGAATGTGGATCACTCATCATGCATGGCTTATAGCCGACTTGGCGCGATGTACCTCGTCAGATATCTGCTCATGTATGACTCGATTTTGTGGAATAACTGTTAACTGCATGATATTTATTATAGTGTAGCACATATTCAGTGTGCAAACTAACCATAGTCATCATCACCCAGGCACAGATTCAGCTTTCCATAACAGACTATGCTGTAATTGCTTTCCTGTTTCACAGTCTCAAATTAAAGTGTCACATGGCTAAAAATAGAGTTCTAACTATAGAGCTTGATAGAACTTGAATCCAATCGGAGAGTTGCACAGGTCAGCAAAACCTGAATACAGATAAGCATAGCTGCTATAAAATGAAGGATCTGAGCACTCAGCATGGTGAAATGTAATCTGCTTGAAGCACAGACTCCAGTTTTGATTGACAAGTAGAATTGTTATGGACAGCTATGTGTAGACCACCAAGCACTTCTGTAAGTCGCTGTGGATAAGGGCGTCTACTCAAAGCTGTAAACGTGTGTACAGGTGGGGAAGGGCTGCATGTCTGTGATTGGTGGGAAGGCAGGTGCGGGGGCCAGAGTGGCTTTATGGGAAGAGCATGGGCGACTGAATCAAAGGTGGAGTTTAAATGAAAATGGGACTATCGCTTCTCATTTAAACCACAGCCTAGTACTGGATCAGAAAGGTAAGTTTTCTTTATCATTTATTACCTGATTAGAGCGGCGGCTACAATTATCGACACCTTAACGATCTTTTGGCCAGTGCAAAAGTAAAAAAGACTTTCAATACGTAAATTGTGCATGAATAATCACTCAAACTTTCTTTTTCTAGTGGAAGTTGATTCCAGATTACTTAGCGCGTCAGATCACGTGACACCATTCTACAATTTGACATCCAGATGATCTCATCTCATTATCTCTAGCCGCTTTATCCTGTTCTACAGGGTCGCAGGCAAGCTGGAGCCTATCCCAGCTGACTACGGGCGAGAGGCGGGGTACACCCTGGACAAGTCGCCAGGTCATCACAGGGCCGACACATAGACACAGACAACCATTCACACCTACGGTCAATTTAGAGTCACCAGTTAACCTGACCTGCATGTCTTTGGACTGTGGGGGAAACCAGAGCACCCGGAGGAAACCCACGGGGCTCGAACCCGGACCTTCTTGCTGTGAGGCGACAGCGCTAACCACTACACCACCGTGCCGCTCCATCCAGATGATTATTTATAAAAAATAATTGGTATGTGGTATTAACAAAACATCTTTAATATAAATATCGATACTTACGTAAATGAAGTAATTCTAATGTTTGCAAACAATGTTTAACCTGTGTCAAATCTTTTTGTTCCACTTTAAGTATTTTCATAGATCACATTTTGTTAAATCATTCATTTGTAGTTTACCAATAAATGTCAACAGGCAATTGACATTGTAACCACATGAAAATGTCTACTGATATTGTAATATGTGGTGTAGATATTTACAACAAACTGCAAAAAAAATTTTCTGAACGGAATAGCAAAATCTGAATATTTCAAGCATGTAATTTTTTATATGCTAGGAATTTGATTCTGGTCTAATTCTATGTATTCCAATTGGATTCCAAATACTCTAAGCATTCCATTCTGTTATGAATCAGAAAACAAATAATTATAAAATCACAACACTTTAAAAAAAAAAAACTTTAACAATGTTACACAAAGATCGATCCATAACAGTTGTAAATGTCACTTAATTCCACAGGGTGTCGATAATGTTGGACACCGGTGAAAGTGATCACTATTATCGACACCTCACGTGACTTCTCAAACGCGCGTTTAGATACAGAACGGCGACTGCCAAATGAAAGCGTAAGAAACAAAGTACCGTATTGGCCCGAATATAAGACGACCCCCCCTTTTCCAAGTTCATCTTTGGGGAAAAAGTTTTTTGAAGACCAAATGTTCATTCATATAACGCGTATTTATTTCAAAATTCTGTTTAAAATTGGAGGCTTTTGTTTTTCACATTTAAATAGAGGTCATTTCCGTGAACACTGTTCATAGAAGTAAAACAAAGAGGCTAAACTGCAGGCTACTAGACAAGCCAAATTAAAACATTTAAATTGCATTAATTCAACAAATTTGTCAGGTTTAGATTGAAAGTTCATAAACTTCAGAATGTCAATGCATTAACTTCCCATAGCCTACGGGTATATGGAATAAATTTGCAGAACAGTGCAAATGTTTTAAACAATGCATTAAACAATACATTAAGGTTTACAATAATAAACAACTGAAACAATGGAAAGGGTAGTTTGCTAAAATTACAGCTACTCAGCACAGAGATCCTCAGCCTCACTTTGCTCACTCTCACTGTCCTCACTTTCACTTTCATTTTTGGCGGCATTTTGTCCAGTCTGCGAATTTAAGACGACCCCCCCTTTTTAAGAGCTATTTTTTACAACAAAAACACCGTCTTATATTCGAGCCAATATGGTAGGTCAAGGAGATCATGAAATATCGGTGAATTTGAGAAGTAAAAACATGTCCATGATCTTTCCACCATGCTTTCCTGTGTCATCAGACGACAAGATCAAAAGGCGAGGGGGGTCTTCAGGTCGATTAATTAACCAATAATAACTGTTGTATCTGAAAAGGTGTCGATAATTGACTAATTGTAGCCGCTGCTCTATTACTGTTTTGCATATAAAGCATTTCACCACGTTTTTATTGCAAAAAAATAAACCCCGCAATTTCTGATGCTTGTACACATCGCTTCAATGCATTCTGGAAACCTGACTGGAGCCTTTCTGCTGGTGGTGTTTCAGGAGGGAGTGGAATAGACAAGGACCATATGATCCTCAGTGAGTTTTGTCCTGATCGAGCCACACAGTTCTGGGACATAGAGGTGCTTTAGTGCTGAGGCCAAGTATCTGTTTCCCTGAAACATGGACAGTTTCAAACTAAACAGCACTGCCTCCACCCAGCTACAGACGAACAGGCTGAAATCACTGTTCCTTAAAACCTCGCCCTGAGGAGCCTCAGCAGTTCTCATTAAGTTCTGCATCTCAATCCTAACACATCAACTTGTTCAACCCATTAGGTGATGTTTAGGCAGTTGATTCGGTTCTGATCATGGTGAATACCACCAAGTGTAATCAAAAGCTGGAGGTTCTGTTTTGTGTCATAGTTTAGAACAAACGAGGAGGAAAGCCTGTTTCGAGAGGTGACCAACACCCAAAACCACTACGCAAGTCTAGGACTGTTCAAGCGCAGACTACGTGAGGAGAACAGAGCAGTTTGCAGTTCCTGTTTGAGGCAACATAAAGAGTAGGAATTATATGCTTGCTTTTTTTTTGTTCTCTAAAGCACATTTGCACTATTAAGCTCTTCATTTGAACAGGACTGGCCCTTTTGTAAGTTTAGTGCATTCCCCTTATGCACTGCTACTGGATTAGAACACTTGATGTCCTCTTTCAGCCTCAAATGATGTCAAAACTCCCTTTACTCAGACAAACACGGGCCGAGAGCCAGCGCTTACTTCTGGTAGTCAGGCTGTGTACAGAGAATTATTTAAAGCTGGTCAAATCACTGGATTTATCACAGAGCGCTGCGTGTATGATATTCGGGAAAAGATGTATGTATTGAATGCCATGTGCAAAGGAAATGTGTACAGTTATTAAGCTCTGTTTTTAAATGTTATTAAGATTAAAGATATTACAAGCTGGTGTGCTGGTTGAATGAAAAGTTTCCAGCCCTTTATCTGGAAGACAGCAGATCCTAGACCGTACCGGAAAGAACGGGAGTGTTGCTCTCACAATGGTACTGAGAGGATCCTTGCTACACGTCACTCAGACTGAGACATCACGACACAATAGCACAGTATGTACCAGAAGAATACCTTTACTGTTACACATGCTCATGTGTCACTCTCCCATATTGCTGATATTCCAACTGGACAGGCAGGTCAGTAGTGCAAGAGTATGAGAAGCCTGTAAGCTGTGGATCACACGCTGAACAACAATAGGAGATGAGGTCAGTGTCATCACTCATGCTTTCTGGTTGGAAGGCAGTATAACCGCCGAATCTTCGAAGGCTCACACAAGGCACAGACTTCCCTCAAATTGCCTCCCCCCCAATGTTGCTATCATTTTCTATATTGTGCACGTCTGGTTAGCAGACCTGCAGCAATCCCTGGGTCCAGAGTCCGAGCACGAGGCCCAGTTTATCAGCATCCTGCTGCAGTGGCAGCTCAGCTACACGGAGTCGCTCTCCACTCAGGAGTTGCTGCAGAGCAGGGAGGTGCGACATGGGGAAATCCAGACCCTGCAGCAGAAATATAAGCGTGGGAAGAATAAAAATAAATAAAATCGACAGATAACCCCAACAATATAGATATTTAGGCAGTGCCTCAAAGCCGAGCTCCTGCTGAGTGTATAAGCAAAATATTCACAAGGGCACAAAATCAACCTGAATAGAAGAAGAATAAAAGTATATGAACCATCAAATTGCGTAATGTAGTGTTTCACATCAACAAACTGCTGCATTGTCTTGTGACAGTGAGACCAATAATAGCGGTGTGCATCGCAGTTACGAACAGTGTTGGGCACGTTACTTTCAAAAAGTAATTATAGTTACTTTTCCCAAAAAGTAACTGAGTTAGTAACTGAGTTACTTTGTCATAAAAGTAACTAATTACCAGGGAAAGTAATTATTCCGTTACATTTTGTGTCCCCCCCCCAACAAAAAAAAATTCAATTAGTGTAATCATAATAAAAGTGAATGTTAAATGTGTTTAATGACTGAAATGGACACTTAACAGAACCAGTTAGTAACGTTATCTACACTATATTAATATTTTTGTGGGACAATGTGAGATAAGACATCTATCAAATTTAATATATTTTTGTAGTTATTAAAATCGTTACTAATTACTGGCCACTGACGAGGACAAACGCTTTGTTCCTCGACATAATGTGCATTGCACGTACACATTTTTGCCTTTTATTTCAAGTAATGAAAAGCAATGGCTGTATTTCCAATTTGAAAGCGCAGTCTTGGGCTGACCGCTCGCCATCGCGGTGTCTTCTGATTGAAAGTGTGCGCAGTAGGCGGAGCCTACCTACGTACAGCATGTTGTCCAAATCTACTCTGATTGGCTGACTATGCCGTTGTCTCGCGTCTCCCCGCCCCACACTAAAGCAGAGTAAAGAAAGGCTGAACGAGCAGCGTGCCAGATGAAAACAGCATTAATAAAGTAACGCAGAGCATTTTATTGTAAGTAACGCCGCTTATTTTTAACGCCGTTATTCCCATCACTTGTTACGAATACATATTTACTATGGTGTGACCCTGGTGGACAGCACTTTCACTTTACATCATTACCGTATAGTTACGACTTGAATATTCTTGGACATAAGAACTAACCGATATTGAGCTATGATAGCTTTAGATTATCCAACACTAAAGAAAGATACTCATGATTGCTATTGAACTATACAATAATTGTTTACACAAGTGGGCAGAGTAAGAAACCGTTCAGGTAGGAAAATTAAAAAAAAAAATCAGTAGTGTGTGTAGGGCTGTGCCGATAGACGATGCCATCGTCCATCGACGATGGTGGTCGTCCATCACGATGGAGAGCCACCATCGTGATACCACGCCCCCTCCTGTCATAATCATGCATATACGGTATCATCTGGGCCTATTTAACCTAAAAAGTTAGTTTTTTGTTAGTTTTGTTTAATATATAACATATAATAATAAATACATAATTATATAAATCATTATAAAGTAATATCCTATTACCGCTTGTTCACGTAGGCTATGGTGCAGGGACGTGCTAGTGAACATAACGTGGTTACACAAATACAGTATACTACTAATAATAAATTTTGACTTCATTTTTTAGCCTACACTATACTTTTAATGTAAAATTTGTCATGTTGTTCAAACAAATAGCCACTATTAACGACTTCAGTCGGGAAATATTGCACCTCAAACGGCAGTGAAGCGCAGACTTCGGCAGAAGTCAAATAACTTTAATCTGGTAAATAGGCCTACTTTCAGACACAAAATGGTCCACTCTAAGCCATAATGTCAAACCAAATGGAAGAATGAAGGTGATTCTGACAAATGTAAAGACAGTAAAAAAAACCAAAAAACAATATTAAATCATGATTTTAAAAGCTGGTGCAATAATTCAAACACTAATAAATTGGAAAAATTAGCGCGTTCAAGTGCGCACTAAAGGCCGAAACGCATCTTCAATTGATATGGTGTAAATAAACAATGAGTAATAGCTTAAGTGTAGTTTCTTCTCATAGTTTGAATACTAGTCTTTCATTGCTAGAGCAGATTAATATCTTACCGTGATCAGTGAGTGCTCGGGGAGGTTCATTTCCACCTGCGCTTTGCGCAGCTCATTTCTCCGAAGCCAGCTGTGCGCAAACGCAGTATTGACTGCTCGGCAAACTCCAAACACTCGGTCTGTACTGGCCCTCTGTTGCGCAAGCGAATTGGTTATGGCCAGGTTCAAATTGTGCCCAAAACAACTTAACCACGGCATCTCAATTGCCTGATGGCTGTGACAATATTCGCCCCGTTGTTATACAGGCGATCTTTTTCTCCTCTATTTTCCATTCGGCAAGTGTCTCGCGCAATGCGTCTTCTAAATTGTCCACTGAATGTGTCTCTGGCATGAAACTCGTCTGCAGGCATTTGGACTGCATTGCCCACTCTCGGTCCACATAATGTACGGTAGCTGACATGTAGGGCATCATGTTGCAGCTGGACCACATATCCGTTATCAAGGCCAAATATTCCACATCACCTAGCGCTTTTTTTTCTTTACGTGCCAAAGCCTCGGATGAGTATCTAATGCTTTTAATAATAATAATAATAATAATAATATATTTAATAATGTGGTATTAAAATCCCCCCTCCCCCCGCCCACGATATGATCGTCCATCACGATGTTTGCACTGTAAACATCGTCGATGCCAATTAAGGGGACATCGCACAGCCCTAAGTGTGTGTTCATAAATAATCCCATGTTATTTTTGAAAAATAAGTGCTGGATAAAAACCCGTCTATCTTTTGTAAATAAAGATACAAGTTTCATTGTCTGGTGGGCCACGTACATACGGATGCACAGCTGTCAACCGCTTTCAAAAGCTCCTTCACTGGGCTTCTGGAAACACGATATCGTAGCCATAGCACGCACTGGTGCATCGATAATGCTTTGTTTTCCATGAATATATTTTTTTTTCTGAAAAATCATGAGTCTCGTGGCAAAGTTGTGAGAGTTGACAAGGCAGTGGATGTCATACGGTTGCAAAAACCATACATTTTTTTTTTAATCAGGTCGATGCATTACAGGTTGTTTTACAATCAGGGTACGCAAGCTAAAAATTTAACACTTATCTTCAATATCAAAAGGCTTGACTAAATAAACTTGGTTGTTTATTGTAGCCCTGTGATAGCTCTATTTACCATGCAAAAAAAAATTGTGATAACGTTATTTTTGGTGAATGTATGGCAATGTGTGTCATATTTAGCAAAATTACTCGTGTCATTTAGAAAAAGAGCTTTTTTGACCACAGGTAGCTCCAGAAGGGATGCACTTAAATCATTCTTTATACCATAAAACAAATATTTGGTTCCATATCATTGGAAACATAGTTAAGTTTTAATGTTGAATGCCAGTAAGTTTTCAGACTATTTTGATCAAATTAGTATGTAATTGTGTCAAAAAAACGTCCTCTCCGAGACGGCTAATTTTTCAATATAAAATAACATATCTAAAATGATTATTTTCATCCTAAAATGTGGTCAAGATATTGGGACATAAATATTAGAGACAACTAACACAACGCTTACAGCCTTATATTTAAAAGCACTATGGAAGTAGTGGATTCTGAATTGTCAAAAAAAGTCCTCTCCGAGAATCACTTCATTTGTTTCTCCCAGCCCTGCTTAAAGCTACACTTAGTTATAATACAAACTATTACACATGCCTATCTGTTCTTTAACTTGTCCTTCACTTAAACTGGTTCTTGTACCAGTTTTTGAACTTTGTACCCTGATTGTAAAACAACCCTTACCATATTCGGAGCTCTGGTATTAGGCCTGTTATAGACGTGTTTGTTTTTCAGAGCGATGAGAGTTTTATTCATTACCTGTCCATTCATAAAACCCAAAAAACTTGGAAATGCGTCACATTTCTTAAATCAATCCTTAACATTATTCAAACTGCTGTTCTAATTCAGACTATTATTATTCAAGTGACCAATCAGGCTTAGAAATTGTTCATTGTACGTTTCTGACCCTTATGGTTCTATATGAAAAACACATTGACGTGGTCCAGTTAAACATAATTCACCGACTAAATTCTTGTAGCTGAGAAAGGTTTCTGTTCTAATCACTATACTCAGCAGTTGTTTGTTTTTATGTTACCTGTACTGTCTTCTCTTCCTCTTCATCCTCCTCTTCTTCATCCTCCTCATGATGATGATCCTGAGGTCCCATCATGTGCGTCTCCCTTTTGTTCCTCAGCGAGTGTAGCACGAATGCTGCCAACTTCATAGCCTCATCCTAAAGGGAAAAGTGTCTTTTTTTCATGTGACTAATGGCGACAAATGCTAGTAAACTCAAAAGAGACGGACATACCGTGTTATCTGGACTGGGCTCCAATGTTAACACCATATGCTCTCTGAACCTCACACACACCGAGTCCTCCAGCGTTGGCAACTTTCCAGCTTCAAGAAAAAGGGAAGTAAAACCTCCATTAGCAGGTGTATCACTCCATTTTACGCTTTCAATGGTGTATATACACGTTCTAGTCCATTATCGGGTCAGTTGTGGCTTTGAAAGGGTCCAGTGTAAATTTAGATTTATTATCTGGAGCCAGCTGGACTTTATCATCATCATAAACATTGCGCGCGCGCACACACCTGGAGCGAGGTCTTCCTCCTGCAGGTGGTAAGGTGGGAGTCTGTTGGAGATGAAGTCTCTTCTCATCTCAGAGGAACGCAGATCCTGTTCATCGTGTTCCAGTCGCGCCGCGAGACTTCTCAGAACTGTACACACTTGCTTCTTTACCTCGGAACCCATGTGTGCAGACTGACACACACAGCAGAACAGAAATGAGGTGGTCAACATTAAAACAGGTTTAAGTCAATTTATAATGGAATTATTGAACAGGTAGAAGATGCAACACCACTTCTCAGGAATCTGATGTTCTAGATCAGGGGTTCTCAACCTTTTAAGGCCCACCTATTCATACTTGTAAACAAGTCAGGACTCATTAAAAAAGATCCCCAATTATTTTGGCTCATCTCTTCTATTAGAATCTAATAATCTATTGTAAAGTGTATTTAATAGGATGCAACATCACTCCCTGTTCCAGATGGGAGCCCAGGAATTAAATAAATGCAATAAAAAAACTATTTTTAATTGCAGGTATTGTATTTAAAACTGTATGGATGTACCAGAAGCCAATATAAAACCCTGCATGCAGGGCATTCTCAGTCTAAAGGGATTAATGATCCAAAAGTGGAGTCTGGTCCATTAACACAAGAACGTATTGCCATGTTTGTGTTCAGCAAGCAAGCAAGTTATTAAAACCAAGTAGTACACTCAAAAGAAGTGGACACAGAAACCACTCAGTGGGATTAGATCCTTACATGCTAACAAAGAAGGATTTTTCCTATGAAGGAAAAATTTACTAGCTAAATTTGACATTAGTAAAATAAATTTTGATCCTGTTGTAGCCGGAACTAAATATGAAGATCATTAACAGATTTAAGTGGGGATTTTAATAAAAAGATTGTGTATATTTTTAGTCTTTTGTATTTGTAATTATTTGCACACGCATGACCCCACCAGCTCTGCTGATCAACTTATGATTAAACAAAGTTATTCATTCATTCATTAGGAGTTGAAAAATTATCCATCCATTGAGTTCCTCAACATCTCAAACTACCTGGTGCTGCAGACATTGTTCTACACGGAGACACAGATGAACTCCATGCTCTTCCAGGTTGAGTGCAACTTTTTATATGTGGCTTAGCTGAAGTATCCTGATCCCTAGATCTTTAAGATAAATCCTGTGTCGTTTTTTTTCCCAGGTAAGGAGGAATTTCTGGGCTTTTTGTACGTGTCTTTGTGATGGTTGCTAGGACGCTACAAGTTTTAGTATCGGGTGTAAACAAACCACAGCTGTTCAATTCTCAATCTTCCCTGCTCTTCTTTTCCAGCAGGCACCACAGATCTATATAATTTACCCAGCCCGCCGCACTCTCTCACTCTCTCTCTGTGTACGCACATACACAGGTTAAATGTGACAAAAATAAAGGCTTGTTCTTTTTAATTTACCCACAAATGTATTTATTCCACTTGAAAAGCGTACAGCAAACCAGCTACCGGATTTGGGACACTACAACATCCTGAACTATTTAGTATTTGGCCTCAAACTTGAAAAAAATTTCACAGCCTACTAGATGGCACTTCGCGGCCCAAACACTATTCGAGAAAATCTGGAAATGTACACACTAGTTTTTCAGACTGCAAAAGAGAATATGGATCTGATGTCCCTGAAAAAGAGATGGATGATGATGCCCATGTCTTCATAGTCTGACTTCTTGTAGTTTGTAATGGAGCAAAGTGCAGGGTTACTCCTTTGTTCCTGAAGATTAAGACTGTTTAAAAATGTTCACACAATACGAAA
This sequence comes from Neoarius graeffei, assembly GCF_027579695.1. Classification (NCBI taxonomy): domain Eukaryota; kingdom Metazoa; phylum Chordata; class Actinopteri; order Siluriformes; family Ariidae; genus Neoarius; species Neoarius graeffei. The sequence continues at coordinate 15,422,375 of NC_083593.1, read as the reverse complement.
AAAAAAAAATGCTTTAGTGCATCACTTCGCACATGTGCTAGCAACTTTGCTTTTGTCCTTCTTGACATCAGCTCTCGGTCATTTGTTTCGGACTTGAGAAATGTAAAGTTCTTCGCTGTTTGACACGAGTCTTCCTAACATGACCTTCCATGAGCAACAGTTGTCATGTAAAGATTAAAACAACAGGACATGCTGTTAAAAGGAAAATAAGCCACAGTGGAGTGGTGACATAGTAATGATCAGAGCCCAAAGTTATTATTTTCCAATAACAATATGTCCTGAAACATTTTGCTCCTCTTATACTACAGCAATCTGACAAAAGCTCAATAACACCGCATGATGCTTTATATCCTTTTATAATTACATTAAATGTTGCGGGCCTGAAACGCAGTAATGGCTGTATATTAACAAATGAAATGAAATTAAGTTGACCAGACAAAACATGAAATGCAAGTCAATTTAGAAATCAATGCTTTTTTTTTTTTTTAATTTGCATTTTTCATACCGTCCCACCTTTTTCTAATTTGGGGTTGTCGAAGACGTGTGCAAAGTTTTGACTGGTACTGCAAGTCAATAAACAGCCCTACTAAACTGAAATATTAATTAGTGTGGAAACCTGTTAGTGAATCAGTGCGTACAGGATTTTCATTTTAGTCACCTCAAGTAGTAGCAATAAGGAAAACGTGATGCTCTTACAGTCAGGAGGTTTCTGGGTAAACCACGACGCAAGCTGAGGTCATTCTTCATCGAGTCAAACATCAAACCAGGGAAGACGTCTAACACGAGGTCACCCCATGACCTGGGAATGAAATGCAGGAAGGAGATAGAAATATTATACTACCTTATAGAGTGAGAAATACTACATTAGAACGCAGGTGGTGTGTGTATGCATGCACACGTACATGATTTGATATGTGCTGAGAGTGAGGTGTGTGGAGTGCTCCACTCCTGCAGGTGTGTCTGCTTGGTGAATGGTTCCTCTGGGGAAGTACAACAGATCACCTGCCTAAAAACACACACACAAAATGCATAATCAACAAGTGTGCTTGGAGAGCACAATATCCCCCGCTAGCAACTATGCTATAACTCTGGTAAAATGCGACTGAATTGAATGAAATTGCAATATGCGTATTCCCGACATATAACAAAGAATCCTGTCAAGTTTCGTGAAATTCCTCCAAAAAACTGAGAGAGGAGTTGATTTCAGAAGAACGTACACGCTCATGAAATTGTCAAAGTACAAGTTATTTAATCAAGGGTCAAAACTCTGGTCAAATTTTCACCAATGAAATTAAATTGCAATAAGCATATTACCGTCATATAACGAGGCCTTCTGCCGAGTTTTGAGAAATTCATCCAAAAATTGTGAGAGGAGCTGATGTCAGAAGGTGAACACACCTTCATGAAATTGTGAAAGTACAAGGTTGTTAATCAAGGGCCATAACTCTGGTAAAATGCAACCGAATTGAACAAAATTACAATATGCATACTACTGATATATAACAAGGTGTTTTGCCAAGTTTCATGAAATTCCTCCAAAAATTGTGAGAGGAGTTGATTTCAGAAGGAAAACACACTCATGAAATTGTCAAAGTATAATTTTGTTAATCAAGGGCTGTAACTCTGGTAAAATGCGACCAAATTTAACGAAATTACAATATGCATATTAACGACATATAACAAAGAATCCCGTTAAGTTTCGTGAAATTCCTCCAAAAACTGTTGATTTCAGAAGGTGAGCACCCTTCCTGGGAGGGAAGGACGGAGGAAAATCACCAGTGGGGGATAAAAAGTATGCACAATGGAAACACAAGCAAGCTAGAATAAAAGCACCGTCTATCTGAGGGAAACAAGAGTCATCAGGAGATGATGTATCCCCCTGGCATGAAACTCAACTCCAAAGTTTCTTAAGTTGAATTGGTTGCCATGGAAATACGGAAAAAATATAAAATGACAGAAATCCCAAAATGTCAAAAGGCACAACTCCTCTAGTCACTTAACATAACTGTCAGGTCTCGTGAAAAAAAATTCCTAATAGTTTGAGTTATGCTCTGGAACCTAAAATGTTTAGACAGACAGACAGAGCGATAGCTATATACCCCCCCCCCCCTGCATTTTATGCCGGGGGGATAAAAAAAATTAAATCAATATAAAAAGTATATAGATTTAATTTGAGTAGATCTTGCCTTCTGTTCTGCTGCCCCTTGCCTATGGAATGCCCTCCCTGACCATCTGAGGGCACTACAGACTACTGAGAGAACTTAAAAAACATTTCTTTTTAGCAGAACATATGACTCTTAGTTATCATTTTTATGTTGTTTCTATTTGTCTTTTGAGTGATGTTTCTACTTTGTAGCACTTTGAGATTTGCTCTAAATGTAAAGTGTGTTATGAATAAAAATTATAAGCGGAGCAGATCCCCATAGGCATAGAGTGTGAATACATAAAAAAACCCATCGAGTTGTTTTCTGATGGTTTCGGTCCTGTGCGTGCCTCCACCATACCAGTACAGGTAATCGTCGACTTACGACCTATGCGACTTACGACCGATCGACTTTACGACCGTCTGGTTATGACTGGCAAGTGTTTCCCAGCTGAGCGTGCGACAGTTTCCGCCCCAGCTCCCGGCAGCGCCCTGCATCCAGCCAGTGTTGCCAGATACTGCTGACAGTTTCCGGCCCAAAACATGTTCAAAACCCGCCAAAATGCACTTAAAACCGCCCAATCTGGCAACACTGCATCCAGCCTCTTCTATTGTGTGTGCAGTGTTTCGCTGGACAAACAACGAGCGAGCTACAGCGCGCGTACGGCTTAACCAGATCTTATGCTATAATGTGCGCAGCTGGTAATCAAAGTAACTTTCACTTTTCTGTTACACTGTTCTGTGTCCAATGTCCAAAATGAAAAAAGTTAGTTTTCAACTGTTCAGCTAAAAAAAAAAATTAATTAAAATGATTGTGTTGTTGAAATGATGTGTTTGCAATTTATTTATAATCAAAAACTGATACAGGTGGATGAAAGAGTGATAGTGTGATAAAAAAGTACTATACTAGTACTACTGAGTGATAAGAAGTCCTATTGAATGCTTGATAAGTAGACAATAATAAATAATTAGGTGTATTTTTCGGCGCTCGATGCGCACGCACACTATGGCTCAAAATAATATACCGGCAAGAAATAAAAGTTACTTTCACCCCTGCAGTGTTTGACTTAAACCAAATAATGAGCCAAGGTAATGAAATAAGAAAATGTTGATAAAATAAGACTTTAAGATGATTACAATATCATTACACATCACAACATACTTACATTTATTTAATATAGGCCGACTTACGACCAGATCAGTTTACGACCGGTCAGTTATAACCAAACGCAGTCGCAAGTCGACGACTACCTGTATTAGTAATTGCCAGTCCTAAACACCACCTAGTGCCCAGTGTTAGTAACTGCTAGTCATACATACCACCTAGTGGCCAGTGTTAGTAATTACCAGTCATACACACCACCTAGTGGCCAGTGTTAGTAATTACCAGTCATACACACCGCCTAGTGGCCACTGTTAGTAATTACCAGTCATACACACCGCCTAGTGGCCAGTGTTAGTAATTACCAGTCATACACACCGCCTAGTGGCCACTGTTAGTAACTGCCAGTCATACACGCCACCTCGTGGCCAGTGTTAGTAATTGCCAGTCACACACACACACCGCCTAGTGGCCACTGTTAGTAACTGCCAGTCATACACGCCACCTCGTGGCCAGTGTTAGTAACTGCCAGTCATACACACCGCCTCGTGGCCAGTTAGTGATTGCCAGTCACACACACCGCCTAGTGGCCAGTGTTAGTAACTGCCAGTCATACACGCCGTCTCGTGGCCAGTGTTAGTAATTACCAGTCATAGACGCCGCCTAGTGGCCAGTGTTAGTAATTACCAGTCATAGACGCCGCCTAGTGGCCAGTGTTAGTAATTACCAGTCATAGACGCCGCCTAGTGGCCAGTATTAGTAATTACCAGTCATAGACGCCGCCTAGTGGCCAGTGTTAGTAATTACCAGTCATAGACGCCGCCTAGTGGCCAGTGTTAGTAATTACCAGTCATACACACTGCCTAGTGGCCAGTGTTAGCCGGTAAAAAAATAAAACAAAATATAAGTCTACAACCCAGAAACAGATGGGAGCTCCGCTTTTAGGCAGTGCCTAAATCTATTATTATTATTATTATTATTATTATTAAAAAGCCACTTTAAATCACAAAAGGGACAGAAATAGGTGACAAAATGTTCAAACACTTCAGTCCATCAGGATAAGAATTATGTGTACCAAAAAAGGGACTGAATATTCTTCCAAGAACACTGAAGAGAAAACATGAGCTGTCAGTAACAGCTGAAGTTCATTGCCTGACCAGCAGAGGGCAGCAGAGTGAACTTTTCAGTATCTGCGCATCGTGTTCATCGTGCTGTTAGTGTCAAGGCCCTACATGTTCACCTTCAGTATGATGTCGTGAATGGGCTTTCCGATGCGCTCCTCAGGCTCGGTGCTGTACTCGCGGGCCAGTGGGACAGTCGGCTCGTACAGGCGCCAGTGCTTCTCACCCTCCAACTGCAGAATAAACACCTATGCTGGGGGAAAGAAAGCACTCAGAACACACAGTCATGGGTTTACACACCCCCCCCATTTCAAATACTGGCACTAGTTATATTTGTTGCTTGCTGCATTATATTTCACCCTATAGATACTACTTTTGTGCATCAGATACATATTTTCCGGATTAGGAAACTGGAATTTGTGGGACTGCTGACACTCACCAGAGCACTTGAAAGCACTTTAGTGAAATGAGCAGGTGAATGCTCTTCAATCCTACCTCCACGTCATCATAGTGAGGCGGTAGACCCTGAGAATCCTCAGGTGTGATGTAGACGTTGGATCCAACCAGCGACCCGAAGAAACACTCCAGCCGCTCCTGAATGTGCCACAACTCGTCCTGAAAACAAACACACACACGACAAGCCTGATTCTTTCACTTATCCTATATTAAAAACACTTGTCATTCCCTCTTGGATTGAAAATCTCCACCTTAAACCGCTGTGGCTGGTGGAACTGGATAGTGGCTTTTTTCTGATTAAAATCCTTTCTCAGCTGGCTGTATTTCACTCGGCCCTCATTATTCATCACCAACTTGTTGCCATTTACGCAGCGTAAAACATTCAGATCTCTGGTGTACTCCAGACCCTGGGCACACAGCTGTTTAAGATCTGACAGCTGAAAGAGGGACTGGTAGTAGGACACAAGCGCTGGGTCTGATCTCTGCAGCAGCAATGGTTTCTTCTCCCAGTGCTCTTGGAAAAACTCGTCCACAGTCATCGGAGAGATCAGACTCTGGAAGAAGCTGGCTGGAGAGTCGAAGCACAATGGAGACGCAGAGCTGGCAGTGTCTGTCTTTCTGTGTTTCGCAGGAACTTCCACGTCCTCATTCTTCTTAGGACAGGTTACTGCTGATCTGCCGCTTTTAGGCATCCCTGTGCAGCACACAACAGACTACACTTAGTATCCTGAGTTTTGACTAATTCAAACATAAGTCTAAATTTAACCTTTAAATGAGTCTCTGGATCTTGATTACAGATTCCCAACCCTGTGGAGTAAACAGCATGTTTATGGGATTCCCTGCACGAACACGCCTGATTCAGCTAATCAGCACTTCTTGAGCTGAAGTGTGTATTGGAGAAGGGAAAACATTAAATGGTGCAGAACAGGAGGGACTCTAGGAGCAGGGTTTGGTTTGTGCCATGTTTAAATACATACAGTGTCTTGCAAAAGTATTCATCCCCCTTGGTGTTTGTCCTGTTTTGTCACATTACAAGCCGGAATTAAAATGGATTTTGGGAGGTTAGCACCATTTGATTTACACAACATGCCGACCACTTTAAAGGTGCACTTTTTTTTGTGACACAAACGATAATTAAAATGAAAAACCAGAAATCTGGAGTATGAATAGGTATTCACCCCCTTTCGTAAATCCAAGGGTCACATGATGTCTGTATAAATCAACCTGTTCTGGAAGGACCCTGACTCTGCAACACTACTAAACAAACAACATGAAAACCAAGGAGCACTCCAACAGGATCAGGGTTGGGTTATAAAAAAAAATCCCAAACTCTGAATAACCCACGGAGCACCATTAAATCCATCAGAGCAAAATGGAAAGAATATGGCACACCACTACAAACCTGACAAGAGAAGGCTGCCCACCAAAACTCACAGACCAGGCAAGGAGGGCATTAATCAGAGATGCAATAGACACACCAAAGATAACACCGAAGGAGCTGCAAAGATCCACAGCGGAGATCTTAGCGGAGAATGGAACATTAAGTATAGCAACAATAAAAATTGTAGGGGGGGCTGTTGTTTATTTGCTCTGTGAGGGGGGGCTGACTCTCCCACACTTTGAAACCCCTGTGCTAAGCTAATAGAGACATACTGTACCCCAAGAGACTTGCAGCTGTAATGCAATAAAAGGTATTGACTCGGGGGCTGAATCCCTATGCACACTCCAGCGTTCTGCGGAGGGTTTTTTTCTTCATATGAATTGTTTGTCATTTTTTTTTTTAAAAGTGCACCTTTAAAGTTGTCGGCATGTTGTGTAAATCAAATGGTGCTAACCCCCCAAAATCCATTTTAATTCCAGCTTGTAATGCGACAAAACAGGACAAACACCAAGGGGGATGAATACTTTTGCAAGACACTGTACACATACATACACCATTGCTTTAGTGACTGCTGTCACACACACTTCACTCTGCCTTAAAAGTATCTCTTTCATTTCCGTAACGCCCTTGCGTTTGGTTTACAGTACTGAGTTATGCTCTACTGCTTAATTACACATACTTTTTCTCCGTGTGCACTATTTAACTAAGTCTCATTTCGGTTATCTACATAAACAGATGCTTTAAAGTCAAACAAAATTACCTCCCGGTACGGACGTCACTAATGCTGTCAATGTAACGTGTAATTGCAATGAGCACTAACTTACTCGGCGTTCCACGTGAAAGTCGTGTGTCACACCGCTAAGCTTCCGACTAGAAACACGTTTTCACTGAAGTTCCACAGTGTACTCCGAGCAACCGACTACTGTATTACCGTCAACTGTACTGTTCAATTCAATTCAATTCAATTCAGAGAGATTTTCTGGCATCACCGTTAGAGCAGCAATAGTATTTCCAAAGCATTGAAATGACATTAAAAAGAGCAAATCCAGATACACAAGTAATCACTCAGTACAAATCATCAGGGATGTTGGGATTTGTGATCATTCAGCCACAAGAGCATTAGTCAGGTCAGGCCAGGGACTGATTCTGTCTGAGGAAGCCTGGGGTACAATCAGTGTTCCAGTTCATCCCAAAGAAGGCTTAGCCAAACATGTCTTCATGGACCTCGCTTTGTGTACAGAGGCATAGTCATGCTGGAACATTTTTGGGCCCCATAGTTCCAGTGAAGGGATATTGTAATGCTGCAACATACAAAGACATCCTGTACAATTGTGTGCTTCCAGCTTTGTGGTAACAGTTTGGGGCAGAATCACATACGGTCAGATGCCCACAAACTTTTGGCCATATAGTCTAGGTCAGGGCGGCACGGTGGTGTAGTGGTTAGCGCTGTCGCCTCACAGCAAGAAGGTCCTGGGTTCGAGCCCCGGGGCCGGCGAGGGCCTTTCTGTGTGGAGTTTGCATGTTCTCCCCGTGTCTGCGTGGGTTTCCTCCGGGTGCTCCGGTTTCCCCCACAGTCCAAAGACATGCAGGTTAGGTTAACTGGTGACTCTAAATTGACCGTGAGTGTGAATGGTTGTCTGTGTCTATGTGTCAGCCCTGTGATGACCTGGCGACTTGTCCAGGGTGTACCCTGCCTTTCGCCCGTAGTCAGCTGGGATAGGCTCCAGCTTGCCTGCGACCCTGTAGAAGGATAAAGCGGCTAGAGATAATGAGATGAGATGAGATGAGATGAGTCTAGGTCAGGGGGCGGCACAGTGGTGTAGTGGTTAGCGCTGTCGCCTCACAGCAAGAAGGTCCGGGTTCGAGCCCCGTGGCCGACGAGGGCCTTTCTGTGCGGAGTTTGCATGTTCTCCCCGTGTCCGTGTGGGTTTCCTCCGGGTGCTCCGGTTTCCCCCACAGTCCAAAGACATGCAGGTTAGGTTAACTGGCGACTCTAAATTGACCGTAGGTGTGAATGTGAGTGTGAATGGTTGTCTGTGTCTATGTGTCAGCCCTGTGATGACCTGGCGACTTGTCCAGGGTGTACCCCGCCTTTCGCCCGTAGTCAGCTGGGATAGGCTCCAGCTTGCCTGCGACCCTGTAGAACAGGATAAAGCGGCTACAGATAATGAGAATGGGATGAGATGAGTCTAGGTCAGGGCTTTTCAAAGTGTGGGGCACGCCTCCCCTAGGGGGCGCCAGAGTTCTTCAGGGGGGCGCAACGTGAGGAAAAATAAACCAGAATAAGTTACTATTGCGGACATTTAGCGAACTTCAGCTAGCCTTTGCCAGAGACAAAATGGATCGATTTTTAGTACCTAAAGCTACAGTGAGTGAGGAGACAGAGTCTGGGCTAAGCAAAAAAAGAAGGAAGTATGACCACGATTATTTAAAGTTTGGATTTTCATGGACTGGATCTGAAGATGCTCCACTGCCACAGTGTGTTGTCTGCCAAGAGGTGCTAGCTAACGATGCTATGAGATGTTTTAAAAAAGCACAGATGTTTAAAATGTGTAAAAAAAAAATGATGTTTTAAAAAAGCACAGATGTTTAAAATGTGTAAAAAAGAGGTTTTAAAAAGCACAGATGTTTAAAATGTGTAAAAAAGAGGTTTTAAAAATGCACAGATGTTTAAAATGTGTAAAAAAAGAGGTTTTAAAAAGCACAGATGTTTAAAATGTGTAAAAAAAGAGGTTTTAAAAAGCACAGGTGTTTAAAATGTGTAAAAAAAGAGGTTTTAAAAAGCACAGGTGTTTAAAATGTGTAAAAAAAAGATGTTTTAAAAAAAGCTCATATGTTTAAAATGTGTAAAAGAAAAAAAATAAAAATGTGTACAACAAAAAAAAATGTGTACAAAACCCTTTTTTTTAAAAATACGAATGGAACGTTAAGTATAGCAACAATAAAAATTGTAAGGGGGGGCCGCTATTGTTTATTTGCTCTCTGAGGGGGGGCTGACTCTCCCACACTTTGAAAAACCCTGGTCTCGGTAAGATATAGAAATATCAGGTAGCGATGCTAGCCAGCAGCCTAATTTCACTTAATTGATATTAAAGAGGGGGCACAGTGGTTATAACGCTGTCACTTCACAGCAAGAAAGTTCTGGGTTCAAACCTTGCAGTCAACTGGGGCCTTTCGGTGTGGAGTTTGCATATTCTGCCCGTGCTTGAACAGTCCAAAGATATGCGGATTAGATCAACTGGCAACTCTAAATTGCCCATATGTGTGAGTGTGAATGGTTGTTGTTCTCTGTGTTAGTCCTATGACAGACAGACCACCCATTCAGGATGTACTCTGCCTCTCACCTGAAGTCAGCTGAGATTGGCTACAGCTTCCTCTATGATGCTGACTGATAAGTGATGTAGATATTAAAGAAACACATAGTATATACACATATCGGAGGTCCTCTTCAGGAAGGAATGTACGATTTATTTTTTCCCTACTTTTTGGACTTAAAGGTAGACCGTCTTTCAGATTTTTCAAGTATAGGTCATAAAAAGAATTTTCCCTGACACCCAATTATTTTTGTTTAGTGGACTGAAAGCTGCTTTATTCGAATCACAGACTTCCAATTTTATTAGTTTTTTTTAAAAGAGAACAATTAATGAATTTAGGGCCCTGTGGCCCTAAATTCTCCACCATTTTTTCCTGCTTCATCATGACCCAATTCAAGATACATTTCATGCATTACGTGGTGGGTTTTCCCCGTTCGCTCAACGCATTGTGGCATACAAATCTGAAACAGGAAAGAAAAATGGAGGACGCGAGTGTGCGAATGAAGTGTGAAAGACCGACTAGAGTAACGGAAAATGAGAAGAAAAGACATTATGTTACAAAGGAAACGCAGGACCAAACTAATAAATATCGGCGGTCAGCGAGCACCTAGGCGTGATCAGCTGTTCGTTTAGCTACAGAATGATGGAACCGTCAGTGCACGGTCAAGGTAAACCTGTAGGTGGCAGTAATGCAACACTGGATGCCAGCTGCCGTAAAACCCAAAAGAAGATGATAAACCTGCGAGTGATTTCATGCACATTATTCGCTCGGGAATCCCCTCAAATTAAATAACTTCCCAGCCACAGAATGGTCTGTTTTTAAGATATTACAGAAATAAACATATAATCACAATAACTAAATTTCAAAGGGAACTAAATTTCACCAATTTTATGAAATCGAAAGGGCATCTAGTTTTAAGCTTTTATCAGGCTCCAAATACAGAATTTTAGAGCTTCCCCCCCAACAAGTGAACTGATCTCAAAGTAATGGAGCACGTAGTATGGAATGTACTTTGCAAGAATATCCACCATTCCATTCATCTGCTTTTTATCAGCGACAAAACTGAAGACGTTACTCTTTCTTACAGAGCATGCTTTATTTTTCCATGCTTTTTCGGAAGTGTCACAGTAAACTGATTTCATATTAAAGAACAATAATGTAAAGCTTTTAGAATTAAAAGTTGTCCATTTCATCTTATTATAAATGATAGAACTATTCAATGTTTTGTATACTTACATAAAAAAAAAATCAATTGTTCTCACAGAACAAGCATCTCATAAAACAAACAGTATATTCTAGGTAAAAGATATTATGAGCTGTAATTAATAAGAAACCGTACATATAAATTCCTAAAACTGATGAGATGCAGCTTTTTTCTTTCCTGTAAAAACCCATATCCTGTATATGAACACTATTTTCTATTGGCTGGGATTTTTCACAGGTAATGATGACGTATACGAAGGCTGTATACCATAACCCCAGCACATAATTTCACAACACATCCACAATTACAACCACAACATACAAACTGTTAAAAAAAAGAATAATTAAGGTTTTTGTTTCCATTTACATGACCTTTTTCATTTTCTCCATTATTTATGTGAAACACAAAAACACACAGTGGAGTGACCATTACAAACACATACTTTTAATAAACCATTTTGTAATTCTTGTTTTTCCCCCCACATGCCTCATAATCAATAATCAACCAACAATCCACTTCCTTTGCTACTGGTGTCTTCAAAAAAAAAAAAACCCAATCAAGCTGGCATTTTGGTTACATCGTGTGTGTGTGTGTGTGTGAGAGAGAAAATGCAACTCAAACAGATGTGATGATCCAGTAACTGACTGAGGCAGACAGCGAGTGTTTGATTCATTAGAAAACTCTTTAAACAGAGCTGAGAGTTGATGGACCTGCGTTCTAGGAAGATCCAACCCTAGCGCTTGTTCCAGTTCCATTTCTGGGTTCACAGGCATCAAACATCTCAGTGTCTGAATGCTGATCTGGGTTCAGCGGTCACTGTGAATATAGCTGCAACAGACTGATCCAAGATCAGCACTCTGAGGTTCGATATGTGTAATCTTTGTGTCACTGTGGAGACTCGGTTGGGGGCTGTGGCTCTGGGAATTCGAGTTTCTCGCACTCTATGAGTGTCAGTGGTAAATGCTGAACGATCTCATTAGGATCTGTGTAGAAGGCTGGAGGAACATGCTGCAGAGAGAAAAGGAAGAAGTGGCATGAACAGAAGCAACCACAGGAGGAAGCAGAATAAATAAACGTAGCCATTAATCTTCGAAGGATGGATGGAATACTACATTACAACACTAATTAGGTTAGAGAAGTTTTATATACTAAAGATTAAATGCATCGATATATCCTCATCTGCCATTATAACAATCAGCCAATCATGTGGCGGTTAATGTTCACATCAAACGAAGGGGGGGGGGGGGGGGAGCGTGACCTCTGTGACTAGTATTTGAGATTTGAGAGACGGCTCATCTCACAGGCACAACCTGAAGACCAGGTGACATTCTTCCAGTCTTCAGCTGTCCAGTTTTGGCGAGTCCGTGCCCACTGTAGCCTCGTTACATTACATTAATGGCATTTAGCAGACGATCTTATCCAGATTTGACAGGAGTGGAACTCTTTTACCTCACTGTTTGATGTGGTGTGTGTTCTGAAACGCTTTTATGCTCACCGAGACTCGACCAAGTGGTTATTTGAATTACCACAGACTTCCTGACAGCTCAAATCAGTCTGGCCTTTCTCCTCTGACCTCTCTCTCTCTCATCAAGATGTTTCTACACAGAGAACTGCTGCTTAACTGCCTTTCTGGATAAACTCTAGAGAGCAGGACATTTTTGAAGATCTGTCACCAACAACCACACCACGGTCATAGTCATTCTGATGTTGAACATTAACTGAAGTTCTTGATGTGTGCTTGCATGATTTTATGCGCTGCACTGCTGCTGCTACGTGATTGGCTGATCGCATGAATCAGCAGATGTTCCTATTAATGTGGCCAGTGAGTGAGTGAATATATATATGTGGTTTAAAAAAAAAAAAGACTAATTTTGATTAATAATTTAAAAGGTACTGAATGCAAAGTCATCTGAAATTTTCAAAGCTTTTTATTGTGTGTGCCATTTTCCTCTGTCTCACAGGAACAATATCTTGCAGACTAGATGTGATCATTTTGATATGCTGAGGGTCGCTTTTCCGTTTTGGGACCGTTTTCCTACCTCTTGAGGTAAACAGGTCATACCCTACGGAAACAGCCGAACGCAAGGAGCTTAAACTAATTAGCATAACTATGGAACTGGGGCACACCAAGATGGAGACGTGCAGAAAACATCGTGACTCTGAATCAACCTCAGAGAGTTTTGTGTCACAGGCACGCAATTTGTGGTTGACATTTGCAAAAAGATCCGTGAAACAAAAAAAAAAAAAAAAACCTATCTTCTGTCTGTTGCTGTTTCTTTCTGTGCAAGATTAAAACACTAGGTGTATAACTCCATACTCGCTACTGTGGAGTCGATCCCATGCATTCTAAGGCTAAAATAGCTAAATGCTATACAGTGGTGCTTGAAAGTTTGTGAACCCTTTAGAATTTTCTATATTTCTGCATAAATATGACCCAAAGCATCATCAGATTTCCACACAAGTCCTAAAAGTAGATAAATAGAACCCAGTTATTTATATGGTCATTTATTTATTGAGGAAAATGATCCAATATTACATATCTGTGAGTGGCAAAAGTATGTGAACCTTTGCTTTCAGTATGTGGTGTGACCCCCTTGTGCAGCAATAACTGCAGCTAAACATTTCCGGTAACTGTTGATCAGTCCTGCACACCGGCTTGGAGGAATTTTAGCCCGTTCCTCTGTACAGAACAGCTTCAACTCTGGGATGTTGGTGGGTTTCCTCACATGAACTGCTCGCTTCAGGTTCTTCCACAACATTTAGATTGGATTAAGGTCAGGACTTTGACTTGGCCATTCCAAAACATTAACTTTATTCTTCTTTAACCATTCTTTGGTAGAACGACTTGTGTGCTTAGGGTCGTTGTCTCGCTGCATGACCCACCTTCTCTTGAGATTCAGTTCATGAACAGATGTCCTGACATTTTCCTTTAGAATTCGCTGGTATAATTCAGAATTCATTGTTCCTTCAATGATGGCAAACCGTCCTGGCCCAGATGCAGCAAAACAGGCCCAAACCATGATACTACCACCACCATGTTTCACAGATGGGATAAGGTTCTTATGCTGGAATGCAGTGTTTTCCTTTCTCCACACAACACTTCTCATTTAAACCAAAAAGTTCTATGTTGGTCTCATCCATCCACAAAACATTTTCCAATAGCCTTCTGCCTTGTTCACATAATCTTTAGCAAACTGCAGACGAGCAGCAATGTTCTTTTTGGAGAGCAGTGGCTTTCTCCTTGCAACCCTGCCATGCACACCATTGTTGTTCAATGTTCTCCTGATGGTGGATTCATGAACATTAACATTAGCCAATGTGAGTGAGGCCTTCAGTTGCTTAGGCTACGTTTACATTAGACCGTATCTGTCTCGTTTTCTTCGCGGATGCACTGTCCGTTTACATTAAACCGCCTGGAAATGCCGGGAAACGGGAATCCGCCAGGGTCCACGTATTCAATCCAGATCGTGTCAGCTCCGGTGCTGTGTAAACATTCAGAATACGCGGATACGCTGTGCTGAGCTCTAGCTGGCGTCTCATTGGACAACGTCACTGTGACATCCACCTTCCTGATTCGTTGGCGTTGGTCATGTGACGCGACCGCTGAAAAACGGCGCGGACTTCCGCCTTGTATCACCTTTCATTAAAGAGTATAAAAGTATGAAAATACTGCAAACACTGATGCAAATACTGCCCATTGTGTAGTTATGATTGTCTTTAGGCTTGCCATCCTTCCACTTGCAAGTGGTAAGTGATATGCGCTTTAATCACACACACAGCGGCTCAGTCCCGAATCACAGCTTGTTCACTCGCGTGCTCTGTGAGCTGCGCAAGGCCGGAGTGCGCACCCTCCAGAGGGCACTCGCTGTTCAGGGCGGAGTGATTTGGAGCGCAGGATGCCTGCGGAGCCGAGCGTATCCGTGTATTGGTATTGCTGTGTGCACGCAAATCGTGTATTGGTGTTGCTGTGTGCACACTAATCGTTTTAAAAACGTTAATCTGATGATCCGCTGATACGGTCTAATGTAAACATGGGCTTAGAAGTTACCCTGGGGTCCTTTGTGACCTCACCGACTATTACACGCCTTGCTCTTGGAGTGCTCTTTGTTGGTCGACCACTCCTGGGGAGGGTAACAATGGTCTTGAATTTCCTCCATTTGTACACAATCTGTCTGACTGTGGATTGGTGGAGTCCAAACTCTTTATAGATGGTTTTGTAACCTTTTCCAGCCTGATGAGCATCAACAACGCTTTTTCTGAGAGCCTCAGAAATCTCCTTTGTTCGTGCCATGATACACTTCCACAAACATGTGTTGTGAAGATCAGACTTTGATAGATCCCTGTTCTTTAAATAAAACAGGGTGCCCACTCACACCTGATTGTCATCCCATTGATTGAAAACACCTGACTCTAATTTCACCTTCAAATTGACTGCTAATCCTAGAGGTTCACATACTTTTGCCACTCACAGATCTGTAATATTGGATCATTTTCCTCAATAAATAAATGACCAAGTATAATATTTTTGCCTCATTTGTTTAACTGGGTTCTCTTTATCTACTTTCAGGACTTGTGTGAAAATCTGATGTTGTTTTAGGTCATATTTATGCAGAAATATCAAATTCTAAAGGGTTCACAAACTTTCAAGCACCACTGTAGAATGATTTAATTATCTGTCCAGAAAAACGACGCGTCATCTAACCTTGCTCTATCTTGCAGTTACACTCAATAGGCAGGCTTTTCTTTCCTTTTCTGCTGGCTTTTAGCTGAGGGGAGAGACAACGGAGTCCGCCATGTTTGCCCATGCCGACTTGTTTTGGTTAAAAGTAGGTCCCCACAGTGGTCAGGTGATATTGTCGCTCACTTGCTTTGGCAATCACAGGAATAGTAAAATGCGGGACGCTTTTTAACTCAGCACAACATTTACACATAGGATCCACGTTTCGCTGCTGCACATACCATCTCGAAACTCCAACAGCAATAGCCGTACAACATTTCTGCCCAGAATTCAACTTTGCAGTCAGAACCTTTAAACTGGGTTACAAACGTAACATTTGGCTGGCGAATGCTTGCCTGTCAGCTCAGGATAATATTAACTCGGCTTAAAATTCTCTCAAATATCGGTAAGTAATAATATATAATAGAGATGACAGAGGCGTAAAGGATTCTTAAAACAGTTTATAGTGTAAATATGTTTAAATGCTTCCTGAAAACATATAAACATTTGCTCTTTTAATATAAAATAAAGGATATTATTATTATGAGACATAAAAAGACTGCCGGATGTGGAAGAGCCAGACAGCTGGAAAGGAGTACAGCAGTAGACTTTTAGGGAGTGGCTGGGCCTTGACAAACTTTTTACTGTCTTATTTCTAATTTGGATATTTATTGCATATTAAAATTACATGGAAATAAAATCAAACAGTTGCTTTTAGACCATCGATGTGACCGTTGTACTTCACTTCAACTGAATTTAATCTTTAAATGTGATTTTCTCCCTTTTCACTTTCTGTGGCGGACAGATTTGAAAAAGTTATAACAGCTACACGTGGAATTCATTAGCAAACAAAATGCTGGGGAGAGGAGCTTTAGATTTCTGATCGCTCCAAGCAAACCATGAGCTCTGCAGAAGTCGGAGTGAATTCCTCCCCAGCCACCTCAACTGCTGTATGTGGACCAGGTGGATTAAACCACTGCTTTTATCTCATCTCATTATCTCTAGCCGCTTTATCCTGTTCTACAGGGTTGCAGGCAAGCTGGAGCCTATCCCAGCTAACTACGGGCGAAAGGCGGGGTACACCCTGGACAAGTCGCCAGGTCATCACAGGGCTGACACATAGACACAGACAACCATTCACACTCACATTCACACCTACGGTCAATTTAGAGTCACCAGTTAACCTAACCTGCATGTCTTTGGACTGTGGGGGAAACCGGAGCACCCAGAGGAAACCCACGCGGACACGGGGAGAACATGCAAACTCCACACAGAAAGGCCCTCGCCGGCCACGGGGCTCGAACCCGGACCTTCTTGCTGTGAGGCGACAGTGCTAACCACTACACCACCGTGCCGCCCCACTGTTTTTATCACAGGACCAAAAAAAAAAAAAAAAAAAAAGTGTATTTCAATGCACGGATGGATTTTTACGTCTGTCTGTGCAGTAGTCCGGCCCAGGAGCACATCTCTCACCTGAAGAGCCGACACTTTACTTTCTCGTGAGCTGAACTCCCGCAGGATGTAGTTTTTCCCAGCCTGCAGGCAGAAATAGAGTTTAAACTGTTTGACAATTGATGCACGTCACTCTTTCCTGTTTATACTGCTTAAAAAAAAAAAGAAAGTCTCCTCCTCTTTCTGCTCTCCATCCAAAACACTCTTACCTCTGAAGAGAAAAATCAGAACTTATTTACATAATTTCTGACCTCAAGCCACAATGTGAGAGAAAATGTGAATATTTGTCTTTTGCTGGCAGGAATCCTGCCGGGTAATTGTGATGAAATTTTGACCTCCTCAAAACAACAGCCTACTGAACATATCCCCTTCAGACGCAAGGAAAAATGCTATGGAACTTCACGTGTACAATTGTACACATTATGTCCGAAGGGGATATTCAGCGTTCTAGATGTAACGAGTGAATAGGCCTGTATATTCGAATCATCTAAAGCAAACACTTGGGTATACAGCATTAAAGGAACAGTCCACCGTACTTCCATAATGAAATATGCTCTTATCTGAATTGAGACGAGCTGCTCCGTACCTGTCCGAGCTTTGCGCGACCTCCCAGTCAGTCAGATGCAGTCAGACGCGCTGTCACTCCTGTTAGCAATGTAGCTAGGCTCAGTATGGCCAATGGTATTTTTTGGGGCTGTAGTTAGATGCGACCAAACTCTTCCGCATTTTTCCTGTTTACATAGGTTTATATGACCAGTGATATGAAACAAGTTCAGTTACACAAATTGAAACGTAGCGATTTTCTATGCTATGGAAAGTCTGCACTATAATGACAGGCGTACTAACACCTTCTGCGCGCTTCGGCAGCGCATTGATATCTGAGCTCCGTATCAATGCACTGCCGAAGCACACAGAAGGTGTTAATACGCCTGTCATTATAGTGTGGACTTTCCATAGCATAGAAAATCGCTACGTTTCAATTTGTGTAACTGAACTTTGTTTCATGTCACTGGTCATATAAACCTATGTAAACAGGAAAAACGCGGAAGAGTTTGGTCGCATCTAACTACAGCCCCAAAAAATACCATTGGCCATACTGAGCCTAGCTACATTGCTAACAGGAGTGACAGCGCGTCTGACTGACTGGGAGGTCGCGCAAAGCTCGGACAGGTACGGAGCAGCTCGTCTCAATTCAGATAAGAGCATATTTCATTATGGAAGTACGGTGGACTGTTCCTTTAAAGGCATCGTTTACTGTTGATGCTGTGAGCAGCCAGGTTGATTTAAAATCACTGGCTGAACTCCGGGCTCAGGAGACCGTCCTGAGTGTCTGACTCGGTATTCTGATTAGAGGAGGCTTTTTCTTTGGCATTTCCTCGTCAGAGGTTGTAAATTATGCGTCTAATGCAGCATCAGTATCTTTATGAATGGTCTTTTAAAGCAGGCTTGTCGTACTTGAGTCCGACTCGTGCCCTAATTTTAAGGACTCGTGACTTGACGTGGACTTGAGCACTGATGACTTGGACTCGTGCATTAACTGCATTCGGACTCGCAAATTGGAGATGAGGACTGATTTTTTTTTCTTTATTTTTTTGTAACATGCCATAATAATCTACATTAATTTTTATCCTAATTTCAGGCAAGAGAATGCACGTTCACCTGTTCATACGTCATGTTCAGGAACAAACTAACGTTAATGGTGCTAAAATGCCTGGACAGAAGCCCCTAGGATTGTCCACTTTGCTTATACAGACTTCTCATGCAGTGGGGAAAAAAAAAATCCACTGCTATATGTTCCTTATGTAGAAGAACCATCAAGGGGACAACCTCAAACTTCAACTGTCATTTGGCAAGACTCCACCCAGAGAAGGAAGTGACATGCTATGTTCATTGCTCTGTTGATAGCGTGTGGGGCTTCCTGAGCGATGAACAAGCTTTTTATCTGGAGCCTATTAAAGTAAAATGGGGCAGTCAAGCAGGAACGTTAGTCCAACACAGTAGCAGAGACGGTTTCACATAAAGGCAACAACAGCCACCGTCAAATGGTACGACTGGAGTCTTGTTCTCGGACTCGAGGTTTAGTGACTCGACTACAACACTGTTTTAAAGAGAGACTGGGCGGAGCTAATTTCAGGGCTGAAAAAGCATCAGATGAAAAACTAGCCAGATGCATTGCAAATCACACTTTCTATATGGTGTAATATAAAGCATACAGTTGTCATACGAGGTCTAGAAACAGCATTAATATTAACATCCAAATCATACACAGTCCTGCTTAGAGATTATATATTCATGGAGAAAACATTCCTATTAATTCCCATTAAAGCTCATTAGACTGGTACCAAAATCCAGAATTGAGACGCCCAAAGGCATTTTTGAGACAAAGTCGGCAAACAGTCTTATTTTGTCAATTTGGGTGTGCCGAATTCAAATCTGCAATATGCCGAGCTCTATCTGACCTCTGTTGACCTCCAGAGGTCATTGAACTTTGGGCCTGTAAACGTCTCAGCTGAACCCAGTTTCTCAGCTTTCTAAGGAATGAAATGTACTAAAATGATTAATGAAGTTAGCAAATGGCCTTGTTTGTTAAATGTTTGGGTGCTGAATTCATTTTTCATTTGTAAAACGACATATGACCTCTGATAACCTCAAGGTCATTAAACTTGGCCTATAGAGATCTTGCAGTCACGTGACCGGAAAGTACACAGCCGCCATCTTGTCGGTCAACAGCACCGCTGAATACTGCTGCACTCGTGTACAGAATGGATCAATTTCAACCGACGGACTACACGGCTCATTTTTCTAATGAACAGATAACTAGATATATGTCTAAAATAAACGATCTACAGATTAGTGACCCTTATGGCTTTCCGGACGGAGTTTTCACAACCGTGTCAGTGGATATGGAACTGCCAGCGGAATACCCGGACGTGTATAATTACCTCATTAACTTTCCCTCACTGTTCAGTGGTGAAGCACTGCGTGCTTATAAATCTCTGGACAGTTATCTTTACAGAAATTCAGGATTTGTCAGCGACTCAGATGTGGCATCTTGTAAACAAGAAAATGATCCTCACTGGATGGGTAAGTCACTTAAGTATTGAGTATAGCACTGACCAGCCAATTATAGAATAGAATAAGGTAATTCCAGCTGTAATTCTAAATCGTCCGTCTTGTTTACCTGGCGTTGGAGAGGTAGAGGCTTAGCAGTGGAGGTTTGAGTGGCTGTTTTCTGAGCTTAGTCAACAGGCCGGCTCTGCAGCCTCGCTTTTGCTTCGGCTCCCGGCGCCGCCTCCTTAGCTTTGCTTCCAATAACAATCCACGGAGACCCCGCTGGTCTCGCTATCTCGTCCGGAATGTTTTTTTTTTTTTTCTCGTCCGGAATGTTGTGCATGCGATGGAAATCGCTACAAACCGTCATTTTCTGCTGGAAACCCATGTCCAGTAAGTCCATACGGTTGTAGTGGATATTGAAGTCCGGTACAGACGAACAACACGCAAAAATACACACAAAAAACATAAAAAACATGCACAGGTAGAGAGAGCTTGTAGCCGCAGCCGTTGTAGTAGAATTGTATATAGTAGGTTTTTCCAGAAGAAAAGGCAGAAGTAGAACCAGAAGTAGAAGGCGGAAATATGGCGTTTGACTGACAAGATGGCGTCTGTCACAATCTGGATCGGCTGTGACGTCACATGCAAGTGCTCCATAGGCCTATGCATTTAACGGCATTTTTAAACTGACTTTACTCCCCCAAAAAGAATATGAACAGACAAAAAACAAATAGAAAGGAACAAATACAACATTAAATGCCAGTCCATGTACATGTGACTTACTTTTCACAATGAGAATGCCTAGGCGATCACCTTACATAACATTGCATTACATTTAGCGGTTATTGTTTATACAAAGCTCCTGAAAAAAGGACAGATTCAGCAGCATACAAAATGTGGGGGCGTACAGGGTATACAGGTTAATCAGGGTTAGTATATAGGAGAGTTTTTTGTTTTGTTTTAAACGGGGTAAAGCCTTTACAAAAAACAAACAAAGAAAAAAACTCTCCTATATACTAACCCTGATTAACCTGTATACCCTGTACGCCCCCACATTTTGTATGCTGCTGAATCTGTCCTTTTTTCAGGAGCTTTGTATAAACAATAACCGCTAAATGTAATGCAATGTTATGTAAGGTGATCGCCTAGGCATTCTCATTGCGAAAAGTAAGTCACATTTACATGGACTGGCATTTAATGTTGTATTTGTTCCTTTTTATTTGTTTTTTGTCCGTTCATATTCTTTTTGGGGGAATAAAGTCAGTTTAAAAATGCCGTTAAATGCATAGGCCTATAGGCCAAGTTTAATGACCTTGAGGTTATCAGAGGTCATATGTCGTTTTACAAATGAAAAATGAATTCAGCACCCAAACATTTAACAAACAAGGCCATTTGCTAACTTCATTAATCATTTTAGTACATTTCCTTCCTTAGAAAGCTGAGAAACTGGGTTCAGCTGAGACGTTTACAGGCCCAAAGTTCAATGACCTCTAGAGGTCAACAGAGGTCAGATAGAGCTCGGCATATCGCAGATTTGAATTCGGCACACCCAAATTGACAAAATAAGACCGTTTGCTGACTTTATCTCAAAAATGCCTTTAACTCCTTAAATAAGCACTTTTTTGAATTTTGGTACCAGTCTACATCTGAACAAACTTGATTTAGCAGTTATACAATTTGTAAGACTCTTAGTTATCTTGGTTATCGTTATGCTTTATCTATACTGTAAAAAAGAGGTTGAAATAGCTGTCTTTAATTCGAGTGCATAAAAATCAAAACACACAGGAGTACAATCCACACCATATCTAAGCAACATTTAAGAAATTTGCTCAATTCAACTCATTTCATCTGTAAATAGTTTGTTCATTCTAATAAAACTGAGAACTCTCAGTTCACACTAATATGAACACAAGGTGCATAAGAAACATTTCCAGGTATAGGATCAGTCCTGCCACATAGCAATATTTAATAAATCAAAGGCAAATCTGTTTGGTACAGTATTTCCACACCAAGCTTTACTTGCCTCGTGATAGAGCCGTGTGTCGTTGATCCGAATCATAACTCCGTCCACTCTCAGGAAGAAGCGCAGCAACACAAAGAAGCTAGTGGGCATCACTCTCTGAAACACACAACCGAGCACCGAGTCTGGATTAAAGGACATGATGATCATATTTCCTTTGGAAATGATCATATACCCCTCAACTACCTTGCTTCTAGATCTAGAGATTTTCTTCTACACAGATTAGTAAATACCATCCCTGAATCTTGTATTAACTTTGACACGCACTACACAACACAGATTTTGCAAATGAAATGCACATCACTCACAATTTTCACACTGATCATAGATACACCATGGTCATGGAGTTCATCCTCAAACAATAACACATCCTCGAAAAACATGATCTGCTCCCGAGCTTTCAGTTTCTCCAGGTCTATCCGCTCTGATGTAGAAGACACCTGAGTATCATATGCACTTCTTTTAGGATGGACAGGCGTGTCAGTAAGTTTCGCTAAGATTTTGGAGAAAGGAACATGTTCATCACCTTCATGTGTTAAATTACCTTTACCTGGAGGTCTTCACCAAGCAACGTCCCTTTGTAATCTGTTGTGTACGTCCAGTCATAACGCTTTACGACCTCCTTGTGCTCTGAATCGGCTCTGCAGCAAGATAGAATGTTCAAAACAATGGCTGTAAAAACATGGATGGCGGAAGATCTCATCTCTCCTGCGCAGACTCAGGCCCTGTCCACACGGCAACGGATTCAGGTGAATCTGATAAAATTGTTTATTGTTTCGGCCTGGCGTCCACACGGCACCGGCGTTTTGGGTGCCCCAAAATGAAATCTTTTGAGAACGGGTTCCAGAGTGGAAAAATCTGGCAACGGCGCCGTTGCGAAGTCGTCTGGATGAGTAGAACGGATTTGTTTACGATGACGTCACAACCACATGACTGAGTGCTTCACGCCGGGTAGAAGTGTAACGAACTCGATGCGAGTTGTCAACAAATCCTATAACTTGGTTCATGAAACGCGCTTACAAAATATTCTCACTGTGAATATTTATTGTGTAATGGTGCAAAGTGTGAGAGAGAGAGAGAGAGAGAGAGAGAGAGAGAGAGAGAGAGAGAGAGAGAATAGCCCTTAGGGCAGAGTCTTTAGTCCAAACACTGCGGAAGCAGTATAACCAAAACCGCGCACCGCCCGTGCACTTTCCAAAAACAAAAACAATCCCGCCAGCAAAAATAAGGAAAAAAAAAAGGAGTGATCTCACCTCTTCAGATGTTGGTTTAAGTCCAACAATACATTCCTCAAAAAGGGCGTAGAAGAACAAAGTAATCCATCAACGTGTAGCATTCAATTTATTCCGGACCATTAAAGAATTCTGGAGGATATCAGAATGTTGGCGTACCGGCTTCCATCTACCCCCGTTCATTCCTCTTTCCGCGTCTCCATTCAAAAAACGAGCACGTGATTTAAAGGGACTACATCCATAGGATAGGCAGTGAGAAGGTGTGCGCGTGTGACAGTGACAGGGAAGAACCTAGGCTCATGCTCGCCCTGAATTTCTCTTAAAGTGAAGGCAGAAGAACGTTCAGCGCCTGGCCAGGCTTTCTATGTATTAATTTACATAGATGTTTTAATATGAAATATAAATAAGTGTCTTAGACAATAGATACTATTTTACGCTACTGATTAATAATCAAAACTTTATGTGGCTAATGCTACAGAAGAAGGGGTTTATGCGCATGCGTCCTACTTCTTCTGTTGTTCTGGTGTCTCCGATGGGACCGTCTTACAGCGCACGTAGAAGTGCGGCATGTGTATTGCATCGTTTTCAGCAAGCATTGCGTTGCCATATGTACCTGATATTTTACTGATCCGTTGCCCATGTGGACGCGATATTTAAAAAAAAAAAAATCTCGTTGTCATGTGGATGTAGCCTCAGGCCCCAAATTTGGCAACATAGCAGAAGAAATCTGGTTTCATTTCTATACAACAGAAGTGCATGGAGCCACGCTGTCCATGTTTTTTTTTCCCCCTCCCCCAAGTCAGTGGACCAAACCAAAAGCTGCATACATACATACATATATATATTTTAATGTTTTGTGTGCTACTTAGCAAGTCCCACCTGCTTTCCTGCCACTCCTGGGCACATGCAACTTGTACCGAGTCTTGTAAATTGTTGACGCGCTTGAGGGCATCGATCGCGTTGAACTCGATGCCGAAGCCATCGGTATGCTGAATGCGCAGCACGTTGTCTCCAAAAAGCATCTCTGGGAGAGACGGCATGTGCATTTCCTCCGCTAACCTTCACAAGAAGTCATCAGAAGAAAGATCAGGACAGCAATAAAAATCACTCCAATATCTCCAGTCTAATATCTCGACAAAATCCACCCATTACTGTTATCACTCACTCACTATTTGGCATGCCAGCGCAGTGCAGTGGTGTGGCCGCTCTGATTTCCATCAAAGTTTCTAAGTGGTTTCCGGTTGCCTTCTACTTGATTGATTATTATAGAGATTTTCTCCTCTCACATCTCAATTCACACCTATGGGCAATTTAGAGTCGCCAGTTAACCTAAGCACATGCCTTTGAACTGTGGGGGAAACTGGAGCACCCTGAGGAAACCCACACAGCCACGAGGAGAACATACAAACTCCACACAGAAAAAGCCCCCGTCAGCCATGAGGTTCGAACCTGGAACCTTCTCGCTGTGAGAAATGCAGAAATACTCACCGCTCGATATCTTTAGATTTCATAATGTGGGTTTTTGCTGAGGTGACTTTCCACGGCCCAAACGTGAAGTCTTGCTTGCTGCTTTTAAAGCCATGGGATATCGATGACATAGCTGAAGGTGTCGTGCTGATAGAGAAAACAAAATCACTGTGGGTAAAAGGTTTAAATCCTTTACACTGCCATCAGTAAAGAACAGGATCCCAACCCTGTTCCTGGAGAGCCTCCTAGCCTGCACATTTTAGTGTTTTCCCTGCTCTCACACACCCATTGCACCTCAGTAAGGCCTGCTAAGCAGCTGGTTATTTGAATCAGGTGCATTTGAGCAAGGAAACCACTAAAATGTAAAAGCAGTCCAAGCCAAAGATGAGACCTGTGCACTAAAATACTCAGTATTGTATTCAGCAAAATAAGAAAGCTGTCTTTACAGAATAGTACAGGCGATGCTCACATAATACAGGATAGACAAGTAGTCTATTGCTAGCAATTTCCTAATTGTCATATTTTGCGTTAAAATAAATTACAGTCCAAAAACAGAGATGAACCCAGTTTGAAGTTTGACCATAAATACAGCTGACTCAATGACAGCACTTCATGCTACTAACTGTGAACCAAAACACAGCGCTTAGCTGCTAGCATGAAGTATATATTGAAGTATATACAAATCTTCGATGCTAATTAAATGTCTCTGACGGATGGCTTAGCTGCATGTCACAAATCACGTTTAATCTTCATTAAACTCGACACGTAATGCATATCGAACGCAGCTAAAATCTACCTGAAGCGTCCATGTACACGAAGTACGACAAGAAAATGTTTCCGACGTGAAACTCGAGCCAGAGTTGATGGTTCCACCTTTGTTTCTGCGTTTACGTGTTTGCTCTTTTCTATAAGAAAATAGACACTGGGACAATTTACCTGGGCAGCATTTATTTTCTGGTCTGATAAGTAAAAGACAAAAACAATATGACTAACTAAGCCTTTGCAGTAGATCTGCTTGAAAGAAACAATGTGATTTAATTCATGGCTGTGTTCATCAGTATAAAGTTGACTCCAAAATCTTGAGGTGGGAAAAATGACATGTCATGTCATTATCTCTAGCCGCTTTATCCTGTTCTACAGGGTCGCAGGCAAGCTGGAGCCTATCCCAGCTGACTACGGGCGAAAGGCGGGGTACACCCTGGACAAGTCGCCAGGTCATCACAGGGCTGACACATAGACACAGACAACCATTCACACTCACATTCACACCTACGGTCAATTTAGAGTCACCAGTTAACCTAACCTGCATGTCTTTGGACTGTGGGGGAAACCGGAGCACCCGGAGGAAACCCACGCGGACACGGGGAGAACATGCAAACTCTGCACAGAAAGGCCCTCGCCGGCCACGGGGCTCGAACCCGGACCTTCTTGCTGTGAGGCGACAGCGCTAACCACTACACCACCGTGCCGCCCATCACATAATATGTTACACATATTTATTATGCATACCGGTATGTATATAAGATATAGTCCTGTAACAAAAGATAACGATTCATAAAACAGGGTGGTACGGCGGTGTAGTGGTTAGCACTGTTGCCTCACAGCAAGAAGGTTCTGGGTTTGAGCCTAGTGGCTGACGGGGGCCTTTCTGTTTGGGTTTCCTCCGGGTGCTCTGGTTTCCCCCACAGTCCAAAGACATGCAGGTTAGGCTAATTGGTGGCTCTAAATTGACTGTAAGTGTGAATGGCTGTTTGTCTCCATGTGTCAGCCCCGCGATGATCTGCCAACTTGTTCAGGGTGTACCCCACCTCTCGCCCATAGTCAGCTGGGATAGGCTCCAGCTTGCCCGCGACCCTGCACAGGATAAGCAGTTACAGATAATGGATGAATAGATGTTTTATGTTCATTATTTAAAAACCTTTGTTATGCTGCTTCTGCAAGAAATTACAGTTTATTGATATTTTGATGTTCGATTTATAGGCAACTGATCTGGGGTGGGTTTCCCAAAAGCATTGCAGCACAAAGATTGTTAAATGATAGAGCAGGCAGCACTTTGAACACTCTCCTAGTTAAGACGCTCTTAGAGTTAAGAGGCTTTTGGGAAACCCACCGCTGTTCAGACTGAATTTAAGAAAACACTGTGTTTTGGTAAAGTCCATTTAAAATAATTTAAAATGTGTGATTAATATGAAGATGAGCTGGAGCATGTGAGAGTTTGTAGAGATTGTTGGGATGAGATATAAACGTATAAAAGTTTGGACACACCTACTCATTCACAGATTTTTCTTTATTTTGACTATTTTGCACATTGTAGAATAATACTGAAGACATCAAAACTATGAAATAACACATGAAATTATGTGGTAAACTAAAAAGTGTTTAAAAATATTTTTCAGTTTCTTCAAAGCAGCCATTTACCTTGATGATGCTTTGCACACTATTTTGAAGGTGCTGACTACAAAGTTGAATGCTGGGCAAAATCTTCTATTTCTGTTGTTCTTGTAGTTTCAAGATGTTTCGCTGCTGCACACACTGTGTAACCTATGTGTAAATGTTTTGCTGAGATAAAAAGCATCCCACATTTTACAATTCTGGTGATTGCCAAAGCAAGTAGCAACAATATCACGTGACCACCGTGGGGTGTTTGGTGTTTGACCTACTTTAAACCAAAACAAGTCAATGTGGGCAAACATGGTGGACTCCGCTCTTCAGCCAGCTAAAAGCCACCAGCAAAGAAAAGAAAAGCCTGCCTAGTGAGTGCAACTGCAAGATAGAGCAAGGTTAGATGACATGTCATTTTTCTGGACAGATAACTAAATAATTCTAGCTTGTACATTAAGACATTATGTACAAGCTAGACCAAATGAATATATAGCATTAAATGAAGCTAGTCATCCTGGATACAGTTATATACACCAGCCTCGTCTAACTGGTAGAGGAGGAAGCATCGCGGTTATTTATAATGATTATCTCGGTGTAACACAAAAACCTGGTTATAAATTTAATACATTTGAAGTTCTTCATACTAATATAATATATGTAGCCTCGGAAAATAGGTCTACCCAGTTAATTCCGTTACTTATTATTTACAGGCCCCCGGGGCCATATTCTGAGTTTCTTTCTGAATTTGCAGATTTTATCTCAGATCTGGTTATTTCCTTAGACAAAGCTTTAGTTGGGGGCGGCACGGTGGTGTAGTGGTTAGCGCTGTTGCCTCACAGCAAGAAGGTCCGGGTTCGAGCCCCGTGGCCAGCGAGGGCCTTTCTGTGTGGAGTTTGCATGTTCTCCCCGTGTCCGCGTGGGTTTCCTCCGGGTGCTCCGGTTTCCCCCACAGTCTAAAGACATGCAGGTTAGGTTAACTGGTGACTCTAAATTGACCGTAGGTGCGAATGTGAGTGTGAATGGTTGTCTGTGTCTATGTGTCAGCCCTGTGATGACCTGGCGACTTGTCCAGGGTGTACCCCGCCTTTCGCCCGTAGTCAGCTGGGATAGGCTCCAGCTTGCCTGCGACCCTGTAGAACAGGATAAAGTGGCTACAGATAATGAGATGAGACTCTATGTCTGAGGACCCTCTAGATCTACACCTTTACCTCATAAACACCATTAACAAAAGGCTTGACTAAACAAATATGTTTTCAGCCTAGACTTAAATGCCGAGACTGTGTCTGATTCCCGAACATTACTTGGAAGGCTGTTCCATAACTGTGGAGCTTTGTAAGAAAAGGCTCTGCCCCCTGATGTAGCCTTCACTATATGAGGTACCAGCAGATAGCCTGCACCTTTTGACTTAAGTAGGCGTGGCGGGTCATAGAGGAGCAGAAGTTCACTCAGGTACTGTGGTGCGAGACCATTTAGTGCTTTAAAGGTCAATAGTAGTATTTTATAATCAATACGAAATTTGATTGGGAGCCAATGCAGTGTGGATAAGACAGGCGTGATGTGGTCATATTTTCTAGTTCTAGTAAGGACTCTTGCTGCTGCATTTTGAACTAACTGGAGCTTGTTTATGTACTTATTGGAACATCCAGACAGTAAGGCATTACAATAATCCAACCTGGAGGTAACGAAAGCATGGACTAGTTTTTCCGCGTCATGCAATGACATTAAATTTCTTATCTTTGCAACATTTCTGAGATGAAAGAAAGCTGTCCGGGTAATGTTATCAATGTGAGTTTCGAATGAAATACTGGGGTCAATAATCACTCCGAAGTCTTTTACTGCTGCACGTGAAGAAACAGAAAGGCCATCCAGAGTCACTGTGTAATCAGAAAACTTACTTCTAGCTGTATGTGGTCCTAGTACAAGTACTTCAGTCTTGTCAGAGTTAAGCTGAAGGAAATTAATAAGCATCCAGTGTCTAATGTCCTTAACACATTCCTCAATTCTATTAAGCTGGTGTCTCTCATCAGGTTTTGCAGAGACATACAACTGTGTGTCATCAGCATAACAGTGGAAACTAATACAATGTTTATGAATAATATCACCCAAAGATAACATATATAAAGAAAAAAGCAGTGGACCCAAGACAGAACCTTGTGGAACACCAAACTTTACTTCAGTACGTCTAGAAATATCACCATTTACATCAACATACTGATAACGATCAGTTAGATAAGACCTGAGCCAGGAGAGGGCTGTTCCCTTAACTCCCACAACATTTTCTAGTCTATCCAGAAGAATGGAATGATCAATGGTATCAAATGCTGCACTAAGGTCAAGCAACACAAGTAGCGAGACACAGCCCTGATCAGATGCCAACAGTAAGTCGTTTACTACTTTAACCAGTGCTGTCTCTGTGCTATGATGAGGTCTAAATCCTGACTGATACATTTCATGGATGTTATTCCTATGTAAATATGAGCATAACTGCTGTGCCACAGCTTTTTCAAGGATCTTGGAGACAAAGGGAAGGTTTGATATTGGCCGATAATTGGACAGCTGACAGGGATCAAGGTTAGGTTTTTTAATCAGGGGTTTGATAACTGCTAGTTTAAAGGATTTGGGTACATAGCCAATCATAAGAGAAGAATTTATTATTTTTAGAAGCGGTTCAATTACTTCAGGTATTATCTGTTTGAATAGATGTGTAGGTAAGGGATCTAGTACACAAGTTGAGGCTTTTGATGCAGAGATTAATGAAAGTAATTCAGTTTCTTTAAGGGGAGTAAAACATTCTAACTGATGATCTGATACAGTTATATAGTTAACTACAAGGTCACTTTCACTGTCTGACCTTAAATTAGTAGTTTGAATTTTTTGTCGGATATTCTCAATTTTGTCATTAAAAAAATTCATGAAGTCGTTGCTACTACATACTGCAGGTGTGCATGTGTCTATAGTGGACTTATTCCTCATTAATTTTGCTACAGTATTAAATAGGAATCTAGGATTATTTTTGTTATCTTCTATTAGGGAGGAGAAATATGTTGATCTCGCAGCACTAAGAGCTTTTCTATACTTCAGGAAGCTCTCCTTCCACGCTAATTTGAACACTACCAATTTTGTGTTCCAGATGAGAGACACCAGCTTAATAGAATTGAGGAATGTGTGAAGGACAGACACTGGATGCTTATTAACTTCCTTCTGCTTAACTCTGACAAGACTGAAGTATTTGTACTAGGACCACATGCAGCTAGAAGTAAGTTTTCTGATTACACAGTAACTCTGGATGGCTTTTCTGTTTCTTCACGTGCAGCAGTAAAAGACCTCGGAGTGATTATTGACCCCAGTCTTTCATTCGAAACTCACATTGATAACATCACCCGGATAGCTTTCTTTCATCTCAGAAATATTGCTAAGATAAGAAATTTAATGTCACTACATGACGCGAAAAACTAGTTCATGCTTTCGTTACCTCCAGGTTGGATTATTGTAATGCCTTACTGTCTGGATGTTCCAATAAGTGCAAAAACAAGCTCTAGTTAGTTCAAAATGCAGCAGCAAGAGTCCTTACTAGAACTAGAAAATATGACCACATCACCCCTGTCTTATCCACACTGCATTGGCTCCCAATCAAATTTTGTATTGATTATAAAATACTACTATTGACCTTTAAAGCACTGAATGGTCTCGCACCACAGTGAAGTTGAGTGAACTGAGTGAACTTCTGGTCCTCTATGACCCGCCACGCCTACTTAGATCAAAAGGTGCAGGCTATCTGCTGGTACCTCATATAGTGAAGGCTACATCAGGGGGCAGAGCCTTTTCTTACAAAGCTCCACAGTTATGGAACAGCCTTCCAAGTAATGTTCAGGATTCAGACACAGTCTCAGCGTTTAAAGGAACAGTCCACCGTACTTCCATAATGAAATATGCTCTTATCTGAATTGAGACGAGCTGCTCCGTACCTCTCCGAGCTTTGCGCGACCTCCCAGTCAGTCAGACGCAGTCAGACGCGCTGTCACTCCTGTTAGCAATGTAGCTAGGCTCAGTATGGCCAATGGTATTTTTGGGGGCTGTAGTTAGATGCGACCAAACTCTTCCACGTTTTTCCTGTTTACATAGGTTTATATGACCAGTGATATGAAACAAGTTCAGTTACACAAATTGAAACGTAGTGATTTTCTATGCTATGGAAAGTCCGCACTATAATGACAGGCGTACTAACACCTTCTGCGCGCTTCGGCAGCGCATTGATATCTGAGCTCCTTATCAATGCGCTGCCGAAGCGCGCAGAAGGTGTTAGTACGCCTGTCATTATAGTGCGGACTTTCCATAGCATAGAAAATCGCTACATTTCAATTTGTGTAACTGAACTTGTTTCAGATCACTGGTCATATAAACCTATGTAAACAGGAAAAACGTGGAAGAGTTTGGTCGCATCTAACTACAGCCCCAAAAAATACCGTTGGCCATACTGAGCCTAGCTACATTGCTAACAGGAGTGACAGCGTGTCTGACTGCGTCTGACTGACTGGGAGGTCGCGCAAAGCTCGGAGAGGTACGGAGCAGCTCGTCTCAATTCAGATAAGAGCATATTTCATTATGGAAGTACGGTGGACTGTTCCTTTAAGACTAGGCTGAAACATATCTGTTTAGTCAAGCCTTTTGTTAATGGTGTTTATGAGGTAAAGGTGTAGATCTGGAGGGTCTTCAGACATAGAGTGTTTTGGTAAACTGGGATGTATGGACGCTGTCAGTCCCCCACTTGCTTGCTCACTCGAGTTTGTTGACGGTGTAGTGGCTGGCTGCTTTATGTCCTGGGGCTCCCTCATGCCTGTGTTACCTTCTGGCTCTCCCCTTTTAGTTATGCTGTCATAGTTAGTTGCCGGAGTCCCTGCTTGTACTCAGTGCAATATGTATACTGTTCCTACTTATTCAGGTGACATTGGGCATACCTAACAACCTGTGTTTTCTCCCCCCCCCAAAAAAAATCTGTCCCTCTGAGTTACATGTCGGCCCTGGGCTCGAGATGCTGACCTCTTCTGCTCCTTGGACCTGCCTGATCCGTCCTGGTGCCCTGTGTCTGGTTGGAGTCTCATCGCATCGCTCCTGTGGAGGATGGCTGCGTGTGGACAGTTGAAAGTCACACCTGGAGGACGCTCTGGATTCTTACAGTAATGCTTTTATGGCTGAGGACTACAGTTGACTTGCTAACTTTAGGACTGCAGTTGTCATGAACAGTTTTGCACTCAAGTTTCCATCAATGAAGAGTTTATAACATCAACGAAATTGACTTCATGTTAAAACTGTTAATGTTATAGTCATGTTGTCTGTTGTTGCCCAAATGAGGATGGGTTCCCTTCCGAGTCTGGTTCCTCTCGAGGTTTCTTCCTCATGTCGTCTGAGGGAGTTTTTCCTTGCCACCGTTGCCACAGGCTTGCTCACTGGGGATAGATTAAGGATAAAATTAGCTCATGTTTTAAGTCGTTCAAATTCTGTGAAGCTGCTTTGCGACAATGTTTATTGTTAAAAGCGCTACCGTATACAAATAAACTTGACTTGACTTGACTTGACATTAGACCAGTGGAAATCTGTACTTTGATCTGATGTCAAAATTTGAGATTTTTGGTTATCACATGCCATGTCTTTGTGAGGTGCAGAAAAGAACATATGGTATCTGCTTGTGTAGTTCACACCATAAGGCATGGAGGAGGAGGTGTGATGGTGTGGGGGTGCTTTGTTGATGACACTTTTTGGAAATTATTCAGAATTAAATGCACACTTAACCAGCATCACTACCATCTTTTTTCCCCACACCACCTCTTGTTTATCAACAGGACAATGACCCAAAACACACATCCAGGCTATGTAAGGGCTGTTTAACCAAGAAGGAGAGCGAACGAGTACTGCACCAGAAGACCTGGGCTCCACAATCACCTGACTTAAACCCAGTTGAGATGGTTTGGGATTAATTGGATTGCAGAGTGAAATAAAGGCAACCAACAAGTGCTCAAAATACAAACCCAAAAGAGAACAAAGTTGGGATGGTAGAGAAAATGCAAATAAAAAAAGAAAGCAGTGATTTCAAAATTTACTTTGTATTTCATTCCAGACAGTATGAACCAAATATATCTCATGTTCTGTCTGGTCAACTTCATTTCATTTGTTAATATACGTCCATTACTACTTTTCAGGCCCGCAACACATTCCAAAAAAATTTGGGACAGGGCAATTTAAGGCTAGTAATGAGGTAAAACGGGTAAAAAAATGATGCTATTTGAAACAGGTGATGTCAACAGGTGATTGTAATCATGATTTAGTCAAAATCAGCATCCAGTAAAGGTCTAGTGTTTGAAGAGCAAAGATGGGTTGAGGATCTCCAGTTCATCAGCCAATGCATGGGAAAATTACTGAAATGTTGAAAAACGGTGATGGTAATATTAATTCAGAAATGTATAGGAGCATCTCAAACAATTAGAATATCATGAAAAAGTTTTTTTTGGTAATTTAATTCAAAAAGGTGAACTTTCATATTCTATATTCATTACACAAAGTGGAATATTTCAAGCCTTTTTTGTGTTAATTTTGATGATTATGGCCTATAGCTCATGAAAATCAGAAATCCAGTATCTCAAATTATTTGAATTTTTCCAAAGATCATTCAAAAAAGGATTTACAATACAGAAATGTCCAACTTCTGAAAAGTTTCTTCATTTATACACTCAATACTTGGTTGGGGCTCTTTTACCACAAATTACTGCATCAATGTGGCATGGCATGGAGGCGATCAGCCTGTGGCACTGCTGAGGTGTTACTGAAGCCCAGGTTGCTTTGATAGTGGCCTTCAGCTCATCTGTATTTTTGGGTCGGGTGTTTCTCATCTTCCTCTTGACAAAACACAACAGATTCTCTATGGGGTTCAGGTCAGGCAAGTTGGCTGGCCAATCAAGCACAGAAATATCATGGTCAGGAAACTATTTGGTAGTAGTTTTGGCACTGTGTGCAGGTGTTAAGTCCTACTGGAAAAAGAAATTGGTATCTCCATAAAGCTCATCAGCAGATGGAAGCATGAAGTGCTCTAAAATCTCCTGGTAGATGGCTGTGTTGACTTTGGACTTGATAAAACACAGTGGACCAACACCAGCAGATGACATGGCACCCCAAATCACCACAGACTGCGGAAACTTCACACTGGACTTCAAACACCTTGGATTCTGTGCCTCTCCACTCTTCCTCCAGACTCTAGGACCTTGATTTCCAAATGAAATGCAAAATTTACTTTAATCTGAAAAGAGGACTTTGGAGCACTGAGCAACAGTCCAGTTTTTCTCTCCTTGGCCCAGGTAAGACACTTCTGACATTGTCTCTGGTTCAGGAGAGGCTTGATATTAGGAATGTGACAGTTGTAGCCCCTTTCCTGAAGACGTCTGTGTGTGGTGGCTCTTGATGCACTGACACCAGCCTCAGTCCACTCCTTGTGAAGCTCTCCCAAATTCTTGAGTTGACTTTTCTCAAGTCTGTGGTCAGCCCTGTTGCTTGTGCACCTTTTCCAGCCAGCCTTTTCAGCAATGGCCTTCTGTGGCTTATCCTCCCTGTGGAGGATGTCAATGATCATCTTCTGGACAACTGTCAAGTCAGCAGTCTTACTCATGATTGTGGTTGCATGTAGTGAACTAGACCGAGAGATGCACAGTATTTATACTGTTTTACTCAAATGAAATATTCCAATATTGAGATGGTTTTTTTTTTCTTTTGTACTATAGGCCATAATTATCTCATCTCATCTCATCTCATTATCTCTAGCCGCTTTATCCTTCTACAGGGTCGCAGGCAAGCTGGAGCCTATCCCAGCTGACTATGGGCGAAAGGCGGGGTACACCCTGGACAAGTCGCCAGGTCATCACAGGGCTGACACATAGACACAGACAACCATTCACACTCACACCTACGGTCAATTTAGAGTCACCAGTTAACCTAACCTGCATGTCTTTGGACTGTGGGGGAAACCGGAGCACCCGGAGGAAACCCACGCGGACACGGGGAGAACATGCAAACTCCGCACAGAAAGGCCCTCGCCGGCCCCAGGGCTCGAACCCAGGACCTTCTTGCTGTGAGGCGACAGCGCTAACCACTACACCACCGTGCCGCCTAGGCCATAATTATCAAAATTAAAATAGAAAAATGATTGAAACATTTATTTTACATGTAATCAGTCTCAAATGTATTAAATTTTCACTTTCTTAAATAACTGATGGAAAATATTGAATTTTTTCCACGATATTCTCTTTTTTTTTAGATACACTTGTATATTTGCTTACAAGAACATGTTTATGACATGACTGAACATTCTCTTCTCTCCCACACATCTTGTAGGGCCTGCTATTAGTCCTTCCACAGTACGTGTACAATGCTAAAATTATTTCTCTAAAGAGTTAACAGCTGAAATTATTTCCTCTGTTTCAGGACTGCATTCAAATTTAGTGAATCCTTTAGTCCATGATTTTAAAAAATAGATGCTGCACATGATAGATGTTTTCAAATAGGTGTTTTAAATGCCTTCAAAGCTGCTGTAGAAGAAAGATTTACTTGTGCTTTGCTGTAATGACAGTTGACTGTGGTTGATATTTCCTCATAAACCATCTGTATCATATTCAGTTTCTTGCACAACAGCTTTATTATATATAATGTGAGTTTACTCAGCCCCCTTTGTGGATCAAAACCTTGTCAAGTTCAACAGACGTGTGTAATCCAGTGAACCTCAGGACTATATCATTGTAAGCTAAATGTAGGGCCACCCTTTGTAAACAAATCTTAGGGAAAGGATCAGGCAAAGAGTCTAAGTGTTGTGTTTATTTAGACAAGACCAATGATTGTGTGTCTCAGTATTTGTTGTTGATGATACTGCAGGAGTACAGGGTATCTAGGTCACTCATCATGCCTCTTTTCCACCAAATCAGTTCCAGGGCTGGTTCGGGGCCAGTGCTGGTGCTGGTTCACAACTCATTCAACTTGTGAGCCAGCTGAGAACCAGTTTGCTTTTCCATCGCTCGCGGTGCTAAGGGAAGCCACGTCATTACGTCGCTGTATATGTCAGTTACTTCGTTGTATACGTCATTACGTCGCTGTATATGTCAGTTACTTCGTTGTATACGTCATTACGTTGCTGTATATGTCAGTTACTTCGTTGTATACGTCATTACGTCGCTGTATATGTCAGTTACTTCGTTGTATACGTCATTACATTGCTGTATACGTCAGTTACGTCGCTACGTTTGCATAAACCTTGGCGTGAATATCGAAGCAAAAACAACACGGAAGAAGCAGCAGCAACAACAATAATAATAATAATGGATGACTAAGCGTTTGTACAGCTGCGGCTTCTCATCGCTTAAAAATGGCGATCTTTTGCGGTCTTGTTATTTTTGTTGGTCTTAACAACTCCATCCATCATCTGTAGCTGCTTATCCTGTACAGGGTTGTGGGCAAGCTGGAGCCTATCCCAGCTGACTATGGGTGAGAGGCGGGGTACACCCTGGACAAGTCATCAGGTCATCGCAGGGCTGACATATAGAGACAAACAACCATTCATACTCACATTCACACCTACGGTTAATTTAGAGCCACCAATTAGCCTAACCTGCATGTCTTTGAACTGTGGGGAAAACTGGAGCACCTGGAGGAAACCCACACAGACACGGGGAAAACATGCAAACTCAGAAAGACCCCCGTCAGTCACTGGGCTCGAACCCTGGACCTTCTTGCTGTGAGGCGACTGCTAATCACTACACTACCGTGCCACCCAGATCACTTACAATATTGTGAAGGAAAGGATTCAGGACTATGGCTCCACACATCAAACTCGAGGACAGTTTTTATCACCGGGCCATCTGGCTTCTCAACTTCAATATTGAAACATTCCACATTTAAACCTTCCACAGCATATGAGCCCATTGCACTATTATCACACTGTTTACATACAAAATTGCACAGAATAAAATGCTGATACACATCCAATGCACACTCACTCCCTCACTCCGTCGACTCTTGCTGTCAGGCATTGATGATGGCTCTCCAAAAACGTCTATCCTGCATGCTGGTTTCAGTCTCCTGGATCTCATAGCTGGTGTAATCCTGTAGTAGGTCAATGTACGTCTTCATGGGACGCCCTTGAGTTCTTCTCCCTTGTGTAGGCTGCCATGTAATCAATTTTGACACCATACTCCCTTCTGCCCTTTTACAATGTCCTGCAAAAGCCAGTCTCCTGATAGCGATTTTATTTGAGAGATGAAGTATGTCACTATATATTTCTTTGTTGGTCATATGTGAGTTCCAGCTTACATTCAAAACTGCTCTCAACATTTTAGTGTAACACTAAATGTCCAGGCTTTCCTGATTTTCTTCGTAATGGTCAAGGTCTCACAACCATATAGCAGCACGCTTTCAACTGTGGCTTGGAATAGCTTTATTTTCAGGGACCTTGGGAGGTTAGACTTCCATATTTTATTTAGTTTGTTGCATGCCTTCCACACCAACGCTTTTCTAACCTTGATATCTTGCTTAGTACTCTGAACCCATGACCCCAAATATTTGAAATCATTTACTTCCTCTAAAAAGCTGCCATGTTTGGATTTTGACACAGCTTGGTTGGTTGTATGCCATAAACTGAGTTTTCTTGGCATTCATGTGTAGACCAACACATGGTGTAGCATTCTCAAGCTTTCTGAGCAGTTCTTATGCTTGCGCAGAGTGACAAAAGTGACATGAGCTATGGTCATGAGCTTTGGGTAATGACCGAAAGGACAAGATCGCGGATACAAGCGGCCGAAATGAGTTTCCTTCGCAGGGTGGCTGGGCGCTCCCTTAGAGATAGGGTGAGAAGCACAGTCACTCGGGAGGAGCTCGGAGTAGAGCCGCTGCTGCTCCACATCGAGAGGAATCAGCTGAGGTGGCTCGGGCATCTTTTTCGGATGCCTCCTGGACGCCTCCCTGGGGAGGTGTTCCAGGCATGTCCCCCCGGGAGGAGGCCCCGGGGAAGACCCAGGACACGCTGGAGGGACTATGTCTCTCGGCTGGCCTGGGAACGCCTCGGTGTTCTTCCCGAGGAGCTGGCCGAGGTGTCTGGGGAAAGGGAAGTTTGGGCTTCCCTGCTTAGACTGCTGCCTCCGCGACCCGGTCCCGGATAAAGCGGAAGAAGACGAGACGAGACGAGAGTGACAAAAGTGCAAAGTCATCTGCAAAATTGAGGTCTGTTATGTTCAAGGGACCAACTCTGCGGCTTTTTCTAAGTATGATTGTGAATCCCAATCTCTTCTCTTCACCACTGATTTCAGACCTGAGGCAATAGTCAAGTACAATCATGAACAGATATGAGAACAGTGTATTGCCTTGAAGCACTCCAGCCAGGATGTCAAATTCTTCTGTGTCACCATCTGAAATTATGACCTTAGCCTGGGTACCTTGGTATGCATCCTTAATTGCATGGGCTCTGGTGTCTGGGATGCCAGACACTGCGCAATATTGCTGTATACACATCACTTTTACTGT
Source organism: Neoarius graeffei (assembly GCF_027579695.1). NCBI lineage: Eukaryota > Metazoa > Chordata > Actinopteri > Siluriformes > Ariidae > Neoarius > Neoarius graeffei. The sequence continues at coordinate 15,383,788 of NC_083593.1, read as the reverse complement.
TTGCTTTTGTTACGTATGTAGTGTTATATTTCTATTTACCTAATCTCATCTTTTAAATTTCCCTTGTTCTTAATTTTCCACGATGCGTGCTCTCATTGCTGAGTTGACCTGTTTTTTTCGTCCAACACATTTCATTGTATCGTAGACCCTGTGTTAACCTACATATGACTAATAAACTGCAACTTGAACTTGCACATGCTGCATTTTTTATATTTGAATCTGTTGTGTAACGTGTGTAAATACTCACTACAACATTCTTTGTATAGTAAAAGAAGAGCTTCCATCTCTCTTAGTTTGTGATATCTCATCTCATCTCTAGCCGCTTTATCCTGTTCTACAGGGCCGCAGGCAAGCTGGAGCCTATCCCAGCTGACTACGGGCGAAAGGCGGGGTACACCCTGGACAAGTCGCCAGGTCATCACAGGGCCGCCACATAGACACAGACAATCATTCACACTCACATTCACACCTACGGTCAATTTAGAGTCACCAGTTAACCTAACCTGCATGTCTTTGGACTGTGGGGGAAACCGGAGCACCTGGAGGAAACCCACGCGGACACGGGGAGAACATGCAAACTCCGCACAGAAAGGCCCTCGCTGGCCACGGGGCTCGAACCTTCTTGTTGTGAGGCGACAGCACTAACCACTACACCACCGTGCCACCCAGTTTGTGATATAATGGCCTTAATGCAAAATGGCCTGAATGCAAAAAAGATATAACCACAGAATTGAAGTATGCAGGAATAGAATGAGATTGTGGAGCCTCATGAGTGTTTACTTATCCAGATGCTCCTGAATGTTATGGAAATAAGGGGATGGGCAGATTTAAAAAAAAAGAAGTTTGCATCAAGTTAACAGTCCTGTGAGAGAGCTACCCTTGCAAAAAAGAAGTTTATTCAAGTGTGCTTCTAGTATACTTCTTTTAAACTAAAAATAAGAGAGTATGCTTTCAGTTTACATTTTATTTACTTATCAGAGATATACTTAATACATTTATACATAAGTATACTTGGCTTATACTGAAAAGTATATAGAAAAGTCTAAGTATATTAAGCTTATACAGTGGGGCAAAAAAAGTATTTAGTCAGCCACCAATTGTGCAAGTTCTCCCACTTAAAAAGATGAGAGAGGCCTGTAATTTTCATCATAGGTATACCTCAACTATGAGAGACAGAATGGGGGGAAAGAATCCAGGAAATCACATTGTAGGATTTTTAATAAATTAATTGGTAAATTCCTCGGTAAAATAAGTATTTGGTCACCTACAAACAAGCAAGATTTCTGGCTCTCACAGACCTGTAACTTCTTCTTTAAGAGGCTCCTCTGTCCTCCACTCGTTACCTGGATTAATGGCACCTGTTTGAACTCGTTATCAGTATAAAAGACACCTGTCCACAACCTCAAACAGTCACACTCCAAACTCCACTATGGCCAAGACCAAAGAGCTGTCAAAGGACACCAGAAACAAAATTGTAGACCTGCACCAGGCTGGGAAGACTGAATCTGCAATAGGTAAGCAGGTTGGTGTGAAGAAATCAACTGTGGGAGCAATTATTAGAAAATGGAAGACATACAAGACTACTGATAATCTCCCTTGATCTGGGGCTCCACGCAAGATCTCACCCCGTCGGGTCAAAATGATCACAAGAACGGTGAGCAAAAATCCCAGAACTACACGGGGGGACCTAGTGAATGACCTGCAGAGAGTCCAAAGTAACAAAGGCTACCATCAGTAACAGACTACATCACCAGGGACTCAAATCCTGCAGTGCCAGACGGGTCCCCCTGCTTAAGCCAGTACATGTCCAGGCCCATCTGAAGTTTGCTAGAGAGCATTTGGATGATCCAGAAGAGGATTGGAAGAATGTCATATGGTCAGATGAAACCAAAATAGAACTTTTTGGTAAAAACTCAACTTGTCGTGTTTGGAGGAGAAAGAATGCTGAGTTGCATCCAAAGAACACCATACCTACTGTGAAGCATGGGGGTGGAAACATCATGCTTTGGGGCTGTTTTTCTGCAAAAGGACCAGGACGACTGATCCGTGTAAAGGAAAGAATGAATGGGGCCATGTATCGTGAAATTTTGAGTGAAAACCTCCTTCCATCAGCAAGGGCATTGAAGATGAAACATGGCTGGGTCTTTCAGCATGACAATGGTCCCAAACACACCGCCCGGGCAACGAAGGAGTGGCTTTGTAAGAAGCATTTCAAGGTCCTGGAGTGGCCTAGCCAGTCTCCAGATCTCAACCCCATAGAAAATCTTTGGAGGGAGTTGAAAGTCCGTGTTGCCCAGCGACAGCCCCAAAACATCACTGCTCTAGAGAAGATCTGCATGGAGGGATGGGCCAAAATATCAGCAACAGTGTATGAAAACCTTGTGAAGACTTACAGAAAACGTTTGACCTCTGTCATTGCCAACAAAGGGTATATAACAAAGTATTGAGATGAACTTTTGTTATTGACCAAATACTTATTTTCCACCATAATTTGCAAATAAATTCTTTAAAAATCAGACAATGTGATTTTCTGGATTTTTTTTAATTTTGTCTCTCATAGTTGAGGTATACCTATGATGAAAATTCCAGGCCTCTCTCATCTTTTTAAGTGGGAGAACTTGCACAATTGGTGACTGACTAAATACTTTTTTGCCCCACTGTACTTAAAATTTTGATCAAGATATACTTAACAAAAGTGTATTCAAGTATTCAAATATTTGTGCCTTATGTTTAAGTGTACTTGCCCTGTAGTTGTGCTTATCCTTTTGATAGTAGCCTATAAAATACTTCTTTTTCACACATATTGGCTTCTTTGTGATATACGGCAGCATGTATTAAATCCCATCTTTTAAATCTACATGTACCATAAATTTGTGGTCAGCTCTGGGGTGGAATAGCTTAAGAGTAAACAGTGTTGGAACTTAAACTTATCTTTTATGTACATAGTGTTATTAACCCACAAAGAGACAGATAAACATTTCTTTTATTTTATTTGCCAACAAATTTGAAAACAAAGGTGAGAACATTGTGACACATTGTGGTAATTGCGGGATACTTCAAAACTAAAAAGTGGACTAGATGTATATAACCAGTAACTAATAGTATATTTCCAATATGCTATAAAGTATACTTTTATAAACTAAAACGTGGACTAGAAGTGTGTAATGAGTAAACCAGTAGTATATTTCCAGTACACTACAAAGTATACTTTAGTAAACTAAAAAGTGGACTAGAAGCATAAAATAGTAAACTCATAGTATATTTCCAGTATACTATGAAGTATGTTTTTGTAAACTAAAGAGTGGACTACAAGTATAGAACTAGTAAACTATTAGTATGTAAGTTTACTCGTGGTCTACTTGCAGTACAAAATAAAAAAATACTAGTTGTATACTCAAAGTTTACTTCTCTTAGACTTAAAGTATACTTTTTATAAACTAAAAGTGGGCCAATTTAGTCCCAAGAAGTATTAGATTAGTTTACTTACAAGTATACTGTAAGTACATTGGTATCAGTATACTTGGTACACAAAAGTAGTTTATTAAGTACACTTAATAAAATGAACTTGAAGTATACTTTTTGATAAGGGTAGGTTTTCGAATGAGCTTATTGAGGTGATTCCTTTGTGGTGGCTCTGCTCTTTTAGTAGACCACAGTAAAGAAAAGCAATCTGGCAGCGACAGTGACAGAATAACCCCAGTTATATATGATGAAAGACCTGAGCCTGCGTAGAAAAATGTCTTTTTCATGTATTTTATTAGAAAACAAGCTAGCTATGATGAGTGATGTATTTTTCTTCTCAAAACAATGAAGTTAGTCAGTGTTATATATTTCACAAATGAATACTGTATATCTGCACTCTAAAATGTGACAAGTTGAGCTTACTTAAAAGAATCTAGGAAACCGATTACATTAAAAAAGGTAAGTAAATATAACTAATAGTCTTAAGTTAAGTTTACTTCATATCTACTTGTTAAGTTTACTTTAAATCTAATTGTAGTTACTTAATTTTGTGAAGTTAATTAAACTTAAAAAATAATAGCAAGTATAATAAACTTGATCTTTCTAAGTGTTACCAAGTTAAGTAAGCCAAGTTAGTCTGACTTAACTGAACAGTTGTTTACTCAGTAGAATCTAGGAAACCAATTGCACTAAAAAAAAAATAAAGTAAGCAGAACAAAGAATGATAAGTTTTCAGGCTTATTTTATTATTGGAACAAAATGTAATTGTGCATCTTAAGCCAAGGCCACTGTTTGTGGACACAAATGAAATAAAAACAAATATGTAAGCCTTGTAAAATAATCTTTTATATGCAAATCTTTCTAAACAGAAACATATCTTTTTCTCTGGCATTACTTAAGACTTCAACAAGGCTCCTTTTATCACAATACCAATATTCAATTAAGCTTCAGCCAGCTTTCAAGTTAAATGAAACACAAACAATGCATATGCTTTGAACTGTAATAAACAAAACAAAATGCAAAAATAGGTGGATTTATACAGGCAATCTGGGTATCTGAATTTCCCAAAGCTCCATGGCCACTATAGAAGTATCCCTTAAGATTTTGTGGTCACTATCCAGTATTTAAAACTGGGTGTATTAATGCTGGTATGGTCTGAGTTATCTAGAAGGCAAGATAATTTAAGCAACTCCAACCAATTCAACGAATAATTTCAAATGTATATTTTTCACAAAGACAGAAAAGTGGTGCATCTAGTACAACTTAACTGGTAGTTAAGGCTCACTCAGTATTTAGAGCCATTCTCCATGCCAAAACAAGACACAAAGGATATCTCCTAACCCATGGCCATAATATAACACTAGTACTATTCAGTTACCCAGGAAATCTGTTGTTTAGTTCACTGTTGTAATATGAAAGTGGAAGTAAACTTTCCCTGAGAAAAGACATATATTAGTATTTGCATCATGATCACATCATTTATGTACTATAGCTCACAGTATAAATTATCGTGTGAATGACATGATAATGGCGGTTTTAGTTAGCTGCCTTGGCTAATGTTAGCTAACAATAGCATTAGCCTAGTTATCTCCAGAGATGTTTGTAATATCTATGTTCAGAAAAAAATGTCCTGCCAAAAATGTAGTAAGTAATGAAATTATAGCTGGCAATTGTCCTACAATGGTAGGACAATTGTCCTACCATCTGGCAGACACTACAGGAGTGTGAAAGCAAGGACTACTTGACTGACAAACAGTTTTTACCCCCAGGCCATCAGGCTTTTGAACCATAGGTTATAATCACCATCTACCTCTATATTTGCAATTTTGCACAAGACATTGCACATTGCACATTATATCTGTGCTATTGCATATTGTTTGATTGCTGTCCTACTGCATTGATCAGTTATTTGTTATTCTTTATTTTAATTATGTTAATTTTTGTTTATTTTCATTCTACTTTATATTTTGCATTGCATATGCACTTTATATTTTATATTTTATATATAGTAGGGCAGCACGGTGGTGTAGTGGTTAGCGCTGTTGCCTCACAGCAAGAAGGTCTGGGTTCAAGCCCTGTGGCTGGCGAGGGCCTTTCTGTGCGGAGTTTGCATGTTCTCCCCATGTCCGCGTGGGTTTCCTCCGGGTGCTCCGGTTTCCCCCACAGTCCAAAGACATGCAGGTTAGGTTAACTGGTGACTCTAAATTGACCGTAGGTGTGAATGTGAGTGTGAATGGTTGTCTGTGTCTATGTGTCAGCCCTGTGATGACCTGGCGACTTGTCCAGGGTGTACCCCGCCTTTCGCCTGTAGTCAGCTGGGATAGGCTCCAGCTTGCCTGCGACCCTGTAGAACAGGATAAAGTGGCTACAGATAATGAGATGAGATGAGATAGTTTGGTCGAGTAGTTGCAAAATAAGAATTTCATTACTCAATAATAACTGCTGGGCGGCACGGTGGTGTAGTGGTTAGCGCTGTCGCCTCACAGCAAGAAGGTCCTGGGTTCGAGCCCCGGGGCCGGCGAGGGCCTTTCTGTGTGGAGTTTGCATGTTGTCCGCGTGGGTTTCCTCCGGGTGCTCCGGTTTCCCCCACAGTCCAAAGACATGCAGGTTAGGTTAACTGGTGACTCTAAATTGACCGTAGGTGTGAATGTGAGTGTGAATGGTTGTCTGTGTCTATGTGTCAGCCCTGTGATGACCTGGTGACTTGTCCAGGGTGTACCCCGCCTTTCGCCCGTAGTCAGCTGGGATAGGCTCCAGCTTGCCTGCGACCCTGTAGAAGGATAAAGCGGCTAGAGATAATGAGATGAGATAATAACTGCTGTGTCTGCTATTGTGTATATGACAAATAAACATCTTGAATCTTGAATCAATTGAAAGACTTTGAATAACTTACCAAGAGACCCAGAAAATGTTGTTTTCTTCCAAAGTTTTTGTCCATGCAGTTTCTGGAAACTTTTCTTGTACTGCTCTACTGCGCATGTGCACTGCTGAGCCTCTGTGTTCACTCCAGGAACAGAATGTTACAAGTCCAGTTTACTCAGATGAACTTAGTTTTAAACCTCCTTAAGGAAAAATGAGTACATCCACTCCATGAGTTAAATCAACAGGATAGGGACAGATAAGTAAAGTACACTATTATAATTTAAGTAAGCATAGCTATTACCTTTTAGAGTGTGTATGGTGATTGAGCTAAGGCAAATACGTGTGTGTGTGTGTGTGTGTGTGTGTGTGTGTGTGTGTGTGTGTGTATACAGCTTTATTCATTTAAAAGTAATAATTTCTACCTTGTTTATTTTGCTGATGCTGTGTGCAACCATGTTTATTTGACGTCACTTGCTGAATTCAGAGTTGAGCAGAGCAGCCCAGGGTCCCAAGTAATTCTTAGTTAATTCTGAGTACATTAGCATAGCCAAGTGGTTACTTCCATTGAATACTGTTTCAGTTGTACACCGGCCCAACCCAAGTTTGAACCACTGGGGCTGTCTAACTTTTTGGGTGGCATGGTGATCACCTGACAGCAAGAAGGTTCTGGGTTCAATCCCAGTGGCTGACGGGGGCCTTTCTGTGTGGGGTTTGCATGTTCTCCCTGTGTCTGTGTGGGTTTCCTCCGGGTGCTCCAGTTTCTCCCACAGTCCGAAGACATATGGTTAGGTTAACATGCGGCAGCCATGGCTTGAGTTTGGGCTGAAGTGCCCTTGAGTAAGGGCATCTAACCCACAACTGCTCCCCGGGCTCTGTAGCATAGCTGCCCAGTGCTCTGCGTATGTGTATGTGCTCATTGCTCACTTGTGTGTGCTTCAGATGGGTTAAATGCAGAGATTAAATTTCACGGTGTGCTTAAATATGTGCTTGAGTGTACATATGACAAAATAAAGGCTTCTTGGCTTCTATAATTCTAAATAGAAACTGGATGACCACCTGTCTCTCTCTTGAAAATTCTCTCTTAAGGAAGGGTTTCTTTGGTTTTTCCTAGTTGGAGGTTGGAAATTATGAGTAGTGAACTGTAGTTAAATGCAGCATTACTGTCAACGTTTTGTGTGTGGGTGGACTTGAAAGAGAAAGTTCATGAAAGCAATAGAACTGGGTGGCAGCAGGGACCTACCCTTGATAATGTCCTTTTTTTTTTTTTTTTTAGTTTTGTCATGAAAAGAAGCACTTTTTCCTGATGTACTTACATAAAGAGTCTGAGGGTTGGTACAGGAAAATGTATAAATAGGTTAAAGAGCACAGTTTTGCCTCATGCAGCCTGAAAACAAGGGGGCTCTGGGAGAGATCTGAGGTGGAAATATAGAGAAGATCAGAAAACGCATGTGCTGAGCATGTGCACACTAGCCAGGAAATTAGTCATTGACTCTGAATGTCATTTATGCTGTTTACTCTGTTTATGTGTTTTGCAATGAGGAATACAGAGAGGGAAAGTCCCATCATAGCTGATAGTAAAAAATAAAAATAAAAAAATGTTGCATAAATGCAGTAAAAGAGAACACAATTGTTACATTTGTATTTAATTCTCATTCATTCTCTTTAAAATGCACCATATTCTGAATGTATAATAAACCTGTTTGTTAGAAATAAGAATTCTTAAATTTCTTATGAGTTAAATTAATTATGACCTTTAGAATTCAGAAATGCAAATTCGCACGAGTGTGAGTTCATTTACTGATCACAGACATTTTTTGCAAGAGAGGAAGGATTTCAACCATGAGTTTACTTTGGTATTCACCATAATATTTCACAAGCAAATGATTCAGCTTGCAAAAGTATTCATCCCTCTTGGTGTTTGTCTTGTTTTGTTGCATTACAAGCTGGAATTAACATGAAATTTTGGGGGGTTAACACCATTTGATTTACACAACATGCCTACCACTTTAAAGGTGCAAATTGCTATTTTATTGAGACACAAACAATAAGATGAAAAAAACAGAAATCTGGAGTGTGCATGGGTACCCCCCCCCAAAAAAAAGTCAATACTTTGTAGAGCCACCTTTTGCCCATTCCTCAAGGCAAAACTGTTCCAACTCCTTCAAGTTAGATGGGTTGCGTTGTTGTACAGCAATCTTTGAGTTATGCTACAGATTCTCAATTGGATTGAGGTCTGGGCTTTGACTAGACCATTCCAAGACATTTAAATGTTTCCCTTTAAATCATTCCAGTGTAGCTTTAGCAGTACGTTTAGGGTCACTGTCCTGCTGGAACATGAACCTTCATCCCAGTCTCAAACCTCTGGCTGGCTCAAACAGGTTTTCCTCCAGAATTACCCTGTATTTCGTGCCATCCATCTTTCCTTCAGTCCTGACCAGCTTTCCTGTCCCTGCAGATGAAAAATATCCCGACAGCACTATGCTGCCACCACCATGCTTCACTGTAGGAATGGTGTTCTCAGGGTGTTGGGTTTGCACCACACATGGCATTTCCCATGATGGCCAGAAAGATCAATTTTAGTATCATTTGACCAGAGAATCTTCTTCCATGTGTTTGGGGAGTCTGCCACATGCTGTTGGGCAAATCCAAACATGTTTTCTTAAACAATGACTTTTTTCTGGCCACTCTTCCATAAAGCCCCGCTCTGTGGAATATATGGCTTAAAGTGGTCCTATGGACAGATACTCCCATCTCTGCTGTGGATCTTTGCAGCTCCTTCAGTGTTATCTTCCTTGCCCAGTCTGTGAGTTTTGGTGGGCGGCCTTCTCTTGTCAGGTTTGTAGTGGTGACATATTCTTTCCATTTTGCTATAGTGGATTTAATGGTGCTCCCTGGGATATTCAAAGTTTGGGATATTTTTTATAACCCAACCCTGATCTATACTTCTCCACAACTTTGTCTCTGACCTGTTTGGAGGCTCCTTGGTTTTCATGTTGCTTGCTTAGTAGTGTTGCAGAGTCAGGGTCCTTCCAGAACAGGTTGATTTATACAGACATCATGTGACAGATCATGTGATACTTTGATTGCACACAGGTGGATCTTAATCAACTAGTTATGTGACTTATGAAGTGAATTGGTTGGACCAGCTCTTATTTAGGGGTTTCATACGCAAGGCGGTGAATACCTATGCACGCTCCAGATTTCTGTTTTTTCATCTTATTGTTTGTGTCCCAATAAAAAAAAAACAATTTTCACCTTTAAAGTGGTAGGCATGTTGTGTAAATCAAATGGTGCTAACCCCCCAACAATCCATTTTAATTCCAGCTTGTAATGCGACAAAACAGGACAAACATCAAGGGGGATGAATACTTTTGCAAGACACTGTACTATGAATTATTCAGTAACCGTAGTTAGAGGAATGAGTCTGGCCCTCTCTTCTTCTCATATGTCACCTGTAGTTGTTTGTTTACTGCAGATTTGTTAGTAAGCTCAGGAGAGCTACCCAGGGTGGACGTCAAGGATGTAGAGCAGTTCCCACCCAACCATTCACATCTATGAGCAATTTACAGTAGCCAGTTGACCTAACTGCATGTCTTTGGACTGTGGAGGAAATCCAGAGGAAACCCACACAGATACGGAGAGAACATGAAAACTCCACACAGAAAGGCCCCTGTCGGCCATAAGGTTCAAACATGGAACCTTCTCGCTGTGAGGCAACAGTGCTAACCACTCCAGCACCACACTGCCGCAGTCTGTCTCTGATTTTAAAAAGGCCATGTGAGGTAGTGATCCTCTGGTAATTTGGTAAATAACTTTTTAATAATTAAACATAGGCTGTTTCAAACATAGGATGAGCTCATGATTATCTAAACTATACCACAGAAGGGACAAAAGAAATACAATAGGCACTATGTTAAGACTAAGTGCTCTAATAACCAGTGAGCACACTATACCCTTTTATTGACTTGTGTCACACCTGAAAAAATCACCGTTCCATTGTTTTTTTTATTAATTTAATAATGATCTAAACACACACACACACCATTCATCCATCCATCCATCCATCCATTATCTGTAGCCACTTATCCTGTTCTACAGGGTCGCAGACAAGCTAGAGCCTATCCCAGCTGACTATGGGCGAGAGGCGGGGTACACCCTGAACAAGTTGCCAGGTCATTGCAGGGCTGACACAGAGACAACCATTCACACTCACATTCACACTTACGGTCAATTTAGAGCCACCAATTAGCTTAACCTGCATGTCTTTGGACTGTGGGGGAAACCGGAGCACCCGGAGGAAACCCACGCAGACACGGGGAGAACATGCAAACTCCACACAGAAAGGCCCTTGCCGGCCACACACACACACACACACACCCCAATAAATCCAAAAAAGTTTAAAAGGAATTTGTCCTTTCATAATCTGCTGTTTCCAGATGTTGTGAGCAACATCCTTGTGTTTTTTTGCATGACACATTTTGTGTGCAGATCTCCTAGCCTCCATATAAATCCCGATCCACCTTTAATGACAAAAAGGGGGAAAAGCATATATGAGAAGGAAAGGATGAAAAACAGTCAAAATTAGATGAGAGAAAAAAGTCATAAGAATGAAAGGCAATATTAATAACAGTAGCAATGACAATAAAAAAAATTACAATAATAATAATAGACAATAATAACAATGACGAACAAGGTTTAGTTTCTAACTACAGTTGCACAGATATTTTTCAAAATGTTGAGTGAAAAGCAGAATCAGATTACTTAACATTTGGGTAGCTTCCAGTGGGTACATAAGTCACACATTTTAAAGTATTTGACTGTTTAGCGAACCTCATAGAGAGGGAGATGTGGAGTCATTGCTGTTGTTCCTGCATGGAACAGGCTGATGGTTCCCCAGTGTTGAGTACACCTGTAGATCAGGCTGAGGATTCCTCAGTACTGAATACACCCGTGGACCAAGCCGACGGTTCCCCGGTGTTGAATGCACCTGTGGACCAGGCTGATGGTTCTCCAGTCGCCCCAGTGTAGAATGGGACACCGTCTCAGGCAATGGAGATGGTTCTACTGAAGACAGTAAATAAGTTCTTCTTCCTATAAGGACATATTCCAGTACATTCAGTATTCGTAAACTGCCTTCAGACAGAAGAGATATTATAAATTCGATTTCCTACATTCTTTGTTGATTTCTTCAGGTCAGTTTTATGCAGCCATAATAATATTTACATTTGATTCTTAAGGATTCTCCAGCACTGCACTATATAGCTGTTTTCTGAGAACATTTCCTAGACAAAACCAATGTATAAGCCTTTCTAAATATGTTTGAGTCTATCACTGAGGGTGACATCCTTGGCCACTCATTGAGGCCCTGTCCACACGGCAACGGATTCAGGTGAATCTGATAAAATTGTTTATCGTTTCGGCCTGGCGTCCACACGGCACCGGCGTTTTGGGTGCCCCAAAACGATATTTTTTGAGAACAGGTTCCAGAGTGGAAAAATCTGGCAACGGCGCCGTTGCGAAGTCATCTGGATGAGTAGAACGGATTTGTTTACAATGACGTCACAGCCACATGACTAGAACAAGCAGCACTCTCGCTGTTTTGTATGAACCACTGCATTGCATTCACTTTTGTATACAGCTTTTCTTTTAAATAAACAAGTAACTGAACCATTTCTTGAATTTCTTTTTTTTATTGGATAAGACTGCTTTTCAAAATGTTCACACACAATATAAAAAGTTATATAAATTATATAAAAATGCTTTTCAAAATGTTCACACACAATAAGAAAATTAAGTTATATAAAACTATGCACACTAATAAAACTAATTTGTACACACAGAAGGCACGATATCCTCGCGTAGTCGCAGCCATCTTCTTCTTCTTGTTGTGTGCTTGTTCCTGTGAGTACTTCACGCCGGGTAGAAGAAGGGGTTTATGCGCATGCGTCCTACTTCTTCTATTGTTCTGGTGTCTCCGATGGGACCGTCTTACAGCGCATGTAAAGGTGTGGCATGTGTATTGCATCGTTTTCAGCAAGCGTTGTGTTGCCATATGTACCTGATATTTTACTGATCCGTTGCCCATGTGGACGCGATATTTTTTTAAATAAAATCTCGTTGCCGTTGTCGTGTGGATGTAGCCTGAGACAGATGTGTCAGCTGTTGAGGGTGACCTGCCTGTGGCTCCGGCTGGATGAAGACCAACTAAATACCAAGTTCCATGACTGGAAAGCACTGGACAGTGAAAGTCTTAGCAGCCTATCAAGGCAACAGAGGCCATTAGGTTGTCATTAGGTTGGTGCATGTGAAAAGAAGTTACAGAATATTTTTTTTTTTTGAGGAAAGCCCTGTCAATGGTGGCACGGTGGTGTAGTGGTTAGCACTGTCGCCTCACAGCAAGAAGGTCCTGGGTTCGAGCCCCGGGGCTGGCGAGGGTCTTTCTGTGTGGAGTTTGCATGTTCTCTCTGTGTCCGCGTGGGTTTCCTCCGGGTGCTCCGGTTTCCCCCACAGTCCAAAGACATGCAGGTTAGGTTAACTGGTGGCTCTAAATTGACCGTAGGTGTGAATGGTTGTCTGTGTCTATGTGTCAGCCCTGTGATGACCTGGCGACTTGTCCAGGGTGTACCCCGCCTTTTGCCCGTAGTCAGCTGGGATAGGCTCCAGCTTGCCTGCGACTCTGTAGAAGGATAAAGCGGCTAGAGATAATGAGATGAGATGAGATGAGCCCTGTCAATTCAAATAAATTTTATTTTTGACACTTTTACCAGAAGATAATAGTCACAAAACTATTTTAAAGAACTTTGAATGGTGATCTAGATAACTAATGAACCAAAGTTCATTAGTTGACAACGACAGACTCCAAGAGACAATAAGATGCTCTAAATCTACATCCATCCATCCATTACCTGTAACCGCATATCCTGTGCAGGGTCGCAGGCAAGCTGGAGCCTATTCCAGCTGACTATGGGCGACAGGCGGGGTACACCCTAGATAAGTCGCCAGATCATCACAGGGCTGACACATAGAGACAAAGAACCATTCACACTCACATTCACACCTACAGTCAATTTGGAGCCACCAATTAATCTAACCTGCATGTCTTTGGACTGTGGGGGAAACCGGAGCACCCGGAGGAAACCCACGCAGACACGGGGAGAACATGCAAACTCCATACAGAAAGGCTCCTGCCAGAACTCAGAACCTTCTTGCTGTGAGGCGACAGGGCTAACCATTGCACCACTGTGCTACCCTAGTTGTCTGAATATACACTTAAATTTGTTTAACAATTCTCTGGTGTATTTCATCCAATTTTTCTTCACATTGTGCTTAATATATATATTTTTGTCATTCTATAACTTTTTATGACATTTAGCTTGAGGGACTGCTAGAGTGGGATGGCAATCAGGCAATTAGTCCTATGGATAGCCACCCCTCCTGAAGCAAAATAGAATTGTGACTATTTTGTCTCCAGTAAGTATTCTGTAAGCATTCCTCCTTGTAGTAGTGTTCTGGTTTTAAATGTTAGCTGCACACTCAATAATTTTTTTCAAGGAAGCAGTGATGAACAGCACGTTCAGCTTTCACCTTTTGTGTTTATCACACACTGAATTAACACAGGCAGCCTTCAAGTTGTATTTTGTTCCAAGACTATATATTTTTGACCTGTTTTGCAACTAATCTTGCATCCTATGCTACAACTGGCTAGTAATCGCGACATGCTCGTGCTAATAATTCATTGCTCCTGGTGAGGATTCTTTCATGATTTCAGGACATATTTGCATATTGTCTCTGGGTATTATAGTATACTTTTGAGGAAAGAACAGTGGTGCTTGAAAGTTTGTGAAACCTTTAGAATTTTCAATATTTCTGCATAAATAGGACCTAAAACATCATCAGATTTTCACACAAGCCCTAAAAGTAGATAAAGAGAACCCAGTTCAACAAATGAGACAAAAATATTATACTTGGTCATTTATTTATTGAGGAAAATGATCCAATATTACATATCTGTGAGTGGCAAAAGTATGTGAACCTTTGCTTTCAGTATCTGGTGTGACCCCCTTGTACAGCAATAACTGCAACTAAATGTTTCCGGTAACTGTTGATCAGTCCTACACACCGACTTGGAGGAATTTTAGCCCATTCCTCCGTACAGAACAGCTTCAACTCTGGGATGTTGGTGGGTTTCCTCACATGAACTGCTTGCTTCAGGTTCTTCCACAACATTTCGATTGGATTAAGGTCAGGACTTTGACTTGGCCATTCCAAAACATTAACTTTATTCTTCTTTAACCATTCTTTGGTAGAACGACTTGTGTACTTAGGGTCGTTGTCTTGCTGCATGACCCACCTTCTCTTGAGATTCAGTTAATGGACAAATTTCCTGACGTTTTCCTTTAGAATTCACTGGTATAATTCAAAATTCATTGTTCCATCAATGATCTGTGGGTGGTAAAAAGACAGACATGTTTCCATCAATGATGGCAAGCCATCCTGGCCCAGATGCAGCAAAACAGGCCCAAACCATGATACTACCACCACCATGTTTCACAGATGGGATAAGGTTCTTATGCTGGAATGCAGTGTTTTCCTTTCTCCAAGCATAACACTTCTCATTTAAACCAAAAAGTTTTATTTTGGTCTCATCCGTCCACAAAACATTTTTCCAATAGCCTTCTGGCTTGTCCACGTGATCTTTAGCAAACTGCAGATGAGCAGCAATGTTCTTTTTGGAGAGCAGTGGCTTTCTCCTTGCAACCCTGGCATGTACACCATTGTTGTTCACTGTTCTCCTGATGGTGGACTCATGAATATTAGCCAACGTGAGAGAGGCCTTCAGTTGCTTAGAAGTTACCCTGGGGTCCTTTGTGACCTCGCCGACTATTACGTGCATTGCTCTTGGAGTGATCTTTGTTGGTCGACCACTCCTGGGGAGGGTAACAATGGTCTTGAATTTTCTCCATTTGCACACAATCTGTCTGACTGTGGATTGGTGGAGTCCAAACTCTTTAGAAATGGTTTTGTAACCTTTTCCAGCCTGATGAGCATCAACAACGCTTTTTCTGAGGTCCTCAGAAATCTCCTTTGTTCGTGCCATGATACACTTCCACAAACATATGCTGTGAAGATCAGACTTTGATAGATCCCTGTTCTTTAAATAAAACAGGGTGCCCACTCACACCTGATTGTCATCCCATTGATTGAAAACACCTGACTCTAATTTCACCTTCAAATTAACTGCTAATCCTAGAGGTTCACATACTTTTGCCACTCACAGATATGTAATATTGGATCATTTTCCTCAATAAATAAATGACCAAGTATAATATTTTTGTCTCATTTGTTTAACTGGCTTCTCTTTATCTACTTTTAGGACTTGTGTGAAAATCTGATGATGTTTTAGGTCCTATTTATGCAGAAATATCAAAAATTCTAAAGGGTTCACAAACTTTCAAACATCCCTGTAGATGCAAAAAAAAAGTCACATCATAAAATTCTGGCTAAACCACTGAGCCTGAGAGGTGCAGCAATGTAGTTGCCAGTTTCTCTTTATGATCTCAAATATGATTATGTATTTGAGCAGTGATGCACAGATTTCACTTGAATTTGCCACTATTAAAATCTCAATAACAGAACCATCATGAAGGCACAAATTAGAGAAATAATATTTACTAAGTAAACGAGGCATAGTGAAACTTACTGAAACATTGATAACATCCTGCAGTTATCAGCCCAATGCCAGCGATCACACCACAGCTGATTCCTGTGACTGATGACAACGCATCTGAAAAAAAAAAAATACAATGTATGCATCATCAAAGTATTTTACAATCAAATCTTATCTGAAAATCTGTTAATTTGTTAAAAATACCAATTAATCTATCTTCTCTTTCAGTACACACAGTGGAGGATACATTAACAATGATGGGTTGGCTCAGGGTTGAGTGATTCACCCAACAGGAGTCCACTGTTATGTTTGAAGACAGGTGAAGGTACGATGTGAGGCTGTAAGACCCATCTGTGTTTTTGCTGTAGTTCCAGCTAACTTCAGAGAAGTTCAAGTTTTCCTTGTATAGAGGTTTATGTGAAGTGTTCAGGTAAGTGATATATTCTCCATCTCTGAGCCAGGCTTGCTTCAGATCATCAGGATAAAAGCCCTGAGAAATGCAAAGTACCGTGGGAGCTCTGTCAGGCCTTTTCACACATGATACATTTACGGATGGAGTTGCTGCAGAGTAACAGATAATAGAAAGAGAATGATTCTAGGAAATAGCATTTGCATACATACACAGTCTATGATAAACCCCCCCACAAAACTCTAGCACCATATCTATCTGTGATAAGATCTTCTCATGATACAGATGTTTTTCTTGAGTCTTCAAATAGCTGGTAGTCAATGCATTCTAGACTTAGTGCTGTTATTGTGTGTAAACAAACATTCATTATTATTCATTTATTCACCTTAAAGTATATTTTTCAGTAACTAATCCAAATTATTTGTATTACAATCAAACAAATAAAAAATGAAGTTACAAGAGTGAAGAAAGTAAGTCTTTGTCCCATGAACAAGTTTTGGGAGTTTAAAGCTTTAACTTTAGTCTTTACCAGATGCCCCTTGGACCTTTTGGGCAAGCTTTCCAAATCAGGGAACTGTTGTTGATAGATTACAACAATAGCCATCTAGTAATATTTTATCAGGTTTAAGCCAGTATGTCACTGGGCTGCAGCAGCTTGTGACAAATTGCGAACGTCATTCGCGAGAGTTTCAAAAGTGTCTTGAAACATTCGCGGGGCTTCTCAATTTCCTCACATGAGTCGCAAAGTGTCGCTCCTTCGTCGCTGAAATTTTGAACATGTTCAAAAAATTCGTGCGACAAAATTTCTCTCAAAATAGCCGCAAGTGCGTCTCTGGTGTTGCAAAGCCGCCGCGAACCCTTCTCAAGTCAGTTTCCGTGAGGCTTCCTCTACTTCCCTGCCTGCCGAGGGAAAGCCAGGCTGCGACTAGTTGGAAACACAACAATTGTGGTAAAATATGCAAATATCAATTCAGTGTGATTCCAAGTGAAAATTGTCGCTAATTTGCATATTTTATCACAATTGTTGTGTCTCCAACTAGTCGCAGGCCAGTGAGATACTACCCTTACTTGAGCTCTTGAGCTTGTAGAGAAATAAGTTTGGTAGACAGACTCTTAGAATGCAGTACAAAGATGGTTTCCAGGGTTATTGTCATTGTCAAAGACAATAAAATTGCATTGGATATATATATATATATATATATATATATATATATATATATATATATATATATATATATATATATATATAGAGAGAGAGAGAGAGAGAGAGAGCGAGAGAGAGAGAGAGAGAGCGCAGTGGTGACAATTATCAACAGTCCATAATTATCAACACCTTTGCAGATTTACCAATAAACAGCAATTTTACAAAGGTGAGTTTCAGTTACATTGGTTAATTAATCAACTGGAAGACCCCCCTCGCCCTTTGATCTTGTCATTTGATGACACAGCTCGTTACCTGAGATGGAATTTTTTCAGCACGATCAGCAATTTGAGGAAAACCCGGACGTTCTCATCACAGGTAAGCATGGTGGAAAGATCATGGACATGTTTTAACTTCTCAAATTCACCAACATTTCATGATCTCCTCGTCGAAACCTACTTTGTTTCTTACTCTTTCATTTGGCAGTCGCCGTTTTGTATCTAAACGCGCGTTTGAGAAGCCACATGAGGTGTCGATAATAGTGATTGCTTTCACCGGTGTCCACCATTATCGACACCCTGTGGAATTAAGTGACATTTACAACTGTTATGGATCGATCTTTGTGTAACATTGCTGAAGTAGATGAAGTACGTAAAAAAAAAGTACTATGATTTATAATAATTTGTTTTCTGATTCATTACAGAATGGAATATTTGTAGAGTATTTGGAATCCTACTGCAATAAATAGAATTAGAGCAAAATTAAATTCCTAGCACATCAAAAATTACATGCTTGAAATATTCAGTTTTCTATTCTGTTCAGAAAATATTTATTTTAGACTTAGACAACCTTTATTGTCATTCAGTATGCAACAAGTGTACACCGAATGAAATTTCATTGCAATTTGGCTCAGCACAGAATTAAATATGAAGTGTATTAAATTACATTATGCAGCAGCAAAAAAATTATAAAATGCAATAGTATAAAGTGACCTCTGGAATTAGGAATGTTCAAGTATAAATAGAAGTTTGGGTTTGGAGTCCAGCAGTCTGATGTTAAAGTTAGTTAGTTAAAGTCCTTCCCGCACCATGTGGCGCATCTGGCGGCGCCGATCTCCGTTTCCGCAGCCCTCGGCCTCTTGCCTATTACATAGCTAGGGTTACAGTGGGGGGTTAGTCCTCTGGTAACCACGAGAGTTTAACTCCCCACTCGCATCTGTATCACAGTGTGCCTTGCCAGATGGTAGTAGGTACCATGATGGTCATGGTACCTACCATGATGGTCTTTGGTATAACCCGACCATGAATAGAACTCACAATCTCCCGATTGAGAGGCGGACACACTACCACTAGGCCACTAGTCGGTCTCAGCAGTCTGATGACCTGGAGGAAAAAGCTGTTACAGAACCTGGTGGTCCTGCACCTAATGCTGCGGAACCTCTTTCCAGAGGCCAGAGGTGAGAACAGTCCATAATGAGGGCGTGAGGGGTCACTGATGATGTTTCTGGCTTGAGACATGCAGCGCCTTGGTGCAATATCCTGAATGGAGGGAAGAGAAGTCCCAATGATTTTCTCTTCTGTCCTCGCATTCTTTCAGTCAGAGGCACTGCAGCCTC
Organism: Neoarius graeffei; assembly: GCF_027579695.1. Lineage (NCBI taxonomy): Eukaryota > Metazoa > Chordata > Actinopteri > Siluriformes > Ariidae > Neoarius > Neoarius graeffei. The sequence continues at coordinate 15,364,632 of NC_083593.1, read as the reverse complement.
CACACCACACAGAGATGCAGCTGGTTAGAACGCTCTCTATGGTGCTTCTGTAGAATGTAGTGAGGATGGGAGGCGGCAGGTGGGCTCTCCTCATCCTACGCAGGAAGTGCAGACGTTGCTGTGCCTTCTTGGCCAGTGACATGGTGTTCACAGACCAGGTGAAGTTGTCTGTGATGTGCACCCCCAGGAACTTGGTGCTGTTGACCACCTCCATGGCCGTGTTGTTGATGAGAAGTGGAGTGTGGCTGGGTTGGTTTTTCCTGAAGTCAACAATGACCTTTTTGGTTCTGTCCACGTTTTGCAGTTTGTTGTAAATATCTACCACATATTACAATATCAGTAGACATTTTAAATTTTTAGATGTAAATTTAAAATCTCAATTTAAAAAAAAAATCTACCTTTGACCTGAATTTTCATGTGATTACAATGTCAGTTGCCTGTTGACATTTATTGATAAACTACAAAACTAGAAATTAATACAAACAACAATGAATGATTAACAAAATGTGATCTACGAAAATACTTGGAAAGTGGGTAGAAAGTAGAACAAAGATTTTCTGACGCAGGTTAAACATTATCAGTTCATTTGTTTACAAACATTAGAATTATTTCCTCATTTACGTAAACACCGATATCGATATATTTATATAAAAGGTATTTTGTACTAAATATAAGTCTATGTAAAACAAATTTTCAATAGAAACTTTGTTTTGTTAACTTAATACCACATACCGATTACTTTTTTTTTTTAAATAAATCATCTGGATGTTGATAATTGTGGACAAAGGTGTTGATAATTGTGGAACTGTGCCACATGATCTGATACACAAAGTAATCGGGAATCGACTCATTTTTTTTCCAGTGGAAGTTTGAGTAATTATTCATGCACAATTTATGTATTGAAAGTCTTTTCGACTTTTGAGATGACCAAAAGATCGTTAAGGTGTTGATAATTGTAGCCGCCACTCTCTCTCTCATATATATATATATATATATATATATATATATATATATATATATATATATAATTAATTAAATTTGACCCCAGCAGCAATATCTTGCCCTGTGCACAGTACATAATCTGTGTGGGCTATTATGCATGCAGTATCGGCTCTAAAAATAAAAGCAAAGTGGTTTTGTTTCATACAGAAAAATAGTAGAAAAATGTAGTAAGTTTTATTCTGAAGCTCAGTAAGGCAGTGTTTAGGTTGCATAGTTGGAACAAAACACTTGACAAGAGAAAAAAAAAGTGTATATGAATAGTGCACCTTCTGTTCCTACGCAAGTATAATTTATGCTGTGGCAAATATAAGGAGATTTTAAGGACAGACAGTGTATCTACAATATACAGAATAGGTTCTGTTTTATGATATACTGTAATGATAGGGAGATGCATATTGCAGATACTACAAACCAGGAAAAAACAGACAAATAACATCATCTAGTTATGTTCAGTCACAGAAATGAACATAACTACACAATGACACGGTGAATAAAAAATTAACACCAACATTTTATTTTATAGTAGGCACATGAGGTATGTTCTAATTACAAACCTGTCCCTGTCTGCCGCATAACCTGCATATCCATGTTGGATTTTTCACTTCATAGTACTTTGTTTAAAACCTAACAGGTTTGTACAGCAGTGTTTGGTTCCTTCAGACAATAATTATTCAGATGATTTTTTAAATTATAATTATGATGTAGTACTTACAAGTAATATTTAGCCCTTACTTTATAAGTTGTTGCAATGTAAGTATATAGGAAATAATGTGGAAAAAATACCAGGTATATGGTGCTGCTTGATGCAAAGAACTCTGTCAGTGCATTTGGTCTTTTAGGTTTTGATTAATTTAGACCAAAGCATGATGTGACCAAGCCCAGGATATACAAACCATAAAACATGACATATGAACACAAAACTTTTTTTTTCAGGTACCACATTAAAAGAAGACTGTTAAACCACTCATGAGAAACATAGTACCTGCATTAATTTCATGTAACATATTTATATATTTAATTCCTGAACTTTCAGGAAAACAAACATATAGACAGTAATACTATACAGTATATAGTAATATAATAAAAGGTATTGAACAAAAGTCGGTAGCTTGTTAACCATTAAATCATACAGCATGAGCACATGGTCTGCATACAACAGAGAGATAATTACTGAGTAATTACCATGAACAATAAATTATTATTATTATTATTATTATTATTATTATTATTATTATTATTATTATTATTATATTTTTACAGCCATATTTCTATTTAAAAGGATTTACTCATACAAACTCCCTGAATAATTGTTTATATCTAGTTTTGTTCTGCGTACCAGAGAGAACAATTACTGTTTAATTGCTAAATAGTGAAGTACACTAGTTAGTTGCTATTTTATGTTTTTTTTACAGTATAGTACAGAGGACATACTGGTTAATGTACTAATTGCTACAGAAGGAATTACTTACTTGTGAACTATTTTGAATATCACAGTTAAATGAAAATGACAAAATATTACAATGAAATGAAGAAAGATACTTGATCAGTGCTCACTGGTAGGTACTAAAGGTTTGGACACACCTTTGAATTCAATGGTTTTTCCTTTATTTTTATTAATTAAAAGACATTTCAGGTCTTAAAGTAATGATGGATTGTTGTTTCTCTTTACTTAATTGAGCAGTTCTTGACATAATATGGATTACTACAGTTGCGGTGTTGAATGGGGCTATTTACTGTATTTATATTATTTACTATTGACTGTTTTCATCTCAAACGCATTAAGAAGGAAAGAAACTCGTCCACTAATTAACTTTTGACGAGGCACTCCTGTTAATTGAAAAGCATTCCAGGTGACTACCTCATGAAGCTGGTTAAGATAATGCCAATAGCGTATAAAGCGTCATCAAGGTAAACTTTGAAGAATATAAAATATAAAACATTTTTAACAATTTTTTTTGTTTGCCACATAATTCCATATATGTTCTGTATATTATTTCAGAGTTTTGATGCCTTCAGTTTTGTTCTACAATGTAGAAATGAGTCAAAATACAGAAAAACCTATGAATGAGTGGGTGTGTCCAAAATTTTGACTGGTACTGTAAAATCTTGTAATCCACACATATATAAATACAATACTCTCTAATTATGTGGGAATTCATCAAAGATCATAGAGATTTCAACAGATTTCTCAATTTAAGGATTATTGTCCTGTAAGCAAGCACACATGAATGTATATTCTCGTCTTTCCCAAACACTTTGTAGGTGGTGGTATCTGTTCTTCCACAGTACGTATTAAGTATTTAATTATCCTTATTGTATTGTTATCACTCTCTATGTATTATATTACTTGTATTATTTCATTTATAGTCATGATTATTGGTAATTAAGACTATAATCAATTTTAAATAAGTATAGAGGAGGAGGGCCAAGTATAAGCGATAAACACTTTTCCCTCCGCCTGCACTTGTTTTTTTTATTGTTTATAGTATTGTTCTTTTTTGTTGTACAAATAAATAAATAATAAATAAATAAATAAAAATTCATCAAAGATCATAGAGATTTCAACAGATTTCTCAATTTAAGGATTATTGTCCTGTAAGCAAGCACACTTACCTTTTACATGAATGTATATGCTCGTCTTTCCCAAACACTTTGTAGGTGGTGGTATCTGTTCTTCCACAGTACATGTGTAAATGCCTGAATTATTTATCTGAAGATGTATGAGATGAAATGATATTTCCTCTGTTTCTGGAATCCATATCAATGTGATGTTTTTGTGACAGAATCGTTTAGTCCAGGATCCATTTACATTGAAGTATTCACACAGTTTTTGTTTTGTTCTCAAAGATGCTATAAGATATTGACTTCTGTTTTTTCTGTAATTGCAGCTGATGTTGGTTGACATTCTCTGATAGATCTGATAGATCTGATGGTCTCTGATGGTCTCCGTCTGATTGAATTCACTGCAATTCTGTGTATTCATGGCTGGAGAAATAAAAAGTTCAGAAAAAAAGGAACAATAATTTTCCTCCATGAGCCAAAACATAACTGCTGTGTAAGTTATATCATGTTGGTTTACTGAGGCTCAGGAATGGCAGTGAGCTTTTCTGTTATACAAAAAAAGTAACTATGCTCATAATGCTCATGTTTGTCTTCATGAACAGAACGCAAAAATACACTACCTGAAAGAAAGCACAGATGCACCCACACAGTGCAGATAAAACGGCTCCTTACTGATGCCTATACATGACATAGAAATTGTATAAATGATATAGAAATATAGGTGACATAGAAATCACAGACAAGGTATTTCATACAAATTCAGACAGCTGGGTATTAACACAATAACAATATTAAGGAGGCTAACTTGATATTTAATGACATATAACATGAAATGTTCTGTGCACTGAGACAGTAACATCTTTCTCACCATTGTAGACAACGCAGCGTGTATGGACCCATTCCTCTAGTGATCATTCTGCTTCATGCAGCCTGAAATAAAGCAGGTTTGTGGCTACAGTTTCCTTTTTGTGAAATGCAAGTCAGCAGCAATTTGTTTACAGCTATAGAACCAGTTTCATAGACCCTTCCGATTGACACCTCTTTTTGTTAAAACTCTGCAATATGTTTTACTTCAGCACCCAAGAGATAACGTTTTAATATAACTGCATTCCTAACCTGGATCATAATATGGCACCACGTGTGAGGATAAACCACAGCTCAGCATTTCTGGCATGCCAATTCTCTGCACGACAGAATCTGAAACTTTTGAAGCAAAACTCAGAAAACAGAAACCCTTGCGATACTAGAAAACCGCATGAATTTCAGATATAACATGGACTGGCTTAAAGTGGTTACATCAAACTTCTTTTCCAGATTATTTTTCATATCATGTTTATTTTTACAGTATATAGTTATTTTAGAATTTATATCAGATTCCATCTAATGGAATTTTCAAATGGTTATTTTGAAATCAAGTTATTTGAATGTTGGGTTTTTTTGCATAGCAACATAAATGCAATTGATTTCTCATCACAAGAAATGATACCTAATATAAGAATGACAAAAGGAAGTTATTTAGTGACAAGCTTTTACTCTTCACAGGTGGAGATGGACTTGTGAGGTTGTGTTCATAAGAACCACAGGAAGTGGGCAACAGGAAAGATGTACCATACAAATGTCAATCCTACACAGAATAGTGTTCTTCTTGTATTTAGCTATATTATCAAATGTCCTAATGTACTATTAAAAAAAGTTAAATGTAAACATTACAGGTATTTAGCAGATGCTCTGATCCAGAGCGACGTACAAGTCCAACAGTTTTTAACCTGATCTTTGAACTATGAACGGAAACCCACACAGACACAGGGAGAACATGCAAACTCCACACAGAATGGTCCCCATTGGCTGTGAGGTTCAAACCCCAGACCTTCTTGCTGTGAGGTGACAGTGCTAATCACTGCACCACTGTTTACGAACATAAACCAGTTTTCATAATATGACATATATTCTATTGAAACAGGCTCAACTTTTATGCTTAGAGATAAATTGATTGCAGGTGATATGATATTATGGGTATATATATATATATATCATCTCATTATCTGTAGCCGCTTTATTCTGTCCTACAGGGTCGCAGGCAAGCTGGAGCCTATCCCAGCTGACTACGGGCGAAAGGCAGGGTACACCCTGGACAAGTTGCCAGGTCATCACAGGGCTGACACATAGACACAGACAACCATTCACATTCACACCTACGGTCAATTTAGAGTCACCAGTTAACCTAACCTGCATGTCTTTGGACTGTGGGGGAAACCGGAGCACCCAGAGGAAACCCACACGGACACGGGGAGAACATGCAAACTCCACACAGAAAGGCCCTCGCCGGCCACGAGGCTCGAACCCGGACATTCTTGCTGTGAGGCGACAGTGCTAACCACTACACCACCATGCCGCCCCATATATATATATATATATATATATATATATATATATATATATATATATATATATATATATATATATATATATGCTGTTCTGCATAGGCCTGAACCCCCTCAGTCAGATCATCACGAAGAGTGGCTACGGGTACCGATTCCGTAGTGGGGCAACAATCAGCCACCTGCTCTACATGGATGACATCAAGCTGTATGCCAGGAACGAGCGAGAAATAGACTCGCTGATCCACACCACCCGGATCTACAGCGATGACATAGGGATGTCATTCGGATTGGACAAGTGTGGCCGGATGGTCTCAAAGAGAGGCAAGATGATCCGGACTGAAGGGATTGACCTACCAGAGGGCAACATAGGTGATATCCAAGACAGCTACAAGTACCTTGGCATCCCACAGGCTAATGGAAACCATGAAGAGGCCACAAGGAAGTCAACCACAGCCAAATACCTCCAGAGAGTAAGGCAGGTCCTGAAAAGTCAGCTGAATGGTAAGAACAAGGTCCGAGCCATCAACATGTACGCACTACCAGTCATCAGATACCCCGCTGGTATCATAAACTGGCCAAAGGAGGAGATAGAAGCCACAGATATCAAGACTAGAAAGCTCCTCACCATGCATGGAGGGTTCCACCCCAAGTCCAGCACCCTGAGACTATACACTAAGCGGAAAGAGGGAGGCCGAGGGCTAGTGAGCGTCAAGACCACGGTCCAGGATGAAACATCGAAAATCCGAGAATACATCAGAAAGATGGCCCCAAAGGATGAACTGCTAAGTGAATGTCTCAGGCAGCAGAACCCTGATGAGAGTGCAGAGGAGGAGGAGGAACAGACAACCTGGAGAGACAAACCCCTACATGGCATGTACCACCGTCAGATAGAGGAAGTGGCTGATATCAAGAAATCCTACCAGTGGCTGGATAATGCAGGACTGACAGACAGCACAGAGGCACTAATCATGGCAGCACAAGAACAGGCCATAAGCACAAGAGCCATAGAGGCCAGGATCTACCAGAGTAGATCAGACCCAAGATGCAGACTGTGCAAAGAAGCCCCTGAAACAGTCCAGCACATAGTAGCAGGGTGTAAGATGCTAGCTGGATCAGCGTACATGGAGAGGCACAACCAAGTGGCTGGGATAGTATACAGGAACATCTGCAACCAGTATGGAATAGAAATACCCAAGTCCCAATGGGCCATACCACAGAAGGTGGCTGAGAACAACAGGGCCAAGATTCTGTGGGACTTCAGCTTCCAGACTGACAAACAGAGCCTGGCTAACCAACCGGACATAGTGGTGGTGGACAAAGAGCAGAAGAGGGTGGTGGTGATAGATGTGGCGATCCCAGCTGACGCCAACATCAGGAAGAAGGAACATGAGAAACTTGAGAAGTATCAAGGGTTGAAAGAGCAGCTGGAACGGATGTGGAAGGTCAAGGGTTGCGTGGTCCCCGTGGTAGTGGGGGCACTTGGGGCAGTAACCCCCAAACTGGGAGAGTGGCTCCAGCAAATCCCAGGAACAACATCTGAAGCCTCAGTCCAGAAGAGCGCAGTCCTAGGAACATCGAAGATACTGCGCAGAACCCTCAAACTCCCAGGCCTCTGGTAGAGGACCCGAGCTTGAGGATGACATGGATACCACCCCCCCACCCCCGCCGGGGGTGAGAAGGAGATTTTTTTTTATATATATATATATATATATATATATATATATATATATATATATATATATATACACACACACCGTATATATATATATATATATATATATATATATATATATATATATATATATATATGCATGCAGTATATGGCAGTGTAAAGATTCAGACTGCTCAAGTGGGCAAAAGTCATTCCATTCTGACTGATTACTGAAAAAACAAGAATTTTGATTTGTGATGACAACGGACAACAATTAATTGTCAAGGTATAAAAAGTCTTAAAGTTGTCATTAATTCGTTTTCAGGCTCAGAGGCTTGGTAGGGGAAAAATTAAATAGTTTAAGCTACAGCTGAAAAGCAGCTCACACTGCTGAACAGGTCCTATTTCTGTATCTGCTGTTTTTGAGATTATGTTTCATACACCCTGATGTAAAGGCTGTGGGCTCTGAGGTAGATCACAGTAGTCACAGTTTCCTTTATGTGAAATATGGCATGACATTTAGGCATAACACATGAACACGACACTCGTGTTAAGTGGAGTACACAAAGTTTCGACAAAAACAAAAAACCCACCACAGCACAACAAAGCCACCAGATCTACTTACTGTAAGGGTTAAGCATTCACTGTTGTCTTGATGTACATGCAGCTCTACACCGTGTGTGTGTGTGTGTGTGTGTGTGTGTGTGTGTGTGTGTGTGTGTGTGTGTGTGTGTGTGTGTGTGATGGCAGTTTTGGGCTTTCAGTGATTTCTTTGAAGCGTCCACCCACCCACGGCAGAATTATTATACATATACATCTTTAGTAGAAAAAAAAACCAACAAGAATTTGGTGCACATGTTTTCTGAAATGAACACATGGTCAAAAATGTACATATATCCACTTACTAATAATTGGAATTAATAGAAAAAGAACAACTTTATTTATCACATGTACACTTGTGAAATTCTTCTCTGCATTTAACCCATCTGAAGCTGTGAACACACACATGCACATACCTAGAGTAGTGGGCAGCCATGCTAATAGTGCCCGGGGAGCAGTTGGGGGGTAGGTGCCTCACTCAAGGGCACCTCAGCCTAAGGGCGCCCCATGTTAACCTAACCACATGTCTTTGAACTGTGGGGGAAACCGGAGCACCTGGAGGAAACCCACACAGTCACGGGGAGAACATGCAAACTCCACACAGAAAGCCCCCCCACCAGCCACTGGGCTTGAACCCAGAACCTTCTTGCTGTGTGGAGACTGTGCTAATCACTACACCACTGTCCGTGCCGCCCATAATAATTAATATTATAATAATAATTACGTTTATTAGTTCACTAATAATTAAGATTATTAGTTCAATAGTGGGTGGTGTAGTGGTTAGCACTGTCATCTCACAGCAAGAAGGTCCTGGGTTCGAGCCTAGTAGCCAGCGAGGGCCTTTCTGTGTGGAGTTTGCATGTTCTCCCTGTGTCTGCATGGGTTTCCTCCGGGTGCTCCAGTTTCCCCCACAGTCCAAAGACATGCAGGTTAGGCTAATTGGTGGCTCTAAATTGACCGTAGGTATAAATGTGAGTGTGAATAGTTGTTTGTCTCTGTGTGTCAGCCCTGCAATAACCTGGTGACTTGTCCAGGGTGTACCCTGCCTCTCACCCAGAGTCAGCTGGGATTGGCTTGCCTGCGACCATGTAGAACAGGATAAGCGGCTACAGATAATGGATGGATGGACAGATAGATAGTTCAGTCATGCTGAAAGTGGTTAGCACTGTTGCCACATAGCAAGAAGGTTCTAGGTTCAAGTTTCATGGCTGAATGGGGTTTTTCTGTTTGGAGTTTGCCTGTTCTCCCCATGCCTGCATGGGGTTGCTCTGGTTTCCTCCCACAGTCCAAAGACATGTGGATTAGGTCAACTACTCTAAGGTGGTGTTTACATTAGACCGTATCTGTCTTGTTTTCGTCGCGGATGCACTGTCCGTTCACATTAAAACGCCGGGAAACGACTCCACAGGCGGAACAACTTGAATCCGCCAGGGCCCACGTATTCAATCCTTTACGTATCTGATCCAGTGCTGTGTAAACATTGAGGAACGAGGATACACTGTGCTGAGCTCTAGCTGACGTCGTCATTGGACAGCGTCACTGTGACATCCACCTTCCTGATTCGCTGGCGTTAGGATCACACACACAATGGCTCAGTCCCGAATCACTGCTTGTGCGCTTCACTCGCGCGCTCTGTGAGCTGCGCAGGGCCGGAGTGCGCACCCTCCAGAGGGCACTCACTGTTCAGGGCAGAGTGATTTGGAGCGCAGGAGGAAGCGCTGAGCCGCACTGAGGTTTATTTACACATTTCACCTTATTTACCTCCTTCAGGCGCTTAAACTCAGTGAGAACATGAACATCACAGCCAGGTGTGTTTATCTGCTGGAGAAGGTGTTCGCTTGCCATCCTTCCACTTGCAAGTGGTGAGTGACTTGCGCATGCCCGATATGCACTGGGATCATGTGACGTGCTGTCTAATTAGTCATGTGATTAGCGTATCCGTGTATTGGCGTTGCTGTGTGCACGCGAATCGTGTATTGGCGTTGCTGTGTGCACGCGAATCGTTTTAAACACGTTAATCTGATGATCCACTGATACGGTCTAATGTAAACACCACCTAAATTGCCCATAGGTGTGAGTGTTGTTTGTCTCTGTGTTAGCCCTGTGATAGACTCATGAACTGTCCAGCGTTTACCCTGCCTCTCGCCCAAAGTCATCTGGGATTGGCTCCAACTGTTTCTTTTTAGTACCACTTACTTTTCCAGCCTTTTGTTGCCCCCATCCGGATTTTTTAGACGTGTTGCTGCCATCAATTTCAAAATGAGCTAATATTTTTCATGAAATAGTAAAAATAGTAAAACAGTTGCTATATTGTCCATGTTCTATTGTGAAAAATATACGTGTTTATGAGATTTGCAAATCATTGCCTTCTGTTTTTATTTACATTTTACACAACATCCCAACTTTTTTGGAATTGGGGTTGTACATATAACAACACCGACTAGTGGCCTAGTGGTAGCGTGTCCGCCTCTCGATCTGGAGATCGTGAGTTCTATTCACGGTCGGGTCATACCAAAGACCATCATAAAAATGGTACCTACTGCCATCTGGCAAGGCACGCTGCAATACAGATGTGCATGGGGAGTTAAACTCTCGTGGTTACCAGAGGACTAGCCCCCCACTGTAACTCTAGCTATGTAATAGGCGAGAGGCCGAGGGCTATGGAAACGGAGATCGGCGCCGCCCGATGCGCCACATACAGGTTGGGCCTGGTTAGTACTTGAGTGGGAGACTGCCTAGGAATACCAGGTACTCTAAGGCGTGGGAAGGACTTTGACTTTTTGACATATAACAATGCATGCAAGTATAGTAATTATATAGATCTGTGGTGCCTGCTGGAAGAGAAGAGCAGGGAGGATTGAGAATCAAGTGGCTGTGGTTTGTTTACACCTGATACTAAAACTTGTAGCATCCTAGCAACCATCGGGAAGACGCATACAAAGAGCCCAAAAATGCCTACTTACCTGGGCATAAACGATACAGGATTTATCTTGTAGTATCCTAATCCCCAGATCTTTAACCCAGCCACGTATAAAAAGTTGTTCTCCTCCATGCTCTTCCAGGTTTTCATCTGTGTGTCTGTGTAGAATGATGTCTGCAGCACCTGGTAGTTTGAGATGTCGGAGAACTCAACGGATGGATCATTTTCCAACTCATCAGAAAAAATCTAGCGTGTAAGGCTCTAATCCCATTGAGTGGATTCTATATCCACTTCTTTTGAGTGTACTTCTTGGTTTTAATAACTTGCTAGTTTGCTGTTCACAAACATAGCAATAAGTTCTTGTGTTAATGGACCAGACTCCACTTTTGGATCATTAATCCCTTTTGACTGAGAATGTCCTGCATGCATGGTTTAACTTCTGGTACATCCATACAGTTTTAAATACAATACCTACAATTAAAAACATTGTTTTTATTGCATTTCTTTCTTTCCTGGGCTCCCATCTGTAACATGGAGTGATGTTGCATCACATTAATACACTTTAGAGTAGATTATTAGATTCGAATACTATGCTAGAAACACCTCATGGATGCACTGGGACGCATCCTCAGTGATGTATCCTGGGGTCCTCGGGTGTTTCGGGTCTCGCAACATCATACACCCTCACCCAGGCGACCCAGCCGGGGTTGATCAAGCCCCGACTTGCGTCCCAGTAGCAGTCCACGGATCACCCCTTTTAATCCAAAGCCACCGTGTGGCTTTCTCTGCGGCTTCGCTTGCGGATGTAATGGCCCTCTTCTTAGCTGCTCCTACTATGCCCAAGCGGCTCAGGACTTTGCAGAGGGAGCGCCCTGCAAAACCCCTACAGCCGACTTCTATGGGCTCGTAGAAGGTTCTCCAACCTCTCTCCCTGCACTCCTCCACCAGCTCCTGGTACTTGGCTCTTTTCCTCTCATTGGCCTCCTCAAGACGCTCTTCCCAGGGAACTGTTAGTTCCAGAATGATGAGGTGTTTTGAAGCCTCAGATGTTATCACCACGTCTGGACGGAGAGTTGTTGCTGCCACATGTTGGGGAAACCTCAGCTGCTTTCCCAGGTCACATCCTCAGTGATGTAGATTCTAATAGAATAGATGTGCCAAAATAATTGGGGATCTTTTTTTGAATGGGCCCCGACTTGTTACAGGCTGAGAACCCATGCTTTAAAGCAAATGATTTAGCAAGTACAAAGAAGCTATGTTAAGTAAGGGTATGTAGTTCCAAAAGTGATCAGTCTAAGTCAAGACCCATCATGTTTTCATCAACAATTGAAACTGAGTACACAGAATATCAATATTATCCCCTTCGGACACAAGGAAAAGTGCTATGGAACTTCACGTGTACAATTGTACACATTATGTCCGAAGGGGTTATATGGATATTCAATCATTAAATCAAGGCTTACAGAAACTATTTTCCTGTCAACCAATATAATCACTCTTGCCAATTACAGTGAATGAATATCTTTTTCTCATGAATATCTTTTTCTCTCACACATTTCTTGTAAGAGGCGATGCATGCTCTTGTAGGAGGTGATGCATGTATTAACCCCGGAATTACTTCTTTGAAGATTTAACAGCTCATGATCGGTGGCTTTCACATGATGCTTTAATCCAGGATTTATTGAGGAAGATGTAAATGTTTTCTTTTGAAATATACCACAGGACGTAGACTGCTGTTTGTGCTGTAACGATAGCTGACTGTGGTTGATGTTCTCAGATAAACCGTCTGTGTCGTATTCAATTCAGTGCAATTGTGTGTTTTTCTGGCTGGAAGAAGCAGTTTATAGGGAAATTCATTTTCCTCCACAAGCCTAAACAATTCTATTTATTACACTTGTACACTGCATTCTTCTACTGAAGGTCGACCTTAGCGCTATTAAGATTTTTTAATTTTTTTGCTATTAATTAAGGACGGGGGGAAGAATACAGTAACAGTCAAAAGTTTGTACACACCCACTCTTTGCATTTTTCTGTATTTTGACTATTTTCTACATTGTAGAACAATACGGAAGACATCAAAATTATGAAATAACATCTGGAACACATATGGAATTATGTGGTGAACAAAAAAGTGTTAAAAGGTTTCTTCAAAGTAGCCACCGTTTACCTTGACGATGCTTTGCACACTATTGGCATTATCTTAACCAGCTTCATAAGACAATCACATGGAATGCTTTTGAATTAGCAGGAGTGCCTCGTCAAGAGTTAATAAGTGCAATTTATTGACTTCTTAATGTGTTTGAAGCCAAATAGTAAATGGTAAGATACAGTAAATAGCCAGGCAGCACGGTGGTGTAGTGGTTAGCACTGTCGTCTCACAGCAAGAAGGTCCGGGTTCGAGCCCAATGGCCGACAGGGGCCTTTCTGTGTGGAGTTTCCATGTTCTCCCCGTGTCTGCATGGGTTTCCTTTGGGTGCTCCAGTTTCCCCCAAAGACATGCAGGTTAGAATTGGCTCTAAATTGACCGTAGGTGTGAATGTGAGTGTGAATGGTTGTTTGTCTCTGTGTGTCAGCCCTGCGATGATCTGGTGACTTGTCCATAACTGAATACAGATGTGACTCTGGTAATAAAAAGGGTATTAACACACAAAATGAACATTAGAGGTTAATGCTATTGTAACCCAGTCCTTTTTGATAGATAATAATCATATAAAACATGTTGTACATTATACTGACTAGGTAAACACTTTCTCACTATCTCACATTGTATGTATCCATTGCTGTAGTAATCATTATGCCTCACACATCCTGAAATAAATCAGGGCTGGAAACTTTAAGGCAAGGCTTGGGGCTACAGTTTCCTGTCAGTAGTTTGTTGACCGCTGTAACACCATGTAACACGACTGTGTTGAATTTTCTGAATCCAAGCATCAGCAGAAATGCTTTAATCAAAACATCTATAATCTATTCTGCATCTTAATATGATGTAATGCCAGGACACATTTACTGTACAGCAAAATCTGGAAACTTGACAAGAAAAAGTCTGTAAACCGAATCACTTGAATCTCCAAAAAAAAGGGCCAAAACAAACTTTCATCTTGTATATAACACGGACAGGCCTAAAGTGGCCATTTATTCTTGAACCAGAACTTATATTACATATATATTTCACAGATTATTTTAAATATTGTGAAGCATCGGGCACATATTTAGCATCCTTCTTTGTACTGATCAAGGTATACAGTGGTGCTTGAAAGTTTGTGAACCCTTTAGAATTTTCTATATTTCTGCATAAATATGACCGAAAACATCATCAGATTTTCACGCAAGTCCTAAAAGTAGATAAAGAGAACCCAGTTAAACAAATGAGACAAAAATATTATACTTGGTAATTTATTTATTGAGGAAAATGATCCAATATTACATATCTGTGTGTGGCAAAAGTATGTGAACCTTTGCTTTCAGTATCTGGTGTGACCCCCTTGTACAGCAATAACTGCAACTAAACATTTCCCGTAACTGTTTATCAGTCATGCACACCGGCTTCGAGGAATTTTAGCCCATTCCTCCGTATAGAACAGCTTCAACTCTGGGGTGTTGGTGGGTTTCCTCACATGAACTGCTCGCTTCAGGTCCTTCCACAACATTTCTATTGGATTAAGGTCAGGACTTTGACTTGGCCATTCCAAAACATTAACTTTATTCTTCTTTAATCATTCTTTGGTAGAACGACTTGTGTGCTGAGGGTCGTTGTCTTGCTGCATGACCCACCTTCTCTTGAGATTCAGTTCATGGACAGATGTCCTGACATTTTCCTTTAGAATTCGCTGGTATAATTCAGAATTCATTGTTCCATCAATGATGGGAAGCCATCCTGGCCCAGATGCAGCAAAACAGGCCCAAACCATGATACTACCACCACCATGTTTCACAGATGGGATAAGGTTCTTATGCTGGAATGCAGTGTTTTCCTTTCCCCAAACATAACGCTTCTCATTTAAACCACAAAGTTCTATTTTGGTCTCATCTGTCCACAAAACATTTTTCCAATAGCCTTCTGGCTTGTCCACATGAGCTTTAGCAAACTGCAGACAAGCAGCAATGTTCTTTTTGGAGAGCAGTGACTTTCTCCTTGCAACCCTGCCATGCACACCATTGTTGTTCAGTGTTCTCCTGATGGTGGACTCATGAACATTAACATTAGCCAATGTGAGAAAGGCCTTTAGTTGCTTAGAAGTTACCTTGGGGTCCTTTGTGACCTTGCCGACTATTACACACCTTGCTCTTGGAGTGATCTTTGTTGGTTGACCACTCCTGGGGAGGGTAACAATGGTCTTGAATTTCCTCCATTTGTACACAATCTGTCTGACTGTGGATTGGTGGAGTCCAAACTCTTTAGAGATGGTTTTGTAACCTTTTCCAGCCTGATGAGCATCAACAACGCTTTTTCTGAGATCCTCAGAAATCTCCTTTGTTTGTGCCATGATACACTTCCACAAACATGTGTTGTGAAGATCAGACTTTGATAGATCCCTGTTCTTTAAATAAAACAGGGTGCCCACTCACACCTGATTGTCATCCCATTGATTGAAAACACCTGACTCTAATTTCACCTTCAAATTAACTGCTAATCCTAGAGGTTCACATACTTTTGCCACCCACAGATATGTAATGTTGGATCATTTTCCTCAATAAATAAATGACCAAGTATAATATTTTTGTCTCATTTGTTTAACTGGGTTCTCTTTATCTACTTTTAGGACTTGTGTGAAAATCTGATGATGTTTTAGGTTATATTTATGCAGAAATATAGAAAATTCTAAAGGGTTCACAAACTTTCAAGCACGACTGTACAAACCAGGTCTACATTTTCAGAGCATTGGATCACTTTCCATCTGACAGACGTCTCGTTTGATAATGGCGATCTGAAAGCAAAGTTATTTTAGAGTGCCAACAGAAGTGCAATTATTCCATTACATGAGACGACACATCAGATAACAACATAAGGTGTTCACTGCTAACTTTTCACTCTTTACATGCGGGGGTGGACCTGCAAGGTAAAGTTCATCAGAACACAGGAAGTTTGTGACAGAAAAGCATCAACTCTACTGTCCTTTTTAATGCTATAACCCACAACCACAGCGCAGGGATTTGCCCCAGGCAGAAGAAAATAGTTTTGAGCACACGTACTGTATGTTGCATATAAGGCCTGTTCTATAAGATGATGGTAATTCAAGGTGATTTGAAACTGGATTAATGTATCCAAGTACTTTGGAAAGAACACTGAATCACTGACTGAACTTGCTTGAAAGAAGTCTTGGGTGAAAGTCCCTGGTGAACATCTGGCTTGAGTGTAACTGTGGATGCAATTTGTATCTTATCCATTTGGAAATTTGGTCTCAGAGCTGCTCGTTGTAATCAGGCATGCATCACTTTATAGGTCCATGACTCCTACTTAAGCACTCCTGACTGCTAGTTTCAGATGGATGGGCAGAAGTGATTATCAACAGGTTTTTTTTCCTTTTAAATAGAAAAGCATGGTTATGATGAGTGCAGTGATAAAGCCTTTTGATACTGGTAGATTTGTGTTGAGCGTAATGACAATGTGCAAAGGACATTGTGGTAAGGGTGAAGGTTCTCACTGCATTGTGGGCAGATAGCAGGATGCTCAAGCTTGAGCACAACCACAGACATGTTTTACATGATCTAATTGTTCAAGGAAGGCCATCATAATATTTTGTTTATCAAGGAGAGGGGTCTCTGTATTGCAGGCTGACCTGAGGTTAGTAAATCTCAGCATAAGGATTTATGAGATTGTGCCCTCCATTGGTGGAGAAGAGTAATATCTGGTCATGCACAGTAGTAATGGCACTTCTAGAAGAAGAAACCTTTATTCGTCACATGCACACTTCAAGCACAGTGAAATTCATCCTTTGCATTTAACCCATCTGAAGCAGTGAACACACGCACACACCCAGAGCAGTGGGCAGCCCAGAGCGCCCGGGGAGCAGTCAGGGGTTCGGTACCTTGCTCAAGGGCACCTCAGCCCAAGGCCGCCCTACGTCAACCTAACTGCATGCCTTTGGATTGTGGGGGAAACCAGAGCACCCAGAGGAAACCCACGCAGACACGCGGAGAACATGCAAACTCCGCACAGAAAGGCCCTCGCCGGCTGCTGGGTTTGAACCCAGAACCTTCTTGCTGTGAGGCGACCGTGCTAACCACTACACCACCGTGCCACCCTAAAGTCATCAAAACCTCATTGTTGAAGTGAGCTCTTCAGTAACAGACTGAATTCAAAAGGAGAGTGCTTCTAACATGATCACAGGCACTTTATTATGGACTCCAGGAATACAAACTTAAAATTACAAATCAACTCAGAGTGGAAAAGCACTCAAAACACAAGAAGACACAATATAACCAGGAATAAGAGTGAGCTCAAGAATAAACAAAGAGAGTAGTTAGACACAGCAGAGAAAATCATCAGAACTACAAGGCTCATAATTTACACAGTCACAAGATTGGCAAGACTTTGTAGTGTGTTGCTGAACTTGTTGTATATACCCAACAAGTTCAGCAACACACTACAAAGTCTTGCCAATCTTGTGACCGAGAAGTGGCTGTCAGAAGTTGCATGAGAATTTGGAAGATTGCGACCTCTGCTGGCAGGGAAGAGTAATATCTGGTGTTGTGCAATAGTAATGGCACTCCTAAAGTCATCAAAGCCTCTTTTTTGGTACCAGATATGTTTGTTTCAGTTTGTGCTGTTGATGTACTAGATATGAGAGGTTGAGACAAGTTCAGATGCAGGAGCCTGGTGACGGCATCCAGCTGAAACACAGTGACAGCAATTAGTTTATAATATTACATGCAAAACTGTTCAACTCATGTAGAACATTACTGGAAAGACAAATAGTTATGTTTACTGTGGTTTTATATTGTGTATATATAAACACAAACTTACTGAGACATTGATAGTAAACCTCAATGGACAAAGCAGTGCCAATCAATAAGCCAAAAAGGATCCCAACGACTATATAACGCACAACTGAACCTGTAAAAACAGGAGTAAGAGGAACATGCTTGGTATTCTGTACTTAATTCAATGCCAGGAAGATGTAACCATAAAAATCAGTTATTAAACTGATGAACAATTACTGAAAGAGACATCATTAAAAAAAAAGTCATGGTCTAAAGGTTAGATAAGCAGCTTTGGGACCAAAAGGTTGCCGGTTTGATTCCTAAGACTAGCAGGAATGGCTGGAATGCCCTTGAGCAAGGCACCTAACCCCTAACTGCTCCCCAGGCAGTGTATGTGTTTATTTATTATACTTTGTGTTTTATCAAGTGAAATTATTCTGTAACTTATTTCTGCTTCTTTATAACTTTCTGAAAGTACAGTGCCTTATTTTAGTTAATTGCCTAGATGTGGCACCAGTAGTCGCACTGACTTCCCTCTCCTACCGAACATAGTTTTCGAACAGAAATCATGTGAAGCATTTACAGTGGTGCTTGAAAGTTTGTGAACCCTTTAGAATTGTCTATATTTCTGCATAAATATGACCTAAAACATCATCAGATTTTCACACGAGTCCTAAAAGTAGATAAAGAGATCCCAGTTAAACAAATGAGACAAAAATATTATACTTGGTCATTTATTTATTGAGGAAAATTATCCAATATTGCATATCTGTGAGTGGCAAAAGTATGTGATCCTCTAGGATTAGCAGTTCATTTGAAGGTGAAATTAGAGTCAGGTGTTTTCAATCAATGGGATGACAATCAGGTGTGAGCGGGCACCCTGTTTTATTTAAAGAACAGGGATCTATCAAAGTCTGATCTTCACAACACATGTTTGTGGAAGTGTATCATGGCACGAACAAAGGAGATTTCTGAGGACCTCAGAAAAAGCGTTGTTGATGCTCATCAGGCTGGAAAAGGTTACAAAACCATCTCTAAAGAGTTTGGACTCCACCAATCCACAGTCAGACAGATTGTGTACAAATGGAGGAAATTAAAGACCATTGTTACCCTCCCCAGGAGTGGTCGACCAACAAAGATCACTCCAAGAGCAAGGCATGTAATAGTCAGCGAGGTCACAAAGGACCCCAGGGTAACTTCTAAGCAACTGAAGGCCTCTCTCACATTGGCTAATGTTAATGTTCATGAGTCCAACATCAGGAGAACACTGAACAGCAATGGTGTGCATGGCAGGGTTGCAAGGAGAAAGCCACTGCTCTCCAAAAAGAACATTGCTGCTCGTCTGCAGTTTGCTAAAGATCACGTGGACAAGCCAGAAGGCTATTGGAAAAATGTTTTGTGGACGGATGAGACCAAAATAGAACTTTGTGGTTTAAATGAGAAGCGTTATGTTTGGAGAAAGGAAAACACTGCAGTCCAGCATAAGAACCTTATCATATATGTGAAACATGGTGGTGGTAGTATCATGGTTTGGGCCAGGACGGCTTGCCATCATCGATGGAACAATGAATTCTGAATTATACCAGCAAATTCTAAAGGAAAATATCAAGCCATCTGTCCATGAACCGAATGTCAAGAGAAGGTGGGTCATGCAGCAAGACAACGACCCTAAACACACAAGTCGTTCTACCAAAGAATGGTTAAAGAAGAATAAAGTTCATGTTTTGGAATGGCCAAGTCAAAGTCCTGACCTTAATCCAATCGAAATATTGTGGAAGGACCTGAAGCGAGCAGTTCATGTGAGGAAACCCACCAACATCCCAGAGTTGAAGCTGTTCTGTACGGATGAATGGGCTAAAATTCCTCCAAGCCGGTGTGCAGGACTGATCAACAGTTACCAGAAATGTTTCGTTGCAGTTATTGCTGCACAAGGGGGTCACACCGGATACTGAAAGCAAATGTTCACATACTTTTGCCAGTCACAGATATGTAATATTGGATCATTTTCCTCAATAAATAAATGACCAAGTATAATATTTTTGTCTCATTTGTTTAATCTGGGTTCTCTATCTACTTTTAGGACTTGTGTGAAAATCTGATGTTGTTTTAGGTCATATTTATGCAGAAATATAGAAAATTCTAAAGGTTTCACAAACTTTCAAGCACCACTATAAGAACTGTTCAGTAAACAAAGCTGTAAAGAAATAACTTCATATAAAAACATAAAAGGCCTGAGTGAATTCACAATTCAACAAATCTGTCTCCTTTTAGTCAATTCACTTATCTTCTCACATGGACTAACTTGATCAAAGAAATGTCCACATTTATAGAGTAAGTAAAAGGCTCACCTGAGTTGCATGGGAGTGTGATGTTCTTGCTGTAGAGTGTGTGGCTGTGTGAGTAACTGGCGTGACAAGTGAATGTTTCTCCGTCTGTCCAGTTCGGCTTGCAGAGCATCAACGTGCTGTTCATGTTCCTGGACTCGTGATGGTGAAGAAGCTGAGTAGCTCTGGTCCATGTGAAGTTTACCTGCTGTGGTCTTAAACCCTGCAGAGAGCAGAGAAGCTCCACACAGGAGACATTAGTGCTGTTCATCAGCTGCAGGGTAAGAGATGGTAGAACTGCAGAGGGGGAGAGAACACTGAAATCAGTACACCATGGTGACATTTCCTCAAGAAACCATAAAATATAGTACAGGCTTTATGAGATGAACATAATATTACATTTATTGTTAGCAGAGTGAGTGACAGAAACCATTTTAAGAGCAAGTGAAGAGTAACAGAAGATTATAATCAGCATCAGGGTTGAATATTTTTCCTCTGCTGGTGGTAGCATTACACTGATCATCAAACATTCATAAAGACCAGCATGACTGCGTTCAAGACCTGTTATAATCTGACCTAAAGGTTCTGTATTTATTTTGCATTTGGTCTTTTAGGTTTTGATTAATTTCGACCAAAGCACGATCTGATCAAGCCGAGGATATGCAAACCACAAAACACAACGTATTAACAACACACACACGCACACACACACTACTGTTCACTTACAATTTATCGTTCAGGTCTCGTTTTTGGAGGATGTTGTATATAACCTCTTTAATGTAAACTGAGATTATGTGAAATTTATATGATGATTATTATTAGAAAATTAGTTTACTATGAGTCCCATGTTTCTCTTGATTCTTCTTATCTGTTTGTGGCAGTAGGGGCATGGTCAAGCGTCGGTCTGTGACCGGAGGGCGGAGTCAGGGAAGGTAAGTGGCAGAATCACTACACCTAATGTGAATTAACCTGTGTTTGTGTGTCTTCCCAGCAACCACGCCCTATATAAGGAGAGAGAGGGCAGAGGAAGGGAGCTCTCTCCTGAACCAGATGTCTTATGTGTATGGCTGGGAGAGTGGACGTGTGTCACTGAAAAGTGCAAAAATAAAGAGTTTTGGAAACTTAGTTCTGGCCTGCCGTACTTCTGTGCTCCACCCACCCGTTCAAAGTTCTACAGTGGTGCCGAAACCCGGGAGCCCGAGCACAGAAGAGAACAGCCCCATGGAGTCCTCCCCCTTCTCAGACCTGATCCACGCCCTCACCACGGCCCAACAGAGCCAGCACCAGGCGCTGCTTGCCCTCCGAAAGGAGCAAGAACAACGGTTCGAGGCCCTGGTGCTGGCGCAACAGGAAGATCGTCAGGCGTTCCGACAGCCGCACTAATGCAACCCCATACCATCAGAGATGCAGGCTTCTGAACTGAGCGCTGATAACAACTTGGGTCGTCCTTCTCCTCTTTAGTCCGAATGACACGGCATCCCTGATTTCCATAAAGAACTTCAAATTTTGATTCGTCTGACCACAGAACAGTTTTCCACTTTGCCACAGTCCATTTTAAATGAGCCTTGGCCCAGAGAAGACATCTGCGCTTCTGGATCATGTTTAGATACGGCTTCTTCTTTGAACTATAGAGTTTTAGCTGGCAACGGCGGATGGCACGGTGAATTGTGTTCACAGATAATGTTCTCTGGAAATATTCCTGAGCCCATTTTGTGATTTCCAATACAGAAGCATGCCTGTATGTGATGCAGTGCCGTCTAAGGGCCCGAAGATCACGGGCACCCAGTATGGTTTTCCGGCCTTGACCCTTACGCACAGAGATTCTTCCAGATTCTCTGAATCTTTTGATGATATTATGCACTGTAAATGATGATATGTTCAAACTCTTTGCAATTTTACACTGTCGAACTCCTTTCTGATATTGCTCCACTATTTGTCAGCGCAGAATTAGGGGGATTGGTGATCCTCTTCCCATCTTTACTTCTGAGAGCCGCTGCCACTCCAAGATGCTCTTTTTATACCCAGTCATGTTAATGACCTATTGCCAGTTGACCTAATGAGTTGCAATTTGGTCCTCCAGCTGTTCCTTTTTTATACCTTTAACTTTTCCAGCCTCTTATTGCCCCGTCCCAACTTTTTTGAGATGTGTTGCTGTCATGAAATTTCAAATGAGCCAATATTTGGCATGAAATTTCAAAATGTCTCACTTTCGACATTTGATATGTTGTCTATGTTCTATTGTGAATACAATATCAGTTTTTGAGATTTGTAAGTTATTGCATTCTGTTTTTATTTACAATTTATACTTTGTCCCAACTGTTTTGGAATCAGGGTTGTGTGTGTATATATATATATATATATATATATATATATATATATATATATATATATATATATATATATTACAGTATAGTACAGAGGACATACTCTGAAACATACTAATTACTATAGAAGAAATTACTTATTAATTACTAATTCTGAATATTACAATTAAGTGAAAATTACAAAATATTACAATGAAATGAAATGAAGAAAGATACTTGATCAGTGCTCACTGGTAGGTACAAAAAGTTTGAACACACCTCTTAATTCAGTTGTTTTTCTTTATTTCTATTAATTGTCACTTCATGTCTTAAAGTAATGATGGCTGTCGTTTCTTTTTACTTAGTTGAGCGGTTCTTGACATAATATTACTACAGTTGAGGGCTGTTTACTGTATTTTTATTATTTACTTTGTACTGTTTGATCTCAAATGCATTAAGAAGGCAAGAAATTGCACTAATTAATTTTTGACAAGGCACTCCTGTTAACTAAAAGCATTCCAGGTGATTACCTCATGAAGCTGGTTAAGATAATGCCAATAGTGTGCAAAGCGTCATCAAGGTAAACGCTGGCTACTTTGAAGAATCTAAAATATGAAACATATTTTGGTTTTTTAACACTTTTTTTGTTTACTACATAAACACTGATGTCTGCAGATGACTGCGCAATATTAGATCTCAGTGCAGCCTTTGACACTGTGTACCATAGCATCCTCCTCAATCGCCTGGAGCACTGGGTAGGCATTTCAGGCACCACACTCCATTGGTTTGCCTCTTTCCTTGAAAAGAGATCCTTTTCAGTTTCTTTCGGTGGATTGTCATCTGTTCCTACTTCTCTCTTGTATGGTGTACCTCAGGGTTTGATTCTTAGTTGTATTTTATTTTCACTGTTGTGGGCAGCACAGTGGTGTAGCGGTTAGCACTGTCGCCTCATAGCAAGAAGGTCCTGGGTTTGAGCCCAACGGCCGATGAGGGCCTTTCTGTGTGGAGTTTGCATGTTCTCCCTGTGTCTGCGTGGGTTTCCTCCGGGATTTCCAGTTTCCCCCACAGTCCAAAGACATGCAGCTTAGGCTAATTGGTGGCTCTAAATTGACCGTAGGTGTGAATGTGAGTGTGAATGGTTGTTTGTCTCTATGGCTACGTTTACATTACGTCGAATCAGCGGATCATCAGATTAATGTTCTTAAAATGATTCGCGTTTACACTAAAACCGTTAGCCGTGCACATAGCGACGCCAATACGCAGATACGCTCGGCTCCGCAGGCATCCTGCGCTCCAAATCACTCCGCCCTGAACAGCGAGTGCCCTCTGGAGGGTGCGCACTACGGCCCTGCGCAGCTCACACAGCGCGCAAGTGAAGTGCAGAAGCCACGATTCGGGACTGAGCCGCTGTGTGTGTGATCCCAGCGCATATCACTTACTACTTGCAAGTGGAAGGATGGCAAGCCTAAAGACAATCATAACTACACAATGGGCAGTATTTGCATCAGTATTTGCAGTATTTTCATACTTTTATACTCTTTAATGAAAGGTGACACAAGGCGGAAGTCCGCGCCGGTTTTCAGCAGTCGCGTCACATGACCAACGCCAGCGAATCAGGAAGGTGGATGTCACAGTGACGTTGTCCAATGAGACGCCAGCTAGAGCTCAGCACAGCGTATTCGCGTATTCTGAATGTTTACACAGCACCGGACCAGACACGATCTAGATTGAATACGTGGACGCTGGCGGATTCCCGTTTCCTGGCTTTTCCAGGGGGTTTAATGTAAACGGACAGTGCCTCCGCGAAGAAAACGAGATAGATACGGTCTAATGTAAATGTAGCCTATGTGTCAGCCCTGCGATGACCTGGCGACTTGTCCAGGGTGTACCCCGCCTCTCGCCCATGGTCAGCTGGGATAGGCTCCAGCTTGCCTGTGACCCTGTAGAACAGGATAAGCGGCTACAGATAATGGATGGATGGATGTACATGTTGCCCCTAAGCCCTAATGCTAAAGATCACGTGGACAAGCCAGAAGGCTATTGGAAAAATGTTTTGTGGATGGATGAGACCAAAATAGAACTTTTTGGTTTAAATGAGAAGCGTTATGTTTGGAGAAAGGAAAACACTGCAGTCCAGCATAAGAACCTTATCATATATGTGAAACATGGTGGTGGTAGTATCATTGTTTGGGCCAGGACGGCTTGCCATCATTGATGGAACAATGAATTCTGAATTATACCAGCAAATTCTAAAGGAAAATATCAAGCCATCTGTCCATGAACCGAATGTCAAGAGAAGGTGGGTCATGCAGCAAGACAACGACCCTAAACACAAAAGTCGTTCTACCAAAGAATGGTTAAAGAAGAATAAAGTTCATGTTTTGGAATGGCCAAGTCAAAGTCCTGACCTTAATCCAATCGAAATATTGTGGAAGGACCTGAAGTGAGCAGTTCATGTGAGGAAACCCACCAACATCCCAGAGTTGAAGCTGTTCTGTATGGATGAATGGGCTAAAATTCCTCCAAGCCGGTGTGCAGGACTGATCAACAGTTACCAGAAATGTTTCGTTGCAGTTATTGCTGCACAAGGGGGTCACACCGGATACTGAAAGCAAATGTTCGCATACTTTTGCCACTCACAGATATGTAATATTGGATCATTTTCCTCAATAAATAAATGACCAAGTATAATATTTTTGTCTCATTTGTTTAATTGGGTTCTCTTTATCTACTTTTAGGACTTGTGTGAAAATCTGATGTTGTTTTAGGTCATATTTATGCAGAAATATAGAAAATTCTAAAGGTTTCACAAACTTTCAAGCACCACTATAAGAACTGTTCAGTAAACAAAGCTGTAAAGAAATAACTTCATATAAAAACATAAAAGGCCTGAGTGAATTCACAATTCAACAAATCTGTCTCCTTTTAGTCAATTCACTTATCTTCTCACATGGACTAACTTGATCAAAGAAATGTCCACATTTATAGAGTAAGTAAAAGGCTCACCTGAGTTGCATGGGAGTGTGATGTTCTTGCTGTAGAGTGTGTGGCTGTGTGAGTAACTGGCGTGACAAGTGAATGTTTCTCCGTCTGTCCAGTTCGGCTTGCAGAGCATCAACGTGCTGTTCATGTTCCTGGACTCGTGATGGTGAAGAAGCTGAGTAGCTCTGGTCCATGTGAAGTTTACCTGCTGTGGTCTTAAACCCTGCAGAGAGCAGAGAAGCTCCACACAGGAGACATTAGTGCTGTTCATCAGCTGCAGGGTAAGAGATGGTAGAACTGCAGAGGGGGAGAGAACACTGAAATCAGTACACCATGGTGACATTTCCTCAAGAAACCATAAAATATAGTACAGGCTTTATGAGATGAACATAATATTACATTTATTGTTAGCAGAGTGAGTGACAGAAACCATTTTAAGAGCAAGTGAAGAGTAACAGAAGATTATAATCAGCATCAGGGTTGAATATTTTTCCTCTGCTGGTGGTAGCATTACACTGATCATCAAACATTCATAAAGACCAGCATGACTGCGTTCAAGACCTGTTACAATCTGACCTAAAGGTTCTGTATTTATTTTGCATTTGGTCTTTTAGGTTTTGATTAATTTCGACCAAAGCACGATCTGATCAAGCCGAGGATATGCAAACCACAAAACACAATGTATTAACAACACACACACGCACACACACACACTACTGTTCACTTACAATTTATCGTTCAGGTCTCGTTTTTGGAGGATGTTGTATATAACCTCTTTAATGTAAACTGAGATTATGTGAAACTTATATGATGATTATTATTAGAAAATTAGTTTACTATGAGTCCCATGTTTCTCTTGATTCTTCTTATCTGTTTGTGGCAGTAGGGGCATGGTCAAGCGTCGGTCTGTGACCGGAGGGCGGAGTCAGGGAAGGTAAGTGGCAGAATCACTACACCTGATGTGAATTAACCTGTGTTTGTGTGTCTTCCCAGCAACCACGCCCTATATAAGGAGAGAGAGGGCAGAGGAAGGGAGCTCTCTCCTGAACCAGATGTCTTATGTGTATGGCTGGGAGAGTGGACGTGTGTCACTGAAAAGTGCAAAAATAAAGAGTTTTGGAAACTTAGTTCTGGCCTGCCGTACTTCTGTGCTCCACCCACCCGTTCAAAGTTCTACAGTGGTGCCGAAACCCGGGAGCCCGAGCACAGAAGAGAACAGCCCCATGGAGTCCTCCCCCTTCTCAGACCTGATCCACGCCCTCACCACGGCCCAACAGAGCCAGCACCAGGCGGTGCTCGCCCTCCGAAAGGAGCAAGAACAATGGTTCGAGGCCCTGGTCCTGGCGCAACAGGAAGATCGTCAGGCGTTCCAACAGCCGCACTAATGCAACCCCATACCATCAGAGATGCAGGCTTCTGAACTGAGCGCTGATAACAACTTGGGTCGTCCTTCTCCTCTTTAGTCCGAATGACACGGCATCCCTGATTTCCATAAAGAACTTCAAATTTTGATTCGTCTGACCACAGAACAGTTTTCCACTTTGCCACAGTCCATTTTAAATGAGCCTTGGCCCAGAGAAGACATCTGCGCTTCTGGATCATGTTTAGATACGGCTTCTTCTTTGAACTATAGAGTTTTAGCTGGCAACGGCGGATGGCACGGTGAATTGTGTTCACAGATAATGTTCTCTGGAAATATTCCTGAGCCCATTTTGTGATTTCCAATACAGAAGCATGCCTGTATGTGATGCAGTGCCGTCTAAGGGCCCGAAGATCATGGGCACCCAGTATGGTTTTCCGGCCTTGACCCTTACGCACAGAGATTCTTCCAGATTCTCTGAATCTTTTGATGATATTATGCACTGTAGATGATGATATGTTCAAACTCTTTGCAATTTTACACTGTTGAACTCCTTTCTGATATTGCTCCACTATTTGTCGGCGCAGAATTAGGGGGATTGGTGATCCTCTTCCCATCTTTACTTCTGAGAGCCGCTGCCACTCCAAGATGCTCTTTTTATACCCAGTCATGTTAATGACCTATTGCCAATTGACCTAATGAGTTGCAATTTGGTCTTCCAGCTGTTCCTTTTTTGTACCTTTAACTTTTCCAGCCTCTTATTGCCCCTGTCCCAACTTTTTTGAGATGTGTTGCTGTCATGAAATTTCAAATGAGCCAATATCTCACTTTCGACATTTGATATGTTGTCTATGTTCTATTGTGAATACAATATCAGTTTTTGAGATTTGTAAGTTATTGCATTCTGTTTTTATTTACAATTTATACTTTGTCCCAACTGTTTTGGAATCGGGGTTGTGTATATATATATATATATATATATATATATATATATATATATATATATATATATATATTATATACACACACACACACACACACACACACACACACACACATATATTACAGTATAGTACAGAGGACATACTCTGAAACATACTAATTACTATAGAAGGAATTACTTATTAATTACTAATTCTGAATATTACAATTAAGTGAAAATTACAAAATATTACAATGAAATGAAGAAAGATACTTGATCAGTGCTCACTGGTAGGTACAAAAAGTTTGAACACACCTCTTAATTCAATTGTTTTTCTTTATTTCTATTAACTGTCACTTCATGTCTTAAAGTAATGATGGATGTCGTTTCTTTTTACTTAGTTGAGCAGTTCTTGACATAATATTACTACAGTTGAGGGCTGTTTACTGTATTTTTATTATTTACTTTGTACTGTTTGATCTCAAATGCATGAAGAAGGCAAGAAATTGCACTAATTAATTTTTGACAAGGCACTCCTGTTAACTAAAAGCATTCCAGGTGATTACCTCATGAAGCTGGTTAAGATAATGCCAATAGTGTGCAAAGCGTCATCAAGGTAAACGCTGGCTACTTTGAAGAATCTAAAATATGAAACATATTTTGGTTTTTTAACACTTTTTTTGTTTACTACATAAACACTGATGTCTGCAGATGACTGCGCAATATTAGATCTCAGTGCAGCCTTTGACACTGTGTACCATAGCATCCTCCTCAATCGCCTGGAGCGCTGGGTAGGCATTTCAGGCACCACACTCCATTGGTTTGCCTCTTTCCTTGAAAAGAGATCCTTTTCAGTTTCTTTCGGTGGATTGTCATCTGTTCCTACTTCTCTCTTGTATGGTGTACCTCAGGGTTTGATTCTTAGTTGCATTTTATTTTCACTGTTGCGGGCAGCACGGTGGTATAGTGGTTAGCACTGTCGCCTCATAGCAAGAAGGTCCAGGTTCGAGCCCAGCGACCGATGAGGGCCTTTCTGTGTGGAGTTTGCATGTTCTCCCCGTGTCTGCGTGGGTTTCCTCTGGGTGCTCCAGTTTCCCCCACAGTCCAAAGACATGCAGCTTAGGCTAATTGGTGGCTCTAAATTGACCGTAGGTGTGAATGTGAGTGTGAATGGTTGTTTGTCTCTATGTGTCAGCCCTGCGATGACCTGGCGACTTGTCCAGGGTGTACCCCGCCTCTCGCCCATGGTCAGCTGGGATAGGCTCCAGCTTGCCTGCGACCCTGTAGAACAGGATAAGCGGCTACAGATAATGGATGGATGGATGTACATGTTGCCCCTAAGCCGCATTATGAATAAGCATTGAGTACCATACCACTGTTCTGCCGACAACACGTGGGTATATCGCCCAGTGAGACCTGGTGCTCATGGGACTTTGAAAGCCCTGTTTGACTGTTTAGGAGACATGAAGCACTGGATGGCTCATAGCTTTTAAAACTAAATGAGACTAAGACAGAAATTTTAATTTTTGGAACTCCAGAAGTAGCTAAGAATGTAGTTAGAAACCTGGGTCTACTTTCTGCCTATGTCACACGCTATGCAAGAAATCTTGGAGTTTTATTTGACCTTGATCTAAAACTCGATAGGCACATCAGTGCCATTGTGAAGCGGCTTTTTTATCATCTTAGAGTTTGAAGCAAAGTCAAGCACATGTTTTCTTTGAAGGATTTTGAGATGATAATACACATTTTTATTTCTTCTCACTTGGATTATTGTAATGCACTTTATTTCAAAATCAGTCAGTCTACTTTGTGTCAGTTACAACTAGTGGAAAATGTGGCTGCACGTCTCATGACCCAAAAAAAAAAGACATCTGCCACATTACCCTGATTTTAGCCTCATTACGCTGGCTGCCAGTTAAGTTTAGGATTGAATTTAAATTGTTATTGTTTGTTTTTCAAGCTTTGGACACATAGTCCCCACAATACCTCACTGACCTCATACAGTCCCACCATCCTGGTAGACCTCTAAGGTCCTCCGACAAGGTGCTTCTTTCCATCCAGCAGAGTCGGTTGAGACAAAAAGGTGATTGTGCTTTCTGTATATCTGGGTTCAAACTGGAACAAACTCCCACTATGTCCGAACAGCCCCCACCACCCACTTAAAAATCCATTTGTTTTCTTTGGATTTTTAGTTGCTTTATGTGCTTGTGTTTTATCACCCAGTCATTGTACTGTTATCCATTTATGTACTATTTACTTTTATGTCCTCTTTTTAATGATGACTTTCTGTGTTTTATTTGCCAACTCTGTAAAGGACTTTGGTCAACCTGTAGGTTGTTTTAAATGTGCTATATAGATAAAGTGACTTGGCTTGATAATTCCATTTATGTTATTTCACAATTTTGATGCCTTCAGTTTTGTTCTACAATGTAGAAATTAGTCAAAATACAGAAAAACCTATGAATGAGTAGGTGTGTCCAAATGTTTGACTGGTACTGTAAAAACCTGTAATTCACACATATAGAAATACAATACTCTCTAATTATGTGGGAATTTTATCCAAAAAAGATAAAAACGTAGTTATAGGATGTATCTATAGACCGCCTAACACAAGTATTCATGACTTTGATGAACAACTGACACAAAGCATGAGTAAGGTCAGTGGAAAAAACAAGCCTTGCTACATATTCGGAGACTTCAATATAGATCTCATAAAAAGTTCTAATTCCCTCACTGCAGATCATAAATAACCTATTTTCATCTTCGTTTGTTCCACTAGTATGTAGACCAACAAGGGTAACCAACAAATCTGCAACACTAATAGATAACATCTATACAAATTCCTTAAATAGTGACTATAAAGTAGGTGTTTTGGTTACAGATATTTCCGACCATTTTCCTATATTTATAATAACCGGGATTGAAGAACCTAAGATAACAATGGATAGATACACATACCGACAAGTTAATAACAGAAACACAGAAATTTAAAGAACTGCTGTCTGACGTATCATGGACCGGAGTATTAGAGGAACCTGACACTGAGACAGCATTTAATTTATTCCATAATATTGTAGGAACCATATATGATAAAAGCTTTCCTCTTAAGACGGCTAAAAGCCCCAACCAAAGTTACAAAAAAACATGGCTAAGCAAAGGATTACTTAAATCAATAAACAGGAAACAACAACTATATAAAAGCTGCCTAAAAATTCCAACGCCTTTGAACCAACACCAATATAAAAAATATTGAAACAAACTCAATCACATGTTGAGAACTGCAAAGAAGGAATATTTTCACAAGAGGTTTACGGAAGCAAGTCTTGATATAAACCAAACATGGGGAGTTATTAATGAAGTACTAAATCGTAAAAAAAAAAAAGACAAACGCAGGCCCACAAGAAATAAAAATGAGAGATAAAATCATCAATGAAAATGTTGAAATGTGTAACGAGTTTAACAAATTCTTTGTTGATATTTATGGGGCGCCGTTTGTAAAGCATGTCCGTGCTGAAAAAAGCATGTCCGTGCTGAAAATTTCAGCAACATTTTGTCACATTTAGCTTAAAACAGTGTTTTAAAAACGGTGTGAATTTTTCAGACTCCCCTTTTTGCACATTTATAACAATATTTGTCATCTTAGAGATATTTTATATAGTTATATCTAAATGTTAAATGTTACAAATAAATGTTAAATGTTAAACCTAAATGTAAAAATATATGTTAAATTTAAATATAAATATAAAAATGAAATCTAAATGTTAAAAGTAAATGTTAATTTTTACATTTAGGTTTAACATTTAACATTTATTTGTAACATTTAACATTTAGATATAACTATTTAGAATATCTCTAAGATGACAAATATTGTTATAAATGTGCAAAAAGGGGAGTCTGAAAAATTCACACCGTTTTTAAAACACTGTTTTAAGCCAAATGTGACAAAATGTTGCTGAAATTTTCAGCACGGACATGCTTTACAAACGGTGCCCCATAGATATTGGTACTAATCTAGCAAATAAAATTTCAAGAATGCAAAAAGATCCCATAAGCTACGTTAAGGCCCCTAGAAATTGTTCCCTGTCACATTTTGAACCACCTTCAAGCACAGAAGTAGAGGACATAGTTTTAAATTTAAAAGACTCTGCTGCTGCATATGATGAAATTAAATCTAAAGCCCTAAAGATGGCCCTTCCCCACATCCTCATTCCTCTCACACATATTCTTAGATTGTCTTTACAAAGTGGAGAGGTTCCCACTGGGACAAAAACTGCTAAAGTAATCCCTATCTTCAAAGGTGGAGATCCAACATCATTTAACAACTACCGACCAATCTCAGTCTTGCCCAGTATGTCAAAACTGTACGAAAAGCTTGTCTATAATCGACTGATTAAATATCTCAACATTAATAATATCCTATACAAACACCAATACGGTTTACGCAAGGGTGTATCCACTTCTCTTGCCCTAATACAACTAGTAGACAGAATATCTACAGCCATTGACAAAAACGAATATACAATAGGAATATTTTTAGATTTATCAAAAGCTTTTGATACAGTAAACCATACCATACTCCTCCGGAAATTAGCTGCTTACGGTGTTAGTGGCATTGCATTAAATTGGTTTCGAAATTACCTGAATAATAGAAAACAATATGTGACTCTGAACGGAATCAAATCTACCTACAAAGAAATTCAATGTGGAGTACCACAGGGGTCAATTTTGGGTCCTCTACTATTCTTGATCTACATCAATGATCTAGCAGAAGCCTCCTCAATACTGTTTGCCGATGACACCAACATATTCCTTTCTCACAAAAACTTTGATTCTCTGATACAACTGGCTAATCAAGAATTGACTAAAGTAGCTACGTGGTTTGAAGCAAATAAATTATCAATAAATACTAAAAAGACAAATTTCCTTATTTTCCGTAGTAGAAATAAAAGTTATGATATTAATAAGGCCAAAATATTCTTAAAGAATGTTTCTATTATGCAAGAGAGACAGACTAAATTTTGGGGGGTAGTAATAGATGACAAATTAAATTGGAAAGCCCATGTCTCTGTCATAAGTAAAAGAGTTGCTAAAACAATTGGTGTTATTGGGAAAATCAAATACGTTATCCCTCAAAAGACTCTTATAACTATATATAACAGCCTCATTTACCCATACTTGACTTACTGTAACATTGTTTGGGGATGTGCCTACCGTACAACTCTACACTCTCTTATAACCCTCCAAAAGAAATTTGTAAGAATAGCAATTGCTTCTGACTCTCGATCACACTTGGCTCCCTTGTTTCAAAAATTAAAAATACTAAATATCCATGATATCAATAAATTACAAATTAGTATCTTCACATTTAACTTCCTGGCAAACAATCTCCCCAATATATTTGGCAATTTCTTAAATCCGGCCCTGTGATGACCTGGCGACTTGTCCAGGGTGTACCCCGCCTTTCGCCCGTAGTCAGCTGGGATAGGCTCCAGCTTGCCTGCGACCCTGTAGAAGGATAAAGCGGCTAGAGATAATGAATGAATGAATGAATTTCTTAAATCCTAATTCACTTGTACATAATTATTATACCCGGCAAAGGAATCAGCTCCATATTCCTCTCTTCCGCACATCATTAGCACAGTCCTCCGTAAAATATAAACGTGTCACAATATGGAACAGTCTTCAGACAAATATACGAACAATTTCCTCTTTTCTGATGTTTAAAAGTGCCCTGAAAAGCCATCTCATAAGCCATCATAGTCCCTTGTAATAGCCTCATATGATCAGTTCTTATTTTGATTTATGTCATTAAGTATTTAATTATCCTTATTGTATTGTTATCACTCTCTATGTATTATATTACTTGTATTATTTCATTTATAGTCATGATTATTGGTAATTAAGACTATAATCAATTTTAAATAAGTATAGAGGAGGAGGGCCTAGTATAAGCGATAAACGCTTTTCCCTCCGCCTGCACTTGTTTTTTTTTATTGTTTATAGTATTATGTTCTTTTTTGTTGTACAAATAAATAAATAAAAAATAAAAAAATAAATAAAAAATCATCAAAGATCATAGAGATTTCAACAGATTTCTCAATTTAAGGATTATTGTCCTGTAAGCAAGCACACTTACCTTTTACATGAATGTATATGCTCGTCTTTCCCAAACACTTTGTAGGTGGTGGTACGTGTTCTTCAACAGCACATGTGTAAACGCCTGAATTATTTATCTGAAGATGTATGAGATGAAATGATATTTCCTCTGTTTCTGGAATCCATATCAATGTGATGTTTTTGTGACAGAATTGTTTAGTCCAGGATCCATTTGAATAGAAGTATTCACACAGTTTTTGTTTTGTTCTCAAAGATGCTAGAAGATATTGACTTCTGTTTTTTCTGTAATTGCAGCTGATGTTGGTTGACATTCTCTGACAGATCTGATGGTCTCTGTCTGACTGAATTCACTGCAATTCTGTGTATTCATGGCTGGAGAAATAAAAAGTTCAGAAAAAGAGGAACAATAATTTTCCTCCATGAGCCAAAACATAACTGCTGTGTAAGTTATATCATGTTGGTTTACTGAGGCTCAGGAATGGCAGTGAGCTTTTCTGTTATACAAAAAAAGTAACTATGCTCATAATGCTCATGTTTGTCTTCATGAACAGAACGCAAAAATACACTACCTGAAAGAAAGCACAGATGCATCCACACAGTGCAGATAAAACGGCTCCTTACTGATGCCTATACATGACATAGAAATTGTATAAATGATATAGAAATATAGGTGACATAGAAATCGCAGACAAATTCAGACAGCTGGGTATTAACACAATAACAATATTAAGGAGGCTAACTTGATACTTAACGACATATAAAACATGAAATGTACTGTGCAGTGAGACAGTAACATCTTTCTCACCATTGTAGACAACGCAGCGTGTATGGACCCATTCCTCTAGTGATCGTTCTGCTTCAGGCAGCCTGAAATAAAACAGGTTTGTGGCTACAGTTTCCTTTTTGTGAAATGCAAGTCAACAGCAGTTTGTTCACAGCTACAGCACCCCTTCAGATTGACACCTCTTTTTATTAAAACTCTGCAATTTTTTTTTACTTCAGCACCCAAGAGATAATGTTTTAATATACAGTGGTGCTTGAAAGTTTGTGAACCCTTTAGAATTTTCTATATTTCTGCATAAATATGACCTAAAACATCATCAGATTTTCATACAAGTCCTAAAAGTAGATAAAGAGAACCCAGATAAACAAATGAGACAAAAATATTATACTTGGTCATTTATTTACTGAGGAAAATGATCCAACATTACATATCTGTGAGTGGCAAAAGTATGTGAACCTCTAGGATTAGCAGTTCATTAGCAGAACATGCTTGGTATTCTGTACTTAATTCAATGCCAGGAAGATGTAACCATAAAAATCAGTTATTAAACTGATGAACAATTACTGAAAGAGACATCATTAAAAAAAAAAGTCATGGTCTAAAGGTTAGATAAGCAGCTTTGGGACCAAAAGGTTGCTGGTTTGATTCCCAAGACTAGCAGGAATGGCTGAAATGCCCTTGAGCAAGGCACCTAACCCCTAACTGCTCCCCAGGCAGTGTATGTGTTTATTTATTATACTTTATGTTTTATCAAGTGAAATTATTCTGTAACTTATTTCTGCTTCTTTATAACTTTCTGAAAGTACAGTGCCTTATTTTAGTTAATTGCCTAGATGTGGCACCAGTAGTCGCACTGACTTCCCTCTCCTACCGAACATAGTTTTCAAACAGAAATCATGTGAAGCATTTACAGTGGTGCTTGAAAGTTTGTGAACCCTTTAGAATTTTCTATATTTCTGCATAAATATGACCTAAAACATCATCAGATTTTCACACGAGTCCTAAAAGTAGATAAAGAGAACCCAGTTAAACAAACGAGACAATAATATTATACTTGGTCATTTATTTATTGAGGAAAATGATCCAATATTGCATATCTGTGAGTGGCAAAAGTATGTGATCCTCTAGGATTAGCAGTTCATTTGAAGGTGAAATTAGAGGCAGGT
Organism: Neoarius graeffei; assembly: GCF_027579695.1. Lineage (NCBI taxonomy): Eukaryota > Metazoa > Chordata > Actinopteri > Siluriformes > Ariidae > Neoarius > Neoarius graeffei. The sequence continues at coordinate 15,328,637 of NC_083593.1, read as the reverse complement.
GTTTTCAATCAATGGGATGACAATCAGGTGTGAGCGGGCACCCTGTTTTATTTAAAGAACAGGGATCTATCAAAGTCTGATCTTCACAACACATGTTTGTGGAAGTGTATCATGGCACGAACAAAGGAGATTTCTGAGGACCTCAGAAAAAGCGTTGTTGATGCTCATCAGGCTGGAAAAGGTTACAAAACCATCTCTAAAGAGTTTGGACTCCACCAATCCACAGTCAGACAGATTGTGTACAAATGGAGGAAATTCAAGACCATTGTTACCCTCCCCAGGAGTGGTCGACCAACAAAGATCACTCCAAGAGCAAGGTGTGTAATAGTCGGCGAGGTCACAAAGGACCCCAGGGTAACTTCTAAGCAACTGAAGGCCTCTCTCACATTGGCTAATGCTAATGTTCATGAGTCCACCATCAGGAGAACACTGAACAACAATGGTGTGCATGGCAGGGTTGCAAGGAGAAAGTCACTGCTCTCCAAAAAGAACATTGCTGCTCATCTGTAGTTTGTTAAAGACCACGTGGACAAGCCACGTGTAAGGACATCTGTCCATTTTCAGAAGCGAGCAGTTCATGTGGAAGTTCATAATAATTGTGGAACTGTGTCACATGATCTGATATACTAAGTAATCGTGAATCGACTCATTTTTTTTCCAGTGGAAGTTTGAGTAATTATTCATGCACAATTTATGTATTGAAAGTCTTTTCTACTTTTGAGATGACCAAAAGATCGTTAAGGTGTTGATAATTGTAGCCGCCGCCACTCTCGCTCATATATCAAATTAATTAAATTTGACCCCAGCAGCAATATCTTGCCCTGTGCACAGTACATAATCTGTGTGGGCTATTTATGTGTACAGTATTGGCTCTAAAAATAAAAGCAAAGTGGTTTTGTTTCAGACAGAAAAATAGTAGAAAAATATAGTAGGTTTTATTCTGAAGCTCAGTAAGGCAGTGTTTAGGTTGCATAGCTGGAACAAAACACTTGACAAGAGAAAAAAAGTGTATATGAATAGTGCACCTTCTGTTCCTAAGCAAGTATAATTTATGCTGTGGCAAATATAAGGAGATTTTAAGGACAGACAGTGTATCTACAATATACAGAATAGGTTCTGTTTTATGATATACTGTAATGATAGGGAGATGCATATTGCAGATACTACAAACCAGGAAAAAAAAACCAGACAAATAACATCATCTAGTTATGTTCAGTCACAGAAATGAACATAACTACACAATGACATGGTGAATAACAAATTAACAATAACATTTTATTTTATAGTAGGCACATGAGGTATGTTCTAATTACAAACCTGTCCCTGTCTGCCGCATAACCTGCATATCCATGTTGGATATTTCAATTCATAGTACTTTGTTTAAAACCTAACAGGTTTGTACAGCAGTGTTTGGTTCCTTCAGACAATAATTATTCAGATGATTTTTTTAAATTATAATTATGATGTAGTACTTACAAATAATATTTAGCCCTTACTTTATAAGTTGTTGCAATGTAAGTATACTGGTATAGGAAATAATGTGGAAAAAATACCAGGTACATGGTGCTGCTTGTTGCAAAGAACTCTGTCAGTGCATTTGGTCTTTTAGGTTTTGATTAGTTTAGACCAAAGCATGATGTGATCAAGCCCAGGATATACAAACCATAAAACATGTTAATGTTCATGAGTCCACCATCAGGAGAACACTGAACAACAGTGGTGTGCATGGCAGGGTTGCAAGGAGAAAGCCACTGCTCTCCAAAAAGAACATTGCTGCTCATCTGCAGTTTGCTAAAGATCACGTGGACAAGCCACGTGTCAGGACATCTGTCCATTTTCAGAAGCGGGCAGCTCATGTGAGGAAACCCACCAATATCCCAGAGTTGAAGCTGTTCTGTACGGAGGAATGGGCTAAAATTCCTCCAAGCCGGTGTGCAGGACTGATCAACAGTTACCGGAAACATTTAGTGGCAGTTATTGCTGCACAAGGGGGTCACACCAGATACTGAAAGCAAAGGTTCACATACTTTTGCCACTCACAGATATGTAATATTGGATCATTTTCCTCAATAAATATATGACAAGTATCATATTTTTGTCTCATTTGTTTAACTGGGTTCTCTTTATCTACTTTTAGGACTTGTGTGAAAATCCGATGAGGTTTTAGGTCAACTTTATGCCGAAATATAGAAAAATTCTAAAGGGTTCACAAACTTTCAAGCACCACTGTAATTGTATTCCCAACCTGGACCATAACATGGCACCATGTGTGAGGATAAACCACAGCTCAGCATTTCTGGCATGCCAATTTCTCTGTACAACAGAATCTGAGACGTTTGAAGCAAAACTCAGAAAACAGAGACCATTGAGACACTACAAAACTGCATGAATTTCAGATATAACATGGACTGACCTAAAGTGGTTACATAAAACTTCTTTTCCATAGTATTGCAGCTGTTCAGTGGTAACTTTTCACTCTTTACAATGCGGAGGTGGACCTGCAAGGTAAAGTTCATCAGAACACAGGAAGTTTGTGACAGAAAAGCATCAACTCTACTGTCCTTTTTAATGCTATAACCCACAACTGCAGCTCGGACATTTGCCCCAGGCAGAAGAAAATAGTTTTGAGCACACGTACTATATGTGGCATATAAGGGCTGTTCTATAAGATGATGGTAATTCAAGGTGATTTGAAACTGGATTAACGTGTCCAAGTACTTTGGAAAGAACACTGAATCATTGACTGAACTTGCTTGAAAGAAGTCTTGGGTGAAAGTCCCTGGTGAACATCTGGCTTGAGTGTAACTGTGGATGCAATTTGTATCTTGTCCATTTGGAAATTTGGTCTCAGAGCTGCTCGTTGTAATCAGGCATGCATCACTTTATAGGTCCATGACTCCTACTTAAGCACTCCTGACTGCTACAGTTTCAGATGGATGGGCAGAAGTGATGATCAACAGGTTTTTTTCCTTTTAAATAGAAAAGCATGGTTATGATGAGTGCAGTGATGAAACCTTTTGATACTGGTAGATTTGTGTTGAGTGTAATGACAGTGTGGAACAAAGGACATTGTGGTAAGGGTGAAGGTTCTCACTGCATTGTGGGCAGATGGCAGGATGCTCAAAATTGAGCACAACCACAGACATGTTTTACATGATCTAATTGTTCAAGGAAGGCCATCATAATATTTTGTTTATCAAGGAGAGGGGTCTCTGTATTGCAGGCTGACCTGAGGTTAGTAAATCTCAGCATAAACCCCATTAATAAGTAACAGCTGACTTTAGATTCCCAAACCTCCATTAGATTGACAGTAGGAAGGGGCTGTCAGAAGTTGCACAAGGATTTATGAGATTGTGCCCTCCATTGGTGGAGAAGAGTAACATCTGGTCATGCACAGTAGTAATGGCACTTCTAAAGTCATCAAAACCTCATTGTTGAAGTGAGCTCTTCTGTTCGTTGTAATCAGACATGCACCACTTTACAGGTCCATGACTCCTGACTGCTACAGTTTCAGATGGATGGGCAGAAGTAACGATCAAAATGTTTTTTTTCTTTTAAATAGAAAAGCATGGTTATGCTCAGCCCGCCGCTCTTCACCTTGCTGACCCATGACTGTGTACCAATCTACAGCACCAACCACATCATCAAGTTTGCAGATGACACGACTGTGGTGGGCCTCATCACTAACAACGATGAAGCCAACTACAGGAATGAGGTGAGCCGACTGGTCGAGTGGAGTAAAGACAACAATCTCTTCCTGAACGTGGAGAAGACCAAAGAGATTGTAGTTGACTTCAGGAGAGGTCAGTCACAGCATCCCCCTCTGACCATTGATGGTGCTGCAGTGGAGAGGGTGAGCAGCACCAAATTCCTAGGGGTGCACATCACCGAGGACTTCTCCTGGTCCAATAACACCACATCACTGGCGAAGAAGGCTCAAACTCGCCTCTACTTTCTCCACAAACTGAGGAGTGCACGAGTCCCACTCCCCATCATGTGCTCATTCTACAGGGGCACCATTGAGAGTGTCCTCACTGGCTGCATCACTGAGTGGTACGGAGGCTGCAGTGCACTCTGCAACGCATAGTGAACACGACCAGCAAGATCATCGGTACCCCTCAGCCCTCCCTTATGGACATCTATCACTCCCGTATCACCCGCAGAGCCATCAGCATCGCTGGTGACACCTCCCACCCTTCATACTCACTCTTCAGCCTCCTGCCCTCAGGGAAAAGGTACCGGAGCCTCCGGGCCAGCTCCACAAGACTGCTAAACAGCTTCATCCACCAGGCTGTCAGGATGCTGAACTCTGTCCACTACCTACCCCTGGTCTGTAACTCATTCATTCACACAAGAAACTATCTCATCCGTTTGCACATCACACCACAAACATTAGCGTTACTGCTGTATCTGCTGCTATTGCTTATTTGCACTACTGTTCATATACACCTCATAAGCTACTCTTCTAGCACCTTCTCCGTTAGATATTGTACTGTATTTGCACTACTGCTATTTTGAACATTGTTTGATTTTAGAGTGTTTTTTATCTATATTATCTATATTTATAAATATTTATATGTATTGTTTTTCTTAATTTTTTTCTCTCTTTTTTGTGTAATCTTTATCTGTTTTTTTCAAGTAAGGTGACAGAGAAACAGCATTTCGATTCTCCTATATGTCCTGGATATATAGTAAATTGACAAAGAATCTTTGAATCTTATGAAGAGTGCAGTGATGAAACCTTTTGATACTGGTAGATTTGTGTTGAACGTAATGACAATGTGCAAAGGACATTGTGGTAAGGGTGAAGGTTCTCACTGCATTGTGGGCAGATGGCAGGATGCTCAAGATTGAGCACAACCACAGACATGTTTTACATGATCTAATTATTCAAGGAAGGCCATCATAATATTTTGTTTATCAAGGAGAGGGGTCTCTGTATTGCAGGCTGACCTGAGGTTAGTAAATCTCAGCATAAACCCCATTAATAAGTAACAGCTGACTTTAGATTTCCAAACCTCCATTAGATTGACAGTAGGAAGGGGCTGTCAGAAGTTGCACAAGAATTTATGAGATTGTGCCCTCCATTGGTGGAGAAGAGTAACATCTGGTCATGCACAGTAGTAATGGCACTTCTAAAGTCATCAAAACCTCATTTTTGGTATCAGATATGCATAGGTCCCAAGTTTCCAACTTCCAAATGCTGGTCCATTTCTGGAGTAAAGCTGGAGGCTGAGCCCACACAGTAGCTGATTGATGGTAGCAAAGCACCAAGAGGGGAGGGTGCGGGAGAGGGTAACCCCAAAAAATGTTTGAAAAAAATGGCATTGAAATATGCAATTTCCAAACATTTCAGCTTATTTTTTTATAACATTTATATTGGTATCAAAACTTGCAGGTGGATCATGTATCAGTTAATACCAACACATAGTTAGCATCTGACAGCACTGAGCAGTGTTTATTTAGAGGGAGCAATGACTTTGACATTTGATAAATCACATAGTAATCCTGGATTGTTACAGACATTAGGCCTACAATTGAGTCTATCAGATGCAGATCTGGATATCTCATCTCATTATCTCTAGCCGCTTTATCCTGTTCTACAGGGTCGCAGGCAAGCTGGAGCCTATCCCAGCTGACTACGGGCGAAAGGCGGGGTACACCCTGGACAAGTCGCCAGGTCGTCACAGGGCTGACACATAGACACAGACAACCATTCACACTCACATTCACACCTACGGTCAATTTAGAGTCACCAGTTAACCTAATCTGCATGTCTTTGGACTGTGGGGGAAACTGGAGCACCCGGAGGAAACCCACGCAGACACGGAGAGAACATGCAAACTCCGCACAGAAAGGCCCTCGCCGGCTACGGGGCTCGAACCCGGACCTTCTTGCTGTGAGGCGACAGCGCTAACCACTACACCACCGTGCCGCCCTTAGATCTGGATATTAGATCTAAGGGCGGCACGGTGGTGTAGTGGTTAGCACGGTTGCCTCACAGCAAGAAGGTTCCGCGTTCGAACCCAGCGGCCGGCGAGGGCCTTTCTGTGCGGAGTTTGCATGTTCTCCCCGTGTCTGCGTGGGTTTCCTCCAGGTGCTCTGGTTTCCCCCACAATCCAAAGACATGCAGTTAGGTTGTGGGGCAGCCTTGGGCTGAGGTGCCCTTGAGCAAGGTACCTGACCCCTGACTGCTCCCTGGGCGCTTTGGTGTGGCTGCCCACTGCTCTGAGTGTGTGCGTGTGTTCACTGCTTCAGATGGGTTAAATGCAGAGGATGAATTTCAGTGTGCATGTGATGAATAATAAAAGGTTTCTTCTTTCTTTAGATACATTAATAAACTGACATGTTTCCAACATGTGGGTATCTTATGAGACCCTTCTGTTTTAGCCAGTATTAAATTTTCAGCATTTTGTGCTTCAGTAACTCCTCTGTGGGATTGGACCATATAGGCTAGCCTTCATGCCCCATGTGAATCAATGAGCCTTCGACACCCATGACTCTATTGCTGGTTCACCAGCTGCCCTTCCCTGGACCACTTTTGGTAGGTACTACCAGGAACACCTCACAAGATGTGCCATTTTGGAGATACTCAGACCCAGTCATCTAGCCATCACAATTTGGCCCTTTTCAAAGACGCTCAAATCCTTACGCGTGCTCATTTTGCCTGCTTCCAATACATCACTTTCAAGGACTGACTGTTCTCTTGCTGCCTAATATATCCCACCCCTTGACAGGTGCCACTGTAATGAGATAATCAAATGTTATTCAGTTCATCTGTCAGTGATCATAATGTTATGGCTGATCGGTGTGTGTATCAGTTATTCCACAAAATTGAGTCATGCATGAGCTGATAGCCAATGAGGCGCGTAGTGCTGAGTTGGCTATAAGCCATGTACGATGAGACTGAGTGGAATAACTGTTTTATTATATCCACATTTACTGGATTTTGAGAAACTGAGCACTTTTATTTTTTGCAAATTCGATAAATAAAAACTTTGTACAAAACGTCCAACAATCATTTCCACTTAGAATGTAAACAAACCGGTGAAATGACAGTAGCAATTTATGAAAAATGCTATAATAATTCTTGAAAAATAAAATAGAGACCGTGTCTTGCAAAAGTATTCATCCCCTTTGTGTTTGCCCTGTTTTGTTGCATTACAAGATGGAATTAAAATGGATTTTGTGGGGCTTAGCACCTTTTGATTTACACAACATGCATACCACTTTCTCATCTCATCTCATTATCTCTAGCCGCTTTATCCTTCTACAGGGTCGCAGGCAAGCTGGAGCCTATCCCAGCTGACTACGGGCGAAAGGCGGGGTAAACCTGGACAAGTCGCCAGGTCATCACAGGGCTGACACATAGACACAGACAACCATTCACACTCACACCTACGGTCAATTTAGAGTCACCAGTTAACCTAACCTGCATGTCTTTGGACTGTGGGGGAAACGGAGCACCCGGAGGAAACCCATGCGGACACGGGGAGAACATGCAAACTCCACACAGAAAGGCCCTCGCCAGCCCCGGGGCTCGAACCCAGGACCTTCTTGCTGTGAGGCGACAGCGCTAACCACTACACCACCGTGCCGCCCGCATACCACTTTAAAGGTGACAATTGTTGTTTTTTTGTGTAAATCAAATGGTACTAGGGCGGCACGGTGGTGTAGTGGTTAGCGCTGTCACCTCACAGCAAGAAGGTCCTGGGTTCGAGCCCCGGGGCCGGCGAGGGCCTTTCTGTGCGGAGTTTGCATGTTCTCCCCGTGTCCGCGTGGGTTTCCTCCGGGTGCTCCGGTTTCCCCCACAGTCCAAAGACATGCAGGTTAGGTTAACTGGTGACTCTAAATTGACCGTAGGTGTGAATGTGAGTGTGAATGGTTGTCTGTGTCTATGTGTCAGCCCTGTGATGACCTGGCGACTTGTCCAGGGTGTACCCCGCCTTTTGCCCGTAGTCAGCTGGGATAGGCTCCAGCTTGCCTGCGACCCTGTAGAAGGATAAAGCGGCTAGAGATAATGTGATGTGTGTGTGTGTGTGTGTGTGTGAAATGGTACTAACACCCCCCCCAAAAAAAAATCCATTTTAATTCCATCTTGTAATGCAACAAAACAGGACAAACACAAAGGGGATTAATACTTTTGCAAGACACTGTATGTTGTACAACCATTCTGCCACAGAAAAAGAACAACTGAAAGAAATAATTGAAACCCTGATATTCCCATGACATTCATATCCAAGACGAGCTTTATTTTTATTAATACCCTAAAAGTAGAAAGTGGCAGTTTCAGGCAAGGATCTTTTTTAAAATAACCATTCCCTGACTTATGAAGGTCAACACACTTGTCCCTCATTTGGCTGTGTGTTCTCTTGTCTTTCCTGTGTTGATGGATGACTAAGGGAATTTGGCCTCTGTATTACCTTGTATTTGTACCCCAGTTAATCAGGGAGTCATGGATTATAGCTTGACAGTTCCTACACACTCAAATCAAATGTACAATTTAAATGGAAAATATACTTCAGTTACATTGGGTTCACTATAATTTCGAGGTGTGCCAATAATAGTGGCACGTCTTTGTTGAAAATTATTTCTTGATGAATTTGTTTTTCTCTGAATAAATTTATTTCAATTAAAGATTGGATTTTTCTCATTTTCAGTAGAAGATGAAGCTACTTCACCAAAAGGCTGATTTTTCTAACCTTTTTTGCAAATCGTTACAAGGGATGTTAATAGTCATGGAGGGCACTGTCTGTCTGTCTGTGTGTGTGCACGCTCGCACCTCAGTCCATATCAGATTAGTTCAGGCCCAGAGAATTCAACTATATTTCTGGAAGTTGTTGATATATGGCTTTCACTTTGCATGGTGGATGCAGCAACGAACTGTGCTTACCAACGATGGTTTTCCAAAGTGTTCCTGAGCCAACGTAGTAATGCCCTTTATACAGTCATGTCAGAATTTTTAATGCAGTTCCACTTGAAAGATTGAAGGTCATAAGTGTTTAACATTGCCCCTTATGTGCAGAGATTGTCTGAAACTTTTGATATTATGGATTGTCAATGGTGAAATCCTTAAATTCCTTGCAACTGTATGTTGAGAAACATTCTTAAACTGTATTTGCCCATGCAGTTTTTTATTTTACAAAGTGGTGAACTTGAACATCTTTGCTTGTGAATGATTCAGCCTTTCCAACTTTCCTAGTATGTTGCTGCACTGTCCCAATTTTTTTGGAACATGTTGCATGCATCAAAATGAGTGTATATTTGCAAAAAACAAACAAACAAAAAAGAATTGATCAGTTTAAATATTAAATATCTTTTTCTTTGTATTCAATTGAATATAGGTTGAAAAGGATTTGAAAATCATTGTATTCTGTTTTTTATTCCTGTTGTACACAGCCTCCCAACTTTTTTGGAACTCGGGTTGTATGCATAACTCATTTACAGGTAAGAAGTGAAAATTTGTTTATTTCTGATGGCATCAGTAATGATTATGATAATGTCACTCCATAAACTGGGAAGAAACCTCATAGTTAAGACGACTACCCCAAGTTGACAAGGAGGAACTTCAAATTAAAGGGTGTTTTCTTTGGCCTTTACTGGCTCGACATTGGGAATTGTAAGTTGCCATGTCATGTAGCCATGTCTCATGGAAGCACATTATGCTCCTATCCCCATATTTAGTATTTTGCAGAGGCTTGAAATTAATCAATTTTAGCCTGAGACCATGCATTCTGCATGACGACTGACGGAAGGAATGGTTTAAACTAGGGCTGTGGGTTATGACAAAATATATAGTGTGACGATAGAAAAACATTATCGTTTCATTTTATGCTCTACTCTATTACATTGTCCTGCAAATCACTCTTTACAGGAATATTTTTCATCATTTGGACAGTTGGGATGCAGGTGCTGCTGCTGTTCTAAGTGATGGGCTGCTGGGCACTGCTATGGCTACATTAGCACAAATGTGGTTATTCGCTGTGGAGTAGAGGCTGATGTTTCCCCCCAGTCAAATTACAGGTAAACATGTTTATTAAGAAATTATCAACAAGTCACATAATTAAACCAGGATACCAATGTGAAACAAGGACTCTCAGTATTATTTTGGATCAAAACGTAACTTGCTTTTTTTTTTTAAATGGTGAATTGGCTAATAATTTTACCACTTTTTACAACCTTAGCAAAACATGCACTTATACCAGGTTTATATGCATTATTTAATCTTTTCTGAAGAATGATAATCTGAAAAAGCTACATTCCTGTTTAATAAAACTAGATTTACTCTTTGAATTTACAGAAAATATGCTATATTGTGATGTCCATTATCTGGATATGAAAGAACCTACATTCGGACAAGAGATTTTGCTTATCTCACCCAGACCTAGTTTAAACTGCCATTTAATGTCCCTTTTTTTTCCCATTTTGACCCTATGTCCAAGGCATCGTTGAGCACATTCATCGCTGGCTACAGGAGCTACAGAACACTTTTGGAGCAGGCCAAGTTTTCTGTGTTTTGCTGGTTGTGTTTTTCTGTTGCTTGTATCTGTTGAATATTCAGTTTATCTGTTGCTTGTTAGACACGTGCTACTCCATTACCTTGTATTTACACCTGTTTAGCTATTAGACGGGCCTCGCCCATCAGTTTCAATTGCACAAGCAATCAGCTGTTTTTCCATTTGCTAATTAGCAGGGATTTTAGTGTAGTTTCAAGCTCCTTCCCAAAATCTCTCCTCCTCTCCCACCCCTCCCATTACCTCTTCATTGTGTGTCTCAACCCCATTCCTGTTTGTGGTCTCACCCAAAAAAGGTGCTTCCATCCCCCCCATGAGGACAATGGCTCTCCAGCCTCATCTACACTTCAGCTACCTCCACTAACATCTGGATCACCGTTTGATTATGGAACCGACAGTCCGCCACATGGAAGGCTGATTTCATCTCGGCCTACACCTCCCTCCTGTCCCTCCATATCCTTGCACTGACTGAGACCTGGATTTCACCTGAAAATGCCACAACACCTGTAGCCCTCTCCACCTCCTTCTCCCACACCCCTCGACCATCTGGTTGTCATGGTGATGGTACTGATATGTTGATCTCTCAGTTGTGGAAGTTTTCATCTCTTCCACCTCTCCCATAACCTCCTTTGAATTTCATTCGGTTTCAGTCTCTTCTCCTATTGACCTGTTTGTTGTTGTTTATTGCCCTCCTGGCCCTGTGGGATGGTTCTTTGATGAACTGGACATCTTTGCTTCTTCCCAGAAGATGGCACCCCACTGATGCTCCTGGGAAACTTCACCTAGAAGCTTCCCACTGTGCTGCCTTCATTCCACTACTCCACTCCTTTGATCTCTCCCTGCTGCGCTCACCTTCAACCCATAAATCTGGCAACCTTCTAGACCTGGACTTCCTCAGAAACTGCTCTGCCTCAGATCACACACGTACCCCTCTCCATCTGTCTGGCCACCACTTAATTTCTCTCTTCCTTCCTCTTTCTCGCCCACCCCCACTGTTACAGTTCACCGTAACCTCTGCTCCCTCTCGCCCTCCTTCTTGGTCACTGCTTCCCTCCCCCACTTTGAAGCCTTGCCCAACATTCCCACTGAATCTGCTGCATCTTCTATGGTCTCCTCATAACTTGACACGTTATCTCCTCTTGTCTCCAGGCCAGTAAGATCTTCCCCTCCTAGTCCCTGGATGTCTGAAACACTTCACTCCAACAGAAGCAGGCTATGAGCAGCAGAGAGGAAGTGGAGAAAATCCAGGGCCCCAGCCAACCTGTCTCACTACCAATCCCTTCTTGCCAAGTTTACAGCTTCACTCAAATCAGCTAAGATCAAGTTTTATCACTCCAAAATTCATTCCTCCATATCCAACCCTTGTCACCTTTTTTCTGTTTTCTCTTCTCAACTCTCCACTAGCTGCACCTCAGTCCTCCAGCACTGCAGAGGACTTTGCAGTCTTTTGTGAGGAAAAGATTGTGGCCATCTGCAACTCCCTCAATCACTCTTGCCTCCCCTTCCCACCCCCTCCCTGTTTCTTCCCCCTTGCTCTCTGCTTTTCCCCTCTTTGTACTTCTGATGTCTCCCAGCTCCTGCTCTCTCACCATCTTACCACCTGTGCCCAGATGATCACTCCTGACATTCTCCCATTCATCACCTCCCTGGTCAACTCCTCCTTGTCCTCTGGATATTTTCCCTCCACCTTTAAACAGGCCCACATCACCCCTCTGCTTGGAAACACTAGACTCCTCTGTCATCCAGAACGACCACCTGGCTTCTCTTCTCCCCTTCCCATCAAGGACGCTTGAATGTGCTGTTTGCTAACTAACTCTCCTTTTCTCCCTCAGAAAAACCTCCTGGATCCTCACCAGTCTGGCTTCTGAGTCAGACACTCAACCGAGACCATGCTCCTCTCTGCCAGTGAGGCACTTCATGCAGCATGTGCTGCCTCCCTCTCCTCGGTCCTGATTCTCCTAGACCTTTCTGCTGCATTTGACACTGTTGATCACCCGATCTTCCGGTCATCCCCATCAGCTCTGGGGTTCCATGGGACAGCCTTGGATTGGTTGAAGTTCTACCTCTCTGGTCACTCTTTCCAGGTGGTATCAGCACCACACCCACTTACCACTGGAGTCCCTTAAGGTTCAGTCCTTGGTCTGCTTCTCTTCTGCCTCTACACCCAGTCTCTCAGCCCAATTATTTCTGCTCATGGTCTATCATACCACTGCTATGCTGAAGACACCCAATTGTTTCTCTTTTCCTCCTTCTGACACACAAGTCTCTGCTTGCATCTCTGCTTGCCTGCGTGACATCCAGAGGTGGATGGACAACCATCATCTGAAGCTCAACCCAGGCAAGACAGAGGTGATCTACATTCTTGCGCCATCATCTGCACCCCTGGACATCGTCATCTCTCTGGTGGAAATCTCGGTCACCTTCACCCAGTGTGAAGAACCTAGGGGTGGTGTTCGATGACAGACTCTCCTCCCCAGCAAACATCGCTGCAGTGACCTAGACATGTACATTTCTCCTCTCCAACATCTGAAGGGTCTGCCCCTTCCTCACCACCTACTCTACTCAGCTCCTGGTGCAAGCACTGATCCTTTCCTGCTTAGACTATTGCAACTCTCTCCCTGCTGGCCTTCCAGCATATCCCATCAGACCCCTGCAGCTCATCCAGAACACTGGTCTACAACCTCCCTTGTTTCTCCCACGTTACCCCTCTGCTTGCCACCCTGCACTGGCTACCTATCACAACTCACATCAAATTTAATACCTTGGTGCTTGTTTACCAGGCTGTCAAGGGGCTATGGCCAGCATACCTCCAGAGACTGATCCACCCCTACATGCCAGCTAGATTCCTATGCTCTACTACTACTACTACTGGTTGCCTGGCTCCTCCCCTCCTCTTCACTCCTGCCCAGCCCGCTCAAGGTTGCTGTCTGTCGGTGGAATGACTTTCCCATTGAGGTCAAAACTGCTGACTACCTTGAAGCACAAACTGAAGACTCACCTCTTCAGGCTGCACCTCTCCCCCACTTCCCTGCCCACTGTCTAACCACGTATCGGTCTTGACTAACCCAGGCCGTGTACTGTCTAGCCTGGGGTTAGCTGTTGGAGTTTTATTTTTCTATTTAGTTGTACTTTGTCAGCTCATTTGTATGGTTGAATTGTTTTCTTTGGCTGTTTGAATACTGGTACTTCAACAGAATATTACACCAAGTGTTATTCTGTCACTTGTTCAGTGGGCACTAGGACTTTCTTGTCTAGAAGTTCAGCACTTCTTGTATGTCGCTCTGGATAAGAGCATCTGCTAACTGCCCTGTATCACCCCTTGAGCTCCTCTGGAATCTGACAGCTCTCTCCTTGTAATAAAGCAGGCTCATGTAGCACTATCACCAGGACCCAGATAAACAATGCACTCACAGTTCATCTCAGAAAAAAACAGCAGAAAAAAAACACAACATGCACAATGCACAGACCTGCTGCACCAGGCTGCCACTTGCAGAGCACCTCATTATTCAAAATGTCTATTTGCCAACAACGTATATTCACAGCGATCTCTCATGGGGGAGGAAGGACCAGATCATTGCTCTATAATTTATCCTTCCAGTTAAAAAAAATTATCTGGACACCAGCCTCTGTTACCATAGCTACATTCACATTACAAGCCTCTGTTCAATTCCATTTTTTTTTCATACCGAATGAATCTTGACAGGATACATTCATAAAGTAGCCTGTGTCTAACTAATGTGAATGCGGCCGTCCTACAAAACTGCACAGATGTGCATATTGATACATTTTTGAACAAGCCACCTGTATCACAAACAAGAAAAAAAGGTGTCATATTTGTGAGACGACTTATGGTATTAAACCCAACAAAATGGAGACACTAGGAGCTAATGCATGCATTGCAGTTTGCTCTGGAGGATGGCAAACAGTTCATCGGCTATATATAATCAGGTCGAGAAGGCAAAAAAAGCCAGATGGCCATCTTGTGCTATTTTCACTGCTATTGTAGCTCTCCTCCATTATTGTTTTGGCAAGCTACTGATGCTAGCTGACAAAGACAGCAATCAGCATGTGGGTATAGTCAAAAAGCCTTGTGAATCTGACCATTCATATTGCATGGCCACGAATTGGATATGCATCTGATTTAGGACCACATATGCAAGTGCCTCAAATCTGATTTGAAAAGATCGGGTGTGTGTATACACAGTCTTGGGGGGGGAAGTCAGTCACATTAAGGAAAAACTCTAATTTGATTCCCTTCAGCCTGGTAACGTGAACTTAGCACATGTCAAGCATTTATGACGACATTCCCTTTCATCAGTTTTGAGTGCTGGAGTACTACTGTATTATCGTGGCTGCTCTGGCTAATTTAACATACTTCGTTAATTCATTGGGAGCTCATTTAAGTCTGTTAGCATGATGTAAACTTTTAAACACACACAAAAAATGTACTGCTGTATACAACCTCGGTTTTATAAATATGTACATGCATGGGGTTATTTAACTTCAATAGCAATATAACAAAACTACAGAAATAATACCAGATTTAATCAGTCCCTCCCCATCGGTAACTGAGTGACTAGTGGGCGTCGCATTATCCAAAGTTTAAGAATATTCAACATTTCGAATATTTAGTATTACAGTACGAACATCTTGCGAAAAAGTAATCCAGTACCTCACTGTAGTAGTTAAATTAAGTTTTACATGGTGTACACACAAGTGATATTTCTAAGAATCTTTTCTAAACAGGAAGCCATATCATGGCTGCTGTCCATGTGCTACAGGATATTTGGTAAGATCTGACCACGCTGTACACCTCAGGAATCTCCGGTCATAATAGAGATGAACTCCTCTTGATTAACTGAAAGAAAGAAAAAAGATAAGGAAGAATAAAATCAGTCCAATGTTAAAGATATAGAACCATGAAATAATCCTTAATCATAATCCTGCAATGATGACCATTGTTAATACCCATATAAATTATATATTGAGAAAATATTATTTGGAAAGTATTTAAGCCATTTACAGGAAAAAAAAAAAAAAAAGTGTGTGTAATGCACATTAACCTACATGCCTATAAATACACACATTTTGTTTTGCAGGGAACTGTACCGAACTTTTGAAAAAACATTTTCCATGCATCAACTGTGGCACAGTTAAAAATCTGTAGTACCATGGAAAAGATTGTAGTGGTTACCACAGCATGTTTGGAAGTTATCTATAATAATAATAATAATGTTCTAGATGGTCAATGCTGGGGCGATCAGAAAAGATTAGCTCTCTCTGATCTATAAAATACTCCAATGGAGTGCGTCTTAGCCTCTGACAACTAAATCCAGCTCCTGGCAGAACTGTTTGGAACTAACAGGAGAAGGGGTGAAAGGTGGGTGTCTGGCACCTCAAAACCACTTGCTCCGCATCGTCCGTTGCACTGATTACCAAGGGATGCGTCCCCCAGTGGTGGACCAGGCTGAGATTGAATAACTGATTCCTGGAACACATTCTTCATGAGCACAAAAGCAGGCCATTTGAAGCTGGACCAGGCTCATCGGTCTTACCATCAAAACCCAGCCCTAATCAATGTCCCAGGCCACTGACAATGAAGTTCCACAACTTTAAGGACAAGCAATGAGTAATGGAGATGGCCCGTCGGATGGGATCTTCTTGCCAATCCAGTCAAGAGGACTCCACACACAGACAGCCCAAAATCTCCTTTAATGATTACTCAGCTGAAGTGGTCCGGAAACGTAAAGTTTTTGATGACAAAGGCACGACTAAAGAAAATGAACACATTTGCTGTACCTGGCTACACTGAAGGTAACAGTGGATGGAAAGCAAAGAAGACTTTAATCTCCAAAAGTCGTTGCATTGCTCGTCCAGTCATTAGAACAAGGGCATGAAGGTACTTCAGACTGACATGCCATGGATCGGAAAAAAACAAACAAAAAAAACATTAGCTGATTGGACTTATGTGGTACGTGAATCATGTTAGCTTCCTGTTTGACTGTGCGATATACAAACTAGATTTTGTTCGTGCAGCAAATTACAGCCACCACGAGTCCGCTGGAGGTTTTCCCCCCTCCTTCTCCTGTTAACCCTAGCGCTATGTGTAAACACCAAAGAGTAAAGTGTAGCTTAGTTATAGGCCTAATTATACGGTTTAATTTTTTTGAATGAGGCTTGGATGGTGTGTTCTCCAAGGCAGGTAGCCTTGGTGTGGAAGAAGTTTGAAATACCCTGCAGGTTAGCTGGCAGAGACAGCCCCCTTGAGTTTTTTTTTATTCTGTTTTTACATTTCAATAGGCCTAATAATTTGTCACGCTTGTTGTTTCTGTATAATAGTTCTTGTTCAATTTATTGTGTCCCCCCCCCTCTCAGCTCAGCGACGTGTCATTTGGTTTTGTTTTCAGTATGCTCTCATTGCATGGAGGGTTAGGTTAGACTATATGGCAAGTAATACATTGCGTCTGTGTACGTTGAATATAAAAAGGGGTCCATAGTCCTGTTAAAAGGAAGAAAGTACTGACTTTTTGGAAAAAAGGACATATTGACATTACTCTTTTGCAAGAAATGCAACTGGATGATGCAGAACATTTAAAATTGTAACAGGGAAGGTTTGATCAAGTGTTCTTTTCTTCATACACGTCAAGAAGCAGAGGAGTGGCTATTCTAATGAGAAGAGGTCTTCAGTTTTCAATGCTGGACTGTATTAAAGAAAAAAATGGCCGACATGTTATGGTTAAAGGTGTCTTACAAGTTACGGTATTCTCCATATTGAATGTGTTACCCTCCTGCACATCCCTCCAATTTTATAACGAAGGTGTTCTTAGATTTCTTGGAGATTCAGTCAGATGTTGCCATGGTGGGTGGAGATTTTAAATTGCATACTGAACCCTCTTATCGACAGACTGCCCCATAAAACAAAGTACTCATTTTACTACTCACATTGAGCTTTGAGGTCACACAGCTAGTTGGAGACATTAACTATGAGGTGAGGCCAATGAGTGGTGTACAGCAGATATACGTACCACCACAATCTACTGAAACCATGGAGAGCGGTGGTACCTGTGGCTTTCACAACAGTTGTGCTAGACAGAGAGGAACTTAGCACTTGGAGGTAAATCTAAAAATGGCAGTTCAAACCACCCTGATCCCTCGTGGAGATTACCTCTCGCCATCACAAATCCTGAGGTCGCCAAGTTGCGGACAGGATTTTCATGCACGTTCTTGCCTCTGCCCGGTCGCATTCACCTCGTAGAACACCACATTTAAAAACACCCCCAGGGGCGGTGGTGCCAAAGACCGACAACTCTGTCTCATGAAAAACAAGAGCACGATATCCCCTGCTGGCAGCTATGCCATACCTCTGGTAAAATGCAACTAAATTGAATGAAACTGTTATATGCGTATTACTGGCATATAACAAAGAATCCTGTCAACTTTTGTGAAATTCCTCCAAAAACCGTGAGAGGAGTTGATTTCAGAAGGTTAGTACCCTTCCCGGGACGGACCGACAGACAGACATCGCCATGACAATCCCCCTTCGGGCCTTTCGGCCAGCAGGGGATAAAAATGACCTTTTCCATGCCATTTGGTTTACAACAATTTGTAACACTTCCTTTTGGGTTGTTCAGGGCCCCTGAAACATTCCAGTGACTCATAGACAGAATCCTTCAACCACATGCTGGTTACACCTCTATCTATCCAGACAATATTATTTATAGTAATGACTGTCAGCTGCACATTCAACATCTGAAGTCATTGAGACAAGTGGTGCTCACAGCAAACCCAAACAAGTGGAAGTCCGATATCTGGACTTCCACTTGGGTCATGGGCAAATGCAGCCTACATTAATAAGACCACAGCGATTGCAGTCTGCTTGAGGCCCAAGACAAAAAGGAGGCGAGACAGTAGCCAGTCAGCCCCAGGAACTAGCCTAGGTTTGCGCCCATCTAGTAAGACATCACCAGCCTGCTGACATCCCACTAAAAACGGAGCGCCAGATCCTCCGTCAGGTGGATGGAGCCATGCCAGCAAGCTTTCCTTCAGGTAAAAGCAGACTTCCATGGTGGACACCTCTTACTCTCCTTTTTGTGTTATAGACGGACATGTCAGGTAGGGGCCAGAATAAGGGGTTTCACGCTCTATTTGAACCATGCCCCGCTCTAGTGGCTGAAGAACGCAGACACAAATTACCCATTGGTATCTGGCACTTCAGCCTTTTAAGTTTGAGGTGGGCCACAGATAGCTGGAGCACACTCCTCTCAGGGTGGGCAGGCCAGACAGCTCCATGACCTGAACTGGGTGGTGGGGGTTACTGGAAGCGAGGGCGTGGCCAAGTGCAGGTTTGTGAACAGACAGCTGAGTGGTAATGAGGGACACTTGTGTGCAATGTATTTAATGAGTGTTTGGTGTTCCAGTAAAAGGGAAGAGGGATGAGAGTGACATGAGAGAGATGAAAACACAGAACTGTGTTTGTTTACTGTTGAGGAGCAGGAAAAAAACCCTGAAAAGCAAAAGTAAAGAAAATAAACAAATTTAATTAAAGGAAATGATCAACAGGTCCATACCCAATAAGGTAGGGGTGAAAGTGCCCTAAGAAAGACATTGGTACATTTTGAATTGGTGCTACATTCTTTTAATTAATCAAATAATTTTAGACAGTATGATAGGCAACATGTATTATAAAGTGAGACTACCAAGACAACAAAGATAAACTCGAGCAAAATATGCTGGGCTAAAATGTTTTCCCTCAAAAGGGATTTTTTTCCCCTAAAAAAGAAAAAAAAACCCACTCTGCTTCATTCAGCTTATATACTTACTCTCTCCGTCTCCATCAGTGTCAAACTCATCAATCATAGCCCTCAGCTCTTCATCACTCATGTCTTCTCCTAACTCTCTGGCCACACGCCGCAGGTTCTTCAAGCTGATCTTCCCAGAGTCGTCGTCATCAAACAACTTAAATGCCTTCAGAATTTCTTCTTTTGGATCCTGATCCAATATCCTGTCAGTCACTAAAAGAGAATATACATCCAAATTATTTCTGGCAGTTCTTGGTTGAGCAAGAATGCCTAGTCCAAAGCTAACTGGGCACAATCACTTATCTAATCTCATCTCATTATCTCTAGCCGCTTTATCCTGTTCTACAGGGTCGCAGGCAAGCTGGAGCCTATCCCAGCTGACTACGAGCGAAAGGCGGGGTACACCCTGGACAAGTCGCCAGGTCATCACAGGGCTGACACATAGACACAGACAACCATTCACACTCACATTCACACCTACGGTCAATTTAGAGTCACCAGTTAACCTAACCTGCATGTCTTTGGACTGTGGGGGAAACCAGAGCACCCGGAGGAAACCCACACGGATACGGGGAGAACATGCAAACTCCGCACAGAAAGGCCCTCGCCGGCCCCGGGGCTCGAACCCAGGACCTTCTTGCTGTGAGGCGACAGCGCTAACCACTACACCACCGTGCCGCCCCCACTTATCTAACGTCCCTTGTAAAAAACTATGAAATGGTTCCATGTTGCTGCCCATTTTCATTGTTGAGCTGCTGCTCAAACTGTTTAAACATGCCTTTGGGGACGGTTTTCTTCGTCCTCCTGCAGCAAACAACATTTTAATCAGTTTCTAATCAGCACTGTAACTAGATAGAATATGCAAAAACGATTTACTGTACTGTCCTTGTATACGTGACATTAAAGCAGACCTCCCAAAGTGACCCGCAAAATGATATGCAAACCAACTGACCCACCAAGACATGAAAAAACCTGCATCCAAAAAATATAAAAAGAGTAGTGTCAGTGGTCTGTCAGGATTTACATAAGCTTAAACTTGCTGATAAGTCAGCCCTGTCAATAACTGCCGGATGCCAGCGATTTTGGCATCTATAAATGCTCCATCAAAGAGCAGGGAGACTTGGGACAGTCTGTATTTCTATAAATTAATTTCAACCAATCAGATTTTAGATTACATCAAAAGTTAGATGCTGCCCGTTCGAGTAAGCTACTTCCTTTGGAGCCACGAAGCTGGACACTGCAGTAAGGTATGTACAGTTAAATAGTTTTATCAACAAAAACTTGTATTTTCTACTTCACAATCCCTCTCAATTCTATGATGTAATGCAGTGTTGCTCAACAATTTAACTGGACTGACCAATACATTAATCAGTTTTCAAAATTATAATTAGTTGAAGCTCTATCTACAAGCATTTTCAAATTTCCATCTAAAAACGCAAACAAATCCTTAAAATAAGCGAAGCAGGAAATATTTTAAGCCCAGATTGAGGTACCTACCAACTTCTTTGAACATTTCATAAGTTATTTTTCCAGTGCCTCCTCGGTTGAAGTCTTTTAAGATGGTCATAACATCAGCTTTCTTCACCTCAAAACCAAGGGCTCTCATTGCCACCTGCACAAGTCAGCCAGAAAGTGAGGCAAAGAGAGAGAGATCAGATTTTTTAAACAAATTACTACACACCTCATCATATTTACATCTCAATTGAAAATTGCTGTTCCAAAATGCCTGCTTACTTTATTACAAAAGCTCTGCAAGGACTGTTTTTACAAAATTATGGAAAGTGATGTAGAGGATAAAACTCTTGATCTTATCAAATCTATGCAAACAGGAAACAAACAGAGAATAAGGACTGAAACAAGTTCTCCCAGGAGCATGAAGTGACACATATTTCAAAAAGATCCAGATCTGAGCAAATAAAAAAAAAGTGTATACAGACACCACAAACAATGCCAGCAGAGCAGAACTAGGTCAATATCTGTTATTTAATCATGCATTTTACAAAAAGTCAACCAAATTTTGGAAAAACCTCAAAGACAGTGACCCACTGGCAATAACCAGAGCTAAGCAGACACCCTGATCTCACTAACTAAACCCGAACTAACACCTGGTCAGATCTACAGTGGTGCTTGAAAGTTTGTGAACCCTTTAGAATTTTCTATATTTCTGCATAAATATGACCTAAAACATCATCAGATTTTCACACAAGTCCTAAAAGTAGATAAAGAGAACCCAGTTAAACAAATGAGACAAAAATATTATACTTGGTCATTTATTTATTGAAGAAAATGATCCAATATTACATATCTGTGAGTGGCAAAAGTATGTGAACCTTTGCTTTCAGTATCTGGTGTGACCCCCTTGTGCAGCAATAACTGCAACTAAACGTTTCCGGTAACTGTTGATCAGTCCTGCACACCGGCTTGGAGGAATTTTAGCCCATTCCTCCGTACAGAACAGCTTCAACTCTGGGATGTTGGTGGGTTTCCTCACATGAACTACTCACTTCAGGTCCTTCCACAACATTTCGATTGGATTAAGGTGAGGACTTTGACTTGGCCATTCCAAAACATTAACTTTATTCTTCTTTAACCATTCTTTGGTAGAACGACTTGTGTGCTTAGGGCCGTTGTCTTGCTGCATGACCCACCTTCTCTTGAGATTCAGTTCATGGACAGATGTCCTGACATTTTCCTTTAGAATTCGCTGGTATAATTCAGAATTCATTGTTCCATCAATGATGGCAAGCCATCCTGGCCCAGATGCAGCAAAACAGGCCCAAACCATGATACTACCACCACCATGTTTCACAGATGGGATAAGGTTCTTATGCTGGAATGCAGTGTTTTCCTTTCTCCAAACATAACGCTTCTCATTTAAACCAAAAAGTTCGATTTTGGTCTCATCCATCCACAAAACATTTGTCCAATAGCCTTCTGGCTTGTCCACATGATCTTTAGCAGACTGTAGACAAGCAGCAATGTTCTTTTTGGAGAGCAGTGGCTTTCTCCTTGCAGCCCTGCCATGCACACCATTGTTGTTCAGTGTTTTCCTGGTGGTGGACTCATGAACATTAACATTAGCCAATGTGAGAGAGGCCTTCAGTTGCTTAGAAGTTACCCTGGGGTCCTTTGTGACCTCGCCAACTATTACACACCTTGCTCTTGGAGTAATCTTTGTTGGTCGCCCACTCCTGGGGAGGGTAACAATGGTCTTGAGTTTCCTCCATTTGTACACAGTCTGTCTGTCTGTGGATTGGTGGAGTCCAAACTCTTTAGAGATGGTTTTGTAATGTTTTCCAGCCTGATGAGCATCAGTAACACTTTTTCTGAGGTCCTCAGAAATCTCCTTTGTTCGTGCCATGATACACTTCCACAAACATGTGTTGTGAAGACCAGACTTTGATAGATCCCTGTTCTTTAAATAAAACAGGGTGCCCACTCACACCTGATTGTCATCCCATTGATTGAAAACACCTGACTAATTTCACCTTCAAATTAACTGCTCATCCTAGAGGTTCACATACTTTTGCCACTCTATGTAATATTGGATCATTTTCCTCAATAAATAAATGACCAAGTATAATATTTTTGTCTCATTTGTTTAACTGGGTTCTCTTTATCTACCTTTAGGACTTGTGTGAAAATCCGATGATGTTTTAGGTCATATTTATGCAGAAATATAGAAAATTCTAAAGGGTTCACAAACTTTCAAGCACCACTGTAAATAAAACAAACAGTAATAAATTTCCCACTCAGTGCACAAAATATAAATTAAACACACAAAATAAATTATAACCCATAATTTCAAAATCCAAAATCAGCACCAACATATGTGTTTCCCGCCACAATGCTGTTTCTATTCCTCCCTCCATGTTCACAAATTAAACAGCTCATTAATTGAGCGGCGGCTACAATTAATTGACACCTTTTCAGATTCACCAATAAAAAACTATTTTACAAAGGTGTTTCAGTTACAACAGTTATTACTGGTTAATTAAAATCAACCGGAAGACCCGCCTCACCCTTCGATTTTGTCTATTGGTGGGACATGGTGATTCATTTCCGCCAGTTCGTTCATGTCGGTCAGTTCAGCAAAGAAATTCGTTCGTTCAGTTCGTTCACTCGTTCATTTTGATGACGTCACACCAAAGCGGCACAACAATGGCTGTCGTCCGAAGTTTAGTTCATCTTGAGTGAACGAGAGGCGGCAGAGGTGCCATCCACAATAGATTTTCATACATTACAATGTGCTTGAGAAAAAGATGGAAGAAAAACATTATCCTAGCATTATCTGAAAAAGACTACATAAACAAAGCTCTGAAAGTTAATTAAATGTAGATGAGAATAAAGCTGTTTTTATATTTATTATATTTATTTTAGTAGAGCCATGGTCTGCCGGCTATGCAGTTGTTCTCTCAAACCCATTAAGCAAAAAAAAATATATATATATATTGCTTATTGAACAGCAACACTCATTTCAGAGAATAAACAACTTTACAAGTCATCGTATTCAGCGAACAGTAGCCTGCGATGTCTCTCTGCTGCATTCATGATCATTCATTGTTCTAGTCGTTCACTTCGAAGACTCGTTCAAAAAGAACGGTTCGTTCGTGAACGACACACCACTAGTTGCTATGTGCCCAGCCCAGTATGGCAGCAGGCAGGCTGGCTGCTGGCTGTTCGTTCGTTCGCGAACTGCTGAGCTCGTTCGCTGTGAACTGAAATGTATTGCTGAGTGAGAGCTCTAAATTGTAAACTAAAGACCTGGCATGTGTCAACGCTCTGATAATAGGGCTCAGATAGCCCTTAAAGAAGTAAAGTGGTGCTGCTCTGCACAGATCAAAATGCAAGTTGGACGCCCTTCTGCTACTGAACAGATCCTGCTGATTCGCCAACGACCGAGATTCAGCGACCACCCTGCTGCCAGTGAGCAGAGACTGCTGATTCGCGAACGACCGAGAACGAGAGGCAGCGCGAACTAGTTCTAGTCATTCACTTCGAAGACTCGTTCAAAAAGAACGGTTCGTTCGTGAACGACACACCACTAATTTTGTCATCTGATGACACAGCTCGTTACCTGAGATATAACTTTTTTTTTTTTTTACCACGATCAGCAATTTGAGGAAAACCCGGACATCATCATTATCGCAGGTAAGCATGGTGGAAAGATCATGGATATGTTTTTAACTTATCAAATTCATCGATATTTCATGATATCATCAAAACCTACTGTTTCTTACTGTTTCGTTTGAAAGTCGCCGTTTTGTATCTAAATGCACGTTTGAGAAGTCACATGAGGTGTCGATAATAGTGATCACCTTTCACCGGTGTCCACCATTATCGACACCCTGTGGAATTAAGTGACATTTAATATTTAGATTTAGGCACTGCCTAAAAGCGGAGCTCCCATCTGTTTCTGGGTTGTAGAATTTTCTTATATCATAGCCGGTCTCTTTTGTTTGATTTCTTTACTGGCTAGCACTGGCCACTAGGCGGTGTGCATGACCGGTAATTACTAACACTGGCCACTAGGCGGTGTGCATGACCGGTAATTACTAACACTGGCCACTAGGCGGTGTGCATGACCGGTAATTACTAACACTGGCCACTAGGCGGTGTGTATGACCGGTAATTACTAACACTGGCCACTAGGCGGTGTGTATGACCGGTAATTACTAACACTGGCCACTAGGCGGTGTGTATGACCGGTAATTACTAACACTGGCCACTAGGCGGTGTGTATGACCGGTAATTACTAACACTGGCCACTAGGCGGTGTGTATGACTGGTAATTACTAACACTGGCCACTAGGCGGTGTGTATGACTGGTAATTACTAACACTGGCCACTAGGCGGTGTGTATGACTGGTGGTACACGTACACAGACAAACCACAAAAAATCGACTCGATGGGTTTACCATTTTTTCTTAGGTATGGTGCTCCACTGGAGCTCCGCTATAACTGTTATGGATCGATCTGTGTGTAACATTGTTGAAGCAGATGAAGTACTTTAAAAAAAAAAAAGTGCTGTGATTTATAATATTTTCTGATTCATAATGGAATGTTTATAGAGTATTTGGACTCCTATTGCAATAAACAGAATTAAAGCAGAATTAAATTCCTAGCAAATAAAAAAAATTACATGCTTGAAATATTCAGTTTTCTATTCCATTCAGGAAAAAATAATTTTTTCGTGGTCCAAATCCTGGCAACCGGGTCCGTATCCTATGGTACCGACCCCAGTTACGGACCTCTGGCGACTCGCTCGTTCACAACAACAACAAACATAGTAGCATTTTTTTGTCAACATTTATCTTTTTCATAAAATTTATTTATAAGATTATCAAAAATCTTAAATTTTTGTCAGCATTTCTCAGCATAATAGCATTAATTTTACAGCATGGATAGTGATAACGACAGTCTTCACAGCAAAAGCAAGTTTTACTACCCTGAGGAAGAAGAAATAAAAGAAAACATTTCAGGAGAAAGCTAAAAACCTGTAATTTGCTAACGCTGAGCAAAAACATGGCTGAATCCTGAATGACTCCTATTTGTATAAATAGGGGACTACA
This sequence comes from Neoarius graeffei, assembly GCF_027579695.1. Taxonomy (NCBI): domain Eukaryota; kingdom Metazoa; phylum Chordata; class Actinopteri; order Siluriformes; family Ariidae; genus Neoarius; species Neoarius graeffei. The sequence continues at coordinate 15,302,753 of NC_083593.1, read as the reverse complement.
TAGGGGGCAAAATGTAGTTTTTTTCCTGCCATGGAAGCGCACTTGTATACCGAGGAGGAAGCCATTTGCATTACAGCCGTGAATGAGGATTCAAAATGGCAGCTCGGCTCGGGTTTTCCCTTTCGGGCGCTCTCGTTTTCTGTTAGAATTTGGTGAAGAAAAAAAATATATTATTTACCAGCTTAAGGTCGGTCCGTATGGTGAAATACCGTGACCTCGGCCTTGAATACTGACCTCGAACCAGAGGGCCTCGCTCAGTACTTTCAAGACCTTGGTCACGGTATTTCATGATACGGACCTCCCAGCTGGTAAATAACATACATATATATTTTTGCAGTTTGTTGTAAATATCTACCACAGATTACAATATCAGTAGATATTTTATATTTTGGTTCGAGGAATGAGATGCGACCTTTGACCTGGATTTTCATGTGGTTACAATGTCAGTTGCCTGTTGTTATTTATTGGTAAACTACACAACTAGAAATTAATACAAAACAACAACGAATGATTAACAAAATGTGATTTACAAAAATACTTCAAAAGTGGAACAAAAAGATTTCTGACACAGGTTAAACATTATCAGTTCATTTGTTTACAAACATTACAATTACTTCCTCATTGATGTAAACACTGACCGATATATTTATATAAAAGATATTTTGTACGAAATACAAGACTGTGTAAAACAAATTTAAAATAAAAACTATGTTTTGTTAACTTAATACCACATACCGATTTAAAAAAATTTGTTTTATACATAGTCATTTGGGTGTCTAACTGTAGACAAAGGTGTCGATAATTGTGGAACGGTGCCGATAACTGTGGACAAAGGTGTCGATAATTGTGGAACGGTGCCGATAACTGTGGACAAAGGTGCCGATAACCGTGGACAAAGGTGCCGATAATTGTGGAACAGTGCCGATAACTGTAGACAAAGGTGCCGATAATTTTGGAACGGTGCCGATAACTGTGGACAAAGGTGTCGATAATTGTGGAACGGTGCCGATAACTGTGGACAAAGGTGCCGATAACCGTGGACAAAGGGTGCCGATAACCGTGGACAAAGGGTGCCGATAATTGTGGAACGGTGCCGATAACCGTGGACGAAAGGTGCCAATAATTGTGGACAAAGGTGCCGATAATTGTGGAATGGTGCCGATAACTGTGGACAAAGGGTGCCAATAATTGTGGACAAAGGTGCCGATAACTGTGGAACGGTGCCGATAACTGTGGACAAAGGTGTCGATAATTGTGGAACGGTGCCGATAACCGTGGACAAAGGTGCCGATAATTGTGGAACGGTGCCGATAATTGTGGACAAATGGTGTCGATAATTGAGGAACAGTGTCAATAACTGTGGACAAAGGTGTCGATAACTGTGGACAAAGTGTCAATAAATGTGGACAAAGGTGTCACGTGATCTGATTCGCCAAGTAATTGGGAATCAACTCATTTTTTCCAGTGGAAGTTTGAGTAATTATTCATGCACACTTTACATATTAAAGTCTTTTCTACTTTCGCAACGGCCAAAAGATCGTTAAGGTGTCGATAACTGTAGCCGCCACTCTAGCTAGTACTTAATATATTTACGTTTTTAATCATAGTTTGAAATGATTACCTTTAGTTCATGATAGTCTATTTCTTTATCCTTGTCGGTGTCAAACAGTTCGAATGCTTCTTTAATCTCATTCTTCTGCTCATCCGTTAGTTCTCTCCTCTTTTTTTTATTCTTGTCAGCAGACAGATCGACCCTAAAGGTAACGAGGAAACTTCATTTTTCACCAAACATTATGTTTCGGGTGCAAGTTTGCTTGATACGTTGTTCGACATAATAAGCGTTAATGTTTCAGCTTCGTGAGTTCGTTAAAACATTTGGTTATAACTACAGAAATAGCTTTTAAGCTGACAACAGGAATAAACCCGGTAAAAAGCGAACTGACGCCAAAGCTGATAAGACTGGCCACTTCTATTAAACAGTTTAGTGTCAAGCTGAATGAATAAATGAATGATAAGCTATAGCAACCGCTTCTTAGCCAGCTAGGAAACTGCAATATTACCTTAGCGACAGACTCATTTTGACCATTTGCAACGAATTAAAAAAACAAAACAAAAACAAATCAAAACAGGCAAGCTTAGCCAGATATCTATTCGTGTATGTTGAACAAAATATATCTTAGCGTATTTATATTGCTGTGTTCGAGGAGAAGTGGCAATTTATAATTCCCCGCCTACAACCAGTAAAACCAACCCAAAACACCACCTTAACTTGAAATTTCAACTCGCCATCTTGGGCTGTGTTCCAATCCACGTCTTTCCTGCGAGACAATGGGGGTCGCCATGACACCCGCCTCTCCCGGACGCCGGTCTTTGATTTCCGGTTTATCCAAGTAACAGAAGCTGAGAGACGAGTGAAGCCATCTGGCCGCCATCTTACCACTCACATCGCGTGTATTTGGCTTGTGTTTTAAACCGTCGTATCCGATCAAATTTGTCCCAAGAAGAGTATCTCCTGACTTTTCCCCCCTTTCGTTACCTCTTTTTATTTTCTACACTCTACCCCTATTCCTTACACATCTTTTCGCCCTCCCCTTCACCGCTACTGGTTTTTCCCTTTTCCAATCCAGTCTCTGATCACTTTTTTGAACGTATTTCACCTGACGTCACAGGGTCACGTGACGCCCCGGTGTCCGCCATTTTGAAGGTCAAGCTAGCTAATGTCAACAATATAGTAGCTAGTATGTTACTGTAGCAATGTTTACGTTCAGTCATTTGGATGACTGTTAAAACCTTTCAGTCTCAAGTTTTTCCTTTACTGTATTTACTAGTTTACTGTAATTATGATCCAGCAGCTATTTACATCGGATCCAGTGTAAATAGCTGCCGGAGCGCGCTCCGGCTTGCTCCCCCTCAAATTAAGCAGCACTCTCCGGCTTGCTCCCCCTCAAATTAAGCAGCACGCTCCGGCTTGCTCCCCCTCAAATTAAGCAGCGTGCTCCGGCTTGCTCCCGGAGTGCTCCGGCCGAGGTTCCGGAGCGCGCTCCGGCTTGCTCCCCCTCAAATTAAGCAGCGCGCTCCGGCTTGCTCCCGGAGTGCTCTGGGAGCAAGCCGGAGCGCGCTGCGGCAGCTATTTACACTGGATCCGGTGTAAATAGCTGCCGGATCATAATTACAGTAAACTAGTAAATACAGTAAAGGAAAAACTTGAGACTGAAAGGTTTTAACAGTCATCCAAATGACTGAACGTAAACATTGCTACAGTAACATACTAGCTACTATGTTGTTGACATTGGCTAGTGCTAACAGCTAGCTGCTAGTACACTGCTACAACACAGACACCAACCCTAATAATACAGTTCTTGGTCATTGCCTGGTAACAGCAAATTTATAACGGGCCATGTCTCAACAGACTAAGAAGTTATTTCAATAACATTTAATAACATTTTGTTTACAACAACATCTGGATAATTGGAAGTAAAAATTTATTTAAACAACATACATTTGCATCCATTGCGCTAATCCTGGACAAGTGCATGTAATCAGTGTTTGAGGCGCGCGCATGTGACTGGCGACAAAACATTACTTGTTACATTGGCAGACAATTAAAAAAAAAAATCATCATGGTAAAAGCGATCGAAGTTCTTGCAGTTTCTTCGTCGGATATCTTCAGGGAACTGGTTTCTCTCAAAAATAAAGCGCAGAATATTTTCTACTCGCGCCAGGCCAGGTTTTCCACCCCGTTATGACACGGATTCGCTCATAACACAGTCAGATTCTTTAAATCCCAACTACGGTGTTATAACAGCGCACCACTGTAGTAGAATAATGTTTTTAAAAACAGTTTGAAGAGTGACAGAAAATCAGCTATTTTGGCATTGAAACACATGGGGCCAGGTGGTGCTACACGTTATACTGCAGCCAGCCAGCAGGGGCGCTGTCTTTTTTTTTTTTTTTTTAAGAATAGTCTTAGTATGACCACCACTAAAGAGTCCTCTGAAGCCCATCCATGAAGGATGGGGACTGCTGACGGGACGCTTTACAGTTCAACACACTGCTCACTGAATGAGTTGATCTTGACTGTTTCACAGTGATACAAACTTCAGTTCAGAGTTGGTCACCAACGTTTTTGGGGCCAGTGTTATTATCGAGTCACTCAACCTCAAGTCCGAGTCCAGTCTCGAGTCCCCAGTGTTCAAGTCTGAGTCAAGTCAAAGTCATTTAAAAAAATAAAATAAGATTTAGTCGAATCCGAGAACAAGACTCCAACAAGACGACTCCAACTGCACCATTTTTTTTTTTTGGAGATACTGCAGAAATAAACCCATCACAATGACCAAATTTCAGAGGGAACTAAATTTCACAGCTTTTATGAAATTGGAAGGCTGTCTAGCTTTAAAAGTAATGTTTAATTTATTCATTACTGATGCAATAATTAAGTGCAATCAAAAATTAAGCAAAGTAATCCTTTCATTTATGAGAATATTTCCATGATTAGAGATTTTTCTCAAAAAAAAAAAAAGCACTCGTGTCACTTGAAAAATCAACCTTATGGGCAAACCCCATGAATATCACCATTGAGAACATGTTTATGACATTGTAAGCATTCCCAGACAGTCACCGCCATGTTTGACAAGATATTGTGTTATGAATTTGCTGCACACCATCCAGCTCTATTGCTGATATTCCTTCAAAATCTGGTTTGCAATGACAAGTCTTTGAATTTCGCTGGTCCCCTCATAGATTTCTGTGATGCGGGCATCGCGGTAGTGTCTCTCAGCTGGCATGTCCGTTACATAACCCATTCCCCCCAACACCTGAATGGCCTTCATGTGGAAAAGACAAAGAGAGTTAGACACTTCATTTTCCGTTAAATATTCTATGGGTGAAGTTGTTTCTTACCTGATGAGAAACAAATGTTGCCGCTTCAGATGCAGCCAGTTTGGCCATAGCAGCTTCCTGTAATGAAAGGGGAGAAGGAAATGAGTCTCTCATATCACTTCTGTTGTACTACTGAGCATGTGAATGCAGGCAAAAACTTAAACATATGGATCGGATAAAAGGACCAGCCTTAGAGTAGGGTTTCTTTCCATCTCGCAACAGTGCAGCTTTCCAAGTGAGAAGACGAGCACTTTCTATAGCCACAGCCATGTCTGCCAACTTGAACTGGAGGGGAGATTTATGTTTGAATCAAGTCGTGTTGGAATTTCTATCTATCTATCATGACTATTAGATCCTAAAATTAAGATTTTTTTTTTGTGACTTTCAGTAACATTCGTGTGATGTCAGGAGCAATATACTCCATGTACATACTTTTTTGTAGTGTGTGCATTAATCACTCTATTCGGAACACCTGTACATTCATGCAGTTATCAGATAGCAGCAGCAGCAGCAGCAGCAGAATGCAGCAAAAAACAGATATAGGTCAAGAGCTTCAGTTCATGTTCACATCAGAATGGTGTGTGAGATCTCTGACACTTTGTTGGTACCAGAGGGGCTGGTTTGAGTATTTCATAAACTGCTGATCTCCTGGGAACTTCACACACAACAGTCTCTCGAGTTTACATAGGATGGTGTGGGGAGGGGAGGGCAGGGGGGAGTTAAGTGAGTGACCGGTCTGTGGGTAGAAACACCTTGTTGACAAGAAAGGTCAAAGGAAAATTGCCAGGTGTGGATTTCCCAAAAGCATCTGAACACGAAGAGTCTCTTAACTAAGAGAGAGACAGGGTGTTCATTGTGCTGCTCACGCTACCATTTAACAAGGATTTCGTGGTGCGATGCTTATGGGAAACTCGAGACAGATTGGTTCAAGCTGCCAGGAAGTAACTCCGATAAATCACTCTTTACAACTGTGGTGAGCAGAAAAGCATCTCAGCATGCATAAAATCAGCAAACCTCAGGTGGATGGGCTACAAGAGCAGAAGACCACATCTACAGACTGTTGTGTATTTCCCAGATGAGCAATTTCTGAAATACTCAAAACAGCCTTTCTGGTACAAACATCCATGCCATGGTTGAAGTTACAGAGATCACCCATTATTTTTTTTTATTTTCATTCTAATGTTTGATGACATCAACTTAAAACACTTGATCTCACACGGGTATTAAAACACTTGATCTGTATCTGCATGATTTTTTGCACTGCGCTGTTGTTACATGATTGGCTAATTAGATAAATGTGCATGTGTCCTTAATAAAGTGGGCAGTGAGTGTAGATTGGGTGTCCATTAATAAGCTTTCAGTGGTGGAGTGCGTGATGACCACATAAATAACTGAGCAGTAACTCCATTTTAAGAGAAAAAAAAATTTAAAAATTTAAAAAAAAGTGTATGTAATGCCTTATTGTAATGCTTTAAAATGAATATATCTCATTAGTAACAACCAAAATGAATTAAAGCAGGGGGAAAAATAATTCATTATTTGTTATTTTATCATCAAGCACAAAACTATCGATAAATCGCAGCGTCTGGATCCCGGAAAAAGGCAGCCTTGCCCCAGAGCTAATCTCGCATGACGTCACGCGTGGAACCCCGGTTATCTGGGTCATTTCGGTTCATCTGACTCAGTGCTTGTTTACTCGCTGAAACTGGATATTGTTGGATCTTACAAAAATAACGATGGGAAAACGCTGCGTTGTGTTTGGATGTTCAAATCCATATACAACAGGACAGTTCACGAATTTCTGAGAAATAGGACACTAATCTAAAGCAACAGTGGGTGAGGTTTGTGCAAACGAAGCGGGCGAAAAGAAATCTGCCTACTAATAATAAATCTGATTCATCAAGTGTTCACCACCACCAGAACGACCACATGGGAATTATTGGAGCAAAAAAGAAACCCATTTATTTAATAAATGACATTTGTTCTGACATTTGGACAGTGCGTCAATTCTCCCATTATCACACACAGGATTACGAGCAACATTTACACGCTTGCGACATCCGATATCATCATACCTGATGCACTAACAGGAAGAAAAATGCACGCGCGCAATCATTAAATTATTAACTGAAATGTGTTAAATGCTCTCAGATTGCAATATTGCAAGACTTGATTTGTTTTTAGTTTTGTTCAGGAAAACATGATGAAAGGTAACCACTGTGTTCTGCACCCCTCTCTCTCCATCTCATGCACGCTGCAGAAGAAGACTGTCATGAACTGAGTGAACTTGCAGTTTCTTGTCTTGGGGGCTCGAAAAGATGCCATTTACTCCGGAATATCCTTAATCATCATCTGCCCCTTCATCCGACATATAAGAATCCCAATCACTATCAGAATTCTCTCCAAAACGTGATTCCATATCGAGACCGGTCTCACCATTGCTGCGCACATGAACCAAATCAATACCTGAATTGTTACCCGTGTGACGTCACACACCCCTTCGGGATCTTCCGGTTCAGTCTCGGCAGATTCCATGAAAATCGGCTGATCTTATTGATTTGCCATCAATTTATGGCCTTTTGGATCAGCTCTGATTTGAAAACACATGGTCAATCAACATGATTGTTGCTTTGTACACGGAAATAAAGTGCGGTTTAGGGGCATTATTCACTTTAAAAGACATGTTTTGGCATACCTTATGCCATCATATGCCAAAATGTCTTTTTAAAAAAAAAAGCCTTGTTTTTTAAATTTTTCTTTTTGTCATCAGGATCCTAAGGAAACTGTTCTACTCAAAATAATGTCATTTATTTCCTGTCTTATTTGATGCTTTAACTGTATTTCAGTAAAGTTAACTAGCCAACCTCTTCACCCAGACCAAAACAAATAATGCAGTAAACTATCATGTGATAACATGAATGATTTTAGCTGCAGAACTGAGTCTCATACCAAAACACAGCATGTCCAGTTTTAGTAACGGATTAAAAAAAAAAATTTTTTTAAATAAAAAAAAAAATAGGCTCACTGTACAAGATTTCCATATCATATACTTTATATTTATTTTTACATTTAAAACACAGGGCGGCACGGTGGTGTAGTTATAGCGCTGTCGCCGCACAGCAAGAAGGTCCGGGTTCGAGCCCCGTGGCCGGCGAGGGCCTTTCTGTGCGGAGTTTGCATGTTCTCCCCGTGTCCGTGTGGGTTTCCTCCGGGTGCTCCGGTTTCCCCCACAGTCCAAAGACATGCAGGTTAGGTTAACTGGCGACTCTAAATTGACCGTAGGTGTGAATGTGAGAGTGAATGGTTGTGTGTGTCTATGTGTCGGCCCTGTGATGACCTGGCGACTTGCCCAGGGTGTACCCCGCCTTTCACCCGTAGTCAGCTGGGATAGGCTCCAGCTTGCCTGCGACCCTGTAGAACAGGATAAAGCGGCTAGAGATAATGAGATGAGATTTAAAAACACATACTAGTAAGGTTTTTAGAAATATAACCAGATTTATTTATTTTTTAATTGATGAAACATCTATAAAGAAACGCAGTACAACTATGGATGAAATATCCACTAGAAACAACAGAATTCTATGTTTTTTTTTTTTTTTAAGATTTCAATATCTCATCTCATTATCTCTAGCCGCTTTATCCTTCTACAGGGTCGCAGGCAAGCTGGAGCCTATCCCAGCTGACTACGGGCGAAAGGCGGGGTACACCCTGGACAAGTCGCCAGGTCATCGCAGGGCTGACACAGACAACCATTCACACTCACATTCACACCTACGGTCAATTTAGAGTCACCAGTTAACCTAACCTGCATGTCTTTGGACTGTGGGGGAAACCGGAGCACCCGGAGGAAATCCACGCGGACACGGGGAGAACATGCAAACTCCACACAGAAAGGCCCTCGCCGGCCCCGGGGCTTGAACCCAGGACCTTCTTGCTGTGAGGCGACAGCGCTAACCACTACACCACCGTGCTGCCCCCAGATTTCAATATAAAAATGAAAAATATTGTATAAAAATAAAAAAAATCAACAATATCAGTGCTTTTAGGACACCTACTGTGAGTGAAGCTAATTAAAAGCATTTGAATGTGGTGATGTGTTTGCAGTTTAGCCTGGGCTATACCGCCTTTCTTGAGCTAGTTTGCTTTTCAGATAAGTTCATGAATTTCACGTAAACAAAAGTAATGACTTCTACATTTTGCACAAGTAGGAACAGGTTCTTTTTCAGTCCATTCAAGTTGATGCAGCAGCATTATGTTTCATCTGAAAAGTTTGAGCTGCATGGTATTGAATTATCCCCCAAAAGCATTATGACGACATTCAAAAAAAAAAAAACCTTTGTATTTACTAAACCTGTATTGCTTGCAACTTTGCAATTGGTGCTCCGAAGGCCATCCTCTTCTGTGCATAATCAACTGCACAGTCAATAGCTGCTTGTGCAATCCCAAGAGCCTGAGATGCTATACCAATGCGTCCACTGTCCAGGGTTTGCTGTGAAACAGATTACAAAGGCCACTATTAAAAAGGTCCTCATATTATACAACCACTGTACTGAGCAGTAAGTAATATACATTTAGGTACCACCTAAAAGCAGAGCTCCTGATGAGAGTATAAGCAAAAATATTTCCAAGGGCACAAAATCAACCTGAAAATCAAGAGCATTTGAGGGCAACACTGTTGCCTCACATCAAGAAGGTTCTGGGTTTGAGCCCAGCGGCTGACGGGGGGGCCTTTCTGTGTGAAGTTTGCATGTTCTCCTCATGCCTGTGTGGGTTTCCTCCAAGTGATCCGGTTTCCCTTGTTTTTCACTATTCTGTCGATTTCTTTAACTCGATTTGCATCTTTACGCTCGATCACGGAGGCTGCCATCTTTCAACTCTTTGTTTGAAGCGAACTTGCGTACAGCTATCTAACAAGCACGTTCATTGGTTGTTACAGAGCGATGGGCCAATCACGTACCTCGGAATGACGGAATTACTGAAAGTCGGAACGAATAGGATATGAATGCGGATTTTTGAGCGAAAAATCGGAAAAAATTTTTCAAATTTTGAGGTGAAAAAAATCACATCCCTGTCATTCATGAAATATACATTCACCACTCAAAGAAAAAACTTCATATCTTCGCGTGACCATGTAATATCCTCTATGTATTTGATCTTCATTGAAATTTTTGCCATCTTCCCATTCATATGTCAATGTAATAGTCTTTTTCTTATTGAAATTGTCTCAGTTTTGTTTTACACTGTATTATGTTTGACCACAAAGAGTAAACTTCCTTCATTCTGCACTTTGTCTCCCAATTATTGTGTGTCTGAAAGCCAAGTAATTAAAGGCTTGTGTTTTGGACTGCAGTTACTCTGAATATGGCCCTTAACAGTCACTTGGGAACACACATGGGAACCAAAGTGTGGAGACTGTATGTAAAATGGTTAAAAAGGTCATGTACAATACATAAAGTATTACAGACAGACAAATGCTAGTAAGCAAAGTCTCACCATTGCAATCTTGAAGCCCATCCCACGCTGACCCAATAAGTTTGCCAGTGGGATACGACAGTCCTCCAGAATCAGGTTTGCTGTGGATGAGGCTCGGATTCCAAGCTTATCCTCTTTCTTTCCAAGAGATAGGCCTGGATGAGGCATAGGTACCAGGAAGGCACTGATTCCCTGACAATATCGAGCAAAAGAATATCCACTATGAAAAATAAATGTAAACTAATTACATTTGTATTTGGGGAAAAAAAAAAAAAAAAAGTTTCAAATACTTAAAACCAAATTACAAAATTGGCCACATTGTTTCATTGTGTGACACACAGCTTTGTGTTTTCCGTATTTATCCAACGGTCATCCAGTATACACTCATGGGAAAAAGAAAGCACACCAAAATCGGGTCATACAACAGGACAATGATCCCAAGCACACCAGCAAATCAGTGTCTAAATAGCTAAAGAAAAAACAAAAATCAAGGTGTTGGAATGGCCAAGTTAAAGTCCAGACCTCAACTCCATTGAGATGCAGCGGCAGGATCTTGAGAGCTGTGCATAATTAATCATCACTGAAATGAAGCAACATTAAAGAAGAGTGGGGCATTTTTTTTCCCAAAATGATGCAAGACTGAAACTCCTACAGAAAACGTTTACTTCAAGGTATTGACACTAAAAACCCCACCTGGTTTCTGAATGTTGGTGTACATCTTTGGAAAAAGTACTACATATTGAAATCTGTTGCGTTTCTTCTTCTTGTCACCTGAAAACCACACAATCATCATCTAGGCCCTGATAAATAAAAACAGAGAACTGAAGGAGCGTACACTCCCCCCCCCCATGACTGCTATTTTACTATTTAACCACTTATTCCTCATTCCAGAAATAGCTCACATTGCCGATATAATTCAATCGGAAAAGGGACAAGCTAAATCATTTAATACATCAAAAGTTTCATAGTTGAGCCAGTTGGGCCTAAAACAACCAGAAGATTATCCATTTAATTTTCAAGCAAAAAATGGTGGCAAGGTCAAAACGGTAGTGCACAATAGATCGTACCTTATGTTTTAAACTCTTATCTGTTGTGGCAAAGACAACTGCAGCAGATGCATCCCAGCAGTTGGTGATCCAAGCCTTGGTGCCATTCAGCACCCATTCATCTCCCTCCTGATGTGCCAGCGTGGAGGCAGCACCTGCATCACTTCCATTGCCTTTCAGAACAAATAAACTCGCACATCTGATGATATAGTCGGAGATTTTATATATTTTTAGAGAATAAGCATTTTTTTTTTTGACAAATCATCATCTTTAGTGTTCTGCATGATGGCAGGTATGCTCTAACGGCTTCAGCAATCAAAGTTTCTCAGGAAGAATTACAGTAGGGGTTTCCCGTTGCCTTCTACTGGATTAGTTTTTTTTTTTGGACAAATATATATGTATTGATTTTCTTGAATTCAAGTACAAAATAGACACTCTTAAGGACATCACATTCAGTAATACACAAAACAGTACATTAAATTTCTGACAACTATAGATTTTCAGAATAATACAAAACAAATAACAAAAAGCCCCAAAATTCATTAAGGTGACCTAATTAGCAGCCCATTAGCAAAAACTTGACAATACAATGACCAAGTGTTGTACAGTATGACTAGTTCTTTCAAACAAAACAATCAGAACTGAAATCCAGTGAGAACAGAGGGAGGAGATGCAATTTAACTGAAGAAAAAAAAAAAAAATCAACAAAGTTGCAAACAAATTGTTTACAACAGGAAAATCAACAAACCAATGACCAAGTTTTGTTCCTCATGGGAAGATCTACCCAAAACATCAGCTAGAACTGGAATCAGATGAGAAATGAGATAAAATTCTAGTGAGAGGCCTGGAAAATTCGTCACTTTGGCCTAATTACTAAGTCGGTAGCAAAAAATTTGACAACAAAACCAAATCTTGTGCCGAGTGAGGAGTTCTTTCAAACAAAACAATCGGAATGGAAACCCGTGGAGAACTGACAGAGGAGATACGATTTAACTGAATTGTGGACAACAATGGACGCCACGCCATGGCAATAGCTCATCGGCCTTATGGCCAGATGGGCTAATTAGTACAATTTCGCTTTTCCTATGAACATTTATTTCTAAATGTTGCTTTCTTCATTCATTCATTTTCAGTTTAACCTGGTTAGCACCTTGGCAGGTATGGAACTTCGTCCAGAAACACTGGATGAAGGTGGAACTCTACACCAGTCCATTGCCAGGTGCACTGCACATATACATTATTACATTAAGTCAAGTTTATTTTTATAGCGCTTTTAACAATAGACATTGTCGCAAAGCAGCTTTACAGAATTTGAACGACTTTAAACATGAGCTAATTTTATCCCTAATCTATCCCCAATGAGCAAGCCAGTGGTGACAGTGGCAAGGAAAAACTCCCTCAGATGACATGAGGAAGAAACCTTGAGAGGAACCAGACTCAAAAGGGAACCCATCCTCATTTGGGTGATAACAGACAATGTGATAACATTAACAGTTTTAACATGAAGGCAGTTTCGTTGATGTTATAACTCTTCATTGATGGAAACATGAGTGCAAAATTGTTCATGACAACTGCAGTCCTAAACATGAATGACCTAGTTGGAATTTCACGTACCCAGTTGACCTAGCAGCACATACTGCCTCCTCCCCTTTCTACTATTACTACGGTGAAGAACAAGTACTTCTACAGCACATAGCTAGAAAATAGGGAACAGTGGCACACTCAAATTCACCTACTCATTTTGTGATATCAAATCCATCAAGGCACCTAGAAATACTGGGAGTATCAATGCAGTAAGTGAACACCTCATGATACACAAATGACATTCTCCATTAGGACGTTTTATAAAAAGTATAGAAAGACAGAAATATGTACCTGGCTCACTCAAAGCAAAGCAGCCGACTTTTTCCCCAGTGGTAAAGGGAGGTATCCACTGCTGCTTTAGGTCTTCTGTGCCAAACTTCAGAATAGGGCCCAGATATAATGACTGAAACACAGTTAAAATTACAGATTGTTACAGTCGATGCAATTTTATAAATTTGCACCAGACGGTGCAGGCTTTCATGCTGGAAGTGAAATTTCTAATTTATTTGTTAAATATCTTTATTTAAAAAAAATAAAAAACTAGATAGAACTCGATGGGGATGCCTCCACCCAGTAGACTACACGCCTTATTAAGTTGTGATTTGGAGATGGACATTTGACCTCACAGTAATCTTGACCTGGTGAAATTACTTGTATTAGCCTTGGAGATATTGTGTTCACAAGGTTTTTGGACAGACATTTGACCTCACAGTGACCTTGACCTTAGACCTTTTGATCTCAAAATCTAATCAGTTTATCTTTGTCCCCAAATGCACAAATGGTGAAAGCTTGGTGAAATTCCTTTCATCTGCCTTGGAGATATTGTGTTCACAAGGCTTTCAGACAGACATTTGACCTCACAGTGACCTTGGCCTTCGACCTTTTGATCTCAAAATCTAATCAGTTCATGTTTGTCCCAAAGTGCACATATGATGAAAGTTTGGTGAAATTCCTTTCATTAGCCTTTGAGATATCGCGTTCGCAAGGTTTCGGGACGGACACACGCACGGACAGACGGACAACCCGAAAACATAATGCCTCCTGCACCTTATGGCGGCGGAGGCATAAAAATTAATTAGCATACATATTTCATTAGCTTATACTGCTGGACAAGAGAGAACAGCGTATCAATAGTATGTTTGTGTTTAATCAGAGGGGAACCGTCAGGGCCTTCTACGCGTTCAGAGAAGGCCCAACCATATCAGCATTTCAAAGGTTACATTTAATTTCTTTCATTCCTTCATAATTTCATTATAATTATTCTCTTCTAATTTGGCCTCATTTTCTGTCAAATTTGCTTCAGAAATGGAAGGATTACTGTCCTGAAAACATTAACATCGAGTTATCCAATGAGGGTTTTTTGTTTGTTTGTTGTCTCTAGGCAGAGAAGAGTCTAGAGCTGGCTCACTCATTGGTGAGGACTTCATTACCAGGACAGAAGGCCATGGCAGTGTACATTTATGTAGAAAGTGACAGATGAATTAACCAATCAGATTTTGACTTCTAGTGGGAGGAACCAAAAATATATCACCCTAGGCCTTGTCAAAGGCCAACACGAGCTTAACCGCGAGTCGGCGCCATCAGCGCAGCAGTGAACCAACCTTCCAGCCAGAGTACCGTTCATCAGTAGTTTTAGCAAATGCTAATAAAAGCGGTCAAGCCAGTACTATCGAGAGCAAGTAGCACAGGTTAACAGAGAAACTAACATCTGTCTCCAGATTCTTCTTCCACACATGCTCACCACAGTATTTTTCACTTCAACTGAAGTATTCATTCCCCTACGTAATTTACTTAGTTACTTTTAAAATCAACATCGACAGCTACACACAATGGAGTTACCCGGCAGCCTGCCGTTAATCCCTTGCAAAATCCTTTGCCCTGTTGCTTTTCTGGCATGTCTGGCTAAGCTGTTTTGGCCGAGCTGAAGTTCCAGCGCTAATAGTAATGGTTCACCAACTGTGTTTAATATTATTGCTTCCAATAAAAGTAAACTTAGTGTAATTTTGATGCAACACATTTATATAAAAACACTAATGGCCTCATCATGTTCATGTAAACAGTACAATACAATATCTAAAATAGAGATTAATATTAAAAGATCAGATTCAAAACAAAATTAAAGAAAATTTCAAAATGTGGAACACCTGGCCTTTAGCCCAATCATGTTAGTTGGCATATATACAGCATTTATCTGACAAACTATTTTTCTTTTTCTGGGAAAAAGAACATACTCATTCTATCTTTGAACTGAAGCAGAAACAGTTCCAAGAAACCTCACCTCTATTTTTAACAAAATATTAGCAAATATTGTAAACGTTTTGGGATCTGAGGAGACCAATTGCTGTAGTTTTGAAAGAGAAATGTTGTCCCATTCTTGCCTAATATACAATTTCAGTTGCTCAGCAGTTCGGGGTCTCCTTTGTCGTATTTTGTACTTCATAATGCACCAAATGTTTTAAATGGGAGACAGGTCTGGACTGCAGGCAGGCCAGTTTAGCACCTGGACATGCTTGCTATGGAGCCATGCAGTTTTAATATGTGCAGAAAGCAGTTTGGCATTGTCTTGGTAAAAGAAGGAAGGCCTTCCCTGAAAAAGATTGTCTGGATGGCAGCATATTGCTCTTAAATGTGTGTGTGTATATATGTGTATATAAAAAAAAAAAATCTCCTTCTCACCCCCGGCGGGGGGGTGGTATCCATGTCATCCTCAAGCTCGGGTCCTCTACCAGAGGCCTGGGAGTTTGAGGGTTCTGCGCAGTATCTTCGATGTTCCTAGGACTGCGCTCTTCTGGACTGAGGCTTCAGATGTTGTTCCTGGGATTTGCTGGAGCCACTCTCCCAGTTTGGGGGTTACTGCCCCAAGTGCCCCCACTACCACGGGGACCACGCAACCCTTGACCTTCCACATCCGTTCCAGCTGCTCTTTCAACCCTTGATACTTCTCAAGTTTCTCATGTTCCTTCTTCCTGATGTTGGCGTCAGCTGGGATCGCCACATCTATCACCACCACCCTCTTCTGTTCTTTGTCCACCACCACTATGTCCGGTTGGTTAGCCAGGATCTGTTTGTCAGTCTGGAAGCTGAAGTCCCACAGAATCTTGGCCCTGTTGTTCTCAGCCACCTTCTGTGGTATGGCCCATTGGGACTTGGGTACTTCTATTCCATACTGGTTGCAGATGTTCCTGTATACTATCCCAGCCACTTGGTTGTGCCTCTCCATGTACGCTGATCCAGCTAGCATCTTACACCCTGCTACTATGTGCTGGACTGTTTCA
This sequence comes from Neoarius graeffei, assembly GCF_027579695.1. Classification (NCBI taxonomy): domain Eukaryota; kingdom Metazoa; phylum Chordata; class Actinopteri; order Siluriformes; family Ariidae; genus Neoarius; species Neoarius graeffei. The sequence goes on along the minus strand of NC_083593.1, from coordinate 15,286,498 downwards.
GGGGCTTCTTTGCACAGTCTGCATCTTGGGTCTGATCTACTCTGGTAGATCCTGGCCTCTATGGCTCTTGTGCTTATGGCCTGTTCTTGTGCTGCCATGATTAATGCCTCTGTGCTGTCTGTCAGTCCTGCATTATCCAGCCACTGGTAGGATTTCTTGATATCAGCCACTTCCTCTATCTGACGGTGGTACATGCCATGTAGGGGTTTGTCTCTCCAGGTTGTCTGTTCCTCCTCCTCCTCTGCACTCTCATCAGGGTTCTGCTGCCTGAGACATTCACTTAGCAGTTCATCCTTTGGGGCCATCTTTCTGATGTATTCTCGGATTTTCGATGTTTCATCCTGGACCGTGGTCTTGACGCTCACTAGCCCTCGGCCTCCCTCTTTCCGCTTAGTGTATAGTCTCAGGGTGCTGGACTTGGGGTGGAACCCTCCATGCATGGTGAGGAGCTTTCTAGTCTTGATATCTGTGGCTTCTATCTCCTCCTTTGGCCAGTTTATGATACCAGCGGGGTATCTGATGACTGGTAGTGCGTACATGTTGATGGCTCGGACCTTGTTTTTACCATTCAGCTGACTTTTCAGGACCTGCCTTACTCTCTGGAGGTATTTGGCTGTGGTTGACTTCCTTGTGGCCTCTTCATGGTTTCCATTAGCCTGTGGGATGCCAAGGTACTTGTAGCTGTCTTGGATATCACCTATGTTGCCCTCTGGTAGGTCAATCCCTTCAGTCCGGATCATCTTGCCTCTCTTTGAGACCATCCGGCCACACTTGTCCAATCCGAATGACATCCCTATGTCATCACTGTAGATCCGGGTGGTGTGGATCAGCGAGTCTATTTCTCGCTCGTTCCTGGCATACAGCTTGATGTCATCCATGTAGAGCAGGTGGCTGATTGTTGCCCCACTACGGAATCGGTACCCGTAGCCGCTCTTCGTGATGATCTGACTGAGGGGGTTCAGGCCTATGCAGAACAGCAGTGGTGATAGCGCATCTCCTTGGTATATGCCGCACTTGATGTTGACTTGGGCAATGGGTTTTGAGTTGGCCTCTAGGGTTGTCTTCCACATTTCCATTGAGTTCTGTATGAAGGTCCTTAGGTTCCTGTTGATCTTATACAGTTCCAGACATTCCAGTATCCATGTGTGTGGCATTGAGTCGTAGGCTTTCTTGTAGTCAATCCAGGCAGTGCACAGGTTGGTCTGTCTCTTCTTACAGTCTCGGGCGACTGTTCTATCGGCCAGTAGCTGGTGCTTGGCTCCTCTGGTGTTACTGCCAATTCCTTTCTGTGCCTCGCTCATGTATTGAGCCACATGCTTAATCATTTTTGCCACAATGATGCCCGACAGGGCCTTCCATGTTGTGCAGAGACAGGTAATTGGCCGGTAGTTGGATGGGATGGGTCCCTTCTGGGGGTCCTTCATGATTAGGACTGTCCTGCCTTGGGTTAGCCATTCTGGGTGGGTTCCATCCCTCAGCAGCTGGTTCATCTGTGCTGCTAGGCGTTCATGGAGTGCAGTTAGCTTCTTCAGCCAGTACGTATGGATCATATCGGGGCCTGGTGCTGTCCAGCTCTTCATCTTTGACACTCTTTCTTGGACGTCTGCCATTGAGATGGTTACTGGTTCTTGTTCTGGGAGGTTGCTGTGGTCAGCTCTTAGGTCCACTAACCATTGGGCATCGGTGTTGTGTGATGCCTTTCTTTCCCATATGTCTTTCCAGTATTTTTCCACCTCAGCTCTTGGTGGGTCTGACCGGTTGTTGTTCCCCTGCCATTGAGAGTACACCTTGGCTGGTTCAGTGGAGAACAGCTTGTTTATTCTCCTGGCCTCTCCTTCCTTGGTGTATCTCCTCAACCGGGTGGCCAGAGCTGTTAGTCGCTGTTTGGCAGTTTCGAGTGCCTCTGGTATGGAGAGTGAGTTGTACTTCCTGGGCGCCCCTTTATTCACCATGTTCCCTTTCTGTAGTTCAGCTAGCTGGCTAACTTCTCTCCTTGCTGCCTTTATCTTGGCCTCTAATCGTCTCTTCCATGGTGGATACTGTTTGTTATGTCCCGAGCCCACCTTGTGTCCAAGCATCTCCATGATTACTGTTGCTGTACTGTGTATCAGCTTGTTGGTTTCAGTGATGGTTCTTGTGGAGATTGTCTTCAGAGCAGCATTCACATCTACTAGTAGATCTTCTGAAGGTACTTGGCAACTCAGCTTCGGTATTCGTCGGGGGCTCCAGGTTTCCAGTTGGGTCACGATCTTCCTTCTCAGGAAGCTCAGCAGCTCTTGTGTTGAGGCTGTTAGCTGTTGGGGCTTGGTACCCAATCTCTGGTTGTGGGGATGATGACATCTCCCCGCTGACCTGTCTTCCTGGCTCCCCCTTGCCGTAGCATCGTTGTTGTATTTCATTAATCTCTAGTTGTGATAGCAGATTTCAATTATGGATGTTGGAACACTGGCTAATAGCTGTTTCTTTGTTAGCCTTGATTGTGGGTTTCGAAGTATCCAATGGGCCCACATTCTCTGCATGTATCCCCTCTCTCTGGGATTGCTTGTATAGTAGCATTCCAGCAAATCCGTATTTTCTGTCCTCGTCCATCGATGTCTTGTTCCTGTAGCCCATTTCTCATCAGTTTGCCCTGGTTCCCTTGCAACTGACGCAGACCTTGTTGACCCGGGCGACGTCTGAGCCGGTATGACTCTTTCAGTTATGTTTTCACTCATTCCTGAGGTAGGCTGATATATCATGAGGGGTTTTTGCCTAAGGACCCTTACTGGATGATGTTTTGCCCCGACCGGGATTCGAACCCCGATCTCCTGCGTCGTAGTCAGTGAGCATTACCACTGTACTATCCAGCTGAGATATATTATATATATATATGTGTGTGTGTGTGTGTGTATATATATATCTCATTCAGCATTAATGATACCTTCCCAGATGTACAAGCTACCCATGTCATGTGCACTAATGCACCCTCATACCATCACAGATGCTGGCTTTTGAACTGTGCACTGATAAGCCGGATGGTCCCTCTCCTCTTTCACCTGGAGGACATGGTGTCCATAATTTTTAAAATAAAAATTTCTACTTTTGATTTGTCAGACGTTGGGACAGTTTTCCACTTGGCTTCAGTCCATCGTAAAAGAGCTCGGACCCAGAGGTGGTGGCGGTGTTTCTGAATATTGTTTATATCTGGTTTTAAGTTGCATTTATGGATGCAGTAATGAACCGTTTTCACAGACGATGGTTTTCTGAAATGTTCCTGAGCCCATACAGTGATTTCCACTACAGACGTCTGTCTGCTTTTAATGCAGTGTCTCCTGAGGGCCTGAAAATCACAAGCATCCAATGCCAGTTTTCAGCCTTGTCTCTTGCATACAGAGATTTCTCCAGATTCTCTGAATCTTTTAATTTATGTCCCATAGATGATGTGATCCCCAAATTCTTTGCAATTTTACATTGAGGAACATTATTCTTAAATTGTTGCCCTGTTTGCCCACACAGTCTTTCACAGAGCAGTGAACCCCTCCTCATCTTTACTTCTGAGAGACTCCGCCTCTCTGGAATGCTCTTTTTTTTTTTTTATACCCAATCATGTTACTGACCTGTTGTCAATTAACCAAAATGGGTGGGGTTTTTTTTAAGCATTACACAATTTTTTTTTCAGTCTTCTGTTGCTCTTGTTCCAACTTTTGTAAAATGTGTTGTTGACATCAAATTCAAAATGACTATTTTTCAAAAAGAATAAAATTTCTCAGTTTCAACATTTGATGTGATGCCTTTGGACTATTTTCAATGAAACAGCCTATAAGGTTTCCATGATATGCACACGTACAAAGATTTGCAAGTTTGTAAAGAAAGAAAGAGAGAGAGGATATGTATGGATACAGATATGACAAACAGATAATCAACCTAATTTGGAAAAATGTTTTGGCACCTTGACACTAGGCCAATGGCTTCCAAACATTTTTCAGTCTGACTCACATTATTGACACTGACAATGACCCCAGTGGATGCACAGCCTCTGCTTATCTCTTCAACAGCCAGGCTATAGGCCAAATAATCCATTCCAGCTCCCCCAAGATTTTCTGGTACCTCCATGGCCATCACACCCATTGCTCCAAGTTCCTGAATCTGCAAACCATTATAAATGAAGCATACATTAGAAGAATAACATGCAGAAATGTGACCAGATTTGCTTCGCCAATAGCACCACTAATTATAAGCAAAAACAGAAAAACAACCTAACCCATCTAAATTACAGAAACACCGATCAGCCATAACATTAAAACTACCTGCCTAAGATTGTGTGGGTCCCCCTTGGACTGCCAAAAGTCCTCTGAAGGTGGGCTGTGGTATCTGGCTCCAAGACATTAGCAGGATCAGATTAGAACAAATACTTTAATAATCCCGATGGGAAATTGAGTACATCTGCAGTTACTCACACTCAAGTAGAGAAAAGAAATTGCAAAATTAAACAGATGTCAAATGTAATAGAAATATGAAAATTGCATTATGTTTGATCGGTTGTGTACATAATTCTCTCATAAAAGGATAGTGTGTATAGCAGTGTAGAAATTATTGTATAGTTATGATGGTTAAATGCAGCAGAGTTATTACACACTGAATTATTGCACATTTTCAGTAATTAACTCAAATTATGATTATTGCACATAAATCAGCCACATGGAAGGAAAATAGCCATGTAGATGGACTAAAGAAAGTTATTGCACAGTTATTGTTACAATTATTGCACAAAAGTAGTACAGTGGTGACTATGGTACATAGAAGTTATTACAAAAATATTGCACATTGAGTGAGGTAATGAATAGTTACTGTATAGTATGTAAATTCTTGAACCTAGGTACAATGTAGGGCGGCACGGTGGTGTAGTGGTTAGCGCTGTCGCCTCACAGCAAGAAGGTCCTGGGTTCGAGCCCCGGGGCCAGCGAGGGCCTTTCTGTGTGGAGTTTGCATGTTCTCCCCGTGTCCGCGTGGGTTTCCTCCGGGTGCTCCGGTTTCCCCCACAGTCCAAAGACATGCAGGTTAGGTTAACTGGTGACTCTAAATTGACCGTAGGTGTGAATGTGAGTGTGAATGGTTGTCTGTGTCTATGTGTCAGCCCTGTGATGACCTGGCGACTTGTCCAGGGTGTACCCCGCCTTTCGCCCGTAGTCAGCTGGGATAGGCTCCAGCTTGCCTGCAACCCTGTAGAAGGATAAAGCGGCTAGAGATAATGAGATGAGATACAATGTAGATGGATGTAGTACAATGGGATTATGACACGGGTGCAGCATTGAATAGTCCATTGTCTACTGAGTATCTGAGTCTCTGAGGGAGGAGGAGGAAGAAAAGTTTAATGGCCACAAGTAGGAATGACCTTCTGTGGTGCATCTTGGGGAAATGAGTCTTTCATTGAAAGTACTCCTTTGATTGGCCAGCATGTTATGGAGTGGGTGGGAGACATTGTCCAAGACAATACACAGTTTAGCCAGCATCTTCCTCTCAGACACTGCCTTCAGAGAGTCCAGCTCCACTCCCACAATGTCACTGGCCTAGCAGTCAGAGTATTTCTGAAGATAGCAGGGTTCTGTCTGACTAAGTCCATGGTGTAGTGGATGGACAGGAAGGGAGGGAGGACTGTCCCCTGTGGTGCCCCAACCTGTGGTGCCCCAACCTGTGGTGATCCTTTCAGTCCTGAAAGTCGTGAGGTGGGGTCTCCATGAATTGGACTTGTTTGCACATCCCACAGATGTGATCAGCTTGAGATCTGGGAAATCTGGAAGTCAGGTCAACACCGTGAACTACAACCCCGATTCCAAAAAAGTTGGGACAAAGTACAAATTGTAAATAAAAACAGAATGCAATAATTTACAAATCTCAAAAACTGATATTGTATTCACAATAGAACATAGACAGCATATCAAATGTCGAAAGTGAGACATTTTGAAATTTCATGCCAAATATTGGCTCATTTGAAATTTCATGACAGCAACACATCTCAAAAAAGTTGGGATAGGGGCAATAATGGCCCTTTTCCACTACCCTTTTTCAGCTCACTTCAGCCCGACACGGCTCACGTTTCGACTACCAAAAAACAGCACGACTCAGCTCACTTCAGCCCTGCTTAGCACCCAAAACTCGCACGGTTTTGGAGTGGGGCTGAAGCGAGCCAAACCGAGCTGAGTGAGGCTGGGGGCGTGAGCAGACACTCCCCTGTGCACTGATTGGTGAGGAGGAGTGTCCTCACATGCCCACACACGCCCCGCGAGCACGCTGGGATCTGTAAACACCGTAAACCCGGAAGAAGGAGAATTACGAATTACGAGAATTATGAAGCCTTATGCGCCTCGCCTCATCTATACGCTCTTGCCAGTATCTGTTGGCGTTGTCGGTGACAACAAGCCACAGCACCAAGATCAACAACACTAATGACTCCATGTCCTCCATGTTTATTGTTTACTATCCGGGTTGTGAGACTACCGCTTAAAAGGTCACTGATGTCACTGTTTGCGCCGCCTAACGACATCACCTGATGTCCACCCACTTTTGCTAACTCCACCCAATGTGTCCACCCACTTCCAGCCAGCACGGTTCAGCGCGGTTGTAGTCGAAATGCAACTCCAACAGCCCCGCTCAGCTCCACTCAGCCCAACTCAGCACGGCACGACTCAGCCGCGTTGGTAGTGGAAAAGCGGCATAAGAGGCTGGAAAAGTTAAAGGTACAAAAAAGGAACAACTGGAGGACCAAATTGCAACTCATTAGGTCAATTGGCAATAGGTCATTAACATGACTGGGTATAAAAAGAGCATCTTGGAGTGGCAGCGGCTCTTAGAAGTAAAGATGGGAAGATGATCACCAATCCTCCTAATTCTGCACCGACAAATAGTGGAGCAATATCAGAAAGGAGTTTGACAGTGTAAAATTGCAAAGAGTTTGAACATATCATCTACAGTGCATAATATCATCAAAAGATTCAGAGAACCTGGAAGAATCTCTGTGTGAAAGGGTCAAGGCTGGAAAACCATACTGGGTGCCCGTGATCTTCGGGCCCTTAGATGGCACTGCATCACATACAGGCATGCTTCTGTATTGGAAATCACAAAATGGGCTCAGGAATATTTCCAGAGAACATTATCTGTGAACACAATTCACCGTGCCATCTGCCGTTGCCAGCTAAAACTCTATAGTTCAAAGAAGAAGCCATGTCTAAACATGATCCAGAAGCGCAGATGTCTTCTCTGGGCCAAGGCTCATTTAAAATGGACTGTGGCAAAGTGGAAAACTGTTCTGTAGTCAGACGAATCAAAATTTGAAGTTCTTTATGGAAATCAGGGACGCTGTGTCATTCGGACTAAAGAGGAGAAGGACGACCCAAGTTGTCATCAGCGTTCAGTTCAGAAGCCTGCATCTCTGATGGTATGGGGTTGCATTAGTGCATGTGGCATAAGCAGCTTACACATCTGGAAAGACACCATCAATGCTGAAAGGTATATCCAGGTTCTAGTGCAACATATCCTCCCATCTAGACGACATCTCTTTCAGGGAAGACCTTGCATTTTCCAACATGACAATGCCAAACCACATACTGCATCAATTACAGCATCATGGCTGCATAGAAGGGTCCAGGTACTGAACTGGCCAGCCTGCAGTCCAGATCTTTCACCCATAGAAAACATTTGGTGCACCATAAAACGGAAGATACAACAAAAAAGACCCAAGACAGTTGAGCAACTAGAATCCTACATTAGACAAGAATGGGGTAATATTCCTATCCCTAAACTTGAGCAACTTGTCTCCTCAGTCCCCAGATGTTTACAGACTGTTGTAAAGAGAAAAGGGGATGTCTCACAGTGGTAAACATGGCCTTGTCCCAACTTTGAGATGTGTTGTCATGAAATTTAAATTCACCTAATTTTTCTCTTTAAATGATAAATGTTTAAACTGAGAAAATGTATGTCATCTATGTTCTATTCTGAATAAAATATGGAATTTTGAAACTTCCACATCATTGCATTCCATTTTTATTTACAATTTGTACTTTGTCCCCACTTTTTTGGAATCGGGGTTGTATTTACCATGTTCCTCAAACCATTCCTGAGCAATTTTGCAATATGGCAGGGCGCATCATCCTGCTGAGAAAGAGGCCGCTCAGATTACAGAATACTTCAGGGTGAAAAATTGACTTTAGTGCTTGGTCACCACTCGGGCCAGTATCTCTGAATTCTTAGTGGCCCAGGCCAAAATAAAGTGGCCCTTAAACTTCCTCTAGTCTAACACAATTTAACCATTTTTACTTGAATAACACCCCACAATGTTGAACTTAATCCCTCAGAAGAGGATCAATCAACAATATTAATGCAATATATAATTATTTAGATATTGTTGATTATTCAAACATTAGTTATTTAGCTGATGTTTTTATTCAAAGTGACGAACAATAAGTGCATGTTGCCTCGGTCGCCAAGAGAATCCAAGAGTGACCAGTGCTGAAGTACTAGCATAAACAAACAGCCTACAAATACCATCCGATATCTGGAAGGATCAGGATAGTTAAGAAATTGAAGAAGCTTGGACAAATACATAGACAAGGAGTTATTCAAGTATGGTATGTTTGTTTCCAAAGTTTGACAGCATTTGTATCTGCATTAAAATGGTTAGCCTATGCTTCTTTGACCTCGCTTTTGCTTCTTAAGCCGATACAAGAGATATCACAGTCCAGTAGGCTGCTAGAGTTCTATTAGATGAGATTGAGGTGTTTATGATTATAGTTATTGTATTTGGCAGACACTTTTGTCCAAAGTGACGTCCAATATATAAAAAACACTACATTATTAGTAATTCAATACAAAAATCGCTCTACTCAGACATAGCTGCTGCATGACTTCCCTTTTTTTTGATCTGGCTAGGCTCAACCTCAGCCTTTAAGCAAACAAACTCACCCTCTCTTTTACACATAACTTTGCCAATTTTATTACTGTGTAGATAATTGTATGCCTCCGTACTTTTGTAGTTCCTTAGCACCTCACCATCAACACCCTCACTAAGAATAAAATAATTGACCATGTCAACACAGCGGATGCTGGGCCACAATTTCATGTCGTCTATCCATTCCGTGAGGGTAGACAGATGGGGCACTTTGTATTATCCCCAAAGCACATGAGAAAATCAGACCCATGTAACCATCTTTTAGTCAGCTTCGATCTTACCTACCTAGCAGTTAGCATTAGCTACAAACCTCAACACAGTGGCACGGAAGAAAGATACCAGCTTCCGCTATGATGCAGTAATGAATCACGGGAAAGGTCAGAGTTTGGGAAAGTTGTAGATATCATGAATGCATCTGAAAACTCACAAATGGCTTTGAATTTTGCACTTTAGAACTAGAGTTGAGGAAAAGAAAGCAAAGAAAATAAAAAAAAAAAAAAAAAAAAAAAAAAAGGGGGGGGGGGGGGGGGGTACTCCAAAGGAAGGAACATTTTTATTGTAAAAATTTTTTCGTACTTCTCAAATCGTAGTTGCACTTCGGGCAATCAAATCTCAACTTTTCATGGCCTTGGTCAGTTTTTAATCGCCACTGGCAACCGTACGACTGCCAAGTTTCAACCCCAACACTGTTGCCATGAAAGGGTGTACTTGGTCTGCAACAATGATGTCAAGAATAACATTCACATGAATGCCATGACCCAAGTTTTCCCAGTTGAACACTGCCCAGAGCATCACATTGCCTCCACCAGCAGCCCCTCTTTCTCACAATGCATCCTGGTGCCATTTCTTCCTCAGGTAAGTGACACCACAAGCACCCAGCCATCCACACGACATGAAAGAAAATATACTTCATTGGAACAATCCACCTTCTTCCAATGCTCCATGGTCCAGTTCTGATGCTCACATACCCATTGTAGGCACTTTTGATGGGCAGGGCATTCAGATCTGTAGCTACACAGTCCCATATACAGCACACTTAGTGTGCTCCGGGTGCTCCAGTTTCCCCCCACAGTTCAAAGACATGCAGATTAGGCTAATTGGTAACTAGACTGCAATGTGTGTTCTGACATATCATAGCCAGCATTAATTTTTTTTTTTAGATAATAGCCAGCAATTTGTGGCATAGTAGCACTTCTTTAGGCTCAGAACAGACAGACTAGCCTTTGCTCCCCACAAGCATCAATGAGTCTTGAACACTCATGTTATGCTGGAATGCTGGTACCCAAGGTTTCCATGTGAAACGTTACTTTGACACATTCCACCTACCAAAATATTGCTGCAGAACAAAAATGCACCCCTTCATAGCAACGATATTCTCTAATGGCAGTGGCCTCTTTCAGCAGAATGTATCCAGCCACACTGCAAAAATTGTTCAGGAATGGCTTGAAGAATGTGACAAAATGTTCAAAAAGTGTTGACCTCCACATTCCTTGATCGAGCATCTGTGGAATGTATTGGAAAACCAAGCCCAATCCATGGAGGCCCCACCTCACAATTTACAGGACAAAAAGGCTCTGCTGCTCACATCTTGGTGCCAGACACCACAGAACACCTTCAGAGGTCTGATGGAGACCATGCCTCAATAGCACAAGGGGGACCTACACAATATTACGCAGATGGTTTTAAATGTTATGGCTGATTGGCGGCACGGTGGCGTAGTGGTTAGCGCGGTCGCCTCACAGGAAGGTGGTCCTGGGTTCAAGCCCAGTGGCCAGCAAGGGCCTTTCTGTGTGGAGTTTGCATGTTCTCCCTGTGTCTGCATGGGTTTCCTCCGGGTGCTCCAGTTTCCCCCCACAGTTCAAAGACATGCAGATTAGGCTAATTGGTAACTAAATTGACCGTAGGTGTGAATGGTTGTTTGTCCCTGTGTGTCAGCCCTGCGATAACCTGGTGACTGGTCCAGGGTGTACCCCATTTCTTGCCCATAGGCTCCAGCTTGCCTGCGACCCTGTAGAACAGGATAAGCAGCTACAGATAATGGATGGATGGTGGTGTAGTGGTTAGCACTGTCACCTCACAGCAAGAAGGTCCGGGTTCGAGCCCCATGGCTGGCGAAGGCCTTTCTGTACGGAGTTTGTATGTTCTCCCTGTGTCTGCGTGGGTTTCCTCCAGGTGCTCCGGTTTCCCCCACAGTCCAAAGACATGCAGGTTAGGTTAACTGGTGACTCTAAATTGACCGTAGGTGTGAATGATTGTCTGTGTGTCAGCCCTGTGATGACCTGGCGACTTGTCCAGGGTGTACCCCGCCTTTCGCCCATAGTCAGCTGGGATGGGCTCCAGCTTGCCTGCGACCCTGTAGGACAGGATAAAGCAGCTAGAGATGAGATGAGATATCCACACGTACACAGTGTCTTGTAAAAGTATTCATTCCCCTTGGTGTTTTGTCACATTACAAGCTGGAATTAAAATGGATTTTGGGGGGTTAGCACCATTTGATTTACACATGCCCACCACTTTAAAAGGTGCAATTTTTAATTGTGAGAAACAATAAGATGAAAAAAAAAAACCCAGAAATTGAGTGGGCATAGATATTCACACACACCCAAAGTCAATACTTTGTAGAGCCACCTTTTGCTGCAATTGCAGCTGCAAGTCTCTTGGGGCATGTCTCTATTAGCTTAGCACATCTAGCCACTGGGATTTTCGCCCATTCCTCAAGGCAAAACTGTTCCAACTCCTTCAAGTTAGATGGGTTGTGTTGGTGGATAGCAATCTTCAAGTTATCCCACAGATTCTCAATTGGACGGACGGCTGGGCTTTGATTCAGCCATTCAAAGACATTTAAAACGTTTCCCTTTAATCCACTCGTGTAGCTTTAGCAGAACGTTTAGGATCATTGTCCTGCTGGAATGTGAACCTTTGTCCCAGTCTCAAACCTCTGGCCAACTCAAACAGGTTTTCCTCCAGAATTGCCCTATAGTGCTATCCATCTTCAGCTCTGACCAGCTTTCCTGTCCCTGCAGATGAAAAGTATCCCCACAGCATGATGCTGCCACCATCAAGCTGCATTGTAGGAATATTTTAAGCAATGGCTTTTTTTCTGGTCACTCTTCCATAAAGTCCCACTCTGTGGAGCATCTGGCTTAAAGTGGTCCTATGGACAGATACTCCCATCTCCACTGTGGATCTTTACAGCTCCTTCAGTGTTATCTTTGGTATTTTTGTTGCATCTCTGATTAATGCCCTCCTTGCCTGCTCTGTGAATTTTGGTGGGTGGCCTTCTCGTCACATTTGTAGTGGTGCCATAATTCTTTCCATTTTGCTATGATGAATTTAATGGTGCTCCATGGGACAAAGTGTTTAAAAAAAATAAATAAAATAACCCAACCCTGATCTATACTTCTCCACAACTTTGTCTCTGACATGTTTGGAGTGGTCTCTGCTTAGTAGCGTTGCAGAGTCAGGGTCCTTCCAGAATAGGTTGATTTAAAACACTGATTGCACACAGGTGGATCTTAATCTTAGTCAACAAATCATGTGACTTAAGTGAAGTGGTTGGACCAGCTTTTATTTAGGGGTTTTATATGAAAGGGGGTGAATACCTATACACACTCCAGATTTCTGTTTTTTCCATTTTAAATTGTATCACAAGAAAACAAAAAAATTTGCACCTTTAAAGTGGTAGGCATGTGTAAATCAAATGGTGCTAACCCCCCCAAAAAAAAAAAAAAAAAAAAAAAAAAAAAATTCATTTTAATTCCAGCTTGTAATGCAACAAAACAGGAGACAGACACCAAGGAGAGGGATACTTTTGCAAGACACTAGGTGTAAAAATTTATTTATTTTTTTAAATACACACAAGTTTGGCTACAACCTCGAAATCAAATGTTTTTTTTTCTTTACTTCTATGAATTAAAGTTGAGTGGTTATCAACATGTGTATGACCACCACTGTCCAATTGCTTCAACTCACACTGAGAACTGAAATCCAGCCTTTAATTGAAATATTTTTATTCAGAGAAAAACCAATCAAGATATAAAAAAAAAAACACCACACACACCACCTTACCCACACCACCATTATTGGCAGCCCTGCATTTAACACCTTGTACAACCTCCTTCTGCCAATAAAACCAGCATGGAGTTTCTCCTACGTTTTACAAGGTTGGAGGATACAGAGTAGGGCTTCTGAGACTATTCCTCTTTCCACAATCTCTCCAGATCATCCAGGATCCGAGGCCCTCTCTTGTACTCTCCTCTTCAGCTCAATGGACTGAGATGGTTATAACAGAAGCTTGATTCTGTGCTCAGCTAACCATTTGTGTTGATTGGGACATCTGCTTTGGATCATTGTCCTGCTAGAAGCTCCAATGACAACCCGGTTTTAGTTTCCTAACAGCAGCAGCCAGATTTTGATTTAGGCTACATCCACACGACAACGAGGTTTTTTTTTTTTTAAATATCGTGTCCACATGGGCAACGGATCAGTTACATTTCAGGTCCATATGGCAACGCAACACTTGCTGAAAATGATGCAATACACATACCACACCTCTAGGTGCGCTGTAAGACGGTCCCATCGGAGACACCAGAACAATAGAAGTAGACGCATGCGCATAACTGCGTATGTGCACAGTGACTATCCCTGTCACACGCACACACTTTCTCACTCCCTATCCTATGGATATAGTCCCTTTAAATCACGTGGTCATTTTTTGAATGGAGACGCGGAAAGAGGAATGAACGGCCCTTTTTGAGGAATGTATTGTCGGACTTAAACCAACACCTGAAGAGGCGAGATTGTTCCTTTTTTTCCCCTATTTTTGCTGGCGGGATTGACTCTGCCCTAAGGGCTATTCTCTCTCTCTCTCTCTGTCTCTCTCTCTTTGCACCATTACACAGTAAATATTCACAGTGAAAATATTTTTGTAAGCACGTTTCATGAACCAAGTTATAAGATTTGTTCACAACTCGCATAGAGTTCGTTACACTTCTACCCAGCGTGAAGCACATGTGGTTGTGACGTCATCGTAAACAAATCCGTTCTACTCATCCAGACGACTTTGCAACAGCGCCGTTGCCAGATTTTTCCACTCTGGAACCCGTTCTCAAAAGATTTCGTTTTGGGACACCCAAAACGCCGGTGCCGTGTGGACACCAGGCCGAAACGATAAACAATTTTATCAGATTCACCTGAATCCGTTGCCGTGTGGACAGGGCCTTAGTGTCCTGGTATTTCATGGAATCCACGATGCCATGTAACCCAACAAGGATTCCAGGGACTTTGGAGGAAAAACAGCCTCATCACAGAACCTCCACCATATTTCACAGGTGGGATAAGGTTCTTTTCACTATAGCCATCCTCCTTTTTATGCCAAACCCACCTTTAGTAGTTACTAAAACAAAAATGGAGCTTTCTACCATCAAACCAAAGTTAAATTAGAATTTCACAAACTTCATATTTTTGTGGTTAACTAACAGAAGGCTTTTTTTCTGGTGTACAGGTGGTCATCGATTTACGACCTATCAACTTTACGACCGTCTGGTTATGACTGGCAAGTGTTTCCCAGCTGAGCGTACGACAGTTTCCGCCCCAGCTCCAAGCACATGTGCAGTCTCTCTCGCGCACTCCGTCATACAGTTTCCGCCCCAGCTCCTGGTTTATGAAATGAGCAAATGCTCCCGCCAGCACAACAACTGATGACGTAGACAACCCACAGCCAAGCACCAGTGATGCCAGCGGTCACCAAGTTTTGTATTTTGCTATGTTTTACATTTGTATTTTGGCATGTTTCAAACTAAAATGTTTTCTATTTCACACCTGTATTTCGTATTTTTTTGTTTTGCACATATTAAACAAATTGTACTGTACACAGTGTAGTATGCAGTGTTTGACTTATTACCTTGGCTCATTATTTGGTTTAAGAAAAACATTGATAAAGACTAAGATGATTACAATATCATTACACATCACAACATACTTATGTTCATTTAACATAGGCCAACTTAAGACCAGATCGGTTTACGACCGGTCAGTCGTAAACAAACGCAGTTGTAAGTCGATGACTACCTGTACTTTCCAAATACTCCGACATGGAGGTCATGTCTGATGGCGGTTGTACAAATTCCCTGCCTTCTTCTGTGTAAATTCCTGTTGTCCCATGTAAAATACTTTGCCTTTAAGAAAATGCAGCACCGCCCCTTTAAGGAGCTGCTGATCACGCTTCGAATGTTTGTTTAGCTGCGTGATATAAACAGGCACGGACGTTTCTCTTTCATGCCGTCGCATTCTCGGAGTCTCATGTCTCATTTGAAGGTCTCTCGGTGCTGTTGTGCGTGAATGTAAGTAGAACACAACACAGCTTCAGAACCTTTGACACAGATGTAGATATGCACAGAGACAATAAATGACAAGATACAACCTCTAGAACAGCTGCGTTCTTTCTGACCAAAGAATTAGGCCAGCGGGTGTACGACCAGTACTTTCCTCATCATTATATCCTACAAAATTGGTCCTTCGAGCCGGATAGTACACCAGCTGCGTCATGGCTGCTTCTGGAGATGTCCAGGGTGAAGCACATCAGCCTGATCCTCACCCCAGTCAGAGAAGACGACTTCCAGCTTATCTAGAGGACTATGTGCTCAGCTACCCTCGCCAGTCATCCCCCTCCAGACCACATGCAAGTCAGAGCAACATTTCTTTCCCATCTGAGGGAGCTACCGCTGCTAGAGCCTCTGCATTAGATCAACTAGAGGAGAGATGGAGAAGTTTAAGCACTGAAATGGAACAGCTTGCTGTGGAAATGGAGAATGCAAAGCATGCCTCTTATCCATTAAGTACAATGGGCTTTTCTCGTGAGCATCCAAGATCAACCTCTCCTTATCAGCAGTACAGTAGCAGTTTGCCACATTCATTTGGCCATGCACCTGTCACTACTACCCACACTGGAGACGGGCCTCCCTCAGATTACATGTTAGCTCCCCAAACATTATGGACCAAATCCCCTAGTCACACTTATGTGCAAGAGTTGAATCCATTCTTGTCTCAGCCACTCATTCAATCCACTTCATCGGTGCTTCAAGGAGCAGCTTCCAGAGTAGGAGCCTGGTTAGACATGACAGAACGTCATAGGCCTCTGGCGACAATGGTAGGCCTGACCAAGCATGCAGCGAGTGTTCCATCAGATAGCACTTCTACACCAGCATCTTATGTTTCACTAGAGAGAGCATCCATAGGGCACTACCCCGCGGCATCTCTGGCGCCCCAGCCAGCGCCCGCGTCACCTCTGCCAGGCCAGCCAGCGCCCGCGCCACTTCTGCCATGCCAGCCAGCACCCACGCTACCTCTGCTAGGCCAGCCAGCACCAGCACAGCCTCTGCCAGGGCAGCCAGCGCCTGCGTCACCTCTGCCACACCAGCCAGCACCCGCGTCACCTCTGCTAGGCCAGCCAGCGCAGCCTCCTTCAGGGCAGCCAGTGCCAATGCAGCCTCCGCCCCTTCAACCTTATCCGCCAGTGCAGCTACCTGCTGGGCCTTGGTATCCACCTTATGGGATACTTCCACCACAACCTGGGCATTATCCTTGGTACCCATACCATGTGCCTCAACCTGCAGCCGATACAGGAGCACCTAACTTGATGGAGATGGCCATTGCTTCATCCTATGGGATACCGAAGCCTAAATTGGTTGCATTCTCATCAGGCAAAGAGAGTGACTTTATTCTCCTGAAAAAAAAAAAGGTCTGGACAGTCTTAGGGCCTCACTTGCATCTGAGAGGATTATAAGTTTCAAGTTCTCCTTGACCTTGTGAAACTTCCTGCAGCTTATCAGATAGCTAAGAGGCATCTTAACAGTCCACAGCCCTACAGCACTGCGATGCAGGCTCTGGAGCAATGGTACGGCCAGCCACGGTCACTCATACAGAGTGAGCTGAAGGCCCTCCAGCAAGCTCCAGCTGTCCAGATGGGTGATGCCCAAGCACTTGATTTCAGCACAGCAGTTAGCTCACTAGTGGGAATGCTACAGTCGACAAGTGGGCCAGCCAGGTACGAGCTGCAGTGTGGTTCGCATGTTGACATCCTGCTTAGCAAACTTCCTATGAGCTACAGAGATTCCTTTGTAGAACACTGCTTGAAGCGAGGCATCATAGCCAGTGGGTCTGCTACGACTTACACTTTGATTGACCTGGCGTCCTGGCTGGAAATTAAGTCTCAAACCCTACAAACCTCTTGAGGAGCCGCTGAAGGCATTCAGGGAGGGCCTGCACGTCGAGACACCAAGTCCTCCAAACAGACAAAAGCGAAGTCATCCACTATGTTGCTAAACACTGCTGCTACACTGAAGGCAACTGTACCGGAAGTAAGTGCACCTTCCACATTGCCAAAACACAAGCGTGAGCGATTCAAGCCCTTTTGCCCATATTGCAAGTCCAATGAGCACTACCTGAGTGGATGCTCAGAATTCACCAGCATGAATATATCTCAGAAGTCAGATTGGATAAAGGAACAGAACCGCTGCTGGAGGTGTGGTAGAGGGCATAAACCTGACAAGTGCACTCTGAAGAAGCCCTGCGCCACATGTGGAGAGCAGCACCTATTGACTTTGCATGAGGTTGCAACTACGCAACAGCCCAGTGTTCTTACAGTCAGCACTGTATCCACAATTGTTTACATGGATCAAGCAAGTCACTCACGCCGAATGATGCTCAAAGTTGTCCCTGTTCGCTTGCGCAATGGGAACAAGATCCTGGATACCCATGCCCTGCTTGATGATGGGTCTGAAAGGACGATCATACTTTCCACTGTAGTTGACAAGCTTGGCCTGAAGAGGGAGTGCGAGTTCCTAACTTTGAGAACTGTCTGGCAGGACATAGTACACCTGAAAGGAGCCTTGGTGACACTTGAGGTATCAACCATGTCGAACTTGGGCATCAGACACAAGCTCAAGAATGTATTCACTGCTTCAGAGCTGAACCTTGCTGAACAGTCCTGCCCAGCTGATGTCCTGAAGAGGAAATACCATTACCTGAGGGATGTTCCAGTCGAGCCTTTCCACAAAGCTAAGCCGATGATCCTCATTGGGTCAGACAATTCACATTTGATCACTGCCATATGTCCAGTCTGCATGGGCTCACCTGGCTCTCCTGTTGCTGTATGCACAAAGCTGGGATGGGCCATCCAAGGGCCTGCGACGTTCCTGCAACAGCCCTGTCAGAGTTCATGCCTACACACGCCTCATTCCTGTTGCCCGCTCAAGAGCTACGACAATGTGGAGAAATTAAGGCAACTCGACACTGCCTCGTCACAATGAGAAAGAGATCACACACTCAAAGCAGGACAGCTCTGCACTTGCTCTGTTGGAAAGTGACACGGTACGGATCAATGTGGATGGCATCGAGAGATACGCGACACCTCTCCTGTGGAAAGAGGACCATACCTTACTCCAAGCTTCACCCTCTGCTGTGATGCCTCGCCTACGAAGGGCTGAGAGACGGCTGTCGCACAACCCTGAGCAGGCCACCATTTACAACGGGGAAATACACAAGCTGGAGAAGGAGGGATACGCTGTGAAAATCACCAGTGAGGAGGCTAACAGTACTGCTGGCTCATGGTATATTCCCCATCACATGGTGTTCCATAATGGGAAGGCAAGAGTAGTGTTTAATTGCTCTTTCACATATCAGGAGCACAACCTCAACGCCAACCTGTTGCCTGGCCCTACCTTAGGCCCTCCTTTACTAGGAATACTGCTCAGATTCAGAGAGCATGCTGTCGTTATCAGTGGTGACATTCGTGCAATGTTTCACCAAGTTAGGCTTTTGTCTTCAGACCAGCCTTTCTTGCATTTCCTGTGGAGAGACATGGAGCAAGACCGTCCGCCGGACATTTATGAGTGGCGTGTACTACCGTTTGGGACTACATGCAGCCCCTGTTGCGCCACTTATGCAGTCCAGAGGCACGTCAAGGACTAATGGGAAAGGCAATGAAGATGTGATGGAATCAGTCTTGACAGCCTTTTATGTGGACAACTGTCTCCAGTCCTCATCATGTCCTAAGCAGGCCGTAGCACTCACTCATCGACAAGTTAAGAGCAGTTCTCGCCAAAGGTGGCTTCGACATCAGACTGTGGGCCTGTAATGTACCAGAGGTGGTAGCTCATCTTTCTTCTGAGGCCAGATCCGAGGCCTGTGAGCTTTGGCTCTCTGCAGACAAAACGGAGCCCCAAGAATCCACTCTCAGCCTGAAGCGGAACTGCCTGATGTCCTCGGTTACAAGAAGAGATCAGTCTCTACCACCGAAGTGACCATGAGAACGGTGTACCGCGTACTCGCTAGCCAGTACGACCCTTTGGGGTTCATTATCCCATACACCACCAGGGCTAAAGTACTAGTGCAGGCATTGTGGCGGACCGAGCGACAATGGGATGACCCCATTCAGGCTGACTTGCTCCCACTGTGGAAGGCATGGGAATCGGAGCTGACTGACCTCCAGGATGTCACCATTCCTCGACGTTACACCCCATTCAACATCACAACTGAGGACGTGGAGTTACATGTGTTCTGTGATGCATCCGAGAAAGCTTATGGAGCTGTTGCTTACCTCCGGGTGTTAGATCCAACTGGTCAGACCCATGTCTCCTTCATTCTGGCTCGGTCCCGTGTTGCACCCAAGCGCCAGCTTTCGATCCCACGCTTGGAATTATGTGCAGCCCTAACTGGAGCACAACTTGCCAAATTACTGAGTACTGAGCTCACAGTACCCATTACACGCTCCATCATGTGGTCTGATTCCACTACTGTTCTGAAATGGATTCAGTCAGAGTCCCAGCAATACAAGTGTTCGTAGGAACACGAGTTGCAGAAATCCAAGATCTAGTCGGGACTAGTAACTGGAGGTATGTTGATTCAAAGAATAACCCGGCTGATGACATAACCCGAGGTCTAACTTTGTCTCAGCTCTCACAGCCTGGTCACTGGCGTTGCGGTCCTCCATTCCTACAGTTCTCACCAGAGCACTGGCCTGTCTGTCCCTCCACTGTCCTGGATGATGCAACCAAGCTCCGACATGGCAGTTTTTGTGGTACCGTCTCCACTACAGACATGCCATTACCTGACTTGGTTGCCTGGGAGACCTGGGAGGACCTCCTACTTACCACGCGTCAGGCTCTTCACAGGGTGGCTTCCACAGCCCCAAGCACCTCTGAACGCATTGCAGCCAAACTGGCTCTCCTACAGAGAACACAGAGAGCTTCCCAGAGGTGACAGCTTTTAAAGTTGGAAAGGCCATATCAACCAATAGCCGACTAAGCTCACTCTCACCAATGCTCGACCAACTTGGACTGATCAGAGTTGGTGGGAAGCTTCGTAAGGTTGAGGATCTAGAGGACGACACTCTTCATCCTATTGTACTATCACCTGATCACATGGTCACACCTACTGATTAGAGACTATGACAATCGTCTCCTTCATCCTGGACCAGAAAGCGTCTATGCAGAGGTCCGAAGACCGTATTGGATACTGCGTGGACGTCAAGCCATCCGTAAGCATCAGAGGCAGTGTACACAGTGTTGCAAGTGGCACAAGAAACCAGGGATTCCCCAAATGGCCGATTTACCCTCTGCACGACTTCGTTTGAATAAGCCTCCTTTCTGGTCCACGGGGGTTGATTGTTTTGGCCCCTATCCAATCAAACTAGGCAGAAGACAGGAGAAAAGGTGGGGCATCATATTTAAGTGCCTGACTACAAGGTGTCCACTTAGACCTCCTTTGCCATATGGACAATGACTCTTTGCCCTACGGAGGTTTGTAGCAAGACGAGGAAAGCCATGAGATTCTCTGTGACCAGGGCACTAACTTCCGAGGGGGAGACAGAACTCAAGGAAGCCTTTGCTCAACTTGAACCTTCCCTGAGGGAGCAGCTCGCTGGACAAAGCATCTCCTTCAGATACAATCCACCTCATTTCGGAGGAGCGTGGGAAAGAGAGATCAAGTCTGTCAAGGCTTCTCTCCAGGTTGTGCTACGCAACCAAATTGTTCCAGAGGAGGTCCTTGCCACTGTGTTGGTGGAGGTGGAAGGGATTCTTAATTCAAAACCTCTGGGCTATGTATCATCAGACGTGGCGGACCCGGACCAGATCACGCCAAACCTACTCCTTATGGGGCGGCGGGATGCCTCCCTGCTACAGGCCTTGTACAGGCCTGAAGCTCTGCTGGGACGACAACTCTACCGACACAGCCAGGTCATCGCCGACCACTTCTGGAACCAGTTAATCCGGAGATACCTTCCCAACCTTCAACTGCAACAGAAGTGGAAGGGTTCATCAGAAGACCTAAAGGTTGGACAGGTTGTCCTGGTAATGGACAGTCAGCTGCCAAGAGCTATGTGGCCAGTAAGACGGGTCAGTAGGGTCATTATTAGTGATGGTAAAGTCTGGACTGTTGCAGGGGACATTAAAGGTAGCACCTACCTACGACCTGTGGCCAAGCTAATTGAGTTACCTGAAATGCCCAGTGATGTAGCTGATTAGTGTAATAACTGATGGGCAGTTAATTTATGTTTACAAATTTACTAGGTAAATTTGGGGGCGGCTGTACAAATTCCCTGCCTTCTTCTGTGTAAATTCCTGTTGTCCTATGTAAAATACTTTGCCTTTAAGAAAATGTGGCACCGCCCCTTTAAGGAGCTGCTGATCACGCTTCAAATGTTTGTTTAGCTGCGTGATATAAACAGGCACGGACATTTCTCTTTCATGCCGTCACATTCTCGGAGTCTCATGTCTCATTTGAAGGTCTCTGTGCTGTTGTGCATGAATGTAAATAGAACACAACACAACTTCAGAACCTTTGACACAGATGTAGATATGCACAGAGACAATTAATAAATGACAAGATACAACCTCTAGAACAGCTGCGTTCTTTCTGACCGAAGAATTAGGCCAGCGGGTGTACGACCAGTACTTTCCTCATCATTATATCCTACAGTGGTCTTTGAGACCCCAAAATTTCACTTTTTCTTGTAATACACCAACAGTGAATTTGCCTCCCTAACCCTCCTCACTGTATGCGGGGACAAAAACTTGGGTCCTTTTCCAGGCAAGTTTGTAACTGTTCCAGTTGGTGTCCACTTTTTTTTTGGATTACCCCAACAAAAGAAATGCACACCTTCAGGTTCAGCACACTTCTCCCTTATTTGGCTTCTATGCTCCCTCATCTTTCCCATGTTGATGGATGAAAAGAATCTGGTCTTTGCTTCACCTCATTTGTACTCCAGTTAAATCAGGAAGTCATGGATTACAGCTTGAAAGTTCCTACACACTATAATCAACTCAAATGTACAATATGTTTCAGTTACATTATGTTCACAATTTCCAAGTGTGCCAATAATAGTGGCACGTTTGTTGAAAATTACTTCTTGTGGGATGTTTTTCTTTGAATACGTTTACTTCAATTAAAAGTTGGCTTCCTCTCATTTTTCCCCCCCCAGTGTTCGATGAAGCAACTTCACCAATAGATAGATTTCTTTCCAAACCCTTTTTGACAAGGGTTAGAAAATAATTGTGAAGGGCACTATAATTTCACTCACTCTCACAAACACTGAGATGATCACTGTCAATATAGTTTTATGCAGTTTTTAATTTAAAATGACTTTTTTCCCTCTACAAAAGATGTAATATTAAAACATTACATTCATTTAATGTAATTGGTGAGTAATGATTGAATTCTCAAATTTTCAAGCTACCCATCCATCCACGCCACTTATTCTTCAGGGTCACGAGGAAGCTAGAGCCAATCCCAGCTGACTGTGGGTGAGAGGCGGGGTGCATCCTGGGCAGGTCACTAATGCCGCTTTTCCACTACAAACGCGGCTGAGCCGTGCCGTGCTGAGTTGGGCTGAGTCGAGCTGAGCGGGGCTGTTGGAGTTGCATTTCGACTACAACCGCGCTGGCTGGAAGTGGGTGGATACATTGGGTAGAGTTAGCAAGAGTGGGTGGACGTCACGTGATGTCGTTAAGCAGCGCAAACAGTGACATCAGTGAGCTTTTAAGCAGTAGTCTCACGACCCGAATAGTAAACAATAAACATGGAGGACATGGAGTCGTTAGTGCTGCTGGTCTTGGTGCTGTGGCTTGTTGTCACCGACAACGCCAACAGATACTGGCAAGAGCGTATAGATGAGGCGAGGCGCACAAGGCTTCAGAAATTCTCGTAATTCGTAATTCTTCCGGGTTTACAGTGTTTACAGATCCCAGCGTGCTCGCGGGGCGTGTGTGGGCATGTGAGGACACTCCTCCTCACCAATCAGTGCACAGGGGAGTGTCTGCTCACGCCCCCAGCCTCACTCGGCTCGGTTTGGCTCGCTTCAGCCCTACTCCAAAACCGTGCGAGTTTTAGGGGCTAAGCGGGGCTGAAGCGAGCCGAGTCGTGCTGTTTTGAGATAGTCGAAACGCGAGCCGTGTCGGGCTGAAGTGAGCTGAAAAAGGGTAGTGGAAAAGGGCCATAATCTATGGACCCATCCCACGTGACGTCACGACAAATGTGGCTGCCATTTTGGACATGAACTACCAGTAGTCTACCACAGCCAACAACGAGGAACGACGGCGAAGCATCGAAAGGAATATAGCCATCAAAGAAAGTTTTTACTTTCAGCAAGACTTCCATCATGCCATTATATTGTTGTGCACCTGGATGTAGTAACACACAAGGCAAGATTTAGCATTTTATCAGATCCCGACAGATGCTGACCGACGGAGAAGATGGATGGTGTCTAAAATATTGGCAAAATGATGTTTATTGACATAGCAATCGTGTGTAACGGGAAGCATTTGCATATCCGAAGTGTTGTGTTGACATCAAAGATAAAATAAACCGATATGACAACGACTGCTGCTGCCAGGTTAGGGACACAAACTAGTAGAAAGGAAGTGTGCCAACAGTGCCAACACACTTCCTTTCTACTAGTTTGTGTCCCCAGAATTTTCCCACGACTTCTATCCATGTTTCTGTAGTTGCCCCTCTTTCCCACAGTTGTTTTGCTACAATGTTTGTAGTGGGTGTGGCAGTAGGTTGAGAAAGTGTTCATCATTCGGTGCATCTTCAGATCATGCGAGTGCTAGTCTTTAGCGTTAGCCATGACGAAAAGAAAACAAGGTACTTTTTCAAGTTTTGGATTTGTTAAAAAAAAGTAAAAATTCCGAGGAGCAGCAAGACGGTTCAGCAGATGACAGTGGACAACCGTCCGCAACCACCATCGCTGCACCTGCTGGGAATGCCGGGCCCACTGTCAGCATGCAGCAGGATGAGCAAAACCCGCAACAGACTGCGTGAGAAAAGCCTGTCATCACTACTTTTTGTGGATTTAAATGGGCCCCCACTGGAGCGATTTGACCCAGCACCCTTCATCACATCATGGATTAAATCAGGTCATCGCCTGTCCATGTCATGGGTTTTGGGACCAACAGCCAAGGAAAAAGAGCCCAGGCCTTTGTGGTCGATTCTGCTTTAAGGTAAGATGCATTTAATTATTCGTCTGCTGTGGGTTTGGAATCGGTAGCCTGACCGATTCGTTCATGTTTGTGGTGCCATTTGTTTGTTGACGCGTGTTGAAATGGAAGATTGGTTGTTGACATGATTTCCAGTGATGCTTTGGTGCTGCTGTGGATCAGATGTGTTGAGTAGCCTGACTGTTTTTTTTTTTTCTTGCATGTGGTATCATTGTTGACGCGGGGTTGTTTTTTGAACATGCCAATGCGGACACGATTTCCCCTGATGAGTTATGACTTCAGACGCGATGCGTGTGTGGAGTCCGCGTGATATGTGCATAAGATAGGCTTCTCATGTGTTTGGAGATCCGCGCTCTGAGACAAGCGCAAGCACCCCCCCCCCCAAGGGAAAAAAAGGGACCCCCCGAAAATATCGGCATAGTTCGAACACTGGGTTGGAGAAAGTAATGGCAAATAGTGAGTGCACAAACCATAGAAGGTAAACTGTACATAGCGCCAGGGCAGTGTGATGGTATATCTACTTTTAGATTGTGTTAGCTTATCAATGAACACACTCGTCACTTGAGTTTCACGTCTTTACGACGGCTACTTAAATGTGTGTTAGGTATTATTGTTGCAGTCTAAGCAGTCATTGTAGCAGCTAGATGAGCGAGAACCGAAAGGGTCTGTGCCATAAACCATTATTTCTTTATGTCCAAAATGGCGGTCGCATTTATGAAGGTCACGTGAGTGGGAAGGGTCTATTGCAAGACAAACAACCATTCACACCTATGGGCAATTTAGAGGAGCCTAATCCACATGTGTTCGGATTGTGGGAGGAAGCCACAGTACCTGGAGGAAACCCACAAAGGCACTAGAACATGTAAACTCAACCCAGCAAGGCCCCAGTTGACTACAAGGTTTGAACCCAGAACCTTCTTGCTGTGAAGTGACAGTTGTTGATGAACAGTTGGCATCAGTAACATCCAAAAGACAGAATAAATAAAATCCGTAGATCCATAACCGATACCACAAATTTAGACACTTGTATTGAGATGAGCAATGTACACTTATGCCTTCAGATATCGGACCACAAGCTGACCTAGTGCTTAGTATGTCCGCCTCTTGACTGGGAGATTGTGACTTCTACTCGCGGTTGGGTCAGGGAATCCAACTCATAAGAAAAATCCTTTTTTTAGTATCTTAGAATCTAATCCCATTGAGTGGTTTCTACAGCCACTTCTTTTGAGTGGACTTGGTTTTAATAACTTATTTGCTGTACAAAAACACAGCAGTAAGTTCTTGCGTTAAATGGACCAGACTCCACTTTTGGATCCCTTTTGACTGAGAATGCCCTGCATGCATGTTTGGCTTCTGGCACATCCATACAGTTTTAAATACAATACCAACAATTTAAAGAATTTTTTTATTGCATTTAATTCCTGGGCTCCCATCTGGAACAGAGAGTGATGTATACCAGTAATACACTTTACAATACATTACTAGATTCTAATAGAATAGATAAGCCAAAATAATTGAGGATCTCTTAATGGGCC
Source organism: Neoarius graeffei (assembly GCF_027579695.1). Classification (NCBI taxonomy): domain Eukaryota; kingdom Metazoa; phylum Chordata; class Actinopteri; order Siluriformes; family Ariidae; genus Neoarius; species Neoarius graeffei. The sequence goes on along the minus strand of NC_083593.1, from coordinate 15,260,546 downwards.
CTGACTCATTACAAGTATGAGCAGGTGGGCCTTAAAACACAGTGGTGCTTGAAAGTTTGTGAACCCTTTAGAATGTTCTGTATTTCTGCATAAATGACATAAAACATGATCAGATCTACTTTCACACAAGTCCTAAAAGTAGATAAAGAGAACCCAGTTAAACAAATAAGACAAATATACTTGGTCATTTATTTATTAAAGAACATGATCCAATATTACATATCTGAGTGGCAAAAGTATGTGAACCTCTAGGATTAGCAGTTCATTTGAAGGTGAAATTAGAGTCAGGTGTTTTCAATCAATGGGATGACAATCAGGTGTGAGTGGGCACCCTGTTTTATTTAAAGAACAGGGATCTATCAAAGTCTGATCTTCACAACACGTTTGTGGAAGTGCATCATGGCACGAACAAAGGAGATTTCTGAGGACCTCAGAAAAAGCGTTGTTGATGCTCATCAGGCTGGAAAAGGTTACAAAACCATTTCTAAAGAGTTTGGACTTGACCAATCCACAGTCAGACAGACTGTGTACAAATGGAGGAAATTCAAGACCATTGTTACCCTCCCCAGGAGTGGTCGACCAACAAAGATCACTCCAAGAGCAAGGCGTGTAATAGTCGGTGAGGTCACAAAAGACCCCAGGGTAACTTCTAAGCAACTGAAGGCCTCCCTCACATTTGGCTAATGTTCATGAGTCTGCCATCAGGAGAACACTGAACAACAATGGTGGGCATGGCAGGGTTGCAAGGAGAAAGCCACTGCTCTCCAAAAAGAACATTGCTGCTCGTCTGCAGTTTGCTAAAGATCACGTGGACAAGCCAGAAGGCTATTGGAAAAATGTTTTGTGGACAGATGAAACAAAAATAGAACTTTTTGGTTTAAATGAGAAGTGTTTTGTTTGGAGAAAGGAAAACACTGCATTCCAGCATAAGAACCTTATCCCATCTGTGAAACAGGGTGGTGGTATCATGGTTTGGGCCCGTTTTGCTGCATCTGGGCCAGGATGGCTTGCCATCATTGATGGAACAATGAATTCTGAATTATACCAGCGAATTCTAAAGGAAAATGTCAAGACATCGGTCCATGAACTGAATCTCAAGAGAAGGTGAGTCATGCAGCAAGACAATGACCCTAAGCACACAAGCTGTTCTACTAAAGAAAGTTAAATGTTTTGCAATGGCCAAGTCAAAGTCCTGACCTTAATCCAATCGAAATGGTGTGGAAGCAAGCAGTTCATGCGAGGAAACCCACCAACATCCCAGAGTTGAAGCTGTTCTGTACAGAGGAATGGGCTAAAATTCCTCCAAGTTGGTGTGCAGGACTGATCAACAGTTACCGGAAACATTTAGTGGCAGTTATTGCTGTACAAGGGGGTCACACCAGATACTGAAAGCAAAGGTTCACATACTTTTGCCACTCACATAATATTGGATCATTTTTCTCAATAAATAAGTGGCCAATTATAATTTCTCATTTGTTTAATTGGGTTCTTTTTATCTACTTTTAGGACTTGTGTGAAAATCTAATGCCATATTTATGCAGAAATATAGAAAATTCTAAAGGGTTCACAAACTTTCAAGCACCACTGTATAAAAGGTTGAGAATCCCTGTTGTAGAGTACCCTTTCTTGACTGACGGGTTTTTTTCTTTTTAAATCAGAAGTTTAGGTACTGCTTCAAGTTCCTTACCTGCTTTGCTGGGAAAGAATGATTTTTGTCAAGTTTTGCTGCAATTGGAGCAAGTTCTTTTGCTGCATAGTCCTGACATGTCTGCCGCAGAATCTGATGGAGTTCTGGTAATTCTGCAAGCTGAGTGAAGCAACAAGTGCCACATCTCACAGCCCTGCTCAAGGCTGAAACACACAGGATTGGACTATGAATTCACATTTTTGTCATGATTACAGAAGAAACAAAAAGGACAGTGTGAGAAAAATAAGCAAAAAAAAGTTCAAATGCATATAAATCCTATTGCTAGAACAGCAACTAATATACATGTAGTGGTGTTTGAAAATCTGAAGCCTTTATTAAAAGTTATATCTGCATAAACATGATCTAAAACCCTCAGATTTTCACATCAGTCATAAAATAGATAAATTGAACCCCACTAAAATATTATACTTTGTCATATTTACTGCGGAAAATGATTCAATTACATATCTGAGTGGCACTGACAAAAGTACAGTGCCTTGCAAAAGTACTCATACCCCTTGAACTTCACATTTTTCCACCTTACAACCACGAACTTAAGTTTATTGAGACTTTGTGATAGACCAACACAGTAGCACAATTGTGAAGTGAAACGAAAATGATAAATGGTCTTCAAAATTTTAAACTAAAAATCTGAAAAATGTGGCATGCATTAGTATTCAGCCCCCTGTACTCGGATACCTCTAAATACAATCCAGTACAATCAATTGCCTTCAGAAGTCATCTAATTAGAGTCCTACTGTGTGTAATTTACTCTCAGCATAAATCCACTTGTTCTGTGACGGCCTCAGTGGTTTGTTAGAGAACACTGAAGAACGAACAGCATCATGAAGACCAAAGAACTCACCAGACAGGTCAGGGATAAAGTTCTGGAGAAGTTTAAAGCAGGGTGAGGTTATAAAAAATAAATAAATAAATAAAAAATCCCAAGCTCTGAACATCAAGAAGCACTGTTCAATCCATCATTCAAAAATGGAAAAAAGTATGGCACAACTGCAAATCTACCAAGACATGGCCGTCCACCTAAACTGAGAGCGAGTAAGGACAACACTGGTCAGAGAAGCAGCCAAGAGGCCCATGATCACTCTGGAGGAGCTGCAGAAATCCACAGCTCAGGTGGGAGAATCTGTGCACAGGACAACTACAAGGTCATACACTCCACAAATCTGGCCTTTTTGGAAGAGTGGCAAGAAGAAAGCCATTGTTGAAAGACAGGCATAAGTAGTCCCGTTTGCAGTTTGCCAGAAGCCATGTAGGGGACACAGCAAAGACGTGGAAGAAGGTGCTTTGGTCAGATGAGACCAAAGTTGAACTTTTTGGCCTAAATGCAAAGCGCTGTGTGTGGCAGAAAAACACTGCTCATCACCCTGCACACACCATCCCCACTGTGAAACATGGTGGTGGCAGCAGCATGCTATGGCGATGCTTTTCTTCAACAGGGACAGGGAAGCTGGACAGAGTTGATGGGAAGATGGATGGAGCTAAATACAGGGCAATCCTGGAAGAAAACCTGTTGGAGGCTACAAAAGACTTGAGACTGGGAAGGAGATTCACCTTCCGGCAAGACAATGACCCTAAATATACAGCCAGAGCGACAATGGAATGGTTTAGATCAAAGAACATTCATGTGTTAGAATGGCCCAGTCAAAGTCCAGACAGGGCTTTTGCGACCAAAGTCACCTACCCTTTTAATTTCCGTGCGGTAGTGAAACGTGATGTCATCGGCAGGTTCCCCTTCTTGTGTACCACGTCACGTGTGACGTGGCACAGATTATCAGCAATGGCAGATAGAACGCGATTTCCACTTGTCGATTGCTGTGCCGATATTCACCATCGACCGTCTCCTTTGGGCATTACTTGCCATTTTCCTTTGCTTCTTTTCCAAAGCTGACGATCGCGTTCTAGCCGCCATTGCTGATAATCTGTGCAACGTCACACAAGAAGGGGAACCTGCCAATGACATCACGTTTCACTACCGCGTGGAAATTAAAAGGGTAGGTGACTTTGGTCGCAAAATTAATATACTTGTCAAAAAATTATGTTTGATATATCATTTTGAAGCTAAAAGACTTCTCTGTCTAGTCATGTCATAAAATGTATTGTATTTTATGCCAAAAAAAAATACATCCAATGGTGGAATGGCACTTTAAGAGAGTTTGGCTCGTAGTTTTCCCCATTTTCTTTCCTCACTTCTGCATAAAACTGCGATAGCACCTTGTCTAACTGACAGCATTCCTGTGCCACTAGAGAGTCGTTTATTTGTCTGTCTTTCTGTGGCCCATTTCTTAAACACAGAAAGCCAAAAATTCATTTTTTTTGGCATCTTCATTTTTGCTTGCAGCTTTCAATTGGTTTATCATTTCTTCGTCAAATATAGAGTGCTTCGAGGTCAGCACGAACCCAGCGGCGGCCATATTGGAAGTCAAAGGTCGCTGTCTCAGTGCATTGTTGTTCAGTGAAGCAAAAAGGGGTGACAATGCCGAATACGTGTGTCATCGTTGGCTGTAGTAGCCGGGGGGGGGGAAAGGGTGGCAAAAGCTTCCACAGACTCCCTAAAGTCGTGACTAACCAGGGAACTGCAGCACAGGAGAAAAGCGAGCGGAGGAGACGACAGTGGCTGGCTACCATCAACCGATCAAATTTAGGACAACTTGATTGTATCCGGATTTGTTCTGATCACTTTGTGACCGGTAGGTTAAATTGTCTTGAATTTCATAGTTACTAAAATAAATGTGATACAAACTCTCTTTTCTATGTACTTTCAGCAATGATTAATGGATATTTGTCACATTAGGTAGCTTATGTCCACTGCAGTGCATTGTTGCATCAAATGGCATTTAAGATCTAGGCCTAGTAATGTTTATGTACACATGCTTTAGTTCACAAAATGGACTTGGGTGAAACACTAGATAGTTCACAAGATCGATGTATGTCACATGCGGCAACAAGCTGGGGTCAGCTTTCCATTCCTTCTCACTAACAGTGTATGGATCTACATTCCCAATGAAACGTACCTTCTCAGCATAATGCTCCCGTGCCTGCTTATCTAAACTATCACAGTAGTGCTCCATCACTTCAGATGTCTAAATTCTTAAAAAATCCAAGCTTCTAAGCCCTCTAACGCAGAAACGAATCGGTGAATGTGTACTCTATGACGTGTACTCTATGAGCGCTCTGGAGCGAGTGACTTCCAAGATGGCTGCGCAGACCGCAGTCAGCCATTTTGTTGACAAAATTTGCTCATTTTTGTAACCGTAACCAAGCAACGAACTAGCCAATAGCATTTCAGAAATACGGCCCCGTGTTGGGGGGGGCGGGGGGGGGGGGGCAAAGCCCTCCTTGATTGACCAATCAGAATTGAGTAATTTGGCCCCATGTATTATAAAAGTTACGTCATCGCTTGGAACACTGTTTACAGACGTTATATTATTTGATTGTGTATCCTCCAACATGGCGGCGGTCAATGCCGCAAGCAGTTTTGATCACGTGGTTGCAAACGAATAATATGGCACATTATAGACTGTATATATTTGCAATGGATCATATATTGGCTTTTACACAGTACATTAGAACTATTGTACTTTCAACTTATTTTATTTTTACTATCCTCCCTGCATCCAAAGTGGGCAGCAAAGGAAGACTTTCATTGTACATGGAAACTCGTTTTATGTGGCAATAAATGCTTTGACCTTTACCCGAATGACAAAAAGCAAATAGATGGGATTCACTTTATTGCAAGTCATGTGCATTCAGAGTTATTTCAGTTGATCCTTTTCTGTGCAGTCCAGAGTGTACTATCTACAACCCTGATTCCAAAAAAGATGGGACAAAGTACAAATTGTAAATAAAAACGGAATGCAATGATGTGGAAGTTTCAAAATTCCATATTTTATTCAGAATAGAACATAGATGACATATCAAGTGTTTAAACTGAGAAAATGTATCACTTAGAGAAAAATTAGGTGATTTTAAAATTTCATAACACATCTCAAAAAAGTTGGGACAAGGCCATTTTTACCACTGTGAGACATCCCCTTTTCTCTTTACAACAGTCTGTAAACGTCTGGGGACTGAGGAGACAAGTTGCTCAAGTTTAGGGAGAGGAATGTTAACCCATTCTTGTCTAATGTAGGATTCTAGTTGCTCAACTGTCTTAGGTCTTTTTTGTCGTATCTTCCGTTTTATGATGCACCAAATGTTTTCTATGGGTGAAAGATCTAGACTGCAGGCTGGCCGGTTCAGTACCCGGACCCTTCTTCTACGCAGCCATGATGCTGTAATTGATGCAGTATGTAATTTGGCATTGTCATGTTGGAAAATGCAAGGTCTTCCCTGAAAGAGACGTCGTCTGGATGGGAGCATATGTTGCTCTAGAACCTGGATATACCTTTCAGCATTGATGGTGTCTTTCCAGATGTGCAAGCTGCCCATGCCACACACACACTAATGCAAGTCCATACCATCAGAGATGCAGGCTTCTGAACTGAGCACTGATAACTTGGGTTGTTCTTCTCCTCTTTAGTCCAAATGACACGGCGTCCCTGATTTCCATAAAGAACTTCAAATTTTGATTCGTCTGACCACAGAACAGTTTTCCACTTTGCCACAGTCCATTTTAAATGAGCCTTGGCCCAGAGAAGACGTCTGCGCTTCTGGATCATGTTTAGATACGGCTTCTTCTTTGAACTATAGAGTTTTAGCTGGCAACAGCGGATGGCACAGTGAATTGTGTTCGCAGATAATGTTCTCTGGAAATATTCCTGAGCCCATTTTGTGATTTCCAATACAGAAGCATGCCTGTATGTGATGCAGTGCCGTCTAAGGGCCTGAAGATCACGGGCACCCAGTATGGTTTTCCGGCCTTGACCCTTACGCACAGAGATTCTTCCAGATTCTCTGAATCTTTTGATGATATTATGCACTGTAGATGATATGTTCAAACTCTTTGCAATTTTACACTGTCAAACTCCTTTCTGATATTGCTCCACTATTTGTCGGCGCAGAATTAGGGGGATTGGTGATCCTCTTCCCATCTTTACTTCTGAGAGCCGCTGCCACTCCAAGATGCTCTTTTAATACCCAGTCATGTTAATGACCTATTGCCAATTGACCTAATGAGTTGCAATTTGGTCCTCCAGCTGTTCCTTTTTTGTACCTTTAACTTTTCCAGCCTCTTATTGCCCCTGTCCCAACTTTTTTGAGATGTGTTGGTGTCATGAAATTTCAAATGAGCCAATATTCGGCATAAAATTTCAAAATGTCTCACTTTCGACATTTGATATGTTGTCTATGTTCTATTATGAATACAATATCAGTTTGAGATTTGCAAATTATTGCATTCCATTTTTATTTACAATTTGTACTTTGTCCCAACTTTTTTGGAATCGGGGTTGTACATACAAGCTGATAATTACGAAAAACATAATTGACTAAGTATTTCACATATTACTGCTGATATTTTTGGTTTACAAACCAAACCAGTTAACACTGACTAAAAGTTGCTCGCACAATACTGTCAGGATTACAGCTTGATCATTAACACCAGCTGATATCTTTCTGACAAAACAGGTGGATGTGTGAAAGAACAACCACTTCAGCTGTCATTCGGTTATTGTCCGGGACAAGCAGCCCCACTGTGCAGACCCCTTTAAAACAATCAATATTACACCATATAAACACCTAAAGCGAACCATACAACCTATTAAACGTGAGCTAGAGGAGTTAAACATGAAGTCGCCAGGTATATCTCGAAAAATATCTACTTACTGACCTTTCCGAGCTTGAAAAAGTACTGCCATGTTCAATCTTTTCTTCGTCGCTGATGTATTTCACGCTTTTATAGTGCAGTGTCTCTGACACCTGGTGGACATACTTAAGCTGTACTGCGCATGTGCCATTATCATTCGCGGTAAAGAACATAGGCTGTGTTCCAATAGTCTCTTTCATACAGGAAGGATCCTAACTAAGGAAATGACCCGGAAGTATCTAAGTAAGCGCCTTGCTAAGGAATAATGCTTCCTTTATCATAGAGGAATCATAGACCGCGTTCCAGTAGTCCGTCCTATGTCCTTTCCTAACCACGTTTCCTTGACTACACTGGAAAACGGCATGAGGTAAATAAGGACGGAGGGAAAGACTTTTTTTTTTTTTTAATTTATTAAACAAAGGAAAATGTACAAACTCTCAGGGAGGATATGGATTAAAATTACAGATTTGGGGATACATGTAAGAGAAAAAACAAACAAAAAAACAAACAAAAACAAATAAGCTGCATGTAAATTACATTTTAAATTAGGCAATTAAATGAACAATGAATGAATGAATTTATTTATTTCGAACATGTATAAAAATGCATGTAACTATCTGTACATACAAAAGAAAGAAAACGAGAAATTAAATATAGCTGCAAGCAGCAATCCGGGGCCAAGCAGGGTGACCCAGCCTAAGTTGCCATGGCAACAGAAAGAACTGACCAGGCAGACGGTCATAGGCACGCACAGGAAGTGTTTACAAGCAGGAATGTACCTCCAACCAGACGGTTAGAGGCATGCACGGCTTCACCGTCAAATTCGATTGACTGTGATGGCTGAAATTACTTCCAGTGTACTAGGTGTGTGTGTGTCTGTGCTAAAAGACTGCTGAGATATGAGCTCAATGATGTAAGAGCCAAAACACATTTTGGAAAGTTATAGCGCCCCCTAATGGCCAATGTGCACCAAATGTGGTATGGGCCATTTTGGAGGGGTGGTGCATAATCCCACCAAGTTTGGTTAAGAAAGGTCAAAGGGCTGCCGAGATATGAGCACACTTCCTGTTTCGCGTCTGCACAGCCAAATTTGATTGGCAGCCACGGCCAAACGCTTATGAAATTCGAAAAACCGGGTAAGTTTTTAGTGCAGCTTAGTCCAAAGTTGCCATGTACCAAGTTTGGAAGGAATTGGTCAAAAATTGAGGGAGGAGAAGCATTTTAATTGATTTTCACAAAATTCAAAATGGCGGAAAATATACCAGGCGGAATATGACGCCATAGGGTGCGTTGGATTCGGGTTGACCCAAGGATTCCAGCCATACTAAGATTTTGACGATCAGACATACGGTTCAAAAGTAACAAGCAGAAATGTACTTGCAACTTTGACCTGTTGTTGGCGCTAGAGAGTTTGAGATGCTGAGTTGAAATTTGCTGACAAGAACCGTGAGGCAGCCTAGAATCAGTGTGCCAAATTTGAAAACCTGTCGTCAGACGGTTCTATGGGTTTCCATAGAATTTCATTGATTTTAACAAAATTCAAAATGGCGGAAAATGCTCAAGGCAGAATATGACGTCATAGGGTGCGATAGATTCGACTTGACCCAAGGATTCCATAGGCAGTGGAATTTTGTTTCTAGCCAAAACGCATCATGAGATATGAGCCAAAAGACATTTTTCCTAGTTATAGCGCCCCCTAGCAGCCAATTTGTTCCAAATTTTTTGGGGTCCTTCAGCGAGGGGTATGGCATAAACTCACCAAGTTTCGTTAAGATACGCCAAAGGCCGGCCGAAATATGAGCACACTTCCTGTTTGGCGTCTGCGCCTCCAATTTTGATTGGCTGCCACGGCCAAACGCTTATGAAATTCTAAAAACCGGGTAAGTTTCTTGTGCAGCTTAGTCCAAAGTTGCCATCTACCAAGTTTGGGAGAAATTGGTCCAAAATTGAGGGAGGAGAAGCATTTTAAGTGATTTTCACAAAATTCAAAATGGCGGGAAAACTATATGGGCGGAAAATGACGTCATGGGGTGCGTTGGATTCGTCTTGACCCAAGGATTCCAGGGATACCAAGTTTTTGAAAATCGGACCAACGGTTCAAAAGTTACAAGCAGAAATGTACCTGCAACTTTGACCTGCTGGTGGCGCTAGAGGGTTGGGGCTGGGGACCTAAAAATTGTTGTGGGGAATGCTGAGACTGTCTCGAATGTGTGTGCCAAATTTGAGCATTTTCCTATGTGTGGTTCTATGGGCTGCCATTGACTTCCCATAGGAGAAGAAAGTTGAATAATAATAATAATAATAATAAATAAATAATAAGAAAACCGACAAACTCATTAGGGGCCTTCGCCAGCTTCGCTGCTTGGCCCCTAAAAAAATAAAATAACATAAAGAGCTAAGACATTACAAAACACCGCACATTGTTCGAAAAAGGAGTGGGAAGAAGTACAATACTTTTTTTAATTTCCCACCCCTTTTTAACTACCCCGAAATCCAAACTACATTAATACACCTATAAAAATATATACCATATATACACTTCATGAATATCTATATAAATATATAATTACAAAAATAAATATATACTACATACCATATATACACTTCATAAATATCTATATAAATATATAACTACAAAAATATATATATAACTATATACCATATATATATACACTTCATAAATATCTATATAAATATATAATTACAAAAATAAATATCCACTACATACCTATCCCTGTAAATATAAATATATAAACTATCCCCATAAATAAATATATACCATATATACCATATACTAAGTTAGTTCTAATATAACAATCAACCCTATTCTATTTATAGATTTATCCCTCATCATCCTCCGTTAACATACTCCCTCTTCCATGTACTTGTTTAAAAATATTTTTTGTACCTTTTTTTTAAACAGATTTATATTTGCACTTTGTTTTATTTCTGTCTCCAGTCTGTTCCATAAAGTCACCCCACAGCTCGATATGCACATGCTTTTCATATTTGTTCGAACCTTTGGTTTTTTAAAATTTAGGTCTCCCCTTAGATTATATCCCCCTCTCACTCACTAAACATTCCTTGTATATTTTTTGGCAATAGATTATTTCTTGCTTTGTACATTATTTGTGCTGTTCTGAATTTGACTAGATCCATAAATTTCAACGTGTGATTTTATGAATAGTGAGTTTATGTGATCTCTGTATCCTGTTTTGTTACACATAACGGAGCAGAGACACAAAATGAAAAGGATTCATAAATTACAATAACAAATAACGAGCAATGTCTATACTTGTTTGCCTTGCAATTTTACAGTCTATTTTTTTGAGAGACAAGAAAAACCTTTTAAAGTCATTAATAAATCCAGGGAATATAACAAAATATGTAATGTGATTCCTTTACCTTTGACCCAGTTGATTCACAATTGTTTAGTATACAATAATCCTTTAATAGTACTACCAAATCTATTGATTGGAGAATATAATTTGACTGATAAAAAATGTAATAATAAGTTCATTAGTAATGTTTTGAAATCCAAAGTGTTTCATGATTATTGCAGAGGGATAACTTGGCAGGGTTCTAATTTGGTAACTCCCGGCACTTTATACAAAGCATATTCAAAATTTATTAAATGGCCTATTTTGCCTAAAGTTAAAGAAACGCATTTCAAAATCATCAATAAGATTTATCCTGTGGCAGAGCTTCTAAAAAAAAGATTTAATTTTGAGGTGGATCAGTGTTCCTTCTGCAATAGTGATGATGAAACACTGGAGCATTTGTTTTATTTATGTCCTGTTTCTCATTGTTTTTGGTCAGATATAAAAAACTGGGTATCACTTAAAATTTTAACCAGAGACCTCACTATTTCTGGCAGAATCACTTTAGCTAAAGCGGAAGGTATTTCCAAACTGATTTATCCTTGCCACTCCCTGTATATTTCCTCAAAAAATATTAAGAAAGCCAACACAGTTATTTTCCAGTTTTTATGGAGAAATAAAACTCACTATATTAGAAGGTCCCAACTCGTTAAGGAGTATGACAAGGGTGGTATTAAAGCTCCAGAATTTGAATCAATGATCGGCACCTTTAGAATAAACTGGATAAAACCTTGTCTGTCACAGCCAAATTCAATGTGGTTTCACATCCCAAGGTCTTTGTTTAAGAAAATAGGAAGTTTAGATTTTATTTTGAAATGTGATTTTGATGTAAACAGGATCCCTATAAAGCTGTCTAATTTTCATAAACAGATTCTTCATTTTTGGAAAATGATATTTACCCACAATTTTTCTCCTCATAGTTCAACTTTATGGAACAACAGAGTAATCACAATAAACAGGAAATCAGTCTTCAGAAGTAATTGGTTTGAAAGAGGCATTATATTTGTAACTGATTTAATGGATTGTAATGGTATCATTTTAAGTTACACAGACTTTATAGAAAAATATAACTTAAATTGTACTCAAAGAGAATATAACAGAGGAAAAGACAACTGTGGTGGAAAGAGAATCCGACACACTAGTCGACGCAATTATGCGACAGCGCATATTATTTACGTCAGTCTGCTGTGTAAAACTACAGTGTTTTGAAAATGAACTACAAAAAATGCATCTAACCATGCAGGTTCTATAAATGTGGACAACACGATGAAAAATATTACTTCTCAGGTTGGAACTAAAAAAAAACAAAAACAGGCTGCCAGTCAACAAAACTCAGTTAGAGTAGAGTGGGGTAATACGCCCTCGTGGGGTAATACGCCCCTGGCCTGTTTTACCCAAAATAACCACCAGATGGCGCAAAGTTACATTTCTATTGTTACTATGGACTGGCTTGACAACGGGGATGTACAAATATCCACTGTGGCTCGCATATCAGCAACGCAGTGGAGAGAAATCAAATTTCATGGTAAGTGATATAATTTTCAGATATCAGTAAAACTGTATTTAGATAGCTGCTATTTCGTCAGATATCACAGCTGTGTATGTGGTATGAGTAGACAAGTCAGTACGTTAAAAAAATTACATTAGGTATAAAAAGTTTAATCACATTTTGAAAGTAAGACCCTTTTTTGTAAAAGTGTAGTCTGTGGGGTAAAACACCCCCTTAATGGCGGGGTAAATGGCCCCCAGGGGGCATCGTTTCCTTTTATCATAATTACTGTATTTCATACATTTCTGAATAGCAGATACATAGTTTTTAATAACATCTCGCTTACCTGGTTGAGTAAAGCAAGTAATTTGAACTTAATATTAAAAATAATTGAAATAAAAAAAAATTGAAATTAAAATGCGAAATATAATAAAATAATGCATCTATTCATTAATTCAGGGATATTTTCTTGTTTCTTTCACATTATAGGCTTAAGTAAACACTTTTGCTATCCAAACAGCTTTTTTTGAGTGAGGGGGGCCTATTGCCCCACCTCAGGGGGCCTTTTACCCCACTGGGGGGGTAAAAGGCCCCCTTGGCACAATGTTTGTTTTTGTTAAAAAAAAAAATTAAGTATTAACTTTAGGCAAACTTTAGGTGGCATTATTGTTCATGTCACTGTTGTCAAAAACTATGATTAAAACTAAACACATGGTTCATTTCAACTTGGAGAAAAACTGAATTTTCCTTAAGGGGGGCTTTTCCCCCACTCTACTCTATCTAAGTATCCTACCTGGCATAAATTTAACAATTATTTTCATCCAATAATTGGGATTCATTTCAATACGTATGAGAGGACAGAAAGTGGCACGGTGGTATAGTGGTTAGTGCTGTCGCCTCACAGCAAGAAGGTTCTGGGTTCAAGCCCAATGGCCAACAGGGGCCTTTCTGTGTGGAGTTTGCATGTTCTCCCTGTGTCTGCATGGGTTTCCCTCACAGTCCAGAGACATGCAGGTTAGGCTAATTCAAATAATCAAAGTCCTTCCCACACCATGTGGTGCATAGGGCGGCGCCGATCTCCATTTCCGTAGCCCTTGGCCTCTTGCCTATTACATAGCTAGGGTTACAGTGGGGGGCTAGTCCTCTGGTAACCGCAAGAGTTTGACTCCCCACTCACATCTGTATTGCAGCGTGCCTTGCCAGACGGCAGTAGGTACCATTTTTATTATGATCTTTGGTATGACCTGACCGTGAGTAGAACTCGCGATTTCCCGATCGAGAGGCGCTAACCACTAGGCCAACTTGCGGTGGTTAGGCTAATTGGTGGCTCTAAATTGACCGTGAGTGTGAATGGTTGTTTGTTTCTGTGTGTCAGCCCTGTGATTACTTGACAACTTGTCCAGGGTACCCCCCTGCCTCTCACCCATAGTCAGCTGGGATAGGCTCCAGTTTGCCCGCAACCTTGCACAGGATAAGCGGTTACGGATAATGGATGGATGGATGGATGGATGGATGGACAGGAAGCATGAGCAACCATTCTCAATGTGACATTATTTTGTTTCAGTTTAGTGACTGGTCACCTATTTTCCTTTTTTATTCAATTCCAACCTTGTTGGAACTCCATTGTCCACATTTGTATCACCTGCATGAAACAGCATGGTAAGAATGCACAGGGCGAAGATGTGTTTTTTTTGTAGTATAATGTAGAACATTGTGATTTCACGTGGCACAACTACGTCAGTAACATCTGTAATCGCGTAATTGTATAGCCTAGTGTAAGTGCAGTTGGATTTTCCGACATCCTAATGTACCGTATTTTCCTTCACATATTACCTTGACCTCATGATATTTTCCATCCGAGTGGTTAGGAAAGGACATAGGATGTACAGTACTATTGGGATGATGCAGCCTTGGCTAAGGTACAAACCTTAAAAGCCTTTACAAGAAATAATTCAGATTAGAAAGTTAATTTTCTTAGATTTTTATTTGTGTCATAAGAAGTCAGTTTGACGTCTGGTACAGTTGAGATCAATCTCAAGTGAGAATCAGAGAGGGGATAAAAATCAAACAATCAAAGAAGGGATTAAAAGCACCATAAGAGGGCTTTACTCCACAGAAGGCTTGGTTGAGTTTTTAGCATCAGTTAGGGTGAAGCGACCACGCTGGTGAAACCGCATGTCCCTCACACGGCGAATAGACTGAATCTGAGGTTGGAAGGCACAAAACTCATTATAGTGTCTGTAGTCTCCACACTCAAATAGATACTGGTAGCCTCTGTAGCCTGGATACTGGTATCCCACCCAACTAGAATTAAGGAAAGAGTTAAAGAGAGTCAGTATTCAAGTCATAATCACAGAATTTTAATCATTATTTTAATACAAAAAAATAATTCATAACCTATGGATTCACCAGTGACTGTTTCTACACGTTAAACTTGTCGGAACACTGTAACTGGTAATGAATGTGATGTCAATGGTCAGGTTTAAGAATTCAGAAATAAGAATGATTCTCTACGTAAGGAATAACACACGATAGACCATGCTGTTATACGAAAATAATCCATGCTTGGATGGTTGTGGTAGTGCACAACAGTACATTACTTAATCTGTTTATTACATGGAGCGTCCTTCTTACACATCCTTCTGAATGAGTTGATACTGTAGAAAGAATACTGGATTAGAACTAGTGCATTAAAATAAACCTATTGTTTATGATCCAGTCAGAACTACTGTCCGGGCCATACGATACATTATCTAAAACAAATACTTGTCTATTTAAATATTAGAAGTGCTACTTTGTTTACTGCTGATACTGTGCACAGCCATGTTAATTTGACGTTACTTGCTAAACCCGGAGGAACTCAGAGTTGAGGAAACCATCCTTAGGAGGAATTCGGCGTTAAGGGGGTTTACTTTGGTCAGGAATTGCGAACTACAACCTTTAGTTGAATGCAGCCTTTGGAATAAGGAATAATGCTGCATTTTACTTCCCTCTGAAGTAGGAAACTGTTGCTTGTAATGATGTAATTTTCAATCTGTGCATTTAAGCCACAAAAGTGGGGAAAACATGGATGCCCCCCATGTTTGTGTGGTTTTCCTTTAGGCTCCTAGGTTGCATTCGAATAGGTTGGGGTTTTTTTTTTGCTGAGGAAGGTTCCAAACTGAGTGAAGTGACCTGGAAGTATCGAAACAGCAGCCATGATAAGTGTTGTTCAAATTCTCTAAACGCTAAGGAAAGACACTTTAGTGCTTCCTTTCCTATCTTCTTTAGCATCAGATACACTAGACCATCCTTTACAAAAAGAAAGAATGTAACTCCATCCTATAATTCCTTGCATCAGCAACATTTAAAGTGACACATCAGTGCATTCATGCAAATAATTGTATAATTAGTTAAATATTAAATAATTAATCATGCAATAAATGGGATTCATGTCGATAAATATGAACGGACAGGAAGGTGAGCGTGAGCAACCATTCTCAATGTGACATTTTGTTTCAGTTTTGTGACTGGTAGCCTATCAGAGTGGGAAATAAGCCCAGACCGGCGGACATTGACCGGGAATTTTCGTATTTGTCCGTCTGTATTTCAGAAGCATCAGACCGGATGGCCCATGAAAAAATTGTAAAGATATGGGTCGAATCTACTTCCAATTTTCTTCGAAATGTTACACTGGGCGAATGCATTATGTCATAACATGGCCCGTGAAACCGGGGCCCCTGTGGGTGTGCCTTTAAAAATTTCTACACTCTAAAAAATAATGGGGCCAGTATCGGTTCTTCAGGGCAATGCCATAGAAGAACCTTTTTCAGGGCTTCAAAGAACCGTTCATGCAACAGTTCTTTAAAGAACCATTTAAACCATTTGTTTGAGCAGTGAAGACAGATTTGTGTAAACATAGCCTATGTGCATTGACCAGCAAATGGTAAGAGAATGCCAGGCTCTGAAGAACCATTTCCAATGTGAAGAACCTTTCGCATAATGTAATGGTTCATCACAGAGTTTTGACTCTCCATGGAACCATCCAGAGATTTGAAGAACCACTGAAGCACCTTTATTTTTTAGAGTGTAACTTGGCCACTGATGATCCTAGCCCCACCAAAATTTACAGGCACGTCCGTCTCCCTGAGCCCTTTCGAACAAGCACAGGCACGGCCCGCTACGACCCCACCTCAGCCTGTTATTTGCCTCCGAAACCCCCACATGAGCGCTGCTCGCTGAAAACTTTAATATGAGCCCTGGCTCAAGCCAGCCTTTACAAATTCATAACTCATCCACCGATGGTCCTAGCCCCGCCAAAATTTACAGGCACCTCACTCTCCCCGAGATCTTTCGAACCAGCCAGGGTCATTCTGATCCGACGTCAGGCGTGAACGTGGATTGCGGAAAGCTTTAACACAAGCCCTAGGTCCAGCCGCTTGCGTGCGTGCAAGGGTTTAAAAATTCATAACTCGGCCACCGAAGGTCCTAGCCCCGCCAAAATTTACAGGCAACTCCCTCTCCCCGAGTGGCAGACTAAATAAGGCAATAATAATAATGCACTCAATATTCACTGTTGTTTTTATTGCACGATGCAGTTGAACTAGTGTTTTAAGGTTGACGGTATTTGATTGATTAAGAGTTCAGTTTACATGAAACTTTGCAGGACAGTATTATATGAGGTGCCAAACTGCCAATCAGTGGTTATGTTGTTATTATTATGTGCATTTTTATTTCATTCATAATCAGAATGACAGTCATCGTCATATGCTTTGTAGGATGTAGATTTATATTTTAAGAGTTTTAATTTTCTTCTATTTTCTAAGTTCTAGTCCAGCAGATTTTATTCTGAATGCCAAATGATATTACCATGTCTAGTTTTGAGTTGTTTTAAAAGTCATTTTGTTACAAAGTTACTTGAAATCTCATACTCAAAATTTTAACTCTATTATGTAAGAATAGTTGTACTGTTAATTACTAAATTTCTTAGACTTATTATAAACATAGTATAAAAAATAGTCATTGGTGACATAATGTTTCATGAGCGTTATTATAGTACCTATATATGAGTACCAGTAAGTTGTAACCAACTGGAACATCCTTGGCCCCCCATAATTTTTTCTAGACATGGAACTGACTTGTGTGTGTTACTGTTTTCTTGGGTATAACTTTAAGCATATTTTTCTTGAATCTTCTGACATTTTCTTGTAAATTATATTCAATTTGTAGTGTAATTAGCAACTAATGTCTAGTGTAGTTTGGCCTTTGAAGATCACAAAAATGTGCCTGGAAATGGCTGAGAAGCCACCTCCAAGCATCTAAAGCCCTTCAGCTTCCGGACCCCTGGCCACATTGTTCCGTGCCTTTGGCCCATCATTCGGACAGGCTGAAATTTGGAGGGACAGACAACATTTTAGACTTGTCTGTCCTGTGACAGTCTGCTTAAAATTCCTTCTTTCCCACACTGCCTCTATT
Source organism: Neoarius graeffei (assembly GCF_027579695.1). Classification (NCBI taxonomy): domain Eukaryota; kingdom Metazoa; phylum Chordata; class Actinopteri; order Siluriformes; family Ariidae; genus Neoarius; species Neoarius graeffei. The sequence continues at coordinate 15,242,772 of NC_083593.1, read as the reverse complement.
CCTTTTTATTTCAATTCCAACTTTGGTAATGAAGTAATATTTTTCATTGTCTTGTCCACATTTATATAGCCTGCATCAAACAATGTGGTAAGAACGCACAGGGCAAAGATACGCTTTTTGTCATCCATCTTTGGAATATTGTAGTTTCACACAGCAGACCCACATATACAACATGCACTGTTGCATAATTGCACAGATTAGTGTAAGTGCAGTTGGACTCTTAGCACCGCAGTTGTCTTTTCCTATGCCCATTTGAATTCTCCTTCACATATTTCCTTGACCTTATGATGAAGGAATGTAGTTAGGAAAGGGCACAGGATGAACGATAGGAACGCAGCCCGAGACTTTGGAACAGCTTGCCTCCAAGCATGAGGTCAGCTGGCTCTGTAGCCATTTTTAAGTCAAGTTCAATTTTTATTGTTCAGCATTTGTAGATGGTCTTGGTTCTTAATTGGTTTCTTTATGTCTTGACAGTTGTATTTATTTACTCGCTTACAGTTTTTGTATATTATCTTTAGATCATATAGTTTTTTTCATCTTTTCCTTTTATTTGAATGTAATCTCATTTCATATTTTGTTTCTAAATTTTATTTTAATGATTTTATTTGACATCTTACAGTTTTTAGTATTATTATAATCATTAAATTTTTTTCTGGAATGCCTTTACAGATATATTATCTTTTATCACATGACGTAAAGCACTTTCTGCCACCAGGCTTGAAAAGTGTGAAATAAATCAACAGCAACAATAATAAATGTATTATTATTATTATGATTATTATTATTATTATTATTATTATTATTATTATCTGCTTTACTCCCACCGTTGAAAACCATGCAGATAAGTGAATTTGCTATGCTAAATTGCCTCTAGGTGTGCATGGTGCCCTGCATTGGACTGGTGTCCCATTTGGGATGAATTCTCCCACCTTGTGCCCATTATTGCCAAGGTTGGCTCCGGATCCACCATTGCCCTGACCAGGATAAGGTAATTATTGATGATAAAGATGAATAAATAATGGTTTAATACTCACGTCCCACCGGGAACTCTCACGCTGCCCACTCGGTCACAGAAACCATGTGCCCAGAGAGTGGGGACATCATCCTCATGGATCTCCATTTTATTGCCCTGGAAATCAGACAGCTCATACAGGCAGATCTTGTGCTCCGTGGGGTCCTGTGTAGTGGGGTTAAAAGAGGAGAAATTTCTGAAACGTACACTACAGGGTCAAAAGTATGTGAACGTACACTGTAGGGCCAAAAGTATGTGAATGCCCCTTCTAATTCTTGACATTCTATATTTTAGCTGGACCTGGTTAGATGAGTTTGGTATTGAGGAACTCAAATGCCATACGCAGACTTCCTGACTTCAACTCCACTGAACACGATGGGGAATTGGAATATTGATGGCGAGCCAGGCTTTCTCACCAAACATCAGTGCCTGAGCTCACAAATGCACTTTTGACTTTTGAATTCCCACAGACACACACCAAAATTTTGTAGAAAGTCTTCGCAGAAAAACGGAGGCTGTTATAGTTGCAAAAAAAAAAAGGTGTGTTGGGGGTCAATTCCATATTAATGCATCTGGATTTGGAATGAGATGTCCAACAAGCTCATATAAGTGTAATAGTCAGGTATCCACATACGTTTGGCCACACAGACTATTTTCTGATCTGTCATGCTGAGAATGCTGTCATACTTACCATGCGTATGGGCCTGAACGACATGAGGCAGTCACTGCGGTAGCTGTTGGACCAGGTGTCCCAGCGAGGATACTCACCTTTCTCCAGAATAAACATCTCCCCACGGAAATTAGTCTGCTCAAAGGCAACAAATCTAAACCGAGAGAGAGAGAAAAACTCAGAAGATTTGCCAGACTGAGATTTGCAGAAGATAGAGTCAGGTGGTCAAGATCAAGAATGAGGAAAGGAAGAAGAACAATATAAATACACATACAAGAGGAGAAATTTCTAAGTCTATTTGATATTATTACCTGTCTGTATAACTTTTGCGATCATCATTTTACATTTTGTATACTATATATATATATTAACACAGTCTTTTAGGAAGAAACTTACGGGCCACACTCGACAATGATACTGCGTACTCGATCAAATCCACCGTCACAAATGTTCATGCACTCATTGTGGAGCTCCATCATTCTGCCCTGGAAGTTCTCTTGGTCGAACAGCATCATCTGGAGGAGAAAGTGTAAGTCTAAGTATTTCATTAGGATTTGCCATGGATGATGTAGATGCTCCAGATATTTAAAGCATCCTAAAACAAAGTAAATCTGGACAGTTTGATTATTGTAACAAGTTTCTTTTAGTTGAGTGTTGAAACCACAATGTTGTGTTTTCCTATGTGACATTAAATAATTCTCTGTGAAGTTTTGTTTGAAAGAGTAAGAAAACTTACTCTGTAGTCGCCCATTGCAGCATCTCCAGTCTTGGTAGCCTTACTAGATGCAGGAGGGGCAGGGGCTCCCTTATCCTTGGCATCAGTGCCCTGGCTGGAAGCAGACTTAGTCTGGGACATGTTGATAGGGTTTGAGAGAGGCTACGAGAAAGAACGGAAGGGCAGAAAATGTCACGGGACTTATCCATAGTGGGGTCAACATAATGAAGGTTGGTGAATCCATATGAGGACCTGGTGAACTTTGATTGATTGGAATGAGTTTGGATAGGATTTTGGATTTATACAGTATTTCAATTGATAGACTTAATTCTCCTCAATACCATTCACTTCTGCATCCATTTTGTATGTGTTTGCGGTTATTGGCCTCTTACCTGCTTGAGTTCAGCTGTACCGTGTGGTGTAGGCTGGACCATGCTCCTCACTCCATCCAATACCCCACCTTTTATACCCTGGCAAGGGGAGCATCGAGGGGTTTGGCTTATAATAGAAACATCCCCGTCATCAGAGTTTCTTAGTTCTAAAGCCATGAGGTTATCCCATTGGCCAGAAAGCTCTCCCTGATTGTCTGTGTGCACTTTTGTGTCAATGGAAAACCCTGACAACGTCACTTTGCTCTTTGTAATGGTGCTGCATGACATACTGCATTCGGATGTGAGGAATGTATAGGCCAAAGGTCAGGTCATGCTAATCCGCCACGTGTCCTGAAATTTTACTTTGCCAGAGCCTGTGATATGTTAATTATATGTTATGCTAATAAGTTAATTGTTAAGTATAGCAATTTTCGAGAATTGTTAGCCTATAAAAGGTTCAAATAGATGCATTTAATTGTTTATGTGGATCTCACACACACACACACACACACACACACACACACACACACACACACACACACACACACGTTTCAAGATAATACTGGAGAGGATTTTTTTAAAATCACATTGTATTTGCTATTTTTTAGCTTTTGATTTTAAAACACCTTAGAATAGTCACCTTAAAAAAAAAACATTTAAAAAAGTCAGTCATGACAATTTTTTTGTTAAAACAAAATAGATATTTCAGACAATTATTGAAGCAGGACTTTAGTTTTTAATTTATTTTTTACATTCAATATGAGGGCGGCACGGTGGTGTAGTGGTTAGCGCTGTTGCCTCACAGCAAGAAGGTCTGGGTTCGAGCCCCGTGGCCGACGAGGGCCTTTCCGCGTGGGTTTCCTCCGGGTGCTCCAGTTTCCCCCACAGTCCAAAGACATGCAGGTTAGGTTGACTGGTGACTCTAAATTGACCGTAGGTGTGAGTGTGAATGGTTGTCCGTGTCTATGTGTCAGCCCTGTGATGACCTGGCGACTTGTCCAGGGTGTACCCCGCCTTTCGCCCGTAGTCAGCTGGGATAGGCTCCAGCTTCCCTGTGGAACAGGATAGAGCGGCTAGAGATAATGAGATGAGACATTCAATATGTCAATATTTAATAAAATATTTGTATTAAATATCTACATTGTGTAAAAAACGTATAACAAATCATAAAATATACAAAAAACATATACCGGTATACAGGATATTACACGGTGACGCGAAGATATGAAGTTTATTTTCAAGTGGTGAATATTGTTCAGCATGAGAAGATGAACTTCATATCTTCATGTCACTGTGTAATATTCTATTATATAGACACATCCACCAAAAAAAAAGCAAGTTAAAAAGAATTTTAATTTTGAATCAATTTGCCGTTTTGACAATGCATGTCTAGTCAGCGGGAAAACAGGAGGATTGATGTCATTAGAGTGAAGATACCAGGAATTATACATACTGCCACTTTTTCCATGGAATAAAAACATGTACTTTATTCCCTTCTAGTGGGTTTATTGATGGCATGCAATGTTGTTATCATATCGCTTATCCTCCATGTATTACGCCACTCTCCCCAATGGAGAATGAGCATGCAATATTGTTATAATATTGCACGTTGTCAAGACAACACAACGTCACACGTCGGAGCTCATGTGAAGATCCAATGACAAAACTTTTTCTGCTGCGCATGCCCAGAATCATTGCTTTGTCCACAGGGAAAGAGAGAAGACAAGGCTAATCCAGTGCTAGGTTTAAGTACTCAATAAATAAATTGAAACGAAAGATGCACTGAGCACCCAAAAGGCTATCAAAATGTAATGGTATATTCTTTACGCATATTTACAAGAGAAAAACATATAAAAAAAACTGGAAAAGAGACGTGTCAGAGATGTAAAACTTCTGTGCTAGCAAGTGACTGTGACAGTTTGTAAACAAACATGGTTATGAGGTTTGCTTAGTTAAAGCCAGAAGATTTTGAGAGAATTTTGGCTGCCAGGTCGCTCCGTTGTTGAGTTTAAAAGTAACTAAGTAAATTACACAGGGAAAATACTAATAATATTCAGCTTGACTGCGCTAGCATTGGCCTTCGCTAACACTACACCGGCTGGAAGGTAACTGCACTACCGCGCTAACAGCACCGAGTTGCAAGTAAGCTAGCGTTGGCCTTTGCTAATGCTACTTCTATACTGGCTGTAAGGTAACTGCATTGCCACACTAACAGCACCGAGTTGCAGGTAAGGTAGCATTGGCCTTTGAGAATACTGATATGAAAAGATTATGTATAATAATAATAATAATAATAATAATAATAATATTGGCTGGCTTTTTTTCATGGTCTATCAGATATATTCCATTCAGCTAGCATGATATTGAACTCATCTCTCATCTTCGACGAGTTCAATATCATGCTAGCTGAATGGAATATACCTGATAGACCACTCAAAGCCAGCCAATATTATTTAAATGCGTCACCCAGAACTGCGGAGTATTTTGTACTACAAATGTGAGTTTTTCAACACGAGAAGATAAACTTCATCTCTTCAAGCCAATATGTGATTTTCTTTTTATTATATAGACACATTCACAAACAAAAAGTACCCAAATTTATCAAAACAATTAATCAATTTCCTTGTGAATGACATATAGAGATTTTTGTTATGGTTTTGGTTATCTATGTCCCGGATTAAGTTTGTATGAAAAATACAAGTGCCGTATTTCCCAGTAAAACACTCGTTTCCATATATCATACATGAACACTATAACAATGAAAATAACCCAACAAAATATTCATATACTGACCTGGAAAGCTAGCTAACATACAATCACACACTATGCAGAAGTAGTATGCTGCTCTGGAGTAGATCCATTACTTACCAGCTACTTTATTAGGAACATCTGTACGTTCATGCAGTTATTTAAATCATCCAATCTGGTGGCAGTGCAAAAACTCATGCAGATACAAGTCAAGAGCTTCAGGTCATGTTCACATCAAACATCAGAATGAAGAAAAAGTGTGATCTCTGTGACTTTGATCGTGGCATGGATGTTGGTACCAGATGGGCTGGTTCGAGTATTTCATAAAGTGTTGATCCCCTGAGGATTTTCAGATACAACAGTCTCCAGAAAATTCCGGTGACTGTTGTGTGTGAAAATCCCAGGACAATTGTAACAGAATGATGTGAAAACCAGAAATCATCCTGTGATTAGATAACTGTATGAGTGTACAGGTGTTCCAGAGAGTGTGTGTGTGTGTGTGTGTGTGTGTGTGTGTGTGTGTGTGTGTGTGTGTGTGTGTGTGTACACAGTATATATCCCATCCTAAAGTAATGCAACTGCAAAGCCAATTCTTTTTGCTGGACACTAAAAACATTTGGGTTTGAGATCAAAAGATGAATACGAGACAATAGATTTCAGTTGTTTATTTTTGTCCAGCCGTGCCCTGTTAGATTAATTGTTTAAACAATTAATAGCTCTGAAAAATCAAAATATTCATATGCTCTACTCGAAACGATATAGCTCGCTAACATAAACGGGCGGCATGGTGGTGTAGTGGTTAGCGCTGTCGCCTCACAGCAAGAAGGTTCTGAATTCGAGCCCAGTGGCTGACGAGGGCCTTTCTGTGCGGAGTTTGCATGTTCTCCCCGTGTCCGCGTGGGTTTCCTCCGGGTGCTCCGGTTTCCCCCACGGTCCAAAGACATGCAGGTTAGGTTAACTGGTGACTCTAAATTGACCATAGGTGTGAATGTGAGTGTGAATGGTTGTTTGTCTCTATGTGTCAGCCTTGTGATGACCTGGCAACTTGTCCAGGGTGTACCCTGCCTTTCGCCCGTAGTCAGCTGCGATAGGCTCCAGCTTGCCCACGACCCTACACAGGATAAGTGGTTATGGATAATGGATGGCTGGATAGATGAACAGCTAACATAAAATGAAACGCTTCTATGCAAAAAAAGAAAAAGAATGCACCCTGCTGGGAGCTGCTCCTGTTGCTCTCGAATAGAGCCATTACATGTATGTATTTACATTAGATTAGATTAGACTCAACTTGATTGCCATCGTGCAGAGTACAGGTACAGGGTACAGGTACCCGGGCGTTGCTCAGGTTTTGCAAAATTCTGGGTTGCCCCCGGGCTTCCATGTCAAATTTGGTGAAGATCTGTCGAGAAATGGTGATGTTAACCCAAGACAAACAAAAATCCAAACATCCACCCGGGGCCTGTACATGAATTTTGTTTATATTTGCAAAATTCCAGGTCATCCCCAGACCTACTTGCCAAATTTGGTGAAAATCTGCCGAGAAATGGCAACGTTAGCTCAAGACATATTTACAACCCCAAATCAGAAAAAGTTGGGACAGTATGTCTCATCTCATCTCATTATCTCTAGCCGCTTTATCCTGTTCTACAGGGTCGCAGGCAAGCTGGATCCTATCCCAGCTGACTATGGGCGAAAGGCGGGGCACACCCTGGACAAGTCGCCAGGTCATCACAGGGCCGACACATAGACACAGACAACCATTCACACTCACATTCACACCTACGGTCAATTTAGAGTCACCAGTTAACCTAACCTGCATGTCTTTGGACTGTGGGGGAAACCGGAGCACCCGGAGGAAACCCACGCGGACACGGGGAGAACATGCAAACTCCGCACAGAAAGGCCCTTGCCGGCCACGGGGCTCGAACCCGGACCTTCTTGCTGTGAGGCGACAGCGCTAACCACTACACCACCATGCCGCCCCATGATAAACATATTGAAGGAAACTTTATACTTTACACTTTCCTATGTGCCCACTTCCAAATAATATATTTTTTAAAATATACTCAGCAGTCTTTTATAAAACTAAAATCCATTCAAGGATTTTAGTGCGTCCAGTAGTTTGTTCTTTAGGGTGGCTGAAAACTTTAGCCTTCGACCTCCGTCAAAAGTTTCTGAAATGCCTCAAATGTGTACTTTAGCTCTTTGGGGTAGCTGAGGTTCAGTGCATAAGTCAGGCTAAGAAGAGTGGAACATGCCCATGCTACATTTCCTAGACTACTGATCAGCCTGACACCCTCCAGGATGATTCCAACATCTTCAGCTGCTGAGGCATCTGCCTTCTTGATGACACAGATTTTCATCAGATGCTGTGAAGATCCAGATCCCGTGTTTTGCTGGACACTCATCTCTTGCTCTTTCTCTCTCTATTTGGCATGTCACTACAATGACATGGCCACTGACTTCCATTAGAGTTTCTCGGGAACATTACAGGCGTGGTTTCCCGTTACCTTTGACTGGATTATTATAGAAGTTTCCTTCTCTTAATCATTCACACACATGGACAATTTGGAGTAGCCAGTTAACATCACTGCATGTTTTTGGTCCATGAGGGAAACCAGAGCACCTGGAGTAAACCCACGCAGACACGGGGAGAACATGGAAACTCCACACAGAAAGGCCCCCGTCGGCCACTGGGCTCAAACCCAGGACCTTTTTGCTGTGAGGCGACGGTGCTAACCACTGTATCGGTCATCTCCTCCATCCTGTAAAAATCAGACAATGCTGTTTAGCGTCGTGAGGGCAGCTGAAATGGTACCAATGACAGAAAACACTTGACTGGAAGGTTTACACGCATCAGAACTTTATGGGACCAGATCACCTCTATGCCACACAGCATTGATGCAGTAATTTGTGGTACAGGCAGTGATGGGAATAACAGCGTTAGAAATAAATGGCGTTACTAACGGTGTTTTTTTTTTTAGTAACGAGTAATCTAGCTAATTACTTTTTACATCGTTATAACGCCGCTCCCGTTACTTACAATAAAATGCTATGCGTTACTTTATTAAAGCTGTTTTCATCTGGCATGCTGCTCGTTCAGCCTTTTTTTACTCTGCTTTAATGTGGGGCAGGGGAGATGCGAGACAACGGCATAGTAAGCCAATCAGAGTAGATTTGGACAACATACGTAGGTAGGCTACGTCTACTGTACTACTGCGCACACTTTCAATCAGAAGACACAGCGATGGCGAGCGGTCAGCCGAAGACTGCATTTTCAAATTGGAAATACAGCCATTACTTTTCATTACTTGAAATAAAAGGCAAAAATGTCTACGTGCAATGCACATTATGTCGAGGAACAAAGCGTTTGTCCTCGTCAGTGGCCAGTAATTCAAACCTTATGAAACACGTAAGTCATTATGTGTTTCATAAGGTTTGAAACACATAATGACTTATGTCATTGTAACAGTTCCCACTAAGGGTGGACCACAGAGGACGGCAGGACAGAGATCAGGTTTGTACACTACGGCTTTTATTGCCACACTTTTCAGTGAAAACAATACGGTTAATGCAGACACACACACAACCGGCATCTGGTTTCGGGATGAGCTGCTCTGCTCTTGCTCTCCCTCCTTAAATAGGGTGCGGTCACTGGGAATACACACACAAACACAGGTTAATTGCCATCAGGTGTAGTGATTCTGCCACTTACCTTCCCTGACTCCGCCCTCCTGTCACAGACCGGCGCTTGACCACGTCCCCGCTGCCACATACCCCCACCGCCCGACTCAGGCCGGGCGGCCATCCGGCCCGCAGCCGACTCCCCCCCCTTGACGGGAGAGGAAGTCCGCCACGACCATCTGCGCCCCCAGCCTGTGGACCACCTTAAAATTGAAGGGTTGGAGTGCCAGATACCAACGGGTGATCTGCACGTTGGCATCTTTCATGCGGTGGAGCCACTGGAGGGGCGCGTGGTCCGAACAGAGGGGGAAAGGGCGCCCCAGCAGGTAGTAACGGAGGGCGAGGACCGCCCACTTGATCGCCAGACACTCCTTTTCAATGGTGCTGTAGCGCCCCTCACGCACTGACAGCTTCCTACTGATGTAGAGGACGGGGCGGTCCTCCACCTCCTGGGACAAAACTGCCCCCAGCCCTCTGTCCGACGCATCGGTCTGCAACACAAAGGGGAGAGAAAAGTCAGGGGAGTGTAAAAGTGGCCCCCCACACAGTGCAGCCTTTACCTCTGAAAAAGCCCGCTGGCATTGCTCCGTCCACTGGACGGGATCTGGGGCCCCCTTTTTAGTGAGATCAGTCAGCGGGCTGGTGACGTCTGAATAATTAGGTATAAACCTACGGTAATAGCCAGCCAGCCCCAGGAACTGTCTCACCCCCTTTTTGGTCTTGGGCCTCGGGCAGGCCACAATCGCTGCCGTCTTATTAATTTGGGGACGCACCTGCCCGTTGCCCAAGTGGAAGCCCAGATACCGTACTTCCACCGGCCCAATCGCACACTTCTTTGTGTTGGCTGTGAGCCCCGCTTGCCTCAGCGACCTAAGGACGGCCCTCAGATGTTCAAGGTGCCTTGGCCAGTCATTACTATAGATGATGATATCATCTAGATACGCGGCTGCATACATGGTGTGGGGGCGGAGGACTCTGTCCATCAGCCGCTGAAACGTAGCAGGCGCCCCAAACAGCCCAAACGGAAGGGTGACGAATTGGTGTAAACCAAACGGTGTGGAAAAGGCCGTTTTTTCTCGGGATAGGGGAGTCAAGGGGATCTGCCAATATCCCTTCGTCAAATCCAGTGTCGAATAAAAGCGAGCAGTGCCGAGTCGATCGAGCAACTCATCAATACGAGGCATTGGGTACGCATTGAATTTAGACACTGCGTTGACGCTTCTGTAGTCCACACAGAACCGGACCGACCCGTCGGCCTTGGGTACCAAGACCACCGGGCTGCTCCAGTCACTGTGGGACTCCTCGACGATGCCCATTTCGAGCATGGTCTCAAGTTCTTCCCGAACCACTTTTTTTTGTGTTCGGGTAGTCTGTAAGGGAGGCTACGCACTACTACCCCCGGGGGCATCTCTATGTGGTGCTCTATGAGGTTAGTGCGACCGGGCAGGGGCGAGAACACATCCGAAAACTCAGTCTGCAACTGGGCGACCTCCGTGAGCTGGGTCGGGGAGAGGTGGTCTCCACAGGGGACCGGAGGGGTATGTGATGTCAATGCCCCTTTTTGAACCTCCGGCCCCAGCTCCGCCTTCTCCGGAACCACTGACACCAACGCCACGGGGACCTCCTCCTTCCAGAGTTTAAGCAGATTGAGGTGGTAAATTTGTAGCCCCCCATCCCTGTCCGTTCGCCTCACCTCGTAGTCGACGTCCCCGACTCACCGTGTGACCTCAAAGGGTCCTTGCCACTTGGCGATCAATTTGGAGCTCGAAGTGGGCAACAGTACGAGTACTTTATCTCCCTGTGTGAACTCCCTAAGGCGCGTACCCTTGTTGTACAGGCGGGCTTGCCGTTCCTGGGCCTGCCGCAAATTCTCCTGGGTTAGGTGGGTGAGCGTGTGGAGTTTTGCGCACAGGTCCATAACATATTGAATTTCGTTCTTGCTTTGTGAAGGTCCCTCCTCCCAATTTTCCCGCAGCACGTCTAGGATGCCGCGCGGCTTACGCCCATATAATAATTCGAATGGGGAGAACCCCGTGGAGGCTTGGGGAACCTCTCGCACTGAGAACAACAAGGGCTCGAGCCACTGATCCCAATTACGTGCGTCCTCACTTACGAATTTTTTAATGATATTTTTGAGGGTGCAATTGAACCGTTCCACTAAACCGTCCATTTGTGGGTGATACACACTGGTGCAGATCGGCTTAATCCCCAATAACCCATACAGTTCGCGCAGTGTCCGTGTCATAAATGTAGTACCTTGATCCGTCAGAATCTCTTTCGGGATTACGACTCAGGAGATGACGTGGAAGAGTGCCTCTGCAATACTGCGTGCTGAGATATTGCGCAGAGGCACCACTTCCGGGTATCGCGTTGCATAGTCCACCAGAACTAATATAAAGCGGTACCCTCGTGCTGACCGATCTAATGGCCTGATGAGATCCATCCCAATTCTCTCAAATGGGGTCTCGATCAATGGAAGAGGGCGCAAAGGCGCTTTTGGAATGGCCGCTGGATTTACTAACTGGCATTCGCGGCATGCCGTACACCACCTACGAACATTGCCGTGAATCCCCGGCCAATAGAATCGGGCCATTATTTGGGCTAGTGTCTTATCCTGCCCTAAGTGTCCAGCCATGGGATTAAAGTGAGCTGCCTGGAATACCAATTCCTGGCGGCTCTTCAGAATCAAAAGCTGTGTGACTCGCTCTTTAGTTTGAGTGTCCTGCGTCACTCGGTATAACCTATCCTTCATAATCGCGAAGTAGGGGAAGGACGGGGTGGCGTTCGGCTGGAGCGTTTGACCATCGATTACTCTCACTTGGTCAAACGCATGTCGCAGAGTCTCGTCTCGCGATTGCTCTAATGGGAAATCTGCGAGGGATTCCCCAAGAGAGAGAGGAGGGGCCGGCGGCTCCTCACTCTGACGCGGAGATGACATAGACGGCTCTGTGACAGCTGCTCCCGCCAAAGCGACACCGGGACCTCCCCCCGTTAAATGGCAGGACCCACTCTTGACTAAGTGCATCATTAAATCCCGAAATCCTGGCCAATCAGTCCCCAAAATTAAAGAGTGGGTTAGGCGAGGATTAACCGCTGCCTTCACTATAACTTTTTCCCCTCTGAAAAAAATGTGGACTGACACCAAAGAGTTGCTGTGAACGTCCCTGTGCACACACAACACCTTCACCCCCTGTGCTCCCCCCAATGCCTCGTGTTGCACCAGGCTTTGGTGAGTTGAGGTCTGATTACAGCCAGAATCCACCAACGCCTGATATGTATCCCCTTGGATACTCACCGGTATGCGATACGCACCGGCCCGATCGAGGGCGGCCTCTGGCGCGTTGGGGATCCGAACCACCGTGCCCACTTCCATCGCCATGCACTGCTGTTGAAGGTGGCCTGGCTCCCCGCAGCGCCAGCAAACTGGCCCGGGCTTTCCCTCTGCACGGGTGTTCTGGGGCTCACTCACCTGAGGGGGGGGAGAGACAGACACAGAAGGGAGAAACGGGAGGGCACCGCGGGTGCGGTGGGCCGGCTGGGGTGGTGCTGGCCCCCGCCTCCGTGGTGGGGGAATGGGGCGAGGACGGGACACAGGAGGAGGGAGAGAGAGCGAGAGAGAGAGAGAAGAGGAGAGAAGAGAAGATACCGTCTGCTGTCCTGCCGCCGGGACAGCTGCCAAATGGTCCTCCACCAGCTCGACTGCCTGATCCAGCGACGCCGGGTGGTGGCACTGGACCCACTCCGCGGTTCCTGCTGGCAAGCGAGTGATGAATTGTTCCAGCACCACCTGGTCGATGATTCCCTCGGCGTCGCGGTTGTCGGCCCTCAACCACCACCAGCAGGCGTCCCGGAGCTGCTGGCCAAACGCGAACGGCCGGCCGACTTCCTCCAAGCGCAACGCGTGGAAGCGCTGGTGCTGCTGTTCTGGGGTGCGCCCCACACGCTGGAGGACGGCCCGGCGGAGGTCTGTGTAGGCCAGCCGGCGGTCGGCGGGGAGCTGTAGCGCGGCCAGCTGTGCCTCTCCCGTTAGCAGGGGGAGGAGGCGCGCCGCGATTCTGCGATTTGTTCGAAGAACGTGATGAACGCCTCGGGGTCGTCCTGCGGGCCCATCTTGGTGACGGTGAGGGGAGACGGGCCCGCGGTAGGAGCGCTGGTGGACCCCGCCGACGCGAGGAGGTGCCGGAACGCCTCTCGGTCTTCTTGCTGGGCCAGCACCAGGGCCTCGAAGCGTCGCTCTTGTTCCTTTCGGAGGGTGACGAGCGCCTGGTGCTGGCTTTGCTGGGCTGTGGCGAGGGCGTGGACCAGGTCGGCGAACGGGGAGGACTCCATGGGGCTGATCGGCTGGTGCTCCACTTCCTGGGTTTCGGCACCACTGTAACAGTTCCCACTAAGGGTGGAGCACAGAGGACGGCAGGACAGAGATCAGGTTTGTACACTACGGCTTTTATTGCCACACTTTTCAGTGAAAACAATACAGTTAATGCAGACACACACAACCGGCATCTGGTTTCAGGATGAGCTCCTCTGCTCTCGCTCTCCCTCCTTAAATAGGGCGCGGTCACTGGGAAGACACACACAAACACAGGTTAATTGCCGTCAGGTGTAGAGATTCTGCCACTTACCTTCCCTGACTCTGCCCTCCTGTCACAGACCGGCGCTTGACCACGCCCCCGCTGCCACAGTCATTAAACTCAGTCATTAAACACATTTAACATTCACTTTTATTATGATTACACTAACTGAATTTGATTTTTTTTTTGGGGGGGGGGGTAACAAAATGTAACGGAATAATTACTTTCCATGGTAATTAGTTACTTTTATGACAAAGTAACTCAGTTACTAACTCAGTTACTTTTTGGGAAAAGTAACTAGTAACTATAACTAATTACTTTTTGAAAGTAACGTGCCCAACACTGGGTACAGGAGCCCCAACCAAATATTGAGTGTATAAATGAACATACTTTTCAGCAGTTGGACATTTCTGGATTGTAAATCCTTTTTTGATTGATCTTAGGAAATATTCTAATTTTAGATGCTGGATTTCTGATTTTCATGAGCTTTAAACCATAATCATCAAAATTAACATTAAAAAAAAAATCTTGAAATGTTTCACTTTGTGTAATAAATATTGAATAAATAAAAGTTTACCTTTTTCAATTAAATTACAAAAAAAAAAGAACTTTTTCCATGATGTTGTACTTGTTTGTAATGCACTAGTACTGTACATCTACACAAACTGGAGTTTTGCATGACGTCTCTTAAAACTCTCAAAATGACCTACATGGTAGTTTTATAATAATAATAAAAAATTCCTGTCCTTAATGATATTGCGAAACATATCACTGTAACAACTTTTATGCTCGGGCAGTGGGGAGCTGACAGTTCAAGATGTGCTTTATTTTTTCACAATGCGCTTTTCAGTGGCTTCACTGCACACACAAACACACGTTGGTGAACACGGCTCTCTCTCGTTACTGGCCATCTGAAAGACACGTTAATCGATAGCCAATAATTTCATACAGGTGTAACTCCTCGCATGTTACCTGCTGGTTCAACCCGACTCCTTGCCGCTCACAGCCAACGCTTGTGTACGCCGTCATTGCCACAATCACATGTATGTCTGAAAAAAGAAATACATTTTTAAATCACTAGTATACTTTAAAGGATATCAGAAGCACCATTTTATTGATTTTAAATGTGAAAAAAATGAGGTGTTTGAAAGTCACAGTTTATGCCATGCCTCACTCTGCTTCTCCAAATATGCTACCCTTCTTGCAGGATCAGCATTCCAATGAGCCCTGTATACTCTGTATCTCAGCTACTGACATTGATTTAAAAAAATTGGATGAAAAAAGTATTAATGAGGGAGAAAGGGAAAAAGTATGCCCATATGAATAATGTGTGTTGAGACATACAGTGTCTTGCAAAAGTATTCATTCCCCTTGGTGTTTGTCCTGTTTTGTCACATTACAAGCTGGAATTAAAATGGATTTTTGGAGGGTTAGCACCATTTGATTTACACAACATGCCTACCACGTTAAAAGTGAAAATTGTTGTTTTATTGTGACACAAACAATAATTAAGATGAAAAAAAACCCCAGACATCTGGAGTGTGCATAGGTATTCACCCCCGCAAAGTCAATACTTTGTAAAGGCACCTTTTGCTGTAATTACAGCTGCAAGTCTCTTGGGGTATGTCTCTATTAGCTTAGCACATCCAGCCACTGGGATTTTTGCCCATTCCTCAAGGCAAAACTGCTCCAGTTCCTTCAAGTTCGATGGGGTGCGTTGGTGTACAGCAATCTTTAAGTTATGCCACAGATTCTCAATTGGATTGAGGTCTGGGCTTTGATTAGGCCAGTCCAAGACATTTTAAACATTTCCCTTTAAACCACTCCAGTGTAGCTTTAGCAGTATGTTTTGGGTCATTGTCCTGATGGAACGTAAACCTTCGTCCCAGTCTCAAACCTCTGGCCGATTCAAACAAGTTTTCCTCCAGAATTGCCCTGTATTAAGTGCCATCCATCTTTCCTTCAGTCCTGACCAGCTTTCCTGTCCCTGCAGATGAAAAACATCCCCACAGCATGATGCTGCCACCACCATGCTTCACTGTAGGAATGGTGTTCTCAGGGTATTGGGTTTGCGCCACACATGGCATTTCCCATGATGGCCAAAAAGATCAATTTTAGTCTCATTTGACCAGAGAATCTTCTTCCATGTGTTTGGGGAGCCTGCCACATGCTGTTGGGCAAACTCCAAATGTGTTTTCTTAGGCAATGGCTTTTTTTTCTGGCCATTCTTCCATAAAGCCCCGCTCTGTGGAGCGTATGGCTTAAAGTGGTCCTATGGACAGATACTCCCATCTCCACTGTGGATCTTTGCAGCTCTCTCAACGTTATCTTTGGTGTCTTTGTTGCATCTCTGATTAATGCCCTCCTTGCCTGGTCTGTGAGTTTTGGTGGGCGGCCTTCTCTTGTCAGGTTTGTAGTGGTGCCATATTCTTTCCATTTTGCTATCATGGACTTAATGGTGCTCCATGGGATATTCAAAGTTTGGGACATTTTTTATAACCCAACCCTGATCTATACTTCTCCACAGCTTTGTCTCTGACCTGTTTGGAGGCTCCTTGGTTCTCATGTTGCTTGCTTAGTAGTGTTTCAGAGTCAGGGTCCTTCCAGAACAGGTTGATTTATACAGACATCATGTGACCGATCATGTGACACTTTGATTGCACACAGGTGGATCTTAATCAACTAATTATGTGACTTATGAAGTGAATTGGTTGGACCAGCTCTTATTTAGGGGTTTCATACGAAAGGGGGTGAATACCTATGCACACTCCAGATTTCTGTTTTTTCATCTTAATTATTGTTTGTGTCACAATAAAACAAAAAAAAATTGCACGTTTAAAGTGGTAGGCATGTTGTGTAAATGAAATGGTGCTACCTCCCCAAAAATCCATTTTAATTCCAGCTTGTAATGTGACAAAACAGGACAAACACCAAAGGAGATGAATACTTTTGCAAGACATTGTATGTCGACTGATGATGATAATGGTAACTGATGATGGGTACTGGGTAACTTAGTTGACAAGTAACATAGTTGACAATTTCCCTATTTTGACCCATAATTTCAATGGTAGGCCTTGCTTGGTGAACCACATGTCATTTTCTTGAACAGGTTAAGGTCAGATTTGAACATATAATTTAATTAAAGTCATTAAAAATTTGTAAACCATAGCAGTGTACATAACACGCTTGAGGGTCAAATAATATATTCAGCGACAATGTTCTATTAAAGAGAAAATATTGGAAAACAAACAAATGAAAGGACACGCCACAGTTCAGCACTACCACAGAGGAACATGACATCATGTGATGCTGGTCACATGATGTTGGGACAAACCATTTTTTAGTTGCGGGGGGAGTTCTGTTGGCAACATACTTAACAGAACTTTTGCGGACATTAATAAATTAAGATATTTAAATTATTTAAAGGATAAATCAATTTTCAAAACATTATTTTTCTTCTTATATTTAGACTTTTGAAATAAAAAAAAAAGTTGTTGTTGACTTTAACGGTTTTTATTCATTATTTTGAAGCCCAGACTCCCTCAACTGAAAAACAGACACAGCAAAAACCGTCAGTTTTGGAAAAACATGACAACTTTCAAGCTAAATGAAACATAGGATGCACATAATATTTGTGTGATATTTTATTAATAGGTAAAATATGATATTTTTGAGGGTGGCACGGTGGTGTAGTGGTTAGCACTGTTGCTTCACAGCAAGAAGGTCCTGGGTTTGAGCCCAGTGGCCGGCGAGGGCCTTTCTGTGTGAAGTTTGCATGTTCTCCCCTTGTCTGCGTGGGGGTGCTCCGGTTTCCCCCACAGTCCAGTGGAGGTCTGTGAGAGGGATCTGATGAAACAGTGGAAAGGTGCTCTTTCATTTGCTGTCAGGTGAAAACCTTGAATTCTGTTTGTGTGTATTTTGTTCTATGGGTGCTTTTCTGTTCGCTTTTGACCTAGCTGATGTTTGTCAGCTATTTTGACACTGTTGGTTTTGTAAAGAATGTAATTAGGTACATTCTCTAGTAATGCTAGGTACATAATAAGAAGAAGCCTTTATTGCACACTCAAGCACAGTGAAATTCGTCCTCTGCATTTAACCCATCTGAAGCAGTGAACACATGCATGCACACACACAAGTGAGCAATGAGCACACACACATACCCAGAGCAGTGCACAGCTATGCTACAGCACCCGGGGAGCAGTTGGGGGGTTAGGTGTTTTGCTCAAGGGCACTTCAGCCCAAGGCCGCCCCATGTTAACCTAACCACATGTCTTTGGACTGTGGGGGAATCCGGAGCACCTGGAGGAAACCCACGCAGACTTGGGGAGAACATGCAAACTCCACATAGAAAGGCCCCTGTCGGCTGCTGGGTTCAAACCCAGAACCTTCTTGCTGTGAGGTGACAGTGCTAACCACTACACCACCATGCCATCTATATGTAACTAAAGATGCATTTCCACAAGAAAATGTGATTGTGCTGCACTGCAAAACAAAGACAAGTGACGGATGGATATGTGTGTTGGATGAGTCATTGAGAGAAGTATGATTACTCTCTGATGAAGCCTGACTGACCAGGATGACTTTTTTTTTTTTAATTCCAAGACTCCATTCATTTCAATAGGGAAAAAATGCCGGGAAAATGAGTCCATCTTTCCAAACATTGAACACAAGCACACTAATCAGGCACAGGATGGATGAGTTGAAGTTGGTTTGGGGTAAATATCTCGGAAACTGCAGGAGAACAAGCACAGAAAAACATGGTGTAATGGATAGTAAGCGGTGTGACGGATTGCTTGCGCAATCACACTAATAAGCTAACTAGCTATATAGAAAATAAACCCCAGGCTTTAGCTCCACTTGGCTTGCGCCACATGGCACCAAAAAAGTGCTGTGATTTTCTGTCTTTTCTAACTCACGTACATGTGTCTGAAGGGAAGGGCTGTAGAAGGCTTTTTCCATTGGGACATGTGTTTAGTAATAGAAACATGTGTTTGGCACACTTGAAACTGGAACAGGCTGTTCTGATTGCTACTTGTTTTGGTTAGTTAAATCCTTGAGATTTATCTTTGCTCGCATATTCTGCTCTCTGCTTAGTGAAGGGTTATGCTGACCAGTAATGTCTTTCTTGTTTTCATAAGATTATAATCCTAACAGGTGATGTAATGGTATAGTACATAATGTCTCTTTTCTTTCATAAAGTAGTGTAGTCTAAACTAGTGATGTAATGCTTTAGCACCCATTTACGTTCTCCTGTCATACATAGATAACTTAGTCTCGTCAATCAGATCATCATTATCCAATCGTATAGCTACAACACACTCTTGAATGTGAATATATACTAATGTTTGTCCTACAATAAACTGAGAAACATCTCTGAGCAGCTGTGTGTGTGTGTGTGTGTGTGTGTGTGTGTGTGTGTGTGTGTGTGTGTGTGTGTGTGTGTGTGTCAGTGATCAATCCGTGAGGCAGAATCTCTTAGATGGCAGGTCTACATTCCTAGATCATCCTTTGTCAATTCAACCTCCTTCAGTACAGACAGATCATTTAGTCTAACAGAAATTAGCAAGAACCTGTTTAGAACATAGGCATAGTGTCTTTCTAGTGGACTGACACCATGGAGTTTAAATATTTGCCCTGGTTGAAACAAGTTTTCAAGCACTTTATTGTATTGTGTTTGTTTTGATACCAAACTAATCCCAAAGAGTCATTGTGTGCTCATATTGATTGCTTTGAACATGAGAATGAATGAGAAGTTATTGCATTACACAGGTATTATCATGCTGAACATGTTGAATAAACAATAAGTACTACTCTTTGAGTCTAACAAAACGGAAATGACTTGATATCTACGGTATGTAGTGAGGCATGAGGTTTGCATTAAATTATGAAAGCCTGCCAGTAATCACCCAGAATATTTTATTCCCACAGTGTGTACATTCATACAGTTCAAACAATCACAAAGCGGCCAATGTATTGCTGGCTGTGGAGCAAAGACGACAAGCGAGGGTTTGATTACACCTTCATCTCACCGTCCATGGAGCCTCCAGGCATAATGTAGCATTTGCACTTCTGCTTTTCTAGATTTATCCCTGCCTTTGTTAGCAGCACAATGGAAGCCCAGCCCAACCCATTGGTGCTGAGTTGGGGCTTTTGGCTCGGCCCTTTGCCAGGGGAGACTTTAAAAGGATGGTAATGCATGCCAGGTTTCACTCTCTCATCAGGACATCCTGAGCTTAGTTGAAGCGAGGTGAGTACCTGTCTGCTCTCCCCTCAGCTCTCCTTCCCACTGCTTAGCTAACTGTCCTCATCCTCATCCACACCTAGTGCTAAATATGAGGCAAGGTTGGCGTAAGTAGGGAGCATGTAGTGTCTTTAGACTCCAACACCAAATGTATCACCATAGTGCTTTTAACCTTGTATGGAGTAATTCTTATTCATATCTTTAATCTTGAAATAGCTTGCTTTTGAACAATTATTCAAGGTTTTATGACCAAAAAGTATGCCTTTATAAATTCGGTGTGGTAAATAATATAACTGGCATATGCATTTGATGACTCATGGCCTAATTTATTTGGTCACTGACTTGCAAGTTTATATTAGCATTTACATCAGGTGAGGGAGTTACATTGCTGTAGACATTTTTTTTAATGCTGCTGAACCATTTATAACTCAGTGGGGTTTTTTTTTTTGCCATGTTTTACTTTATAATTCATTCCATTAAATTTCATGCCTTTTGCTACAGACAAGATGAATCATCATTGTACCAAGTTTTCTGGCCACTGGAAGGTATGCTTATTGATGTGTCATGGATATTTTAAGTTTCTTCTACCAAAAATAAGTAAATTCTTTGTCTTTATTCATAGGAATTTTTTAGTTCATATCTGATTAGCCATGGCCAAGATGCACATCTTGTTTAAAAGTGCATAATCTCTGTCTTTTAGATTATTGTGTATGATGAGGAGTGCTTCCAAGGTCGCCATCATGAGTTCACCTCTGAGTGTTGGAATGTTATGGATTTTGGCTTTGAGAGTGTCCGCTCTCTGAGGATAGAAAGTGGAGCGTAAGTGCACAAGTTATTTCGTCACAAGAGAGGGTGGTATTTGTTTGGTCATTGTTGTGAGGACTACAAAAGTACATTTATTTATTTTTTTAAATAATTTATAAAATAAATATGGTTATTCCAGCCATAAAAATATTGGGCCAGATTATGAGAATATGTATTCAAATCACATAATGGGTTTTCAAATCCATCGCTGTTGGGGGGAAAATGTATAATATCACATCTATAGCTTTCAAATACTGTTGGCTCTCAACAAGGGCTGGATTTGAGGGGGTTGTAGGGAGATATCTGCCAGGTTTAACAAAAGGCCAAAATCTTCCCCCTTATAAAACCAAACATAATAAATCAGGACATTTGAGTTTATAATTATTTAACCTACTGCATGGGCTTAATAGATAGATGGCTAAATGATTGATAGCTTTTTTTAGCTAAATTTTTTGCAAGACTGGGTAAGTCTGGTGGGCCACCCATAGGGGCTTTTCACCGACGTCACAGATTTTTGTTTTTCATGCAGCGTCTGCCATATTGCTGGGCAAACAAAGAAACATTGCCATGACAGTTAATAATGAAAATCAAGACGAATGCAGTCAGTACAATCTTTCTGAAATTATTAAAAATGTATATTGTACCAGCAGATCGCACTACATCCAAAAGCTGAAACATGCAGGCATCACAGATCAGTATAATTTACCCACAAATGTATTTATTTATTATTTATTTTGCATGCTGCTCTGTGTGTGTGTGCTCATTGTTCACTTGTGTGTGCATGCATGTGTTCACTGCTTCAGATGGGTTAAATGCAGAGGAAGAATTTCGCTGTGCTTGAGTGCGCATGTGACAAAAATAAAAGCTTCTTCATAATTTACTCACAAATGTATTTATTCCACTTGGACCAGCCACCAGATTTGGGATACTACGACGTCATGAATTATTTAATATTTGGGACTTCTAAGTACCCCAGAGAGATGTGAAAGGCATACAAATGTACAGATGCCTACCAGTATTTTGAGACAGGTTTCGTGCATGCCAGAATGTTATGGGGAAATTCCTGATAAAGACAAATATCTTATTCTGGGAGGCACGGTGGTGTAAGTGGTTAGCACGGTCACCTCACAGCAAGAAGGTTCTGGATTCGAGCCCAGTGGCCGGCGGGGGCCTTTCTGTGCGGAGTTTGCATGTTCTCCCCGTGTCTGCGTGGGTTTCCTCCGGGTGCTCTGGTTTCCCCCGCAGTTCAAAGACATGCAGGTTAGGTTAATATGGGACGGCCTTGGGCTGAGGTGCCCTTGAGCAAGGCACCTAACTCCCAACTGCTCCCCGAGCGCTGTTAGCATGGCTGCCCACTGCTCTGGGTATGTGTGTGTGCTCATTGCTCACGTGTGTGTACATGTGTGTGTTCACTGCTTCAGATGGGTTAAATGCAGAGAGGAATTTCACAAGTGTGTGATGAATAAAGTTGTGCTTCTTTCTTTCTTTCTTTCTTTCTTTCTTTCTTTCTTTCTTTCTTTCTTTCTTTCTGACAAAGGTAAGCTCAAATGTGGACTTCTATTAGTAATAAACAAGCCAGGGCCTAGATCTAGCATATTTTACTGTGTTTAGCTTAGTGTACATTTTCAGTACATAACAAACATGCTGCTAGTCTAGCCAAGCATTAGATCTTGTAAAATATATTGCGTCCAAAGCCCGTATCCAGATAAACATTTTAACGTTCATACATTTGCCATTTGGCATGTTTTTTGTAGTGCAGAGCTGCTAATTGTGACAGGCTTGTGTATGTACCAGTAGACTGTACTGAGCAGTGCCAGACCATGCAACCTGTTAAAAGCTTTACTACCTAGACCAAAGTTCTGTCCATGTTATGCCAACTTGCAGACTTGTTGAATGTTACCTTGAGGACGCCTAGGCTAGATCTAGATTTAAGGGATTTTATATACCTGAATGGCCTTGAGCTATAAAAAGTATTAGGAGAAATAACAGGTGCACAGAGCTTTCATAATAACCTGATCACCATCATCATCATCATCATCATCATCATCAATTGACACGCTATAGTGTCTCAGATCACACACTCTGTCCTAATACACACACGCCAGAGATCATCCAAGATTCGCATCCATACAGGAGAACAGTGACGCAGGTAGAGTAAAAAAAGCTTGATTTTAGTTGCAGTGGAGACAGATGGGCTTCTCCAGATATGTTCCAACTTCCAGAATGCAGGCCATGCAAGTGCCTTCCTTCTAGCTAAATCTGAGGAGCTAGATGTCAACATTGAACCTAAGTACCTGAAGTTGTCTCCATGTTTGATGTTTTCTCCACACACTTGGAGAGGCTGTTGTGGATTGCAGTTGATGGTCATGTATTCGGCCTTCTGTACATTGATAATCAAACCCAGACATTCTGCTGCAGTAGATGTCCTACTTAGTTGTTCCTGTGCTCTGGAGATGGAACTTTCTATCAGCGCTATATCTTCAGCAAAGTCAAGGTCATTAAGAACTTTGGCAGGGTGGTGTCTGGATTGGCGAGGATTTCTTATGACTCCAGATTCATTTTCCACTGCAACATTTGGTATCAGATGTTTGATGAGGATTATGAAGAGAAATGGGGCTAAAACATCTCCCTGTAGTACCCTGGTTGTTACTTGGAATGGTTCAGAGAAGTTCCCTTCTGTCATAACACTCTGGGAGTTGTTGTACAGTACACTGATAGCTCTAACTATTGCTTCTGTTTTGCTGTAGTGACGTAGCACAGAAAACATCTCCACACAAACGAGAATGCTTTGTTGGCATCCAGTCTTCATGTTTAACTGCAGCTTGCCATTTTTCTCATCTTTTTGGGTTCACTGGGAAGAGGTGAAAAGTTAAACCAGGCTGATGTCCACGTCTGTTATTACATCCAAAACCACTACAAGTCTCTGGCATTGTTCTTTTAGATGTAACTTCTACATGTTTATTTGTAGATATTTACTGAATTGGGCTTACAATCACTCACGTACACTTGTGCCGGTCATTGTCAAACACAAAGCTTGCCCGGCAACATGGCTGCATAAACAAATCCGCAGTTACGATGACGTCATGTGAAAGGCCCCTATTGATTAAACCCATCATCCAACTTCAAATTATTTTGCAATTTAACCACTGCCCTAAATGACTGGTCTAGTGCTTACTTTGCATAACCCTTCATAGGTGGGTGGGCTACGAGCACCCGTCTTTTCAGGGCCAGCAGTTTGTGCTTGAACGTGGTGAGTATCCTCAGTGTGATGCCTTTGGAGGAAGCAACGCTTACCATATTGAGAGGATGACCTCCTTCAGGCCAATCTCTTGCATTGTAAGTTTTAAAAGCTTCTACACTCTAGCACTGCAATCCTCTCCAATACGTGCAGATTCAATCGCAGGCAATGAAACAAATGTGAATTGGGGGGAAAAAAACTAGAATCTCTTTTGGTTTCCTTTTTTTAGGCATTCTGTACATGTAACTAACTGGACTGTCATATCTGAGTGTGATCCTATCTGATGACTAGATTATCTCTTTAAAAAAATTACTCTTATGGAAGGAAAAGCTGTTAGAAGGCTCACCATAAATATATATTCCTTCCGATTAATTCTTCCAGAACCACAGGGAGAGCAGGATGACAATCTATGAGAGGGAGAACTACCTGGGCCGCAAGGGGGAGCTAAATGATGACTACCCCTCATTGCAGGCAATGGGCTGGTGCCATAATGAAGTAGGCTCCATGCGCATCCACTCTGGAGCGTAAGCATCACTTTATCTTCGAAAATATGAGTTTGTGTTCTAATTATTTGCCAACTAATAATGTTTTACAGATTTGCATTTTAGTTGCTAATATGTTTTCATGTTTTTTTTATTTATTTCAATTTTATTTGCAATTTTGACTTTGCTTTTTATTTTCATGTGATAGGTTTGTGTGTTACCAGTACCCTGGCTACCGTGGATATCAGTACATCATGGAGTGTGATCGCCATGCAGGCGAGTACAAACATTTCAGGGAGTTTGGGTCCCACTGTCAGACTCCTCAGATCCAGTCTATCCGCCGCATCCAACAGTAACTTGACCATTCTCTGTCAACTTACCAACAGAAAAAAAATAATTCCCCAACTCCCTATTGATCTGTACTGAAATAAAATGTCTTTCTTAGAGCTCAGACAATAGACCTCAGACTACTGTTTTCTGTCAAGTGCGCAAACACAACAGATAACACTGCAGCCATGTTATCCTCACATACAGAACAGTTTGAAACTTGGATTTCAAGGTACTAGTTACTTATAACCCAACAACAAAAATACTACTACTACTACTGCAACTAATAATAATAATAATAATATGAAGAAAAAGCATTGACAAGCTAATGTACCAGTACCAGTATATACAGTACCAGGACTGGTAATGTCCAGTACCAGTCAAAAGTCTGGACACACACGTTTATGTCAAGAACTGCTCAACAAAGTAAAGAAAAATGACAGTTCATTATTACTTTGATGATATGAACTGATTTTTAATTAATAAAAATAAAGAAAAAACATTTAACTAGAAGGTGTGTCCACCTTCTAGTGTGTGTGTGTGTGTGTGTTTTACATTACATTTATGGTATTTAGCAGAAGCTGTTATCCAGAGCTACGTACGACATACCCAGAACAGCCTGGGAAACAGTTGGGGGTTAGGTGTTTTGCTCAAGGGCACTTCAGCCATTCCTGCTGGCCTAGGGAATCAAACCAATGACCTTTTGGTCCCAAAGCTGCTTCTCTAACCATTAGGCCGTGAGAGAGAGAGAGAGACCTGTGCAAAAGTCTTAGGCACCCTATTTTTATACAAACTTTGTTATAGATTTCTGTTTTATGACTTCTACATTATTGAGTCAGTACAAAAATATTTTAGAGTTCCAAATATTAGTTTTCCATCACAAAATTAAATGTTACAGAAAAAAAAATTGCATCTGAGCAGCATATTACACAAGACACCACTTTTATTACACGTTATTACTTGATACAGATTTTTTTTTTCTGCTGTAGCAGCAATAAGTTTCCGTGGGATTGAGCAAAACATTCAAGCTAAATGAAGAAACACATCTGGATTCCTTGATTTCCCAGAGATGTACTTGGTTTTGTGCACACAAACACGACGAGCGCCCCCTAGTGGTCAATTTGAGAGGTTCACTACCTGAATCTCCCTGAATCCACTTGGCCGATGGCAGCCATGTTTTTAACCTAATTATCATCAAAATCTACCTACAGATGAGCACAAATATGCGGCATACCAAATTTCAGCTCGATTTGATTTTTTTTAAAGTGCTGAGAAACAGTTATCTAAATGGTCTGTTTCGGAGAGGCCAAGGAATCTGTGGCAAAAAGAATTTTCTTTGCAGGACTTACATTTATATTTCGTGAAATATAAATGTGAGCTGCTGCGTCACCATCAGGCCGATGTGGGTCTCGACATGTGCCTCAGTCGTGGGCGGTATACTTAACATTTTCTCCAAATTTGGTGTTTTTGTGGTATTTAGCATAGAATCATAATAATAATTAGAATTATTTATTATAATAAAAATCGAACAAAAACAATTGGATTCCAGCACTTTCGGTTCTCTTGGACTAATAATAATAATATGAACAAAAACCTTCGGTGCTGGAGGTCAGTGTGGGGTAAATAGACCTAGAACTACTTCCTCACTGGTCTGGGTTCTCATGTGGATGTTTGGTCACCGTGCATTACTCTGAATGAACCATTAGAGGGCGCAATGTAACCAAACTCCAAAATACCCACCACGCGCAAAGGTGGAGGCTTTAGTTGGTCAAAAAATTAGCATTTTCATAAAACATAAAGAAAACTGTAATAACAGATATGGATATCAAACTCATCACAACTAAGTAAAATGTAATTTACACATAATAGTAGTAAGAGGAATTTTTTTCTTCTCAGTTTTGAATCAGTGTAGTTCAAAATATCTTATCTCGTTATCTCTAGCTGCTTTATCCTGTTCTACAGGGCCGCAGGCAAGCTGGAGCCTATCCCAGCTGGCTACGGGCGAAAGGCTGGGTACACCCTGGACAAGTTGCCAGGTCATCACAGGGCTGACACATAGACAACCATTCACACCTATGGTCAATTTAGAGTCACCAGTTAACCTAACCTGCATGTCTTTGGACTGTGGGGGAAACTGGAGCACCCGGAGGAAACCCACACGGACACAGGTAGAGCATGCAAACTCTGCACAGAAAGGCCCTTGCCGGCCACGGGGCTCGAACCCGGATCTTCTTGCTGTGAGGCGACAGCACTAACCACTACACCACCGTGCCGCCCGTAGTTCGAAATATAACAACGTAAAATACTATGGGAGATGTTTTTGTGAGGAACAACTAGTCATTTCTTCCAGAGAATAAGTATAGGTAATCGTATGGGGATGATTAAAATTATCATCACGAGTGAAATTGATCCTTAATTTTACGAGGAACCATACGATTACTTGTTTATAATATATAGGGCCAAATTCATACTTCGGAAGCCATTCAAGTTCACAACATTTGTCATTCAGGTTTTCTGAACCAATCAGGGCGCGAGACTATCTTGCACGTTTGAATCAGTTTCTAAAGCATCTTTCATCATGACACGACACGACACGAGGATTTTCAAAGTGGTTTACAAAATTTTATTGAAACTTCTTTACAAAAGCCTACATTACTTTCAGAGAGTCTGGTTCGTAGTTTTCCCTGTTTTCTTTCCTCATTTCTGCATAAAACTGCGATAGCACCTTGTCTAACTCACAGCATTCATACGTCACTAGAGAGTCGTTTATTTGTCTTTCTGCGGCCCGTTTCTTAAACACGGAAAGCAAAAAAAATCGTACTTTTGGTATTTTCATTTTCGCTTGCAGCTTTCAATTGGTTTATCATTTCTTTGTCGAATATAGTGAAACGCGGCATTGCTGAGTCAGCAGAGTCAGCCATTTTGCTGACAAAATTGGCTAATTTTTGTAGCCGTAACCAAGCAACGAACTAGCCAATAGCATTTCAGAAATACAGCCCATGTAAAGGGGGAAGAAAAAAAAAGGCAAGCCCTCCTTGATTGACCAATCAGAATTGAGTAATTTGGTCCTATGTATTACAAGAAGTTCAATCCTGTACGCTGCTCGTGATCCAGTCCGGGTTTTGTGGCGCGTTTACATTAAGAGGAAGTACAGCTCATGAACAGCTTCTGCTGCAACAGGAGAAAATCTATTTCACAGCGAGCTGTGGGTTGTCAGATAACCAGCAAATACATATTCAGCGAAGTATTTATATAGTTTCCTCGGGATGAAGATATCGAGGGGTATTTAAAAA
Source organism: Neoarius graeffei (assembly GCF_027579695.1). Lineage (NCBI taxonomy): Eukaryota > Metazoa > Chordata > Actinopteri > Siluriformes > Ariidae > Neoarius > Neoarius graeffei. The sequence goes on along the minus strand of NC_083593.1, from coordinate 15,214,616 downwards.
AAAAAAAACAAGAACAACTCTGTATATTCAAACCATTTGAGAATGTAAGGATTTTGTGAACTATGCTGGACGGCCGTGAGCAATTTGAAGCCTTTTTCAGCAACTCGAATGCGGATGCGTTGCGCTAACAACTCCGTCGTTGACTTCAAGATGAGAAGCAGGAACACGAAGATTTTCTTTCCTTTCTAATGAGCTCACAGAAAGCTGGATGTGTGTCGGTGTGTGCGGTTTTATCAACGGAGGTTTTGAGCTTGAAACAGACTAAGAGCGTCGACATGAATGTTTAGTTTAGCTAACTGTCTCGCGAGCTAAGTGGCGGTTATCGGTTTGGATAGCCAGCTAAGTGAGTTAGCCATGAAAATGAAGTTCCGCAAGAGTTAGCTTGGTGATTTGCAAGGTTTGTTCGTCAAAACCAACCGCATTTCTTCGTTTCGGTCTTTTTTTTTTTAAACCGTTGTAAGTCCGTTTTACGTATGCTGACACGACACAATTTGGAAGCAAACACCAGTGCTTAGAAGTTTTATTCAGTCGCGTTAATACTAGTTCGTCTCAAGAGTTGCAAAGCAAGCTAACACCTCGAGCTAATTTCCTTTCGAGCGCCCCCTCACACTTCTCCAGGTATTCACTTGCAAAGCAATAATAGTTTATTTAAAAAAATGTAATTAGTTTCCTCATTGCGTCACGTTAAGAAAAAAAAAAGCATAAAAACCTACATATTTGTTCTAGCTACTGTTTTTGCTGCTGGTTGTGATGTGGTAAATTCGCATAAGGCTGAGAACTCGGGTTGTGAAGTTCTAGCTCTGATTTGACACTGCATGTTTTAAACTTTCGACATATTTGTATTTGTACAGCTAGGATAAACTTTTTTTTTTTTAGATGTGACGGCACGTTTCTCTGTCAAGCTGGGGAAAAAATGGAGGAGCGATAGCTGCGTTTGATAGTGTAGCTGGAACTGCATTTGAGGGGGAAAAGGAAAAAAATATCGTTCAAGCCTCAGCAGTGATAAACAGGCAGCCCACACGCCTAGCTTTAGGAACCTGATACAGTGAGCTTGCAAGGTTTTCTATACCCGTTGTAATTATATTATTATTTTTAATCTTGTTGGTAAAGCTGTAGAAATATTCGCCAGAGAGAGAGAAGGGGGTGCACTTGGAGAGGAGAGAAGAGAAGCAAAGCGCGTTGGTCAGATATGTTTAGATTTATTCGAAATTGAAGCGTTAACGAGCTCACGCTTGTAAGTGAGCTGTTTTTGTTCTTTGTTCTGGTAAGTCAAACTGTAAACACCGGATTTACGTCTTACAGGTACGGGTCTTATAGTTGTTTATTTTAAAGTGTGAGTTATTTTACACATTTTGTCTAGATTTTATTTCAACCGAGGCACATGTTGGAGAACAGTGCACGGTTTATGACTTAGCCAGGCTAGCTGGATTGGCCAGCTCACAGTATTTTTGATGTGTGAATTTGGGCTCGATTTTGACAGTCTTAACCAGCAGGTGGGTTTTCGTAATACACTCGCTGCAAGGGGTGGGGGGCCGAAAGGGAAAACAGAATAAAATATCCATTACTGTACTACCTTAGACAGGATTGAATTGGGTGTAGAGTTAGAAAGCCTACCGCAGATCAACACTGCTGCTGCTCGCAGTGGAGACTCTTGTATTATTTGCTACAATGACTGTTTTTTGAAGCTCGGCAAATCGAGACGAAAGAAAACGCACGGGCTTGATCGATGCTCGCCCAGGACTGCCACCCTGCAACCGTGCTGTTGGTTTTGTGTTGATTCCCCTGCGATCTCTTTGTGTCTGTAACATTCCCGCGACTGTTTCTCCATCCATTCGACTGAGCCACTGTTGAAGATGGCGGACCTAGAAGCAGTTCTCGCCGATGTCAGCTATTTGATGGCGATGGAGAAGAGCAAGTCGACTCCAGCGGCCCGAGCAAGCAAGAAAATTATTCTCCCTGAACCCAGGTAACAGAAATCAACTAGACATTTGTGTGTGTGTGTGTGTACAGACTGCTTGCTTATTTTTTTCTTAGTTGTGTGTTGGTGTCTGACATGTCAGGTGGCATGGCTAATCTCAGGATCACACCACGATAAACAGATAAGTCAACCTGTTAGCTTTTATTAGGCACTTGCTTGCCTGCCACATACAAAGCTGAAGGTCTAATTCATATCCATGCAATGAATAAGGAGAGGAGTCAAAGCCTCAACCTCCTCTGAGTAGCCGAATAAACCATCGTTCATCTCTAGAGGTGTGACGATTCAGTTTTTTTTTTTTTTTTGGTCCTCTGTTTAACTGATGCAAATTGTCAACATTCTTTTAATTGCCAGCCTAGAAATGTAGATCAGTTTAAAAAAATAGTCTTGCCTTTAATCTTTATTCAGACTCAAGTCACTCCATTGACTTTTTGAATGTAACTATGAATGCATAACAGTTCATTTTTGGCACGTTTTAATTTTCAAACAGCAGAACACTAAAACTTAAAGCAATGAAGAATATATATTATTATACTTTATTGGTCGCAATCTTTTAAAAAGACAAAAATATAGTCACTTGTGTTAAAGCAGACCCGGGCATTTTACGCCCCGCAGGCCGCATCCGGCCCTTTGGTTCATTCTGACCGGCCCGTGTAAGGTTAATTAGAAATTACAAAATAAACGTATTTTCTAATTTTACCTCATGCATAGACTGAATATGCATAGACTGAATGTGCATTGCTTTTTTTTATTTTGAAGTTGCGTTCAACAAAAACGCAATGAACGTGACATAAAATCCCACGAAACCTAATCCCGCAATAACTACTTCCGTAATTTGTCCAGACCAACCACAAACTTGTACGTCATCCTTCAAGCGGTCCAGCCGATCACATGGTGTGACGTCACCAGCAGGCGCCGGAGCCCGAGCCAATCTGTAGATCTGATACCTACACCGAATCGACGTTGTTGCGAGCAGGTCACAAGAAGACTTTAGTCCACAAAAAGAAAGGTAGATGCGGAATGCAGGGCTTGCAACAAAACATGGACTGCTAAGTATTTATTTATTGAAGTCAGAGTTAAAGCCGTGTGTTTAGTTTGCGGAGAGCAGATCCGAAAAACTGAAAAACACCAAATGAGGTGCTTAGACTACAAATGTGGGCATCATTATTATAATATGATGCATCTTGCTTGATATTTGGAGTAGAAATACAATATTGTGATGTCTTTGTGTTTTGGGGTGAGTGTGACTAAAAAAAAAAATGGTACAGACGTTCACATTTTGTTAGCCATTGTTTTGGGAAATTTGATTGAATAAATGACGTTTTTTTTGTAAGGCAACCTTGTTTTTTTCCATACTCTTACCAGTCTTAGCAGCTTGTAAAAACAATGTTATTTACTGCTTTATATAAAGAAATACAATTATTATGCAGAATTTAGTTCAGCCTTTTGGTCCGGCCCTCCACAAAATTTTCTGTTTCTCATGTGGCCCCATGGAGAAAAATTATTGCCCACCCCTGTGTTAACGTGAACACCAGCTCTTGAGACACAACATTCATTGTCCAGAGAGGATATAAGGCACTGAGATTGTAAGAAATGCCGCCAAACTGAGCTTTGAAAAGCTGGTGGCTTCAGGAACTCGGAGTCTCCTGCCATGTTGTTCACAAAGCGATGCTTGATCTTGCGAGATTGCTATAGCAGCCACAAACATGGCTGCACTCACGTACAGCTCCGGATACCGAATCAAATTTTTAATATCAAAATTATGCCGTTTGTCGAAAGTTGGTATGCATGTAGGGTTCTCGCGATGAGGTCAGGTATTGTCAGTGAATTGTGGATTGAAATGGATCGATTAATCGTCACACCTCTCATCTCCTTTTGATAAATCAGTTTTTGTGCACAAAAAAGGTTCCTCATTGGCCCAACATGGAATGGTGGAAGTTTGCTGATGAACCGCGGCGGCTGTTTTTCAGTATTCATTCGTATCACTGGTAGACTGATCATGTAGATCGAAACGTTTCTCTCGGGTGCAGAATATATTTTGTTTATTCAATAGGAGTGTTGCTCAGATCCATCAAACATGCTCTACTAATGCTAATTTAGCCTATGTCAGTTATGTTGGGTTAATGTGTGGATCACATTTCAAAACCTCCCAGAAAACATGTTATACATACAGTTTGACCAACTGTTGAAATTTCTGCATTCAGGTTTGGGGGGGGAAGGAGTTTCTGGAGTGCAGCCATAATATAGCCTCATGATCAGAGAAGATTATGGGTCTTACTCAAGGGACCAACAGTTTTAGCTTTGCAGTATTAGGATTTGAATCCTTGGATGACTGATTAATAGCCCATACTGAGCTCAACCACCCAGTCACCCTGACCCAGTATCAGTACTGTATTAGTTTGTGCTAGAAGTGCTGGTGCAAATTGTTACTCACTCAGGATCTTTCTACTTTTCTTATTCTCCTAACGTTCTAAGTCTCTCCCTCAGTTTTCAACCAATCACTAGATTTCACTTGAATACCTCAGAGTTGAATAACATTGCTATGACTTTTGGTGGTGATCCAGATCATTGCTCCAGAATGAGCCATGAAAAACAGGATTTTTTTTCAATCGCTAATGACTGGGGGGGGAATAATGAAAATTGACTTTTTAAACTTTTGTTCAGGGCGGCAGGGCGCAGCCGTTCCGGATCTATAGGTTACGGTGACCAGACATCCCGGTTTGTAACGGCTAGCGCAAAGTACTGTGACTTTTTAGTCGCAGTCTCTATCTAGTTAATTTTACTGTTGCGTCTAAGCCCATAGACGTGAACGTAAGAACAGCATTTGTCAAAACTGGTGTGCTCTTAATGACACTGTATGTCAGAATTGGCCACCTGGCAAATTCATACTCCAAGACCGGAGGCAGTACATCAATGCTGGGTTGTCTGCCACTATCATAAGAAACAAGGAAATCCACACAGCCCAGCCCCCCCCCCCCCCCCCCCCAACGCACCACCCCCACTACACTCTTGTAGATTTATTACTCACTGACTATAGCTTAAAGCAATTTTTTTTAAAAACTTGATCTGCTGCTGTGTTCATGTAATCTAATTTTAGTCATTAGTGTTTAGACACCGATCAGCCATAAAATTAAAAACGCTGACTGGTACCATGAAATGCATCGATTATCTCATTCCAGTGGCACCTATCAAGGGGTAGGATATATTAGGCAGCAAGATAACAGTTGATGTGTTGGGAGCAGGAAAACTGGGCAAGAGTAAGGATCTGCGTGACTGACACGGGCCAAATTGTGATGGTTGGATGACTGGGTCGGAGCATCTCCGAAATGGCACATCTTGTCAGGTGCTCCCGGTATGCAGGGGTTAGCGCGGGCAAAAAGTGGTCAACGTAATCAGTGTAATTCACTTTACCGATCAGTGGTTTTAATTATATGGCTGATTGGTATGGATGTGTGTTTTTATATATACACTTAAATATACAGTGCTCAGTGTAAATGAGTACACTCCCTTTGAAAAGTAACATTTTAAACAATATCTCAATGAACCCAAACAATTTCCAAAATGTTGACAAGACAAAGTTTAATATAACGTGTTTAACTTCTAACGTGAAAGTAAAGTTAATAATATAACTTGGATTACACTTTTTTTTTTTTCTCTTCTCAGCTTTACTCCAAATTTGGGTGGTGCAAATGAGTGCACCCCACAACAAAAACTATTACATCTAGTACTTTGTATGGCCTCCATGATTTTTAATGGCAGCACTAAGTCTTCTAGGCATGGAATGAACAAGTTGGTGACATTTTGCAACATCAATCTTTTTCCATTCTTCAACAACGACCTCTTTTAATGACTGGATGCTGGCTGGAGAGTGATGCTCAACTTGTCTCTTCAGAATTCCCCACAGGCGTTTGATTGGGTTCAGATCAGGAGACATACTTGGTCACTGAATCACTTTCACCCTGTTTTTCTTCAGAAATCCAACAGTGGCCTTAGATGTGTGTTTAGTCATGTTGGAAAAGCGCACGACGACCAAGGGCACGGAGTGATGGTAGCATCTTCTCTTTCAGTATAGAGCAATACATCCGTGAATTCATGCCATCAATGAAATGCAGCTCCCCGACACCAGCAGCACTCATGCAGCCCCGCATAAGGACACTGCCACCACCATGTTTCACTGTAGGCACCATGCATTTTTTTCTTTGTATTCCTCACCTTTGCGACGCCATACAGTTTTGAAGCCATCAGTTCCAAAAACATTTATCTTGGTCTCATCACTCCAGAGTATAGAGTCCCAGTAGTCTTCATCTTTGTCAGCACGGGCCCTGGCAAACTCTAGGCGGGCTTTAGGAGAGGCTTCTTTCGTGGATGGCGTCCATGCATGCCATTCCTCTGCAGCGTACGCCATATTGTGTCACAGGAAATAGTCACCCCAGTTTGGCTTTCTACTTTAGATAACTGCAGCGAACTTGCATGCCGATTTTCTTCAACCCTTCTCATCAGAAGGCGCTCCTGTCGAGGTGTTAACTTCCATGGACGACCTGGACGTCTCTGTGAGATGGTTGCAGTTCCATCTTTCTTAAATTTTTGTACCACTTTTGCTACAGTATTCTGACTGATAAGTAAAGCTTTGCTGATCATCTTGTAGCCTTCATCTTTGTGGTGTAAAGAAATTTTCTTTGGGGAATTCTGAAGAGACAAGTTGAGCATCACTCTCCAGCCAGCATCCAGTCACTAAAAGAGGTCGTTGTTGAAGAATGGGAAAAAGATTGAGGTTGCAAAATGTTGCCAACTTGTTCATTCCATGCCTAGAAGACTTGGTGCTGTCATTAAAAATCATGGAGGCCATACAAAGTACTAGATGTAGTAGTTTTTGTTGTGGGGTGTACTCATTTTTGCACCACCCTAATTTTAGTAAAACTGAAAAATGTGTAATCAAAGTTGTATTAACCTTACTTTCACGTTAGAAGTTAAACATGTTATATTAAACTTTGTCTCGTCAACACTTTGGAAATTGTGTTCATTGAGTGTTTAAAATGTTACTTTTCAAAGGGGGTGTACTCATTTGCGCTGAGCACTGTACATCCACATATGTATGTTTATTATAGACTTGAGTGTTTTACTGGGAAGTATACATTTGTATTTTTCATATGAACTATATCCAGGATCTTGAGTAACACATTTTCCAGTGTCTTTACTCGTGAGGATATCTATCACCTTGCCTCCAATGTTTTCCTGCTAACAAGACATGCTGTCAAAATGGCGACCTGTTTCAAAGTTAGTGTTACTTTTTAAAAAAAGTGTGGTTTTTTTTTTTTTTTGGGTGTGGATGTGTCCATATAATCACGTGAAGATATGAAGTTTAGCTTCTAGTTTTGAGAATTTCACTTGTTTGCTGTGCACACTCGTGGAATATGTTCACGAGTGAAAATATTTTCAACACGAAAAGATAAACTTGGTATCTTCGTGCCACTGCGTAATAGTGTGTATGGAGAGGATATTATGCAGTTGTGCGAAGATGTGAAGTTTATCTTCGAGTGGTGAATATATTCACAAGTGTGTGAAACAAAGGAGTGAAAATATTTTCTACGCAGGAAGATAAAGTTTATCTTTGCCACCATGCAATGCTATTTTTGTGTAGACACATCCACAAAGCAAGTTAGTCAAAAGAACTTAATTTTAAACCAGTTCACCATTTTGACAATGTGCATCAAGTCAAGGGAAAACATTGGGAGTGACCTCAGAGTAAAATATTGGAAATTGTTATACATACAGGACACTTTTTTTTTTTTTTTTTTTTTTAAGTTATTCCCTTCTAGCGGGTTTCATTCATTTGGTTCAGCAGCATGTAATATTGTTATATCGCTGATCCTGTGTATTACACCACTCTATCCAATGGAGAACGAGCGTGCGGTATGGTCTACGGTATTGCCCGTCATCAAGACGTCACACATCGGAGCTGTTGTGAATATCCAATAAGGTTTTTTTTTTTTTTTCTCTCTTTCCTGCTGTGCATGCACAACCATTTCTTCTTTCACTGGGAAAGAGAAAGATGAGGCTAATCCAGTGTTAGGATTGGCTATGCTGTAATTAAGCAGTAAATAAACTGAAACTAAAGACCAAAAAGGCTACCAAACCTTCATTAGACATTCTTCATGCATATTTAGAAGTAGTGGTGAAGCATTAGTATTAGAGCTGGGACTTCAGACCCACCATAAAAGCAACAGGATAAAGGATTTTGTAAGGGACTAGCAGCAGGCTGCCAGGTCACGTCGTTGTATGTAGTTTAATTTTAAAAGCAAGTAGGTAAATTGCATAGGCAAATGAATACTTAACCCTCTGGGGTCTGAGGGTATTTTCTGGCACGCTAATGATTTTGGTATGCTCTAATGTTAATTTCAACAAATCTAAGCAGTATTTTCAAAGTCACATTACTTTTGTATTCAGCACAAGTTCAGTATCTATGTACTATGTATGTCATTTATTTATTTTTTTTAAAAGTACAATGAAGCTGTTGTAAAACGCAGTTTCACATCGGTGTTGGAATGTGTGAAAGCATGATCTTACCCATTGTGATAAACCATTTTGGTTTTAAATAAAATGTATGTCAATGATGAACTAACGGGGCAAAAATATGGAAAACTTGACCAAACTGCTGAACTTCGGAGCTGGTCAAGATGACGCTGCTGTCTTGTAATCTTCATGCCTTCCATCAGTCTGGAGTGGGTGTTTGTGTGTTGTTTTTTTTCTTTTTTTCCTTCCTAGCTTGCTTTGCTCAGTTGTTAACATGAAAACAGCCACAGTAACTCACATGTCAGTAGTGCACGAGACTGCTGCAGCTGAACCCAACTGACATAGGTTGTGTCCAAATTCACGTCTTTTTTTTTTTTTTTTTTGTTTCATCTGTAACGACTTATCCCATGCGGGGTCGTGGGGCAAGCTGGAGCCTATCCCAGCTGACCATGGGCGAGAGGCAGGGTACACCCTGGACAAGTCGCCAGCTCATCGCAGCGCTGACGCACATGGAGACACAAACAACCATTCAAACTCGCGGTCAATTTAGAGCCACCAGTTAGCCTAACCTGCATGTCTTTGGACTGTGGGAGGAAACCCACACAAACCTTCTTGCTGTGAGGTGACCGTGCTAACCACTACACCACTGTGCCGCTGCGTCCCTTTTTCTTAGTTGAATTGCTGAGTGTTGATCTCGGCGAGGTGAATTGCATATGCAAAACTCCATGACTGGACTTTTCCAATGATGCTACTGTAGTTCATGGTCGATGTGACAGAAGTGTTCCTGAGAACAGTAACTGAGTTTACATCGAATTTAATCAGTTACCATCTGCATACAGCTCTGCATTCATTTCCATACTCATTCCTCTGTTTGAATGACTCATTGCATAGATGTGAGAAACATCACAAGAAAGAGCAGAATGATGCTACTTACATTTGTACGGTATTTTTGTGTATGTACTGAAGTCACATTTTATGATTGCTTTGCAGAAGCATTTCCCCCCCCCCCCCACCCATTTTAATCATCCTGCTTCTTGGTTGAATAAGTCACAACGTACCACGTATCAAAATAAATAGCAGAACTTAACCAATGAGGCTTACTTTCTACAACCCTGCTATAACAAACTCTTTTTACGATGAACTTTGGCAGATAACGAACTAAATCCACCCCCCCCCCCCATGACATAGTTGGAGTCTTCAAAAAACTCACTGAGCCATGTGTTCCTCTTCCCACCAGAGATAGAAAAGTCCACAGTCAAGTTAGCATTAAGTGTTGATGCCATAAAACAAAGGTGCAACTAGTTGTCAATCATGAAGTTATCAAGAGCAGTGATCAAAGGATCAGTAAAGTGATTGCTGACTGTCAGTGGCTTTGCGACACATGAATGAAGTGAAGGGTGAAGATTTAGGCTACATCCACACGACAATGGCAACGAGATTAAAAAAAAAAAAATCGCGTCCACATGGGCAACGGATCAGTAAAATATCAGGTACATATGGCAACGCAACGCTTGCTGAAAACGATGCAATACACATGCCACACCTCTAGGTGCGCTGTAAGACGGTCCCATCGGAGACACCACAACAATAGAAGTAAGGACGCATGCGCATAAACTATTATGCGCGAGACTTCATATTAGCCACAAAGTCAGAAAAATCTGTTCGTAAAATTACGTTATAATGACCAAATACAATGAAAAGTGTTTTTCCAGTCTCACCTGTGAAAGGTAATCCCATGTGATCTCGTTTGGACGGCAAACCTGTTGGTACAGTTAAACGCAGCACATGAATGAGGCATCTTTATTCTCTGCTTTGCCCCATCCAATATGGCGGCGAGGATGACACATGATTCTACGCGGGAGGCGGCGTCTTTAATGGTCTGGAATAAATTGAATGCTACACGTTGATGGATTAATTTGTTCTTCTACGCCCTTTTTGAGGAATGTATTGTAGGACTTAAACCAACATCTGAAGAGGTGAGATCGCTCCTTTTTTCCCTATTTTTGCTGGCAGGATTGACTCTCTCTCTCTCTCTCTCTCTCTCTCTCTCTCTCTCTCACTTTGCACCATTACACAATAAATATTCACAGTGAAAATATTTTGTAAGCGTGTTTCATGAACCAAGTTATAGGATTTGTTGACAACTCTCATCGAGTTCGTTACACTTCTACCTGGCGTGAAGCACATGTGGTTGTGACATCATCGTAAACAAATCCGTTCTACTCATCCAGACGACTTCGCAACAGTGCCGTTGCCAGATCTTTCCACTCTGGAACCCGTTCTCAAAAGATTTCATTTTGGGGCACCCAAAACGCCGTTGCTGTGTGGACGCCAGGCCGAAATGATAAACAATTTTATCAGATTCACCTGAATCCGTTGCCGTGTGGACAGGGCCTTAGAAAACGGAGAGAGTTCATAGGTGCACTTGACAACGATACACCGGTAACTGCCATCATTTCCATAACAGATGAAGAAATCATCGCCTGGGTTCGTGATCCTTTAACTTGCTCAATGAACTGTGATAGTGACTCGGAAGGAGAAATTTGTGATCATAATGTGGCTAAAATTTAAAACGGTCCAGGACTACAAGTTTATTTGGCAAGTAATATGGATGGGATGCTAGTATTGTACTTTTTTTTTTTTTTTTGAACTGAAAGTTTACAGTATTCAAGTTGTTTATGACATTGTCGTGTGTGCGCGCGCAGTGCCTCGCCTCTAACTGCTACTTGCGTGCACACCATGCTCAAGCTCCTGAGGACTAATTGCCATGCACCTGTTGCTGATCAGAGTGCAATCCCAGCACGTGTATAAGGACTCTGAAAACATAGACCCTGTGTCCGAAATCACTCACTATAGTGAGTTCGCCGTTTTGTAGTGCTGTCAGTGTGTAGTGAGAATCACTACACCCTGTATTGTGGACCCCTAGTATCCCACAATGCACTGTGAAGTAGTGTACAACCGATGGTCACTAACCAAGCATACAATCATGCATTGCGGTTGCAAAAAAATACATGCGCACATTTATTTTGAAAACCCACCAGCTGACTGATCTGGCACGTTCTAATTGTGCAACAGTAATGATGTAAATAACCGCGCGGTGGAGTAGTGTCCGGAAGTGTCTTTCGTTTTGCCAATGAGCCTGCTGTATAGTCCCCTATATGGTGTTCCCTAGATAGGGAGTAGTGAATGAGAGTGATTTCAGACACAGCTAGACTTTGCGAAGTATACGTGTTGTACCTTGCGTCTTCTGGTTTTGGCTCTGCTTTTGCATATTTGGATTTTCTGCCTTTCGTTCTTGCCCCAGCTGTTCTGTTTGTGCCTTGCATGACCATTGCCCATTTTCCTCACTCTGCTTTCGCATTGTTTTAGATCTGTTTGCAGAAAGTGTTTCTTTACAATTCTATCCATCCATCTGCCTCCTTTACATGGTGCTTAGAAAAGGCTGACTTATTTCCTTTGCTTCATAAACATGTAAGTGAATTAAGCGTAAATTAAACACATTAGGTCTTTTTTTTTTGGTGTAAGAGTGGTGACCCCCCCCCCCCCCCCCCCCCCAACATTTTATTTTTGTCCTTTTCCAAAAATCCAACACATCCGACACAAAATGGTAACCACAAATCCACATTTTGGTGCCTGCATTACAGATGTTTCTGCAAATCGCAAAAACTGTTTTTCTATAGTCTTTTAAAAGAGAGCTCTGATTTCTTGTTGAATCTGTTTGTAGTCAACCAAGAAACGCAACTTTCCCATTTTAGGTGTTGTGGGTATTTATTTATTTTTGTGTGCGCGTGCGCTGAAAGCTAACTTTGCCAGTTCGTGGGTCTAACCACACAGTGACTTCCGCATCCTCTGGGGTCACATGCGCTACGTCATGCTCTCATGTTGCACTGAGGGCAGACTGGACACTACAGTGACTATTGCCTCTTGAGGGACAACCTTGTATTATGTGAGATGTGGTTCATCTGATCTCTGAGATACAGGAGAACTTGAGGAGATGCACTACCAGTCCTTTATTGTATTAGGTGTGTCAACTTTTAACTGGTACTGTATCTCTGCAACACCATACTCCCCAATTTGAAAATCACAATCTATATTTGAGGCAAGACGGGGCTTTTTTTTTTTTCTTCTTTTCAAATGCTTTAAATTGAGACCATTTTAAATTTTTGCTATTTATAAAGTGTTTTTATTTTCAGTTGGGGGTTAAGTCTGCAGAGTTGCATTGTGCTCATGAAGACCAGTACGTGCAGATAAAACTTGGATGTTGGTAGTGTGTGGATTTTTGTCTTTGGTAATTTTATTAACTTAAAATGTGCTGGAATCTTTCCATAAAAGTGTATACCTTGGAGAGCACGATGCGTACAGGTAGCACTTCACTCCATGCAGGTTGATCTCATGACAACCTGAGCAAATATTTTGATGGAATTCAAGGCTTTATCTTCAGCCTCATGGTGCAGGCTATGTAGTGTGTCTAGTTATGGTGTTAAAGCTGGACGGTTTTTGGATTTCATAAGATCTCTGATAGCCGAGTAAACTAGACCCACCCGCCTAGCGGCCAAAAATATTTTTGCCTACGAGTGGGCCTAGCCTCGGACCATATCAACAACACACCCCGGGCCTCAAATCGTGCCCGCCAATCACAACGCAAGGTTTTTGTTTGGATTCTTTGGGTGGGCTTTTGCAGGAGTGACGACAAGGCTGCGTGACGCTGGAGAAAGCACAACAGGAAAGATGGCTACGGCTATTGAACAGCGCTCGTTTGACTCCGCTTTGGAATCAGTTTTAGAAGAATTAGACTTGGAGTTTTCGTTGAAACATGAGCAGGAAGAGGCTCTCCGCTCATTCCTTTTCAAGAAGGACGTTTTCGCTGTTTTGCCGACCGGCTATGGCAAAAGTCTGATCTACCAGCTGGCTCTGCTTTCTGTCGCTCTGACTACGTCACTGTTGCGCTGATTGGTCAAAGCATTGGCCTATACGCACAGACAGTTTGAAAGACAACGGGTTGTTCCTACCTACACCCTTCGGAAATGTCTACGACTGAGACCAGACTAAATATTCACATTTAGTCTGGCTTGCCAGGCTAGATCTCTGAAATTTTTTGGTCATTGTGATTTTTCCTTATTTTTGTACAACCCCAATTCCAAAAAAGTTGGGATGCTGTGTAAACTGTAAATAAAAACAGGATACGATAATTTGTGAGTCATGGAAACACAATATTTCATTGAAAATTGTACAAAGAAAACACATCAAATGTTGAAACTGATTTTGTTTTTTGAAAAATTTAAGCTTATTTTGAAGTTGATATCAGCAACACGTGTGTGTTTTTATATATTATAAAAAAAGAGAAAGCTGGGACAGAGGCATGTTTACCACAGTGTTGCATCATCTCTACTTTTAACAAGACTCTGTGAATGTTTGGGAACTGAGACCAATTGCTGTAGTTTTGAAAGAGAAATGTTGTCCTATTCTTGCCTGATATACAATTTCAGTTGCTCAACTCTTCAGGTCTCCTTTGTCGTATTTTGCGCTTCATAATGTGCTAAATGTTTTAAATGGACAGGTCTGGACTGCAGACAGGCCAGTTTTATCACCCGGACTCTCTTACTACAAAGCCGTGCAGAAAGCGGTTTGGCATCGTCTTGCTGAAAGAAGGAAGGCCTTCCCTGAAAAAGATTGTCTGGATGGCAGCATATTGCCCTGAAACGTGTGTGTGTATATATCATTCAGCATTAATGATGCCTTCCCAGATGTACAAGCTACCCATGTCATGTGCACTAATGCCCCCTCATACCATCACAGATGCTGGCTTTTGAACTGTGCACTGATAAACCGGATGGTTCCTCTCCTCTTTAGCCTGGAGGTCGTGGTGTCCATGATTTTCCAAAAAGAATTTCTAGTTCTGATTCGTCAGACCTCGGGACAATTTTCCACTTCGCCTCAGTCCATCATAAAAGAGCTCAGGCCCAGAGAAGGTGGCAGTGTTTCTGGATATTGTTTATATCTGGTTTCAACTTGCATTTATGGATGCAGTAATGAACTGTTTTCACAGACGATGGTTTTCTGAAGTGTTGCTGAGCCCATACAGTGATTTCCACGACAGACACGTGTCTGCTTTTAATGCAGTGTCTCCTGAGGGCCTGAAGATCACAGGCATCCAATGCCAGTTTTCAGCCTTGTCTCTTGCATACAGAGATTTCTCCAGATTCTCTGAATCTTTTAATGATGTGTACCATAGATGTGATCCCCAAATTCTTTGCAGTTTTGCATTGAGGAACATTATTCTTAAATTGTTGCACTGTTTGCCCACGCAGTCTTTCACAGAGCGGCGAACCCCTCCCCATCTTTACTTCTGAGAGACTCTGCCTCTCTGGAATGCTCTTTTTATACCCAATCATGTGACTGACCTGTTGCCAATTAACCAAATTAGTTTTTTGTTTGTTTGTTTTTTTAACATTATGCAAATTTTCCAGTCTATTGATGCCCTGCCCCAACTTTTTTTAAATGTGTTGCTGATATCAAATTCAAAACGGGCATAAATTAAAAAAAAACAAAACTAACATTTCTCAGTTTCAGCATTTGATATGTTGTCTTTGTACTATTTTCAATGAAATATAGGGGTTTTTATGATTTTACAAATGATCGCATTCTGTGTTTGTTTACAGTTTGGACAGCATCCCAGCTTTTTTGGAACTGGGGTTGTAATATCTCAGGAAAAAAAACTGGCCATTCTGTGGCTGGGAAGTTTATTTAATTTGAGGTGATTCCCGAGCAAATAATGTGCATGAAATTGCTCTCTTTATGCAGTCAGGCAGACAGAGGAAGTCTGGTGTGCACATGTGCAGGTTTACCACCTGCTGCTTCTTCTTTTGGGTTTTACAGCATCCAGTGTTGCATTGCTGCCGTCTACAGGTTTACCTTTGACCGTGCACTGACAGTGACTTCATTCTGTCACTAAATGAACAGCTGATCACACGGAGGCGCTCGCTGACTGCGGATATTTATTAGTTTGGTTCTGCGTTTCCTTTCCTTCACAACATTAACATCTTTTCTTCTCGCTTTCCATTACTGTAGTCGGGCTTTCACATTTCTTTTGCGTCCTCCATTTTCCTCTCCTGTTTCACATTCGTATCCTAGAATGCCTTGAGCAAACTGGGAAAGCCCACTACATCATGCATGATGTAGTATCTTGAATTGGGTCATGGTGAAGCAGGAAAAAATAGCAGAGAATTTAAGGCCACATGGCCCTAAATTCATTAATTGTTCTATTAAAAAAAAAAAGAGTCTGTGATTCAAATTTGGTAGCTTTCAGTCCACTAAACAAAAATAATTGGGTGTTGGGGAAAACTTATGATCGAAACTTGAAAAATCTGAAAGGCAGTCTACCTTTTAAGAGTTCTGCTCTGAGTATTTGCTTTCGCTCAGTCAGCATGGAGACTGCTTGTTAATTCAACATCACTGACTTTAGATTGCTTTGATTTGAGGAAGAAAATGTACAGCACTTGTTAGTTACCTGGCTGGCTTGTTGCAAACAAAAACTAACATGGATGCATACATGGTTCATGCGCTGCTGCCCCCTCCCCCCCAAAAAAAACAACTCACTTTTGCCGCTTTTCCACTACCAACGCGGCTGAGTTGGGCTGAGCCGTGCCGTGCTAAGTCGAGTTGAGCGGCACTGTTGGAGTTGCGTTTCGACTACAACCGTGCTGGCTGGAAGTGGGTGGACACATTGGGTGGAGTCAGCAAAAGTGGGTGGACGTCACATGATGTCGTTAGGCGGCGCAAACAGTGACATCAGTGACCTTTTAAGCGGTAGTCTCACAACCCGGATAGTAAACAATACACATGGAGTCGTTAGTGTTGCTGGTCTTGGTGCTGTGGCTTGTCACCGACAACGCCAACAGATACTGGTAAGAGCGTATAGATGAGGCGAGGCGCATAAGGCTTCATAATTCTCGTAATTCGTAATTCTCCTTCTTCTGGGTTTACGGTGTTTACAGATCCCAGCGTGCTCGCGGGGCGTGTGTGGGCATGTGAGGACACTCCTCCTCACCAATCGGTGCACAGGGGAGTGTCTCCTCACGCCCCTAGCCCCACTTGGCTCGGTTTGGCTCGCTTCAGCCCCACTCCAAAACCGTGCGAGTTTTGGGGGCTGAGCAGGGCTGAAGCGAGCTGAGTCGTGCTGTTCTTAGATAGTCGAAACGCGAGCTGTGTCGGGCTGAAGCGAGCTGAAGTGAGCTGAAAAAGGGTAGTGGAAAAGGGCCATTTGTGGCTCAAATTGCCAGAGGTAAAAAATGACTTGGTGTTGAACTCCGACTTCCCACTTCCAAGGCAAGTCAAATGCAGCACAAGTTTCCATGTTTTTCACCTCATGGAGTAATGGCAGTATTTTATTGATTAATAGCCAGCTTTATTATGCAGTGTGTTGACTATATTGCTCGACATGCTAACCTATCAAATTGAGGGGTTTGTATCAAATGAGACGGTATATGTACTATCGTTATGGCCATATGATATGCATGTAAGTATTCACAGTAAAATGCATTACATGAGTTGTGAGAATTAAAAAAAAAAAAAAAAGCAAAATAACCCAACCTTGATTCATTCAGAATTTATTGCAGGGCATTAAGCGTGCATTCATGAAACTTATTCACACTGAGGGGCAATTTAGCATAGCCAGTCTACCTAGCTGGGAGGAAACTCGTACACAGATATTGGGGGTAAGATGGCAAATAAAGCACAGACAGGAACATGACTTGGGGAGCCAAACCAGAGACCCTGATCAGGATAAAGCAGTTACTCAGGATGTGCAAGTTATTGTGGGCTACTGAATGTCGGATGAAAAGCAGTGTTGTAGTCGAGTCACTAAACCTTGAGTTGGAGTGCAGTCTCGAATCCCCAGTGGTCAGGTCCAAGTCATTCAAGAAAATTGAGTGGAGTCTGAGAGCAAGACTCCAACCGCACGATTTGACAGTGGCTGTTGCTGCCTTTATGTGAAACAGTCTCTCTCTGCTACTGTGTTGGACTCTCGTTACTGCTTGCCTGCCCCATTTTAGTTAATAGGCTACAGGTAAAAAGCTTGTTCATCATTCAGCAAGCCCTGCCCACTATCAACTGGGCAAAATAACATGAGCAAGGGTTAACACTAGCTAGTTCATCAGTCAGCAAGCCCCCGCTATCAACAGAGCAATGAACATAGTGTGTCACTTCCTTCTCTGGGTGGAGTCTTGCCAAATGACGAAGTTCGAGGTTGTCCTCGTCGTCTCCTCGATAGTTCTTCTACATATGGAACACACAGCAGTGCATCCCCCCCCGCTGCATGAGAAGTCTGTATTGAGGTATTTCACCTGACGTTACAGGGTCACGTGATGCCCCGGTGTCTGCCATTTTGAAGGTCAAGCTAGCGGTCAGCAACGTAGTAGCTAGTATGTTACTGTAGCAATGTTTACGTTCAGTCATTTGGATGACTGTTAAAACCTTTCAGTCTCAAGTTTTTCCTTTACTGTAATTATGATCCGGCAGCTATTTACACTAGATCCAGTGTAAATAGCTGCCGGATCATAATTACAGTAAACTAGTAAATACAGTAAAGGAAAAACTTGAGACTGAAAGGTTTTAACAGTCATCCAAATGACTGAACGTAAACATTGCTACAGTAACATACTAGCTACTATGTTGTTGACATTAGCTAGTGCTAACAGCTAGCTGCTAGTACACTGCTACAACACAGACACCAACCCTAATAATACAGTTCTTGGTCATTGCCTGGTAACAGCAAATTTATAATGGGCCATGTCTCAACAGACTAAAGTTATTTCAATGACCATTTTGTTTATCCTGAGGACCGAAAGTAAATGAAAATGTGAACAAACCTTAGCTGTAATAAGATGGCGACCACCGGCTCCAGGGACAACCCACTGATGTAGGCATGTTACCCAGCCTGACGCAAAATATTTGTAGGCATCCAAACTCTTATACGCTTTCAGATCAATACCTGTATGGCGATGGGTTTTTAACGACATAGGTATACAGATCATGTGGGCCGAAGTCAGGTAAAGACGAGGGCTTCGTGTACTTCCGTACGTCAGTGAACAATCCTGGTGGAAGCAGGTAAACGTTCTCTAAGCCTGCTAACCTCAATTTTTGCAAATACCTCTCCCTCTGCTCGCCCTGTAAATGCCCTACGTCGCTGGATAGTGAAGGTGTTTTCTGTGTCTCGCTCCTTTTTCTTTTATGTTTTTCGTTTGTCGCCTTCCTCACATTCAAACTGATTCGAGCCGTGACGTCCAAAATGGCAGCCTAACGATGCATCACATGACTTGGTCACGTGGGTGAAAAACCTCAATAAGCAAAGCGGCCAATCCTAGGGGCTTCTCTCCAGGCATTTTAGCCCCATTACTGTTTGTTCTTGAACATGACGTATGAACAGGTGAATGTGCATTCTCTTGGATGAAATTGGTACAAAAATTAATGTAGATGTATCTTGTACTAAATTATGGCATATTTTTTAGAAAAAATAAAAATCTGAGTCCTTGTCTCCAATTTACAAGTCCGAATGCAGTTAATGCACGAGTCTGAGTCCTCAGT
The DNA here is from genome assembly GCF_027579695.1 of Neoarius graeffei. Taxonomy (NCBI): domain Eukaryota; kingdom Metazoa; phylum Chordata; class Actinopteri; order Siluriformes; family Ariidae; genus Neoarius; species Neoarius graeffei. The sequence goes on along the minus strand of NC_083593.1, from coordinate 15,195,550 downwards.
GTTCAAGTCAGGAGTCCCTTAAAATTGGGGCATGAGTCAGACTCGAGTACTACAAGCCTGGTGTGTGCTCTAAGATCTTTGTTTAAAATGGCTCAACTTGCAGCGTGACGTGCTTCGTGGTCTAAAGGTATTTATTTATTTATGTATGTATTTTTTGCATGATCTACATGGTTCTGGGTAGATTAAGCGTGTGGGGCATGGTTCAGGATGGAAGTGTCGGATTTGAAATGGTGTCGATCTCAAAAGCTGTGGGAGGAGTAGCGGTACCAAAAACAGTTGTTGTAGTAACAAAGTAAATTTAAAAAGAACTAGTGTGCTTCACATTGCTTTGTGCTTAGCAAGCACACTAAGAACTCTCCTTAGTGTTTTCCCCAAGTAGCCATAAGTCCACCAAGTGAATTGTCTGTAAGCTGCATAGTGCAGAGATCTGTGAAATGAAAAATCTTTTGTCTTAATCATAGGCAACGGTCAGAGGTAGAATGTAGAATCTCAACTTTATTTTCTAGAAGAATGACCCAAAAAGCAAATTCAATCTTCCTGGTGTCTAATTTGCACCCTAAAATTGAATAAAACTGTTAAAATATACTGGTTTGCACAAGTTCCAAAGGCTTGTTTACATCTCACTTGCGTGCACTTTAGCTGCCAGGGGACTGTCCTTGTGAAAAAGGTAAAAACTTCCTCCTGAACAGGTCCCGTTGTTACAGTTCACTGCACAACAATAAGGCATGGCTTTTCTTTGGAAATTCCTATCTGAACTCAAGCTGAACGGCAATGCAAGTGAACGGAAGTGGACTCAACTAAAGTGGTTTGTTTGTCTTGAATGACGTCATGCACCGAGTGGTCACGAAAATCGCCTAGCAGAAATTCGCCGCGATCCGCGCTGACTTATTTTTAACTATTGCTTATTCCTAATACTTACTGGGACCAGAAGAAAATTACAGAGGGATTTTTAACACTGTTTCAAATGTGCATAAATTGAAAGCATCAGCAGTGAAGGGATCCTTGGCAAACAGAATCACCTCTGCAGGTATATTGACTACTTTCACGTGACCCGTAATGCTTTTGTGTCTTGGGTGGGTAACCGAAATATAAACCAACTGAAACAACACTCTCTCACGTTGACAGTAATGTTTCTAATCTCCTTAAAACCTTTTAAAGAAATCTGCAAAGCCTTTTCTGTGGAATTTGAGATCAGTAAAAATCGCTTGTAAATATTGTATCGAATGCTTTTGAACATCTCTGCTTCGGGTGACAATCGGCAGCCGCCTTCGTCTGTCAACACGGGTGTTCCAGAAATTACTGACCTGCAGAAGTTCAGATTGGCAGAGCTTTGGAAGATCGAAATTGATCATAGAATCCACAGTGAAATCCCCCTGCTGGGTGCTGGTTATGACGAGAGAGCCAGTTAAAAAATAAAAAAAATTAACAAAACACTTCATGCATGGGAACACAAGCAAGGTATTCACTCAAGTAAGTACTGTAAACACAGCAGTACTGTCAAGTTTCTTTTAAGTTGATCTTGATTTCCTTCACTCTGATTTTTCCTGGCACTCATATGCTACCAGATTACGGCAATCTTTGGGCTGTTAGAGGAAGCTGTTAGGACTACAGGGTCAAATCCTACATTCAATCTACTTACAGAAGCCCTAAAAGGGGAAGCACATGTAAGCTTATTTATACTGCATCGTTTGCACTTTATTGAAGGATCAACTCCCAAAACAGTCATCCTTTTCAGTTTGACTTGTCCTTGTTTTTGCACTTTTTTTTTTTTTTTTATGATTAAAGAGTTTCATGACTTGGATCATCAGACTTTACTCCACCATTGAAGTGTGTAGAACAGTCATGTGTTGTCTGTCAGTGTAAAATTTGGATGGCGAATTCTGTCTGACCACGCTTTTTGATGCGTAGCCTCTTTAGGTATTGTATAAAGCTTTTAAATCAGGAAAAGTTGTTTTTCCCCATGTGAATTTGAAGAAATGACTGAGGTTCTCTGATTTTGGTAAACAAATGAAACATCTGGTTACCGTTCAAGGTGCAAAGTATCAAAATAAGCATCAAAAGCAGCTCTTCCTCCCTGTCATTAATGTGAAAGTAGTCAGTGGATGTTGTCAAACTTCACTTGAAAATTTACAATTGGTTTGTGAAAGAATGCTGTTTGTGGGTTAGGGCCCGGTTCCACAGCACCTGAATTTAGTTCCAGTCTGGAGCAGTTGCACTATAGCTAGAACCCTGACTACAATGTCAGTTGGTCCTGCCACTCAGGTTAACAAATATACGTGGTTGTTGGTTTTCATGGGAAAACGTAGCAGTCATATGCGGTTTCTGTGCACACTCAGCAGCACACAGTGGCTGATGGTGACAGCGAGGAAGAGCTGCTTTTGATGCTTATTTTGCACAGAAAACAAAGCTGAAAGAAGAAAAGCTATAGTACTTAAAGTTTACAGAAGTTTAAAGATGTAGTCACCCACTCTACTGCTGATCTTCCTTTTCGGCTGTATCTTTTTGTACAGCTTGTGCTTTTTGTCATAAAGCATAGGATTGTTTTAATAATTTTATCAGCTTCATGATGCAGCAAGGACAAAGATGCCTGGGAAAAATGGCACGTGCTCAGACATCACATATAAACAATGGCCTGATTGGTCAAGATACAGGTCAAGCTTCAGTTAACGTTGACCTCAAACATCAGAATAAAGTGTGAGCTCTGTGACTTTGATTTTGGCACCAACAACCAGGCCACATGTGTTCGGGGTATTTCAGAAACTGCTGATCTCTTAGGATTTTCACAGTTCTCTTGAGAATTTGAGGCCATCATGAGCACAGAAGAATGGAAGCACCTTTCCTTGGCATTTAGAAAATTTGACCAGATCTGATCATGGCTGCCACTTGGAGATAGATATATATATATATATATATATATATATATATATATATATATATATATATATATATATATATATATATATATATATGAGTGATTCCATGCTTATGGGGACATGAACTTATTCACCTAAAACCATTTCTTTTTTTACCATCAGGTCACAAAACATGTAATCTTTAATGAATGATATGTTAAAAGATAACTAATTTTCTGAGATGTAATAAAAACATATTTATATGCCAAAGTCAAGCCTATGAGTTCCAAAATGATGTCTGTTACATTACTTCTGTTACGATTGTCCATCTCGCGTCTGTTACAAATTAATTACAATCTAGCTCTATACCAGGGGTCACCAAACTTTTTTTTCTCTGGGGGCCACATTGTCGTTCCTGACTGTGATGGGGGCCGGGGTCGGGTCAGCTATATCACATAGAATTGTATGACCCAGACAAATATGACCACCAGCAGGCCTCATTGTGTAGTAGAGATTACTAGCCTGGCACGGCCATCCCCACACTACTATATCCCCACACTACTATATCAACACTTGATTCCTGGCACACATTTGTTTATCTTTACTAGTGGTTTGCAAAAGTAGTAATTGAGTCTTCACACTTTGTTTTAATTTGAAATACCACTGATATTCCATTTATTTGTTTTCTAATAAAAATAACATCAAAGCTGTCAAGGTAAGAAACATCTGCCTATTTGAGGTGATTGACACTGGCAAAGATGAGTGGAAAATTATAAATTGTAGGTAGGCCTGTTGATATTATTAATAATATAAATAATTGTATGCAGCACTTAATAAAGGTCAAATAAATAGGCCTATAAAATAAATAAATTTTAAAAAACAGTGAAATTATAATATGAGCAATAGATCACAGCAGTTGTGCTGTGTCCTGCACGTCATTGCTCTCATCCATGGCCAAAGCAAAAAACTCGAATTCTGACGCTCTCTCATTCAGCTGGTCATACACGTTGTCCCCCAAAACTTCGGTTCGCCTGGTCATAGTAGGTGCGGAGAGACTCACCGCGTCGAGCGCATCCTTCTTGTCGGGACACACCTCCTCGGCCACAGCAAGCATGCATACTTTAACAAAGTCCCCATCAGTAAACGGCTTTCCATGGGTAGCTAGTAGGTGAGCTACCTTATAGCTAGCTCAGACAGCAGCCTGGTTGATCTGGGTTTGGCGAAGGAATACATTCTGTTGTGCAGCCAGTCCGCATTTCATCCTCCGAATCCTGTCTTCTCTTGTTTGCCCTCGCAAACTAGCATACTCTTTGTGGCAGGTTTCGTAGTGACGACGCAGATTATATTCTTTGAAAACCGGCACACTTTCTTTACATACAAGACAAACTGCACGGTCCTTACACTCATAGTTCGAATTACGTGGGAGCCAATGGGAGCTGAGCTCCCATTCCCTCAGGCTCCCATGAAAGAAGCAAACTTAATTTTCTGTGGAAGTCTCTCAAATACGTCATATATCACCATAATAAGCTTGAATAGCCTATATCACCATATAAATATAAATAAAATCATTTCATTTCCGATCACCATGCAGCCATAACTTTGTATTGAACGTGTTATTAAACCGCAACATGTACGGCTGTACTTCACCACCACACCACTATGCGCGCAAACTGAAATTTGCAGCCTGCGAAATCGAATGTGAAGTTAAGTCCGAAGAAGACTTGTCCTCTAGCTCACAACGATCTTCCTTTGTTTAACAATATATATAATTTTATTTATATATATATATATATATATATATATATATATATATATATATATATATATATATATATATATATGCGCGCGCGCGCAACACTGTGTGTGTGTGCGTGCATGCGCGCGCCTGTGTGTGAAAGCTGTGCACTGCAGTGCGCAAAAGTGCGCTGGTCCAGGAGAGCAAGTATGCATTTTTTTTTTTTTTTTTTTTTAGACCCCCATAGGGTCAAATTTATAATTCGAACCCTGCTTACACTGAACGAAAAAATATTCGGTGGTCCACTGTTCTTTAAAAGCTCTGCACTCTGTCAGCTTTTCGCTGACCGCTCGCCATTTTGCTGTCCTGAACACTGACAGTTCTCTGCGCATGCGCTGCCTGTCACTGCTTGATTGCGAGCATATGACACAAATTCGGAAAATATGAATAGTTCATTTTATAACTAAATATAAATTTAATTGATAAAATCAACAAAATACAAGATGCAGACATGTTGTTATTTGCCAAAAAGCAATTTAAAAAAATAGGCCATGACCACTTTTGGGGATTGCCTCATAGGGCCGGTTCAAGTGATGGGGGGGCAGAGGGGCTGGGGGGCCGGTCAAAGGGGGGTGGCGGGCCGGATCTGGCCCGCGGGCCGTAGTTTGGTGACCCCTGCTCTATACCATGTTAATCTTATTGAAAGAATGTGTATGTTTATTCTACTACACATGTTTATTAATTATATTTGCTAAAACATCACCTTCCTATGTTTCAAAAAGTAATTCTACATTGTTAAAATTGAGAATATATATGTCCACAACACTTCTGTAACGTTCTGACTTTGGCATATAAATGTTATTACATCTCAGAAAATTAAAGTTATCTTTTAACATATCATTCATTAAAGATTACATGTTTTGTGACCTGATGGTAAAAAAAAGAAATGGTTTTAGGTGAATTTTTAAAAATAAGTTCATGTCCCCATTTCAGTACCCATAAGCGTGGAATCACGATTTTACTCAGTTGGGAACCTTCACAAGTGCAAAAAAAAGTATTCGATGGGAATCCCCCCCCCCCCCCCCCCCCCCCAGAAAAAAAAAATCTTCAGCTGTCCAGTTTGAGAGTCTGTGCTTGTGATGGCTGTGGATTCCTGTTCTTGGCTGACAGGAGTGGAACTGGGGTGTTTTTTTTTTTTTTAAAAAGCCCATCAAACTCAAGGTTCAGTGTTGGTGTGCTAAGATGCTTTTCTACTCTCCATGGTTGTAAAGGGTGATTTGAGTTATATCCTCCTTGGCAGCTTGAACCAATCGATCCATTTTTCCTCTGACCGGTCATCAGGGCCTTTCCACCCACAGAACTGTCACTCGCTTTGGTGGCAAAGCTCATTCTAAACCTGCCAAGTAGGTCATGCAAATATTTATTGGAGCATGAGTTTTTGTTCATACAAACATGAACATATTGACAGAAGCTGTACACTTTGGCAGTGGGCGCATAGGAATTTTTATTTATTTATTTTTTAAATTACCTAAATTAGATGAAACCTAACTTGTCAGCTTAGTCGGCCACACAAGTTGGCGCTGAGCGCCCACTTAGACATTCATAAAGACTATTCACATGGTAACGGCATGATGATGATGACTTTCGGTTTCAATTGGTTTCTCTTTCGTGGTGGGAATGCCCATTGTAAAAAGGATAAAATCCATAGTTTAGGCTACCTGTTTGGCGGTAAAACTTGTGAATGATGGCGCTTGGGATGATTTTCAGGACAGCAATTCACTTTCAGCAATTAATCACTTATTGAGAACTGATGATAAGCAATGCTTTTTTTTTTTTTTTTTTTTTAAACCTTGACTCGATCCAGCTGGAGATCAACTCGAGTAAGCATGAATATTTTATGTGCAGATCGGTTGACGTGTGCACTGTGGTGCATACACAGGAAAAAATGACTTTTTTTGAGAATTAAAAGTATTCTCAGTTTATTTTGCTCATTTTTGAGTTTCGAGAGCAAAATTAGAGTAATTGTAAGAGTTGGTTATGGCTCTGAACTGAGTAAAATAGGAGTTAATTTTCAAGACCCACTGAATGGAGTCAAATAACAGATAAATGATGTAGAACTGTTGGTATGTATGAAAAAACATTACCTTACCCATTGTGACACACCTGTTTTGATCACTTGACCTGATGGGGTCGAGAGTTAATCTGATGGAATTAAGAGTGGGAGGGGTTTTCACTCTTCTCATTGAATGGAATTAAACTTTTTTTTTTTTTTTTTTTTTAAGTACACTTCTCATTGAATACCCCTCCCACTGCCAGCCCTTTATCCCAAAACAATAGGGGACAAACTTTTTTTGATGGCCAGTTAATTGTCCAAATCAATGAAGCAGATTTAAGTGCTTGTGCTTGACACATTCTGAAGACTGAACAGAATTGCCTCAAGTGACAGTTTGTCACAATGGGTAAGATCATGTGGGCCCCCCCCCCCCCCCCCCCCCACACACACATTCCAACATCGATTGAAAACTACTTTTTACAACCGATTAAAAATAATTTATTTATTTTTAGGCACAATCATGACATGCATACTAGTGCTGAATACAAGTCGTTTTTTTTTTTTTTTTTTTTAAATACTGCTTAGATTTGTTGAAATTGATGACACAATCATTAGTGCCAGAAAATTATTAATAAATCAGGGCATAAAATGCAGATAAGACATGCGGTTGCAAGAAGTGTGCAGAACCACTAAAAATGTACATAATACTAACACTTGAGATTGGATGTCTCATTTGGTTGGCATAAACACGTCTCCTGCGCTGCCAGGTTGTGATGTCAGTTGTTGCGGCCTTGGTTTAAATATTAGTTTATTATGCGATCTGTTTAACGTATTGTTTTAATACACAGGATGCATCAGATCAAGAGCTGGATATCGGACGTGTTGTGTGTTGATCGTTTTTGTCGTGTTAAAAAAATTTCAGTGCGGCCTATATTCATTTGGAACACCTGCTGACCACCATGTGAGTGGTGCTTGACGAGAAGCTTGTATAAAGTCAATGTTACAGCATTTGATAAACAAACAGCACTCGTATTCGGGGTTGCAGAGCTAGCGCCGTACTGCTACATTCTGTCGGGTGGAGGCTAAGGCCATTTGGCAAAGAGGTGAGATTTTTACTGCATGCCTGCAAGTGTGTGGAAGCTGAGGAAGAGCTGCCAATATTGTTTGCGAATAAAATGCTTCAAAGACAATGGAAATTGTCGGTCATTGAGTCGGGGCTGGAAAGAAGTGGGACAGTGGATAGAAGGAAAGGTCGATGGAGGAAGATTTGACTATGGGAGGATTTGGGTCTTAAGCTACAAACATGAATTGGTTTTAATGGAGATTGCAGTCCAGACGTGTAGACTTTTCTGCCTTTTTAGCATGAAATCGTGTCCAGGTTGTTTGCTATAAAAACGTAGTGATTCTTAAATCAACTTTTTCTGAAGATTTCCCGCAGCTGATGAACATTTTTCTTCTTTGGGCCATTTAAAGATCCATTACCAAGATCCAGCCGTTACATTTGGTTGCAAATGTGGTGTAACTCCAGCCTCCATGTTGGGCCTCTCAAACAATTTTGCCCATTTTTGTGGGTTTAATTACAACACCTGATGTAAATGAATTTTTACAGAAGAGTGAATGACCTGACCCATTTCATTTCAGAACATGGGCAGTGCACATCCACAAGCTGCAATTGTAGTGTTCCTGAAACACCCACAAGAGACAAGTGACTTGTCTCTTGCTTGGTGTGACTGCATTGTAAGCTTATTTTGCTGAGCTAATGAACTTTATGCAGTGTTCATGTTTATAATAGGTTTAGCCTTAGCATTTATTTCAATGGCATGTATGAGCTGTACTCCCCTTTGGGGGGGGGGGGGGAACAAATTATTTGTAATGTACACTACACAAGGTTCCCACTGGCATTCGTCATTGACTAACATCCATCAGTGACGAAGAGAAAATGACTTCACAGTGACTAATGTATTTGGTGTCGGCATTTTTCTAGAAATCCCTACGTTTGCCGAAACCCAACCCCAGTGAAGAAATGGCAGGAAGCCAGTGTAAACAACAAGCACATGCTTGTGACCAATAAAAATTGACTACACATAATGAGCACCAAGCTTTTGACCAATGGCGGTGCGTCTTAATCGGCCTGGTGTGGTGGTGGTGTAATTATTTCTGGGTGAACAAAATGGCGCAGTCTAAAGGCCAATTTATGCTGACAACCCAGTCCTCGCAGATAGCGTCGCAGACAGTGTCTGCGTAGCCCCCCACCTTCGCAGACGCTCTGCGCGCACCTCCCAAAAATTGTGACCACCGCAGAAGCCTCGCAGACAAGAGGGCTCTGATTGGTCCACTCTACATCCGCTGTACACGCACTTCTGCTTCCCTACTTTCCTGGTTTGGTTTGTTTTCACGACTGGCATTTTTAAAAACACGAGTGAAGATGGAGCAGCACGAAGAGCGGTTGATCGCGGAAGTGAGGAAGTACGTACATCTATACGACTCCAGTTCTAGTCATTATAAGTAACCAGAGGATAAACACTCCACTAACCACACCCACCAACTACTCCTAGCGACTTCGCGCCTGCTTGCGTTGTGCCGGTGAATAACATCGCGCACGCGCACTGCTACCGCTCAACGATAAATTACAACTGTCTGCGAAAGCCTTGTTGCAAGAGCATGCAGGGGCCTTAAGCTGACAGTGTTTTTTGGGCTTCAAGCACTGAAGATTTAAGGGCTGAAATGGTCATGGGGGAGGCCCACTCGGAGCCCTGACCGTCCCCTAGCATGTTGGGCAATGTCGGTAATACGGGGTTTGTTTTTAAATAAAAAGTGAAGGTGCTCCGTTTTGGGCGGCATGGTGTGTTGAGTCCCTGTGGCGAACGTAGTGGCTTCGTTAGGCCCCATCACTCGGCGCTATTGCCCTGGGTATTTTTGCACTCAAAAAGTAAGAGATTAATAGAAAACAGCAGAGTTGGATGTCATCTGGGATTTTTGAATGTTGCAATATAATTTGGCTTAGGACGAGTGTCTTTGTGGTCCTAAAGGAGAGATATGTGAGGTGAGATGAGATTTTTATGAAACTGGTGATTTGCTAGTGATTTAAATCAATTGGTACATGCCTCAGTTTCCTGAGACCGGAAGTGAAATACATGTATTTAAAACGCAGTGCAAAAATGAGTAATAAAGATGTCGTAACTTGTGTGTGGGTGATATCTCGTAAAGTTAGATATCCTTGCCAACCAATCAATGCTAATCTCCCTTAAAAATATAAGCCCCAGGAAAACCTGACTTGGTCCCTGGTCTTTTCAACAGCTAGAAAGACCCCTGGGCAAATGTATGATAATGCTTTGATAAATGTATGATAAAGTTTTGTGTTGAAGTAAAGGGAGTCCTAATACCTCTTTTGAATAATTCCATACTAAAATGACTTGAAATAAGTTCAAACTAGAGGTTTATTCCCTGCCACGAAGTGCGCAGGGGAATATGGAAATGGAGTCTGTTCGTCCGTTTCAATCTGGACAAGTTTTCTCAGAAACTACATCAAAACTGTGTGCTCATATTACTATTCATGATCCAAGTTGAGTTCTAAAATGACTTGCAAGAAATTTTCAGAGTTGTGGCCCTTGATTTGTTATTGGACTTTGTACAAGTGGACTCAATCTGGGCAAGTTTTCTCAGAAACTACATGTGCTATGTCAATGAAACTGTGTGCTCGTACTACTGAAAAAAGCTGGGTATCATTTTATGAAGGTGTCATAGCGTTTACAGCGACACGAGTCAATATCAAAGCAATGGGCTTATAAGGGCAGAAGTGTTAATAGCGCTTCATAAAATGCTTGTGGCAGGGGATAGAGTGATGACCATGTTTTCTTGTTTTAGGTTGATGGTGCACAAGCTGCCCAAAAGGAAGTCTTTCTGATTAGAGGCTGGAGTGGAGCCCAAATTTTATGTAATGGAGAGGCCTAGCTGTATCTGTACAAATATTTGAACTGTGCCAGTTTGGTTGGTATAAACCTGTATTAAGTCCACTTTGATAAGTCAGTAACTCTGGGGGGAACAAACTCCAGACTAAGAAAAAGTGGATATTTATTGGACTTTTGTCAAGGAAAAAAGTGGCTAATATTTTTCAGAACCCAGGGAGAAGCCTGCATTACAGCACAGTGAAATTGTTCTTCGCATATCCCAGCTTGATCAAAATGCAGGGTCAGACATGATGCAGCACACTTGGAACAGGGAGGGTCAAGGGCCTTTCTTCAGGGCCCAACAGTGGCAGCTTGGGAGTGTTGGGGCTTGAACCCTTAACTTGCACTGTGAAACCGAGCTATTGTGTGAGGTGCATTGTGCACCCGAGCCACAGGTGACGCTACACGGCCCATCGTGTTGGTACACTTCCGGTTGTCATCATGAAGAGCTTTCGATTACGTTCATTATGTCTTTATATTAAATATTGTTAGTTTTGTCTTTTTTATCAGACATCTAATTTTTTAGGTTTGTTCACCTGACATGTTTCGACGTACGACTGTCGTCTTCCTCAGTGTCACCAGATGTTATTGGTGACGCATCTTTTATCAGCTGATGTTTCCGATTGCCAATTATGCAATAAAACTTGCATTGGGGAGACAGGAAGGAGTTTCAACACAAGAAAAAATGAACATAGAGTGCGAAAAGGAGACAGCTACGAGACAAACCCGAACAATAAAAGAAAAGGCACAACAGGAAAATTATAAGTCAGCCATAACAGATCATTGCAAAAGGGAAAATCATATTATGGACTGGGGGAATGCCAGAGTCATCCGCACAGAAGATGATAAACATCAGCGCTGGATCAGGGAGGCCATAGAGATCTGTAAGCGAAGCCCGAGGACCATCAACCAAGATGAGGGAGCATACATGCTCTCCCATACCTGGAGTATCATCTTGCAGGGGACGAACTGACAGTAGAAGGCGTGACCGACCTGTCAATCCAGACAGGAAGGCCACGCCTTCGGAAACATCAGCTGATAAAAGATGCGTCACCAATAACATCCGGTGACGCTCTGAGGAAGACGACAGTCGTACGTCGAAACATGTCAGGTAAACAAACCTAAAAAATTAGATGTCTGATAAAGAAAAAACTAACAATATGAAGAAGAGCTATTCAAGAGTATAAACAAAGTGACTACAGGCGGAAATTAGCATGTACTGCTATAACCTGGTACAGACATCTGTCCTTACCACAAGGATAATGTTTAATTTGTACACTGTCCCTTTTAAAAATAAAATAAACTCTAAGAAGAGTGTTTTGTAGTTTGTATGTACGAACAGAAGTGTTCCTAATAAAGTGGGCGGCTAAGGTGAAGTGTCATGCCGACTGAGGCTGTTGTGTTTGCCGCTTGTGGTCTCGTCACTTCCGGAAGGGGCAGTGCTGAAGTAAGCAGCTCGACTACGTAGCTCGATAGAGTTTACATGCACTAAGTAGCTCAGCAAAAATCGCATGATCTAGGTTGTGTAGCTCGATTGCGAGAAATCAAGTTCGGTTCAATTTCAGCCTAGCTAAGGTGTTTACATGCCATTTAGAGCTTCGATTTCAGTCGAGCAACAGCAGAAATTCGATTTTCTCTATGTGCATGTAAACGCACTGACTGACACAGACAACCATTCACATTCACACCTACGGTCAATTTAGAGTCACCAGTTAACCTAACCTGCATGTCTTTGGACTGTGGGGGAAACCGGAGCACCCGGAGGAAACCCACGCGGACACAGGGAGAACATGCAAACCCCTCACAGAAAGGCCCTCGCCAGCCACGGGGCTCGAACCCGGACCTTCTTGCTGTGAGGCGACAGCGCTAACCACTACACCACCGTGCCGCCCCATTGCGGTCATTTAAAAAAAAAAAAAAAGCCACCAATCTCTCCTCACCTTTTTATCTGTGAAAGGCCACTTGTTAAACTTTTTCTTTTTGCCATACTTCTAACAAGCTCTTCATTTTTCTTTTTTTGGTTGCAGTACTCCTGCAATGTGCTGCCGCATATTTGCAGCCTCTCTTAATGGTTAGCATTTACAGCTAGGTTTAGCTTGACACTGTGTCCCTGGTGCAAAAGTGTTGCTTGTGTCTAGCTGTAGAGACTGGCAAGGGTCAATCGGAGAATTACAAAATGGATCAATGTGATCAGCTTGTGTCATAGCTCGTGATGAGTTTGTAGTGAAGTACATCTATTTCAGCAACCCACCAGTGGTGACTGACCTCATTTTATTCACCAATATAGATTTGTAGGGGTGGGGTGGGATGGCTTATTTTATTTAAAACGTATTTATTTTTTCGACTCCTTTGGTGGGTGCTAATTTTGGACCCTGGCTGAAAACCCAATGTCCCCATTGCATTCCCCCCCCCCAATTGTTAGCAGTGTGTTTTGGGTCATTGTCTTGCTGCATGATGATCCTCCCAGTTAGCTCAATGAGTTACGTCACATCAGCATCAATAAAGATGAATGAGCCCATTCCAGAAGCAGCCATCCAAGTCCAAGCCATGACGCTACCTCCACTGTGAGTCACAATCACGAGCAGATCCTTACATTTTTGGCCGTTTCATCACTTTGGTAAAGTTAATCTTGGTTCCAGAACGTTTGTGGTTCATTTCTGAATTCCAGTCTGGCCTTCTGATTCTTCCTGCTGATGAGCAGTTTGCATCTTATGTTATGGCCTCCTATATTTCTGCTCACTAAGTTTTCTTTGAACTGGTGTATTGTGAGAACTTCACTCCTGGACAATGGAGGTTGTCACCTCCTGTTTCTCAGCTTTTCTTTACAGCTCTCACAATGTTTGTCTTCAACTCTTTTATTTGGCCACCTGTTCAATATCTTTTTTTTTTTTTTTTTTTTTAAGTGAGGGCATTGCAAATTGTATTTGCTATGCCTAATGGCTCTGATCATTTTTTTTTTTTCTTTTTCCACTCATTTTTCTCAGCTTCAGAATGGCTTACTTTTCACTCATGGATAGTTCTGTGGCCTTCATTTAGGTTCATCCTTTTAAAGAACAAATGCAGTCTTCACAGGCAAAAAACAAAAGGTGCTATGTAAGTTTTAAACATGTTTCACATGTAAATATCAGGAAATGAAAGCTGAAATTCTCATCTTGTGATGTCAAAACCCAAATGTCTTTGGTAGCGAGCCAAAGCTAAAGAATTGACCTTGCTATTCCACTTCTTTCTGAGGGAACTGTATCTGAAAATGATGCTTTTCTGATTTTTCAGAGATGATGCAGTTTGCCTAGCAGGAAAGAGTTGAGTAAAGGGGGAAAGGATGTGAAAGATGGATTTGTTTGTAGTAAGGTTAAGTCACCTTGCCCAAAATTATCTTGAACATTGACCTATGAATTCTATTGGTTCACAAGTTCACATTACTTTTATAGGTTAAAATATAATTTTATGAATTTTTGATATCTATAATGCTGTTTAAGTAATATACTTTTGCCTATTTTTGAGTGCCATGCAGCACAGCTATATAGGAACTCCTTGATTCTTGACTTTTTTTTGGGGGGGGGGATTAAGCAGCAAAGCTGTGTTGGCACCCTTTGTATTTCTAGCGTTTCTTAATCATCTGGCTAGGGTGTCTATGGCAACCCATAGAATGATGTGGTAAAATGTTTTTAAATTCCGCCCACTGATTGGGGACTGTCCCTTGATTCTTTTCACCAAGTTTCATATTTGCACATTGGGTGTTCTAGTGCCACCAGTGGGTCAAATTTGAGGTACATTTTATGCATGCAACTTTGGAAACTATGTCCAATTTTTTCCAAAAAATGAGGTCCAGTTGCATTCCTTGGCTCATGCTGTGTTCAAGGAACCTCATGACTTCAATTTCGGCCATTTTGAATTTATTTTTATTTTTTTTTTAAGGCGCTGAAATTTTCACAGGTCTCAAATTTTGTCCAGTCTTGACCAAGTTGGGCATAGATGATATTCAGATCAAGCCTTGATATTTTTGTTTTGCGTTTCAATTTCTGAAAACGTTTGTCCATCACATATGATTGTAATCTGTGGAGAAATGAGGTCAAACTGGAACTGAGGTCATGTGTGCAATCGCAGCAATATTTTGATGCATCAAAACCAAACTTGGTAGATGACCCCGTTTTGAGGAAGCATGAATTGTCAAATTTTGTCCAGACCAAGCCTCACAACTTGAGGTGGGTTTTTTTTTTTTTAATTATTCCAAAAACCATTAATCCATTGCAACCTATCAAATTTGGTGGAGAAGCTGCCACAGGAAGTGAGCTCCTCCTATCTGGGCCAGTTTCCCTAGTAACCATGCCCCCCCCCCCCCCCCCCCCCCCCCCCAAAATCTATTTATTTTAAATTTAGATACTGTTGCTTGGTTTACTATGCGGGGGGACGGACACCACCCACACTTGGCAGAGCCAACAGAAAGTAAGATGCTACCATTTTAAAAATCATATTTTTATGATATGGAGTTGCTCAATACCCGTTTCATACCAAGTGGCCAACCAGTGGTTATACCCACATTGTCTTTAGAAAGGGTCAACCCACATTGTCCATCTTGGCTTTGCAACCCACCTCTTGAGGTGTCAGACTTGGGTCAGTTTCCAGGTGAAGTGTACCACGTGGGTTGTGAACAGCTGCGGTGGGACAAATAAAGCTCATGCAAACGGGGTGCATATTTCTTTCAGTGCTTTGTACAGGGAAGCTGTGGCCTAATGGTTAAGCCAGTATCTCACTGGGCTGCGACACAAACCCTTCTCAAGTCAGTTTCTGTGAGACAGGAAGTGCAAGTGCATCTCACTGGGCTGTGACGGGCTGTGACAGCCTGCAACTAGTTGGAGATGCAACAATTGCGATAAAATATGCGAATATCAATTCAGTGTGATTCCAAGTGAAAATTGTCGCTCATTTGCATATTTTATTGCAGTTGTTCTCTCTCCAACTAGTTGCAGGCTGTTGCAGCCCAGTGAGTTACTACCCTTAGAGGAGCAGCTTTGGGACCAAAAGCTGCCCCTTTAACTGTTAAGCCACAGCTAAAACTGCTAAATGAACTTGACATTTATTATTCAATTTATTTTCAAATTTAAGACCAGCTGCATGCATGGGTCTTATTATTATTTTTTTTTCCTCCACTAAAGTTACATTGCACATGAGTTCTGCATGAAAATGCTGTAGCTGAGAAAGCATGCGCCTGTTTTCACGCATCTCCTTTAGTATTGGTACAGATCTTGATGCACTGAGCTACTGTGTCCTGTTTCTTCCCATGTGCGCTGTTTATGCAATTCAAACACAAGCACCACAGTTTTGTGCGCACACGTGCGAGTGGTGAACTAAACCACCATGAAGCTGGCATCCCATACAATAGCATGAATAAAAGTATTTCAATTTGTTTATGCATAATTTATACACATGCTGCATTATTTATTAAGGTTTTTGTTTTAGGTTTTGGGTGAGGTCACTAAAACATTTCATAAACGCAGCAAGTGTGCACAGGGCTAGAATTTCGTGGAAATTTACAGCAATCTGTTTGGATTCTCGCAAAACCGTTTTGCAAGAATCCTGAGAATCCAATAAAGTAGTTTCAACAACTTTTGTGTTTGTGGCCGTGTGTACGAGTTTGAATTCTTTTCACAGGCAGTCAGTTGGCCTCCAACTCAGCCCTCAAACCACAAATACAGTAACCGTTACAGTAAACATTACAATAGTTATTCACAGTAACAAACTCATTACTCTATTTCAATCCTTAATCATCAAAAACTGAGCAACAGAGAACATCTGAATGTCAGAAACCTACCTGCACCAATGTGTCAGGGTCATGCCAAACGATCATTTAGTTTACTCTGCCTCATCACTGATAGCGGAGTCTGAATCATCACTACTAGCAACCACACTAGAGTCAGGGTCAGGATGCACGATGGCATACAAGTCAGTACTGGCAGAAGTAGAGCTTGCACTGTCTGAGTGACATTCAGACATGCAGACTCCTCCTGTATAGGCTATATATCATATGCGTGACGATCATCGACCGTGAAACAGGATGCCCACCGTGCTTTGATTTTGTCATAGTGCAGGCTGCATGTCCAACACCTCGCCTTGACCGTGAAATCGTCTTCAAAGTCGAAGTCATAAATGTCTAGTAGGTCATCACCCTACGCCTGTAAACCACGCCGCGATATTCTTTTCGTTTTTTCAACGGATTTCGAGGTGTTTGGCTGAGTATCACTTGAGCTGGAGTACACCATCTTGTTATTCTTGACGACAAAAGCCACCTGGTGAGTACTCGGCGGAGTAGATGCAAGCGACACCAAGCACGTGAAACACACTTTGCACATGCGCAGAACGTTTGTTTACTGAAACCGTTTGTGGAATTTGTGTTGAAGTGATGACTTTGATATTTTACGATAAATTTACGATATTTCTTGAATATTTTGCACAAATCCGTTGAGATTCGCCTGGGGAACAATTTGTGTGAATACTCAAGTGAATCGATTCGCACCAAAATTCTAGCACTGGTGCAGCTTGGTGCATGGAGAGGAGTATCTGCTAATTATAAAGATCTGTGAGAACAGGTGCCAGCTTTATTTCAGCTGCAGTACCCCCCACCCAGAACATGTACAGGGTGGCACGGTGGTGTAGTGATTGATTAGCGCTGTCTCCTCACAGCAGGAAGGTCCGGGTTCGAGCCCCGTGGCCAACGAGGGCCTTTCTGTGCGGCGTTTGCATGTTCTCCGGGTGCTCCAGTTTCCCCCACAGTCCAAAGACATGCAGGTTAGGTTAACTGGTGACCTCTAAATTGACCCTAGGTGTGAGTGTGAATGGTTGTCTGTGTCAGCCCTGTGATGACCTGGCGACTTGTCCAGGGTGTACCCCGCCTTTCGCCCGTAGTCAGCTGGGATAGGCTCCAGCTTGCCTGCAACCCTGTAGAACAGGATAAAGCAGCTAGAGATAATGAGATGAGAATGTATACATGCGCAGCTTTTTTTTAAGTAGTGGTGAAAATGACTTTCAGTTTTTGTTTCATGCACTTGAAAAGAAGTTTGGGGTGCGTGCACGCATGCACTTTGCCAGCAGGATAAAGCACTGTGTGCCAACATGTGCATGAGTTTCATTAGTCCCTGCTTGGCTGGCTGTGACCTCGGTGGTACAATTCAAATTGACCCTTGTATGGCCGGAGTCCATCCCACCTTGAGAGGTAGGTTTGAAAGCAGAGTTGGACAACACGGGTTAAAACCCTTTCAAACACAAATCAACATGGGTATAATCCAGGTTGGCCACTCGGTGTGAAGAGGGTGCTGGTTTGAATTGACAAACATGGTCAAATAACCCAGGTCCAGATGTACAGTATGAAACCTAGGTCTTTGTCGTCATCTGAGTTTGCTTGCAGCCATTGCCTCTGGCTCGCTTGGTGGGGATACATTGATAAATTTATCAATGTCTAAAATTTACATCATGGATTTATACACGTTTTAATAAAAGCACTACATAAAAATAAAATTTGAATTGAATAGAGACTGGAAGGAATGAGCACCTGTGATTTTCCAGTTTTATTCTGATGGTTTCTAAGTGCAATTCGACTGTTGGGTTTTATTTTGTGATTTTGGCTGATATTTGGATATAAGGTACATTTTTATACAAGGGTTTTGCTTGGAACTTGCAAGCCAGACCTACTTTAACAGAGCGACAGAATTTGAGAAGTACTAAAAATAACCAATCACATAGTCATGGAACATGTTTCTAAAAAAAAAAGTGTTTTGTAATACCTTTTTCAACATATGACGCTGCTAAAGGTGCCAGTGCAGTAGTTTGCAATATACAAACCTTCCCCCAGACATCTTCCCTTAATTTTGTAATTGCTTGGTTTGAGTGTAGCCAGACAGAATACTTTTTCAGAATCCTTGGCATGCCTGAACTAGCAGGGTTGCCACATTTTCAGCTGTCCTACCCAAGTGGGCAAGTGGTGTTGGGGGGAATTTTTTTTTTTTTGGCTGGGTGTAGACTACTTTGAGTGTCCCAGAAAGCATGCAGCTAAGTGATGGTAACATTTTATGAAGAACCTGGTTCTGAATATGGAATCACTTAATGAAACGAATTTTCAAGACAAAATAGCAGAAACAGCATGAAGCTTAGAAGTTATCTACTAGTAGGCTTGACCACGCACCGCTGCACTGATCAACCTCCCATATGTTTGTATGGGAAAATGGCATGTTTTTATTTGGCCTTGAAACACTTTACAACGTCTCTTAATCTAAGTGGTGTTAAAAAGGAGATTGCCTTTCAGATTTTAAGTGTAGGTCAGAAACTTTCTCTCTCCCCCTGACACCCAATCTTTTAGTGGACTGAAAGCTACTCAGTTTGAATCACAGACTTGCAGTTTTATTAGGGGTTTGTTTTTGTGTTTTTTAAAAACAATAAATTTAAGGCCATATGGCCCTAAATTCTCTGCTATCCCCCTCCCACTTCATGATGCAATTCAAGATACTACGTCATGCGTCACATGGTGGTTTTTCTCTGTTTGCACAAGGCATTGTGGGATACAAATTTGCAACCGTAGAGGACACAAATGAAACGTGAAAGACCGGCTACAGTAACAGAAAGCGAGAAGAAAATACGTTATGTTGCGAAGGAAAGGAAACGCAGGCCCAAGCTAATAAATATTGGCGGTCAGTGAGCACCTCGGTGTGATCAGCTGTTCATTTAGCGACAATGTTGTAACTGTCAGTGCACGGTCAAGGTAAACCTGCGCATGCGCACATGGACTTCCTCTGTCTGCTTGACTGCGCAAAGCAAGCGACTTCATCCATGTTATTTGCTCAGGAATCCCCTCAAATAACTTCCCAGCCACAGAATGGCCTGATATTTTGAGATTACAGAAATAAACCTATATCACAATGACCAAATTTCAGAGGGAACTAAATTTCACCTTTTTCTGAAATCGAAAGGCTGTTTAGCTTTAATTTTGTGCCGTGTTGTGATCAGCTTTTACTTTTTAAGTGTTTTTTAACGTCATGCAATACCCCAAATATGCGGGCACCGCAATCTTAATTTTTTTTTTTAGTGATAATCACTGATCCTTGTGGCTTTTTTGTTTCCAGCTCGCTCACTGTTGGTTCAGTCAGCTTGAAACTCATGATTCCCACTTGTGGCCCTTTTCCACTACCCTTTTTCAGCTCACTTCAGCCCGACACGGCTCGCGTTTCGACTACCCCAGAGCAGCACGACTCGGCTCGCTTCAGCCCTGCTTAGCACCCAAAACTCGCACGGTTTTGGAGTAGGGCTGAAGCGAGGCGAGCCGAGCGGGGCTAGGGGCGTGAGGAGACGCTCCCCTGTGCACGGATTGGTGAGGAGGCGTGTCCTCACATGCCCACACACGCCCCGCGAGCACGCTGGGATCTGTAAACACCGTAAACCCGGAAGAATTACGAATTACGAGAATTTCTGAAGCCTTATGCGCCTCGCCTTATCTATATGCTCTTGCCAGTATCTGTTGGCGTTGTCGGTGACAACAAGCCACAGCACCAAGACCAGCAACACTAACGACAACATGTCCTCCATGTTTATTGTTTACTATCTGGGTCGTGAGACTACCGCTTAAAAGGCCACTGATGTCACTGTTTGCGCCGCCTAACGACATCACGTGACGTCCACCCACTCTTACTAACTCCACCCAATGTGTCCACCCACTTCCAGCCAGCACGGTTCAGCGCGGTTGTAGTCGAAATGCAACTCCAACAGCCCCGCTCAGCCCAACTCAGCACGGCTCAGCCCAACTCAGCCGCGTTTGTAGTGGAAAAGCGGCATTAGTGGTCGAATCGCTCATGTTGACTTGATTCGCCAGTAAAATCGGCTGAACACTACTTTCTCGTGCCCGCGCAAGTTCTGATCATTGAAATTTTGTATCCTTCTTTAAAATCAAGGATTTTCCTAACTTTTTTTTTCATGGAGGAAAAAATGAAGACTTGGATAAATATCAGTAATACTGTTTTGAAGAGAATTAACAAGTTTGACCCTCTTATACACAGCGCATTCGCGCACCACCGTCATTAGTCATGCTCAGTGTCCACAGTTTAAAGTGAACATACCTGCTAAATTCTGGCTTGTGTTTAAATACGAAGGATGGACCAATTTCATTGTTGTATTGCTTTCAAGACCTACTAGGTGCAGAATTGAGACCAGTAGCCTTTATCTCTAATTCGTACCCTGACGCTTGGTGCTAAATCTAACTTTTGGCTTTTCGGTCTGTTAATTTGAGTTTTGTTTTGTTTTTTTTCCCTTTTCCTCTTCTCATGAATGGAAAATTAAACTAATGGAAAATGGTTGCTGGTTTATGACCGGGGCACAGACAGAAATGGGGATTTTATAGAACACTGGATTTTCAAATGTTCATAACATTGGGTGGGTTCTCCCCTCCCTCCAGGCACATTTTCACAAGTTTTCAATTCGGATTTTCATAGTCTTTTAATTTGATACGTTACACAGCACTATGACAACTACTTTAAAAAATGGCCCGTCACTGCTACTACTCGGTACAAACTAGGCATGTTTTACAGCCCTCTGGCCCTGATGACCAGTGGTGATTGTGATATTTAAAATATCCAAATTTTAACCGTACAGCCAACTTTCAAGCCTTTTTGCACAGTAGTACAACAATTTGCCATTGGAATATGTAAGTACAAGTTATCATGCACACTTGTGCCAAAAAAGAGCAGCATTTTTTTTTTTTTTTTTTATTATTCCAAGTTGGGAGATGAGCCTGTCGATCTCAGGAGGTGAACAAATATGGAATGATTTGTGTAGGTGTTTTACCGTTAAGCCTTTCTGACAGTGAGTTGGAATTCGGTACAACACTGGTAAGCATTTGCAGAGTTGGTAATAATGTGCCATCCCTGTCTTAAATGTGTGGGTTTTGTCTCCCACCCCCCACCCCCCCCCCCCCCCCAAAAAAAGTATACATTTCTTAGAATTCTCTTTTTGGCCCAATAGCAATGAATAAATCAAATGCTTTGTTTAAAGGAAAAGTGTCCATTATCTGTGGCAGTCACAGGGACTGAATGAGATGGTTGGAGGACCTTACCTGTCTGTCTGCCTGGGTGTGCTCTGCCCATGTGCTAATTCCTTGCATGTGACCTGTCAAGGTTGCCAGATTGGGTTGGTTTAATCCGTGTGCATCAGTTCTGTCACCTACTTTCCCAAAACAACCAAATGTTTTGCATGAAAGATAAGCATGGCAACTATTACTTCAGTTTTTAAACAAGACCAAATTATGTTCTGTCCAATTTCAATCAACAAAAGCAGTAACTGAGGAAATGCCACCAAATCTGGCAACCCTAGTAACTGGGACCTTCCGCAAGGCAGACACATTGTGAAAGCTAGTGAGATAGTCGCACAAGAATGGCAGAGAAAGGGCAGCTACAATATACAGTTAGACCCAACATTATACATGCATCAGACTGCTAAATAAAGCAAGAAAAAGACTGAAGTAGAAAAGGCTACAGTGAAAAGGGAGGGGGGGGGGAGAGACTAGGTTGCTTGACAATCTTATTTTCCAGTTTCAATTTGCAACTTTTATTCTGAGCTATGCTGGATTTTTAAAACCCAGTTTATGGATAATCCTTCTGGTGTTTGCAGAGCAATAACTGATTAAACTACCATTACGAGCTAATATGGCCATATCCATCCATTATCTGTAACTGCTTGTCCTGTGCAGGGTCAAGCTGGAGCCTATCCCAGCCGACTATGGGTGAGGAGGCGGGGTACACCCTGGGCAAGTCGCCAGGTCATCGCAAGGCTGACACATAGAGACAAACAACCATTCACATTCACACCTACGGTCAATTTGGAGCCACCAATTAGCACAACCTGCATGTCTTTGGACTGTGGAGAGTAAACCCACACTGACAGGGAGAACATGCAAACTCCACACAGAAAGGCCCCCGTCGGTCACTGGGCTCGGACCCAGAACCACCTTGCTGTGAGGCAACAGTGCTAAGCACTACACCACCATGCTGCTTTAATATGGCACTGTTTCCTCGTTTAAAGAGAAGTCATGTACTATAAAAAGGTACGTGACACTGACCGTCCAATATTTCCTTTCATTGTTTTCGTGCCTTACATTTTGGTTCAGGGTTGAGCAGTTAAATTCTAATAAGCCCTTTGCCCATACTTTTTCCAAAACATGTTGATAAACATGCAGAAATCTTGTTTCCCTGCCCTTTTGTTTCAAATAAAACTGTACAAAATATATCAAACACTCTGTAGGTGGACTGAGGTTGAAACTGGTACCTTGGTCACTTTCACACATTCTCCTGAGGATTTGGTGTCACCTAATGATTAAAGTATTGATCAAAGCAATCTTGCTACTTTCATCGGTCCAGCATGAGCCATTTTTGGATATGGAGCAGACGCCCCCCCCACCCCCCCGGGTGGCACGGTGGTGTAGTGGTTAGCGCTGTCGCCTCACAGCAAGAAGGTCCGGGTTCGAGCCCCGTGGCCGGCGAGGGCCTTTCTGTGCGGAGTTTGCATGTTCTCCCCGTGTCCGCGTGGGTTTCCTCCGGGTGCTCCAGTTTCCCCCACAGTCCAAAGACATGCAGGTTAGGTTAACTGGTGACTCTAAATTGACTGTAGGTGTGAATGGTTGTCTGTGTCAGCGCTGTGATGACCTGGCGGCTTGTCCAGGGTGTACCTCGCCCATAGTCAGCTGGGATAAAGCGGCTAGAGATAATGAGATGATCCCCCCCCCCCCCCCCCCCCCCCCCCCCATATTTCTTTCCTTTCCATCAAGTCCCACTAAAGATTGTTCTCACAAGCTAGTGTTTTACAGTCTGAATACTTTCTCATAATATAAATCAGCAATCCTTGAATAAATTGATGACTGCGTCTTCCCCCCCCACCTCCCCTTGTTTCACTTCCATTACAGCAATGCTGTTTGAAGTAGAACAACTTCTACAGTTGTACAGCAGTCGAGCTCCTCTAGAGGGCTTCAGTTCAGCTGCCCCAATGTTCAGTGGAGTTGTGCTGATGAGCTCAGGCATGGGGGGGGGAATAAATGAACCCATGAAACTGAGACTGTCTTGTACAACCAATTTCATTGTTTGTGTACCTGTTTGTTAGCTTGATATTTGACACGCTTATGTTCTCCTTTTCCCAGTATTCGGAGTGTGATGCAAAAGTACTTGGAAGAGAGAGATGAGCTCACCTTTGATAAAGTCTTCAACCAGAAGATTGGTAAGTATACATTAACTTGGAACCAACAGTTCATTATTCTAATTTATTTTTGTAAGCTTTAATGTAGAACTCCTACCATTTTGTGTGTGTGTAACTAAGACCAGGCTGTTGACTGTTCATGTATTGAATGGCATCAAGATGAGTTGCCTTGGGAAATTCCAAGATGCAAGAGGGAGGGATGCAAGAGAGTATTTGAATACCCTGTTAAGTGTTTGAGGCACCGTTTTTGAAATTACTGTTTGCATTTAAGTCTTTTTATCGACAGTAAATCGGTGAAAGAGAAGCTGATTGTCTCAGTATTTTGATGCTGAGAGCAGCGCACAGGCTTGGGTGCTCAAATATGAAGCTTGCCAGATAGTTGTGGAGAATGTACATCTTTTTTATTCTTTACACCTTCACTGGATATGAGCAATCCTACACTTTGATTGGCGATTCTACGACTAGGCTATCAACTCTTATACCATGAGTAGAGTAAAACAAAATGGTGGCATTTTGGCATCTGTACTTGTTGCCTTAAGTATTTAGGTGTATTTAGAGGTCCCAAGTACTAAACAGTCCAGGATGTCGTAGTGTCCCAAATCTGTTAACTGGTAGCTGGTTTGCCGAACACTCCCCCCCCCCCCCCCAGTGTAAAAAATACATTTGTGGGTAAATTCAGAACAAGTCTGTCTGTCCATTTTATTTATTTTATTTTTTAACTTTTGTCTAACGTAACCGCAAGCACAGTGGACTTCCCTCTGCATTTACACACGGAGGTGTGCAGAATAAATAAATGCATTTGTATGTAAATTTATATAGAACTTGTGATGTCTGCATGTTTCAGCTTTTGAACATAATGCAATCTGCTGGTATAAAATAGATTTTGAATCCTTTCAGAGAGCTTGTACTGACTGCAGTTGTCTTGATTTCTGCACTAGTGCCAAATATGCCATCCAACTCATGCCATGTTGCATCACTGTTCACTTTGTTAGATGTGAAATAAACTGCAGTCTCCTTTGGAACAGTACACTGCTTGAGACGCAAGTGGGTATTGTATTGACTGACACCCCCCCTCCCCCTCTCCCCCCCAGGCTTTTAGGGTGGAAATTCAGTAAAATTATAAGTAAAATATAAGCCGCCGCGCCCCGCGCCCCCCCCCCCCCCCCCCCCCCCCCATGTTGAACTGGTAAAAAATCAGCTCTAGGTGTTAGCAGAAGCCATGAAATGAACCTTTTGTTTCAAAAATTTCTGGGGGAGCATGCCCCTGAACCCCTCTCTTTGCACCTCACTACACTGGGGGAGGGGTGCTATGCTTTCCAGTTTTTCTTGGGTGAACCCTGTGTGTGCTAACATTCAGTCAAGCTGGCATTCATTAAACATCTTGCAAAATTAAAGGTTTTCAAGTTTTTGTTTAACCTTTGTGTTTGTCTATCAAGCACACAAACGCATGCTACCAGGACGAACACGTAATTGCAGTGGATATGTGATTACATCATCCTTAAGTGTGTGGTCCCCCCCCCCCCCCCCCCCCCCCCAATCTTCTAGCAATTAACTGAATATTAGTTCATCAGGTCTTGAGGATATCTAAATGATAAAATTAGTCAGAATGCACCTCCCCCGTTTTCTTGTTCTGGGGTAGCCTTGAGCATGGGGTGGTTTAGTGCTTTTACTATGACCTTATTCAAGCCCATTCTAAAATTCATATCAAGGTTTTATATTCTTGCGAAGTGCAGTGACTGAAACTGTATATTCTGCCAAAAAAAAAAAGGCTTATGGAGATTTCAGAGACGGGGGGGGTTAATGTGATTGTGTTTCCATCACAGCTTGAGAGTCTGTTGTCGGACATGTCCAAGATTAGAACAAAGACGGCTTCCTCATTTGTATCTCTGTTAGTCACCTTAGAAGCCAAGATCATCTGTGGAATTTTCCAGTACAGGGGATTGTATGTTGTGGCATGATCACTGCTTGAAAACTATCCAGAAGTGCTTTACTAGATGGCGGTCTTTCCTCTGCAGAATAAAAACTGCAACCTTTTTTTTTTTTTTTTAAATACTCTCGACTTAAAGTGCATCAGTTTAATAAAGCGCCATGGGAACACATTCAGCCTGCTCGCCTTGATTAACTTCCTTCTAGGTCTGAATCTCCAGTGAGATTTGTCTGATTTCACTCTTCTCTTCTCTCCCATTTTCTCTCTCAGGCTTGTGTAAGTGCTGTCTTGACAATGCTGCAGTTTACATAAGGGCGTTGAAGTTTTGGTTGTTTTGGTCACGTCTGGACATGTCAGATGTGCAGAGATGGGCTGGCTTATAGACCAAGTTTGTTGTAGATTTTTAATATACTTTTTTCAATTTAATTAGGCATACTGATTTCTTGCAATTGGGGGGGTTTGCACATTCACCACCCATCTTCACTTGGTCTTTCCTTACTCTTTTGTGCTGATGTCATCCTGCGTACAAGAGGCTATAACATGGTTTCACTGAAGCACACCACTTTCATGAGCTAAGATGCTAACATACTGGAGAGCATAGATGGACGCATGTGGCTGTTGCGCCACTGCTTTCAGAAAGCATTTTCCAGCTGATGTGCCCCTGATTTCCTGGGGCAGGTACAACCCAGTTAGATTTAAACATAAAATTAGTTTTATGCCTAAATTAAATCATGCTTTCAGTGGGTGGTAAATTGTACAATTAAATCAGCTGTTTTTCTTGAGTAAATCAGGCACAAGGAGTTATCACAATCTCAAACAGTCCTTCGGTTTTTTCACTTTTTGGGTGACGCGCCTTAAAATACATATTCATCAGTTCTGCAGCTCAACTTGACCTCCATGGAAATCAGAAATGAGTAGTAAAAATTTATTTTCCTACATTTTAGCTGTGTGTGGAGGCCTTTCACATGAAGTTATCCTACAGTGGTGCTTGAAAGTTTGTGAACCCTTTAGAATTTCCTATCTTTCTGCATAAATATGACCTAAAACATATTTTCACACAAGTCCGAAAAGTAGATAAAGAGAACCCAGTTAAACAAATGAGACAAAAATATTATACTTGGTCACTTATTTACTGAGGAAAATGATCCAATATTACATATCTGTGAGTGGCAAAAGTATGTGAACCTCTAGGATTAGCAGTTAATTTGAAGGTGAAATTAGTCAGGTGTTTTCATTCAATGGGATGACAATCAGGTGTGAGTGGGCACCCTGTTTTATTTAAAGAACAGGGATCTATCAAAGTCTGATCTTCACAGCACATGTTTGTGGAAGTGTATCATGGCACGAACAAAGGAGATTTCTGAGGACCTCAGAAAAAGCGTTGTTGATGCTCATCAGGCTGGAAAAGGTTACAAAACCATCTCTAAAGAGTTTGGACTCCACCAATCCACAGTCAGACAGATTGTGTACAAATGGAGGATATTCAAGACCGTTGTTACCCTCCCCAGGAGTGGTCGACCAACAAAGATCACTCCAAGAGCAAGGCGTGTAATAGTCAGCGAGGTCACAAAGGACCCCAAGGTAACTTCTAAGCCCATGTTTACATTAGACCATATCAGCGGATCATCAGATTAACGTTTTTAAAACGATTAGTGTGCACACAGCAGCACCAATACACGATTTGCGTGCACATAGCAACGCCAATACACGGATACGCTCGGCTCCACAGGCATCCTGCGCTCCAAATCACTCCGTCCTGAACAGCGAGTGCCCTCTGGAGGGTGCGCACTCCGGCCCTGCGCAGCTCACACAGCGCGCGAGTGAAGTGCACAAACCACGATTTGGGACTGAGCCGCTGTGTGTGTGATCCTAGCGCATATCACTTACTACTTGCAAGTGGAAGTATGGCAAGCCTAAAGACAATCATAACTACACAATGGGCAGTATTTGCAGTATTTTCATACTTTTATACTCTTTAATGAAAGGTGATACAAGGCGGAAGTCCGCGCCGTTTTTCAGCAGTCGCGTCACATGACCACCACCAGCGAATCAGGAAGGTGGATGTCACAGTGATGTTGTCCAATGAGACGCCAGCTAGAGCTCAGCACAGCGTATCCGCGTATTCTGAATGTTTACACAGCACCGGAGCTGACACGATCTGGATTGAATACGTGGACGCTGGCGGATTCCCGTTTCCCGGCGTTTCCAGGCGTTTTAATGTAAACGGACAGTGCATCCGCGAAGAAAACGAGACAGATACGGTCTAATGTAAACGTAGCCTAAGCAACTGAAGACCTCTCACATTAACATTGGCTAATGTTCATGAGTCCACCATCAGGAGAACACTGAACAACAATGGTGTGCATGGCAGGGTTGCAAGGAGAGAGCCACTGCTCTCCAAAAAGAACATTGCTGCTCATCTGCAGTTTGCTAAAGATCATGTGGACAAGCCAGAAGGCTATTGGAAAATGTTTTATGGACAAATGAGATCAAAATAGAACTTTTTGGTTTCAATGAGAAGCGTTATGTTTGGAGAAAGGAAAGCACTGCATTCCAACATAAGAACCTTATCCCTTCTGTGAAACATGGTGGTGGTAGCATCATGGTTTGGGCCTGTTTTGCTGCATCTGGGCCAGGACGGCTTGCCATCATTGTTGGAACAAGGAATTCTGAATTATACCAGCAAATTCTAAAGGAAAATATCAGGACATCTGTCCATGAACTAAATCTCAAGAAGGTGAGTCATGCAGCAAGACAGCAACCCTAAGCATACAAGTCGTTCTACCAAAGAATGGTTAAAGAAGAATAAAGTGATTGTTTTGGAATTGCCAAGTCAAAGTCCTGACCTTAATCCAATCGAAATGTTGTGGAAGGACCTGAAGTGAGCAGTTCATGTGAGGAAACCCACCAACATCCCAGAGTTGAAGCTGTTCTGTACAGAGGAACGGGCTAAAATTCCTCCAAGCCGGTGTGCAGGACTGATCAACAGTTACCACAAATGTTTAGTTGCAGTTATTGCTGCACAAGGGGGTCACACCAGATACTGAACGCAAAGGTTCACATACTTTTGCCACTCACAGATATGTAATATTGGATCATATTCCTCAATAAATAAATGACCAAGTATAATATTTTTATCTCATTTGTTTAACTGGGTTCTCTTTATCTACTTTTACGACTTGTGTGAAAATCCGATGATGTTTTAGGTCATATTTATGCAGAAATATAGAAAATTCTAAAGGGTTCACAAACTTTCAAGCACCACTGTAACTGTGGGTTTGTTTGTCTGGCCATATTGCAGGGCAAACTTTTTGTTGGACAAGGACCAGTACAAGTGTACGCAAGTGATTGTAAGCCAGATTCAGTTGACATTTACAGATAAACTTGAAGTTCCACACAGAGCGAGAGACCATGCACAGTGGGCAGAATAAATAAATGTTTGTGGGTAAGTTATATGGCTCTGTGAGGCCTGCATGTTTTAGCTTTTGGATGTAATGAGATCTGCTGGTATAAATTTTTAATGGTTTCAGAGAGCTTGTACTGACTAGTGGTCTCGAGTTTCATTATTGACTGGCTGTTTCTTTGTTTGCCTGATGTGGCAGATGCTGCATGAAAAAAATTAAATTTAAAAATCTGAGACATTGGTGAAAGGCCTCGATAGGAGCAGGGAAAATGATCAGGATGCTGAGCTCAAAAACATGACTGCCCCCCCCCCCCCCCCCCCCCCCCCCCCCCCCCCCAAAAAAAAAAAGGACTGTAAACCTCGGTAAAATGTCAGGTCAGTATGAAGGTATAAAAGGGGGAGATGCTGCCTGAGCCTCCTTGGTGGATTAACTGACTAGCAGGGCCACTATAGGCACTACATTTTAAATGTAAGACATTTGCCACTGACTTTTTAGGTCTGTGTGCAATATCAAAAAGTTCATCAGAAGACGTGACAAGGCATCATTTCAGACAGGTTCATTCTATTTCTGGAAATGAAAGGGGTGTGGGTTTTTTTTTAAATTTTTAACACTTTGTTTTTCTTACCTTGACAAAGTAAGATGCAACCCTGCTTTGTTGGATTGGGTATTTCAAGTGCAGCTTGTAGATATTTAATTTTATTTGAAATTTTTATATATATGCGTGCGTATGCAAGCAACATACTTTATGGACTGCCTATGTAGTCAGTTTAACGAGCTGAAGATTTTCTGCAAGGTGGCCGATGGAGGTACTGGAACCCCATGACTGTGTTTAATGGATGGGTACGAATTTATTTGCTGCTGTGGGCACAGTCCAGAATCAAATATCTTGTGGAGGCAAAATAAGGAAGAAGCATAAACAAGTTACCAAGCTTCAATAATCATGACAACTGCCAAGTGTAATGTTATGTAATGCATATGGCCTGTACCACTGTACCTGTTAACATTGCACGGTTCAATGCCACCGTTTTGGAATATCAGATGTTTGTCGTGGGGTTTTTTAACTCCAGTTCTGACTTTTCAATTTCATAATGCAGTCACAGCTTCCATATAGCAGATATGAACACTTGCCTTTTAGTCTTTGCATCAAAATGACTGCAGAAGTGTGTATAATTTTTTTTTCCCCCCCCATGCTGTTGGTTGAGAAACACATATCTCGTCTGGTTTGTAGCCTGAGCATTGCTTGTATGATCCAATGATTTTTCAGCCTGCTTGATCTTGCTATTGTTTCTACCTAAATGACTGCAATACTTCGGCTTCTCTGACAGAAGGGTGTTTACAAATGTAAGTTCAACGTACATGACTCAGAAATGTCAAGTAGTTAAAGGAGCTGAAGTTAGTCAGATGAATCGAGTGCATGTTGGCATGAATCCAAATATATATTCAAGGACAAAATGTCAGTTTTTAAAGAATACCATTCGTACTACATACTGTAGAGAAATGCTATGTGGTTTCATGTTCATGAGTTCAGGCTGTGGTTGTTCTTCTCTTGAGACTTGGAGATTGCTCAAGGTTTAAAGGGATCTTCCAGCAGTTTTGTTCTTAAACTTAAGTATTCAGAGATTTTCAAGTCATTCATTCATTTTTGGAGACCAAATGGTATTTTTGAAAATTATTAAAATACCAGCCGCCGGTTTCACCAAGTTAGACTATGACTAACTTAGACAGCGGGTATAGTCGGGCTTAGCATAGACGTCTAATGGGCCTCCTATAGAAGTGACGGATGTGGTGTGGTGGAAGCTTGGAGCAACTCGGCTGTTTTATATCTTCTGCTTGCATCGTGGTTTTGCTAATAGTTTGAATGGATCATCTAATGAGACATTCATCTCCCACCAAAGAACACTGGATAATCTTGTCTTGGAAGACAACTGTCTCTGTCTGGATTTCAACACTGACTGCACAGCAATATCCCTCTTTCCGGTCAATTCATTTTCCCAGCATCTAAATGAAACTACCATGAAATTTAAAATTTGAGAAATTCAAATGAGTTTCATGCAAAATGTTCTGAGTAATTCTCTTATCTGGAGTATAGTCGACTGTACCTGAAGCTCAATCTAATGCTTGGTCTTTTGATCCATTGGTGAATTATTTATTTTTAGGGCCCGAGCCCTATGGGCGAAGGCCCTATTGTTCTTGTAAGAGTTCACTATTATTATTCTTCTTCCGTCTTCTTCTTCTTCTTCTTCCGTCTTCTTCTTCTTCTTTATTTTTCTCCGCTGTTGGGCCATTTTCGGGGCGCTTGCCATGGGCGAAAACGCACGAAATTTGGCACCAGTTCCGAGAATTGCCACCGCTACTCAGAACCAGAAGCCCAAACTTGGCCGGGGCTCCGGGCCTCTATAGCGCCCCCTAAGTCGTTGTGATTTTGGCCTCCCGCATTAAGGTGCCTGGGTGCCATGTAGTTTGTAGTAGTGGCATGCCACTTGGTACGCTTATGTATCTCACTAAGCCGGACAAAAATGTAATGCCAATGCATTAGCCACGCCCAACAGGAAGTGAGGTAATTTCACTTTTGTGCGAAATGCATGGCCACGAAGACGGCGCAACTCCTCCTAGACCGTTCATAGGAATGTCACCAAAATTGATACACATCATCTACAGACATGGCTGACAAAAGTTACTAAATACGTTTCACGTAGGATAAACCGTTCAGAAGTTGTACGTCAATAAATTTTCGATGCAAAATTTTACATGCTTAAAAATTCATAACAAATCTTCTGATGGCTCAAAACTGCTCATACTTCACACGCAAATCACTCATTGGGGTTCTGACATGTTACCCAATTTCTGTGATATTTCGCCACTGGGGGCGCTATTTTTGGGCAAAAATTCCAATCTTTCCTCAAATTTGGTCAAACTTCACGGCCACCCTCTTCCTTCCTCCCATGTCATGTATACCACGTTTTGGAAATTTTCGTCCATGGGGGGCGCTGTTTTTGGCCGACGCAATTGCTCCAAAACGGGTTTTTGGTAAATAATTCCATAATGCTTTTCCTTCACACCACTACTTTGTGACAGTACGTTGCTGTTGTAGACACTTATTTTTCCAACTCATAATCGCTCATGTACAGCATAGCGCCACCTACTGACATGGGAAAAACCAAAAAATTTATTCTTCAAAAATCTATATCTCATCTTCTATTTACTCAATTGTCATCAAACTTCATACGCAAACTCTTCATACCTCACCTGACGTCTACGCCAAATTTTGTGCACTTTCGCCCCTGGGGGTGCTGGTTATGGCAAAAATGATATTGCAGCTTCTGATTTGTCAAACTTGCCAAGCAAACTCTTTACAAGACCCTTATTGGGGCGCTTGCCATGGTCGACAACGCACGAAATTTGGCTCCTTTTTCTTAGACTGCCACCGCTACTGAGAACCAGAAGCCCAGATCCAGGCGGGCCTCAGGGCCTCTATAGCGCCCCCTAACTCGTTGTGATTTTGGCCTCCTGCATTAAGGTGCCTGGTTGCCATGTAGTTTGTAGTAGTGGCATGCCATTTGGTACGCATATGTATCTCACTATGCCGGACAAAAATGTAATGCCAATGCATTAGCCACGCCCAACAGGAAGTGAGGTAATTTCACTTTTGTGCGAAATGCATGGCCACGAAGACGGCGCAACTCCTCCTAGACCGTTCATAGGAATGTCACCAAAATTGATACACATCATCTACAGACATGGCTGACAAAAGTTACTAAATAGTTTTCACGTTGCATAAACCCTTCAGAAGTTATACGTCAATCAATTTTCAATGCAACATTTTACATGCTTAAAAATTCATAACAAATCTTCTACTTGCTCAAAACTGCTCATACTTCACACGCAGATCACTCATTGGGCTTCTGACATGTTACCCACTGTCTGTGATATTTCGCCACTGGGGGCGCTATTTTTGGGCAAAAAATCCAATCTTTCCTCAAATTTGGTCAAACTTCACGCCCACCCTCTTACTACCTCCCATGTCATGTATACCACGTTTTGGGAATTTTTGTCCATGGGGGGCGCTGTTTTTGGCCGACGCAATTGCTCCAAAACGGGTTTTTGGTAAATAATTCCATAATGCTTTTCCTTCACACCACTACCTTGTGATAGTGCGTTGCTGTTGTAGACACTTATTTTTCCAACTCATAATCGCTCATGTACAGCATAGCGCCACCTACTGACATGGGAAAAACCAAAAATTTTATTCTTCAAAAATCTATATCTCATCTTCTATTTACTCAATTGTCATCAAACTTCATACGCAAACTCTTCATAGCTCACCTGACATGTACGCCAAATTTTGTGCACTTTCGCCCCTGGGGGTGCTGGTTATGGCAGAAATTATATTGCAGCTTCTGATTTGTCAAACTTGGCAAGCAAACTCTTTACAAGACCCTTATTGGGGCACTATTATTATTAGGGCTCGAGCACCGTACAGTGCGAGATCCTGTCGTTGCCATGTGTCCAATTCTGTGCTTTGTCGCCATTGCGGGAGTAATGTCTCTTGCCGAAGAAGCTGTGGAAGGTATTTCGCGGGGACGCATGCCCCCGCCCCCCTTGGCCGCTGGCGCGAGGGCCCGTCGAGGCCGCTTGCGGCTTTAATTTTTCTTTGTTACCCGTATTTTCTTCCTGTATACATCGAAGAGCCTACAACGCATTGGAATACAGATTACTACAAAATCATGGTAGAAGAAAGTTGAAACTAACTTCCCAGTGTTGAGTGGCAACAACACCGCATCGGCAGACTTTTGTAGTTGAACGATGGGCGAATATTGTTGGCATGGCATCGTCTCTTTAGCGCTTTTTTTTTTTCTTATTCTGGAAGCCCCCATTAATCTTGCTTTTTAATTCTGTCAATTTATCAAAACCAGATGATTCAAAATGCTCGGAGCATAAGTAGGGCACTGCAGGCAGATTGCTTTGAAGTCTTCTAATGGCATGAATCCATTTCTTGCGAATAGTCAGATGATTCTGGCCAGGTAAACAGTGAAAAGATCTCGTTCTTTTTAGCATTATTTTGGCATTGGTATGTTGTGCAATGAGGCATAGGCTACTTATTTAAAAACCTATACATTCAGTAAAGATGCTTGTAAAACCACGTTGTAAGCAGAGGATATAAACAGCGGAGTTGTTCCAAGCTTCCATCACATCACCTTCTGTGGGAGGCCCATCTGGTATTTTAATAACTTTTTCTAGAATACTATTTCGTCTCCAAAAATGTTGTCTGAAATCTGAGTACTTAAGTTTAAGAGCAAATCCACTGGAGGATCCCTTTAAACCGTGACTATATACGTGACTGGAAGAGGCTTTGTGATGCCAGAGCTGGCGTCACAAAAATTGTCATGGTATTGGTTTTTCACAGCATTTTGTAAAAATGCTTTTTTTTTTTTTTTTTTTTTTTAATTTAAAAAATAGAATATAAGGATATATAAATGGACGAAAATAAGGTTTGAGCTCCAAATAAAGCTTGGTGATGGAGCCAAAAAGTTGTGTAGTGTAGAGGATTAATAGTATCGTTTCTTGTTTGGGCTTCTTACTTTAGCATTCATTATGAAGTTTAGTACACAGCCCTGATTTTTCTCTAAATGTGGATTGACACAGGCAGTCATAGCCATGAGATTATTTAGTACAGGGCAGGCTTGTAGTACTCGAGTCCAGGACTTGTGCCCTAATTTTAAGGACTCCTGCATGAACTGCATTTGCACTCGTAACTTGGAGATGAGGACCCCCCCCCCCCCCCCCCCCCCCCCCTTACTTTTGTAACTTGCCACAATAATTTGCCATAAGATTTTATATTTATGTTCATTTTTGGGCTAATTTCATGCAGGAGAATGCACATTCACCTGTTCATACGTCATGTTCAGGAACAGACTAACATTAATGGCACTAAAATGCCTGGACAGAAGCCCCTAGGATTGTTTGCTTTGCTTATACAGACTTGTGCAGTGGGGGCGAAAAATGCACTGCTATGTGTTCCATATGTAGAAGAACTATCGAGGAGACTACAGGGACAACCTCTAACTTCAGCTGTCATTTGGCAAGACTCCACCCAGAGAAGGAAGTGTTCATTGCCCTGTTGATAGCGGGGCTTGCTGAGCAATGAACTAGCTAGTGTTAACCCTCAGTTTGTCCCCTTGATAGCGGGGCTTATGTCGGACTTGACTCTGATCAGGAACGGACTCTACTCAATTTTTTTTTTTTAATGACTTGGAGTTGATTCGGACTTGAACACTGGGTTTTGAGACTGGACTCGAGGTTTAGTGATTCAACTAATAACACTGGTCTCATTCTCATCTCATTATCTCTAGCCGCTTTTATCCTGTTCTACAGGGTCACAGGCAAGCTGGAGCCTATCCCAGCTGACTATGGGCGAGAGGTGGGGTACACCCTGGACAAGTCGCCAAGTCATCACAGGGCTCTAGAACACTGGTACAGGGTGAATTTCTGAACTTTTGCATCCAGCAGCTTTAATGAGAGGTATAAACGGGTGATTTTTTTTTTTAAATGTCGAGGAATTTGTTGCGATGGGAAAACCATAATATAGGCACGTGTCTGTTCTGGTGATGTAAATACTGTATGAATTCAGAATTAAAAATGAGAAGGTTAAATAAAATGCAATGAGTATACTGATGCATATGTTAGAATTTAGTTGTGTATGTGTAAAGAAATGCACTGCTCGTTTTCAGTTGGCTTTATGCAAATTGCACATATTAACCGACGTGTGTGTGTGTGTGTGTGTGTGTGTGTGTGTGTGTGTGTACACTTTGGCTTCCTGGTAAGTTATAACACTAACCTGGCACTCGTTAGCCATAAGAGCACCACACATTAGCACTCGTGTCAGCATGTCTGTATCACTTTCTTCTGTGTCACAGTAGTATCAGAAGAAAATATAAAGCTACATGTGAGCACAGCCCCCTCTGCTGCATTTAGGGAGCCTCTCCTTGCTGGTTTAAGTCCTGGCTTTAAAAAAAACAAAAAATCACTGGGGCAAATGGCAAGTGTAATCCTGCAGATAGGAGACTACTCCATGGTGGTGAACACAGCATTCGGAAGCACATCTAGGGCTACAAAGAGAAATGTGACTGACAACACAACTAATCGAGCAAAACGTAAAATAAAAAGGCCTGTCATTTAGATATGCCATTTGAGACATGCTACTGAAAGCTTGGCTAAAGAGCAAAAGTTTAATTAGCCAAGTTTCATTGCCATAGTTATGTTGTAATGCACAGCTTTTATTTCATTATATGCTATTTAGATCTGAATAATGCACATTGCACAAACATCAGTTTTTAATTATTGTCCTTTTTATAATGGCACGAACAATAGATGTCAGAAAAGCAGCTGTACAGAAATGTATAAATTCTGACTGTACATCTTAAATTTATCAATTCCTATATCTGTTTATCTCTAATGAGCAAGCCTGAGGTAGTGATGGCAAGGAAGAACTCCAAGCCAACATGAAGGAACTTTGAGACGAACCGGACTTGAAAGGGAACCCATCCTCATTTGGGTGATCAGTGTGTGAGATTTTTTTGTTTATTTAAAAAAAAAAACTCTTCTGTAACTGTGCTATATGGTCAAAAAGTACAATTGTGTAACCGGGAAGTTCATTATAGGTTACTTTTGACATGAAGTCAATTTTGTCGAAGTTACCAACTGTTCATTGATGGAGACTTGAATGCAAAACTGTTCATCGCAACTGCAGTCCTGAGCCTTTATAGAAAACTGTTTGTATTCACTGTCCAGAGCCGCCTTCTAAGTGTATCTTTAGGCTGTCCATATGGGGCCATCCTCCAGAGGAATGAAGTGATGGGAACTCCAGCTAGAAGTAGCGCATCAGGATGGATTAGGGCTGCATGTATGAAGCGATCCTTGCAGGATGAGTTCCAGTGAATGTGGAAAGAATAAAATGATTTATTCCACTTAATCTCGTCATACATGGCTTATAGCCAGCTCGGCGCTACGCGCCTAGTCAGTTATCCACTCGTACGACTCGATTTCGTGGAATACAGTGCCTTGAAAAAGTATTCATATCCCTTGAACTTTTTCACATTTTTCCACCTTACAACCATGAACTTAAGCTTTTGTTATTTTGAGAGTTTGTGTGATGGACCAACACAGAGTAGCACATAATTGTGAAGTGAAACAAAAATGATAAATGGTCTTCAAAATTTTAAATAAAAATCTGAAATGTGGTGTGCATTATTCATCCCCCTGTACTCCTGATACCTCTAAATACAATCCAGTGCAATCAATTGCCTTCAGAAGTCATCTAATTAGTTGAGTCCTACTGTGTGTAATTTACTCTCAGCATAAATATACTTGTTCTGTGGAGGCCTCAGTAGTTTGTTAGAGAACATTGAAGAACAAACAGCATCATGAAGACCAAAGAACTCACCAGGCAGGTCAGGGATAAAGTTCTGGAGAAGTTTAAAGCAGGGTTGGGTTATAAAAAAAAAAAATCAAGAAGCACTGTTCAATCCATTGTTCAAAAATGGAAAAAGTATGGCACAACTGCAAACCTACCAAGACATGGCCGTCCACCTAAACTGACAGCGAGCAAGGAGGGCACTGGTCAGAGAAGCATCCAAGAGGCCCATGATCACTCTGGAGGAGCTGCAGAAATCCACAGCTCAGGTGGGAGAATCTGTGCACAGGACAACTATAAGCAGTACACGCCACAAATCTGGCCTTTTTGGAAGAGTGGCAAGAAGAAAGCCATTGTTGAAAGACAGGCATAAGAAGTCCTGTTTGCCAGAAGCCATGTAGGGGACACAGCAAACATGTGGAAGAAGGTGCTTTGGTCAGACGAGACCAAAGTTGAACTTTTTGGCCTAAATGCAAAGCGCTGTGTGTGGTGGAAAACTAACACTGCTCATCACCCTGCACACACCATCCCCACTGTGAAACATGGTGGTGGCAGCATCATGCTATGGGAATGCTTTTCTTCAGCAGGGACAGGGAAGCTGGTCAGAGTTGATGGGAAGATGGATGGAGCTAAATACAGGGCAATCCTGGAAGAAAACCTGTTGGAGGCTGCAAAAGACTTGAGACTGGGAAGGAGATTCACCTTCCGGCAGGACAATGACCCTAAACATACAGCCAGAGCTACAATGGAATGGTTTAGATCAAAGAATATTCATGTATTAGAATGGCCCAGTCAAAGTCCAGACCTAAATCCCGTTGAGCATCTGTGGCAAGACTTGAAAATTGCTGTTCACAGACGCTCTCCATCCAATCTGGCTGAGCTTGAGCTATTTTGCAAAGAAGAATGGGCAAAAATTTCAGTGTCAAGATGTGCAAAGCTGGTAGAGACATACCACAAAAGACTTGCAGTTGTAACTGCAGCAAAAGGTGGCTCTACAAAGTATTGACGCAGGGGGGGCTGAATACTAATGCACATTATTTTTCAGATTTTTATTTGTTTAAAATTTTGAAGACCATTTATCATTTTCGTTTCACTTCACAATTATGTGCTACTGTGTTGGTCCATCACATAAAATCTCAATTTTAAAACAACTTAAGTTCGTGGTTGTAAGGTGGAAAAATGTGGAAAAGTTCAAGGGGTATGAATACTTTTTCAAGGCACTGTAACAGTTACATATCTATGTGAGCTTAAAATGAATGACTGAAGTCAATCACACTGAGGTCTTTTACTGCTGCACATGAAGAAACAAAGGCCATCCAGAGTTAGTGTAATCTGAAAACTTGCTTCTAGCTGCATGTGGTCCTAGTACAAGTACTTCTGTCTTATCAGAATTGAGTAGAAGGAAGTTAGTAAGTATCCAGTGTTTAGTGTTCTTGACACATTGCTCAATTTTATTAAGCTAGTGTTTCTCATCTGGCTTTGCTGAAACATGCAGAACTGTGTGTCATCAGCATAACAATGGAAGCGTGTACCATGCTTAAGAATATTACCCAGAGGCTGGAGAATGAATATAAATAAAGCTGTGTATATACACATGCATGCACGCACATGCGCGCACACATGGATAGATTGGTAAGAAAAAAAGCAATGGGCTTAAAACAGAACCTTGTAGAACACCAAACTTCACCTTACAGGGCTCTACATTAACTTTTGAAACCACTTGTCCTGTCGGGCAAGTTGAAAGGCAATTTACTTTTCCGAATGTGAAGTTGACTTGTTCGAAGAAATATTTGAGGAAAAAAAACACAAACTATTTTTGTAACCCAACAATCTTTATGGCATTTGTTTCCGAATTCACAATATATGCATGATTATCTATGAATCAAAAGTAATTACTACTTGATGTACTGAGGCAAAAGTTCAAAAATATAGTACAACACTGATACCATAATTCACCAATTATTATGAAGTTCAGAAGCAATATATTCCAATAGAGTAGAAATCTCATCTCATTATCTCTAGCCGCTTTATCCTGTTCTACAGGGTCGCAGGCAAGCTGGAGCCTATCCCAGCTGACTACGGGCGAAAGGCGGGGTACACCCTGGACAAGTCGCCAGGTCATCACAGGGCTGACACAGACAACCATTCACACTCACATTCACACCTACGGTCAATTTAGAGTCACCAGTTAACCTAACCTGCATGTCTTTGGACTGTGGGGGAAACCGGAGCACCCGAAGGAAACCCACGCGGACACGGGGAGAACATGCAAACTCCGCACAGAAAGGCCCTCGCCGGCCACGGGGCTCGAACCCAGACCTTCTTGCTGTGAGGCGACAGCGCTAACTACTACACCACCGTGCCGCCCTTGGAGTAGAAATTATGAACATAAAATTTTAAGAACAAAATAACTATACTATGAGATCCAGAAACACTAACCATTTATATACTGTATACACAGATCAGTACTCTGCAGTTCAGTAACAAATATCACAAAAAGTAACCTTATCATAAAATTTACGACTTGATGAGATCACTAGTTTGGACAAGAGAAACAAGGAACAGTGCTACAAATAAAAACTGATAACAAAATTGACTAATACTGTAGATCACTAAATCTAGTTATCAAATGACAAGATATTATGAAAACCTCCACGCCTCTATTGACTCACAAGAAATCATTTCACCAGAATTACTTTAACACAAATCTATTCACTGCAGAAAAAAATTGGACTCCATCAATTTATTTGAGAAATTGAAAACCAGAAAATTAAAATTGTATTTTCATTTTTAAATTATTAACTTTGAATTTGTGTTCTCCACTGATTGTCATATTCTGTGTGGCTCCTGCATGGTATTTAATGGTTAAAAATAATAATAATTTAAAATCCATGATTGCATCTAAATTTTAGAGCCCTATGTTTCAAATCCCTAAACTCCCGTTACTAATTAGTTAATTAATACAGCTGGTAACCTAATTAGCAGCCATTTGACAGCTTGGTATTTCATAGATAACGTTCCCCATTCCTACCTCACTCCCTGTCAATCCACACGCATGCAGGCGCACATTCCAAGCCCAGCACACCCCGCCACACGCTCGGCTATATAATGAACACCATCAACAATTCAAAGACTTGGAAATTACCACATACTCAACGTAAATATACAGTTGAATAATGATCCCGCCAACAGAAATGTCAACAAATCCACGTGTATGACACGATTAAAACCAATCATAAACGACCGTTTACTTTTCAGCTCAAATACACGAAGCGGTATTGGCCGGTTTCGCAAGTGGAATATTGTGCATGCGCACATCGCTCTTTCCGAATAAAAACATCCGGCGATTCATCGAAACAGTGTCGAGTGAGATGCTTCGGAAATCATGTGAATAAATTGATAAATTTGATATGTAACCCGAATATCGGCGTATTTTGGCACTTGTCCGATCGGGCAAGTAACCGAGATGATGAACTTGTCCGACATGAAGTATCACTTGTCCCGGACAAGCGTTAATGTCGATCCCTGCCTTAGTATGCAGAAGGTAGTCACCATCTACAAACTGATCACGATCGGTTAACTTGGGTCCTCCCCACAATTTTCTCCCTAATTTACGGCCAGTTTCCACCTACCACGTAGGTCTCTGCTATTACACGACCGCTACCAACCAGAGCGGGCAAAGATCATCACATACTTTCTTCAAGGTACATGATGCCAGCTGACAGCATCTTTTCAGATTGCTTTTGTGACAGTTTTGGGGCGGTGTAACACATGCTGAAGTCTGATCTTCTGTGAGATCACAGATCCCTCTTTGCTGTAATTGACATGAGAGTATGCTACCCCTGAGAGCACAAGCCAGATTTGTTCTCTTGAGCTCCTGGCCACAGGTTGCTGTGGCATCATAGGGATTTGAACTAGCGATCTCTGAGCGATTGGGTGAATGTCACTTGGGAGCTTTAATCAGGAGTTTGATTACTGCTACTTTTAAAGGATTTAGGTCCGTAGCCAGTGTTAAGGGAATACTTGAGTTCGTTTTTTAAGAGGTTCAGTTGCTTCTGGTAGTATTTTTGAAGAAATGTGTAGGTAAGGAATCTATTCCACAAGATGAATTTTTGGTGAAATTACAAGTTTAATTTTGTCACTGAAAAAATTCTTGAAATTGCCGTGACTACATTTTGAACGTGTGCATTTTTCTGCGGTGGTCAACTCCACTGCTTCAATACCGTGCCAGTTTGCTTTGATAAAACGGTGTGGACGACAGCCATTTGCAAAACCAGGAACCATCAACCAATCACATCTGCTGACAAACGGCATGAGCCCGCCCCCAAACTGTCAAAACTCAAGCACGGAGAGCAGCTGAAGGTAATCCACTTGGTATACAAGGACTGCTATCAAATCAGGAAGGAAATGTTATTTGACAAGGAGGGGGAAAAGTTTGAGCATGATATCATAAACATGTACGCATTTCCTCTTTCTGTGCTCACGAATTCCACATTCCTACTCTTGTAGGATATTTTCACATGCGAAATGTGAACTTGCGAGTGTGTATATTTTTCACCTTGTTTTAGCGTCCTCTAGTTTTTACGTTAATGTACCGTCGTAATTTTTCCTGCATCTTAAATATATAGATGGACCAGTCTGTTGTCAAATTTTTGACTTGTGTATGGTTAAGCTCCTGTTTACCCTGCCTTCAGATGTCCTGAGGAGAACCTGGGTGGAGCAAAAGCCAATGCAGACCATCAGTTGATCAAACAGTCAAACTGAACACTTTTTTTTTTTTTTTTGTCTGTTTGGAACGGCTTCCCTTCCAGCACACCGATCTTCAGTGTTAGTCAGGCAAAGTTTCTC
The DNA here is from genome assembly GCF_027579695.1 of Neoarius graeffei. Taxonomy (NCBI): domain Eukaryota; kingdom Metazoa; phylum Chordata; class Actinopteri; order Siluriformes; family Ariidae; genus Neoarius; species Neoarius graeffei. The sequence continues at coordinate 15,153,159 of NC_083593.1, read as the reverse complement.
CCTTTTTTTTTTTTTTTTCCCCCAATTTAAATAATTGAAGCATTTTAAGCAGCATTTTTGCAACATCAAATGCAATATCCTTGGTTTTATTTCCAAAGTACTTATTTGAATTTCAAATAGCATTTCATTATTCATGCCTGTCAAATCCGCACCAAGTTGCTTCCAGAGAAAAGGCCTTTGCACACTGGATACGACACACAATTGAGATGTTTAAAAAAAAAAAGGGGGGGGGGGGGGCAAAAAATGTGTACAAAATCCTTGCGCATGGAGTCCAATGCAATTTAAAAAAAAATTTCTCCTATTTCATACTGGGTTTGCATCATGACTGTCAGCAGTGTCCTGAATACATGGAATAGTCTAGTTGTGATGAAAAGGCACTATAATTCTTGACATGCTCTCAAGACAGAGAATGTTTTGAGTACGCCCGTTGCTGGAATGGAGACAATAACAGGTGAGCGTTTCATCATCTCATGCAAGAGAGACAGGATTTTGGGCAACCAGAAAGCAAGCAGTGCTCAGTGTTATGTACCCCTTTGTCTTCTCTTATTTAGCTCTAAAGCAAATTACGAGCTAAATAACTTGATGCCGATTTGGCTCGCGGAATCTGTTAGGGTGTGAGATTAGTTGGATGTTGGCTGATCAGAGAAGTTATTTACATATTTAAATTTAAAGGCACACCCCTAAAACCAGTCTGTAGGGTTATGATGCCCTGCTAAATGAGGCATGAGGAAAAAGAATGGAGTTTTTTCAGTTAAAATAAATAAGCCTTGCAAACTTTACAAAAACATCTCCAAGATATAATTTAAATGGATATGGCATGTCCCCTTAACAGTCTCAACCAAGTTTATAAAAATGATCGTGGTCTTGGGAACATGAGACGCGTACTGGCTTTTGTCCGTTAGAGCTATTATTTAGATCATACCATTTTTGAAATTACTGTTCTCTGACTCTTGTCTGGGCAGCACGGTGGTGTAGTGGTTAGCATGGTCACCTCATAGCAAGAAGGTTCTGGGTTCAAACCTCATGGCTGATGAGGGGCCTTTCTGTGTGGAGTTTGGATGTTCTCTCGGTGTCTGCGTGGGTTTCCCCACAGTCCAAAGACATGCAGGTTAGGCTCATTGGTGGCTCTAAATTGACCGTAGGTGTGAATGTGAGTAGTTGTCTGTGTCAGCCCTGCAATGACCTGGCGACTTGTCCAGGGTGCACCCCACCCCTCGCCCATAGTCAGCTGGGAATAGGCTCCAGCTTGCCCATGACCCTGCACAGGATGAGCAGTTATGGATAATGGATGGCTGGATGATTTGTCTCTTATCGTGTGTGTGGGTGCTTGTTGGCTGTGTTCCAAATTGCACCAAAGTGCGCTACAGAGTATGTGATGATGGTTTGTGCTATGTAGTGCACTCTATGGTCAGCATGTAGTGGCTTGGAATTTGGCCATTGACTCAAATCCTTCGCTCTTGGATTGCACAGATTTCGTTGGCTGAGCACGTCCGGATAGGACAGCGTCTGGGTCTGGATCCAGACCGTGGTCCGCCAATTAGTAACCTCAGCCCTACACCCATGTTAGTGTTGATATGATCATCTTGGAGACGGGCAACCAACACCTACTAGCAGTGCATGTGGCTCCTGCAGCAAGTCATGCCAGTACCTTTCTAGAAAATTGGCATGCATCTTTTTTCCCTCAGCTGTTAGCGTTAGCTGGTGCTAAATGGCCAAAGGAACCTGCAGCATAAATTTATTTTTTAAATACTTAAATTTCCATTGTTTGAAGTTTTGCCATGGTTGTTTATCTCCTCTTTTTTTTTTTTTTTTTTTAGGAACCATTTTGTTGCCAGTCCTGGGTTGTCCTGGTCCAGGTTGAAAAAGCAGTCAGACACACTGGTTACCACTCACAAACAGGTTTTTGCCAACTATAGCTGGGACGTTGCCATCGAAAATAAATTCGGTCCACTTGGCTCTTTTGTCTTCTTAAGCTGAACGTCGATGTAAGGATGTGTGCTGCTCTGTGCAGCTGACAAAAGAGCTGTTCTTATGCTTGGCTCGCTTCGACATAATGCTATTTGGTCCAGCCATTGCAAGAAAAAAAAAATTGTGTATCCTTCACAAAGGCAGTTTCCAAGCAGTTGGTGGAGATACTCAGATGAGGGGGTGGTGTAATTCTAATGAGCTTGTAGAACAAGAAAAAGGAGCCAAATCTGAACGCCTTGTGGAGGCACACTTTCTGAAATGGGCAGCTCAAATGAAACGGACTGGGTTGTCTTAGTTCCAAGTTTGTGGGTTAGTAGGCACACCATATACCCAACTGTGTGCACACAAGAAGTGAAATGTGAAAGGTGTGTCTCCTCCTCCTAAAAAAAAAAAGTTTAAGACTGGAAGTGATCCATAAGGTTTGGTCAAACTATGTCACAAGCTTGCTGCTGATGGGCAAATGTAATCAAAAGAATCCTTTTTCCTTGCACAAGTTTGTTGGTCATAATTATAGAGAAACAGCGTCAACATTGAACGTACAATGAAAGCGTGACTCTCTGGACAATATCAGCCTGTTCTATGACACGGGAACATAGGCAGCAGTTAAAATTCATGAATCTACTGCAGATTAGGGGAATGTGAAACCCTTTAGAACTTTGTCACTACTGCAGTGCATCTCTTCTAATCGTGGACTGTCAATACCGATATTTATAAATGAGTGAATGATGCAGAAGGCAGCACGGTGGTGGTGTGGTTGGCACTGTTGCCTCACAGCAAGAAGGTTCTGTGTTCGAGCCCAGTGGCTGACGAGGGCCTTTCTGTGTGGAGTTTGCATATTCTCTCTGTGTCTGTGTGGGTTTCTTCCAGGTGCTCCAGTTCCCCCCCCCCCCCAGTCCAAAGACATGCAGATTAGGCTAATTGGTTGCTCTAAATTGGCCGTAGGTGTGAATGAGTGTGTGAAATGGTTGTTGGTCTGTATCAGCCCTGCGATGACCTGGTGACTTGTCCCGGATGTACCCCACCTCTCGCCCATAGTCAGCTGGGATAGTCTCCAGCTTGTCTGTGACCCTGCGCAGGATAGCGGTTACAGATGATGGATGAGTGATGCATAAATGAATGTTTGACTCAAGAGCTGGGCCAGGCACAAAATGAAAGTGGCTGTTGTGTATATTTACGTTGTGTAATTAATGCAGTATGACTTGATAGTTGTAATACCAGTATAATGCAATCTACTAGTAAGCTCTGCGACAGGTTAAAAAGTCCCTCCTGTTACTCAGCTATATTTTCTTGTCAAAGAGGGATTTGCGTGATTTAAAATCTCAATATTAACTGGGCGGCGTCTTGGCCAAGAACTAATTCGTTGTTTATTTTTGTTGTATGACTGATTTTATCAACTCATTGAACATAGTGTAACCTGATAGATACAAATATGAGCCACACTGTTTGGTTATCTTTCGCAGCATATAATGCTGCGAGAGATAGCTATTGCTTGGTCCGTTTGTCCGTCTGTAAATACTTTTTAGTTTCCGGAGCATAACTCAAACTAATTATTTCATGAAACCTGACAGTTATGTTAAGTGACCTAGAGGAGTTGTGCCTTTTGACATTTTGGGATTTGTGGTCGTCCCCCCCCCCCCCCCCCCCCCCAGTATTTCCTGGTCAACCAATTCAACTTAGGAAAATTTAGAGTGGGGTTTCATGTGGGGGGCCAGGGTGGATATGTCATCTGATGACTGTTGTATACTTTTTTTCAAGCTTGAAAATAAAACCATATTTCTACAGTTGCCACCAAGCCTAAGCAGGCACAGCGCATGCTGTGGACCCTGCAGCGTGTCTCTCTGCTGGGGGTTTCTAACAAATAATTTAATTTGCATTTGCTGTATGTTGTGAATATTATGTGCCTTCCTTTTCCAGCGTCATTGTTTTTTGCAGGGGGGGGTTAAATTTGTGATTCACATGTAGTAAATACAAAAACAACACTTGGAAGTGGGGTGGGGGGTGGGGAATCTTGTGATTGATTCTGTTTTGCTGTATTTCTACCAGCTTTTTAAGTGTCTTTTAGGTTCTTTTTTTTTTTTCAGATTTTAGGATTTAAAAAAAGTTGTTGAGAATTAAAAGCAAGTAAACAACTTAATTTTTCATTAAAAATCACAACTTGAAGTGAAAAAGAACGCTAGTAAGTGGTTTTCAAAAAGAGAAAAACAACCTGATCTCATAACGAGTGTTTTTTCAGTCTTGAGTCCTTCTTTTCAGTCTGGCCAGTCCACTCGGAATGCAAAATATCAACTTGAAAAATGAGAAACAAGAAAGTTTTGTCAACTGTTTACAGTTGCATTACAGTTTAGGTCACTGGGGGGGTATTTTTTGTGTCTCTCATCAGTCCTTCCATCCTTTTGGCTGTGCCATTTTTAAAAGTAGTTCCTGGCTCCGTCACATACCTTGCACATCCGTGGTGTCCATGTTTTCATGTACAGAGGTTCTGCGGCTTTGTGTGGCCTTCATGCTAGTGTCTAGGGTTGGCATTGGCCCTGAACAGGTGCTGCACGGTGTCTTGCATTTCTACTGGGATACTCCGTAATCTGTCTCCCACAGCAAGGGATGGAGTTCCTTCATAAACAGTTGGTGTGTCAAGGGGCTTGGACCCCTTGTTTGGGGTCCCCCCCCCCCCCCCCCCCCCCCGTGCAAAAGGTAGACATGTGTAGTGCTAGTGTCCACAAAGTGAAAAAAGATAATCCTATACCAATGATGCGTCTTGCAGTACTATGCTGTGCAAGGTTTGATCAGATAAGTCAACACCACCCATACTGTCTGTTTATATGCTACAACTAGGAGGACATGAAACATTTTCCGCAGTCTAGGTCTTTTTGTTTTGACCATCTTTTAGAGAAGGCCTGGGAAATTGTGGAGCATGTGCCTGTGGTTTAAATTTGAATACAGATAAACCACTGAATGGATACAAATGGACATTGTGCTACATCTCTACACAGTGGGGGACAGACACCTCCCTTGTGTCCATCCACTTCACAAGCAGGCAAGGGCCCTCTCTGACCCATCTGGTCCCCTGGTGGATTTTAAGGGCAACCTTTCCAGTTGGTACTGTGTGTCCCACAGGCCCCAAAGCGTGCCTGGACCATATCTCTGAAAAGTCTGGGACTTTGTGTGCACAGTTGTTTGTATCCAGTTCCCAGGTAAGTGATTTTATGAGAACCATAATTCTGTCAACAGATAGTCCATTTCCGTTTGCCTCCCTTGTTTATACCAGTGTGCACACGTGTAAATTTTTTTAAAAAATATTTATGGAAATGGGACAATGTAGTTATGGTTCTCTGTCCAGTAATCCTGGATGAGTTTTCACAGAACCATTGTGTTGATATCCAGACCAATGAACTCTTTGACAGTGACCTCAGCCAACGTATACTTTTGCCCAGACGTGTCTGCACGGAAGCCTTTGAAAAGTCTGGATGAAAGTGGTTCACTGGGGTATTGTGCTGTGATGCATCAGCCTGGACCCCAGGAGTTCTGCATGCCGACGAATGTCAACATCAGGGTCCCTTTTCATTTTCTAGGTCTGTGCTGTATTTGGGCATTAAGTGAATGGATTGTTTGGGCCATCTTGACTGTACCATGTCTTTTGGCTTTGCTCTTCCCGTACAGGTGGGGTTATTGTTGGGACAAGTGTATGGACAGAAGAATCGAAAATGTAAGGGGGTTTGCATGCATAAATGCCACCGTCTCTTCTCCCCCCCCCCCCCCCCCCCCCAAAAAAAAAAAAAAGCTATTGCACCTACATTACTGTGCAATAATCTTAAGCATCTCATGTTTATTTACATGTAAATGCTATTGTTTCAACATCCTGATGCGATGTCGCAACACTTTTATTTCCATCCAGAATTGTGTTCATTTTTTGCCGAGATCTTGTATTGACAACGGGAGAGTTGAACCACTTGGAAAGTTTGTGGGATGTGCTGTTGACTTTACGATGGGGATAAGGTCAGGACCCTGTGGTGGCAGTTGATGTGTGAAAAATGGTTCTTCATGCTACCTGAACCACACTTTGACAGTTTGAGCCCAATTGAATTCTGGCATTGTTGTCCTGGAAGAGGCCTGTGCAATCCGGGAAGGAAAAATCCATTGATGGGCTGGCCTGTTCATTTGGTACATGAAGGTAGTCCAAAGACTTAATTTTGTCAACACGGAGCTTAGACATGACCAATTGAAGCAAGCATAGAGCATAACACTGCATTATGCGTGACTGGTGCATTGCTTTATGCACATGAACTTTTTCCAATGCTCCAGAGTCCAGTCTTTAGGCTCCTGAGCAAATTGGAGCCCTTTCAGATTAGCTTCATTTAACAAATGGTTTTCTCATGGCCGCAGTTTAGTCCAAAGCCTGTAAGTTCTTGTCACATTGTGCACATGGAAATGTGAAAGTAAAAACATGGCCATGAGTTCTGCTATTTAATTTATGATTTGACTTCAAGCATTTGTGATCTCCAATCAGTCAGGTTTTTTTTTTTTAATTTATTTTCCTCAACTACATTTCTTCGATGAAATTGACTGACTGTACACCACTATCCTTGAAAGTTTTATTCATGAGTTCACCCAGTTCCAGTAGTTTCAACCATCTTAGGCGCTGTCCACACGGCAACGGATTCAGGTGAATCCGATACAATTGTTTATCGTTTCGGCCTGGCATCCACACGGCACCGGTGTTTTGGGTGCCCCAAAACACAATCTTTTGAGAATGGGTTCCAGAGTGGAAAGATCTGGCAACGTTGCCGTTGCGAAGTCGTCTGGATGAGTAGAACGGATTTGTTTACGATGACGTCACAACCACATGACTGAGTGCTTCACGCCGGGTAGAAGTGTAACGAACTCGATGCGAGTTGTCAACAAATCCTATAACTTGGTTCATGAAACGCGCTTACAAAATATTTTCACTGTGAATATTTGTGTAATGGTGCAGAGAGAGAGAGAGAGAGAGAGAGAGAATAGCCCTTAGGGCAGAGTCAATCCCGCCAGCAAAAATGGGGAAAAAAAGGAGCAATCTCACCTCTTCAGATGTTGGTTTAAGTCCTACAATACATTCCTCAAAAAGGGCATAGAAGAACAATATAATCCATCAACGTGTAGCATTCAATTTATTCCGGACCATTAAAGACGCCGCCTTCCGCGTAGACTCGTACGTCATCCTCGCCGCCATATTGGATAGGTCAAAGCGGAGAATAAAGATGCCTCATTCATGTGCTGCTTTTAACTGTACCAACAGGTTTACCGTCCAAACGAGATCACATGGGATTACCTTTCACAGGTGAGACTGGAAAAATACTTTTTCATTATAGTTGGTCATTATAATGTAATTTTACGAACAGATTTTTCTGACTTTGTGGCTAATATGAAGTCTCGCGCATAATAGTTTATGCGCATGCGTCCTTACTACTTCTATTGTTGTGGTGTCTCCTATGGGACCGTCTTAGAGCGCCCCTAGAGGTGTGGCATGTGTATTGCATCGTTTTCAGCAAGCGTTGCGTTGCCATATGGACCTAATATTTTACTGATCATTGCCCATGTGGACGCGATATTTTTATTTATTTTTTTTAAAATAACATCTCGTTGTCGTGTGGATGTAGCCTTAGTTGCGTGCTTGATGTAGGCTAATAATTTGACTGTTCTGAAGCACAATGACATCTTTACCATTACTATGGGACAGGCTTGTAGTACTGGAGTCGGACTTGTGACTTGAACACTGATGACTCGGACGCCTGCATTAACTGCATTCGGACTTGGATTTTTTTTTTTGTATCTTATGCCAAAATTTTATGGCGTGTTTTATTTATATCTAGATTTTTATACTAATTTTGTGCAAGAGAATGCACGTTCACCTGTTCATACATCATGTTCAGGAACAAACGAACATTAACGGTGCTAAAATGCCTGGAGAGAAGCCCCTAGGGTTGTCTGCTTTGCTTATACAGACTTCTCGTGCAGTGGGGAAAAAATGCACTGCTATGTGTTCCATATGTAGAACTACGGTATAGAGGAGACAATGGGGACAACCTTGAACTTTAATTGTCATTTGGCAAGACCACACCCAGAGAAGGAAGTGACATGCTATGTTCATTGCCCTGTTGATAGCAGGGCTTGCTTGTGCGATGAATAGAGCTGGGAATCGATTCAAACTTGAAGAATCGATCCGATTCTGAAGATTAAGAATCGATTCTTTTCGGTTTTTTTGGATTAAGAATCGATTCTTTTCGATTCTTTAAAATTCTATCCGATTCAGGTTAGTGTTCTTTAAAAAAAAAAAATCTTTAATTTCATGACTATGTCGCAGTGGCGTGCAGCCAGGTTTTTTTTTTTTTTTTTCAGGGAAGCCAGAAATAAAGAACTAATCTATTTATTTATTTTCTATTTTTGTTAACTACTTTTAAAACATTCAGGGGATGAACGAATGCATTGTGACTTCAAACAATATTGTTGCCAACCTACATACTCGGAATGGACGAGGAATGCAAAAATTTTAACAGCAAATCATAAGTATTTGTATTTACTGATTGCTGTAAGACTGGTTAAAATGGTAAGGGTCAATCCACCTCCAGCTGGGACACCAACCAATGCATTATTTGACAATAAGAATTCACCCAAAAGCTGTTGCAACCAAATGCATTATTTTTATTAATCAATATAAAAAAGACCTCTCAATCAATGTAACATGAAACATAAGAAACTGTAAATAAGAACATAAATAACCTGTAAATACAAAAGAACATAACATAAGAGCCTGTAAACAAAGTATAACACTTTCACTTGACTGAATCTGATCTTTCACACGTTCCTTTACAGACTGATGCATGTTGGGTATTACGTCTTCGGACAATCGTTTGCGACTCACCATAGCATAATGTGGTTCCACGACATTCATAAACCGCCTGAAGCCCTCATTTTCAACAACGGAGTACGGCCGCATGTCTTTACAGACAAATTCCGCAATCGCCATGGTTATGCTATGAGATCGTGCTGAATTGGCTGGCAGTGTTAAACTTTCTTTCAGCTTCATTTGCTGTCCTGTTTGTCCTGTGGACGGCTTGATCCCCAAGTGATGTCGTTGCAAGTGCTTGTTCAAGTTCGTCGTATTTCCAAAATACTTCACTTCGATTTGACATAACTTGCAAACGGCATTGGTTTTGTCGAGCGCATCTGTGTCTTTTTCTTTTCGGAACCCGAAATATCTCCAGACTGGAGCCTTGAGAGACGGTGGTGTTTTCAGAAAGTTTTTGCTAACTTCTCCGACGCCATGTTTGTTTGAGGCCATACACTGCAGGGTCACACACCGAGTGCGCCTGCGAGAATTCGATGACGTGACGGGGGTCACTGGGGGAAATGTTCGTGGTGGAAAAAATGTACTAAAAATTAAAATGAAAAAATCGATCTTTGAACGTACGACTCGATCCTAAGTAATTAATATGCGAATCGATTTTTTGAACACAGGCCTAGCGATGAACAAGCTTATCTGTAGCCTGTTTACTGTTCAACTGCCCCATTTTAGTTATGTTGGTCCAACACCGTAGTGGAGCCAGTTTCAAAGGCAGCAACAGCGACTGTCATAGTGCGACTTGAGTCTTGTTCTCGGACTCCATTTGAAATTTTCTTTAATGACTTGGACTCAAACTTGAGGTTTAATGACTCAACCACAGCATTGCTATGGGATACATCTTCTGATATGGTTAAGAGATATGAGCAGTTACCTGCTGCATCAGTTAAACTTTAAAAATGTAAGTGAGCCCTTTCAGAATTACCTGTGCTACATTTGCCTTAAAATAGGGTCTGAGCTTCATCCAAGTTGCAGCAAAGAACAAACCCAATTTGTCTGAACAAATTAGAAATTATTACTTTGTTCCTGTCTATTGAATATGTCAAACATTGAGTGCATGTTGGAACAAAAAAAAGTATCTGAACCCCCCCCCGTAATGACTTGGACAAAGGCTCATTTGGGTTGGGAGTTAGCAAACCTGCAGTCTGATCAATGAAACGAGTTTGGAGATGGACAGCTACTTTGACACTGGGACTTTTTTTTTTTTTTTTTTGCTATTCACAAGAAACCTTAACCTTGCAAGAGGGAGATCTCCAAAGACTGAAGACTTGATTTGCAGAGAAGTTGGAGCAATATCGAGGAGTTTGGATATTCATCAGTCCACGCTTAAACAAGATGATTTAGTACTGTGGCCATTTCCCTACTCCACAGGCTCTGTGCAGAATCCTCAATGAGGTAAAGAACCCTCAAGTCAGAGTTTAAAGGCTTAAAGGGATCATTGGATCTGGTTAATATCTTTACGTGCAGACGTCGTGCACCAGTCAGCCGTAATATTAAAATGGGCGAGAGGTGAAGGAAATGATGTACTCCTTACAATGGAAGCTCTTAAGCTGTGGGAAATGTTGGGCAGTAAGGAAAGTCAGTTTTCAAAGTGGATGTTGAAAGGAGGAGAGATGGGCAAGTGTAGTGACCTGGGTGACCTTGATAAGGGCCAAATGGTAGTGACTGGGTCAAAGCATCTCCTAAGCCCCTGGTCACACGACAACTCACGATGGGTTTGCAAATACTTGGCGATGGGGGGGGATTGGTAGCATCACCACCAATTGGACAAGGGTTCTCCAAGTTTTGTGAGTTGGTTTTCGGTGCGTCTCCGCTTCATGAGTGGCCAAAATCGTTGGGAAAATTTCAATGCGTGGTTTGAAATTTGATGTTTTCATAGGCAGACGAGGCAGCGGATACTTGCAGATGGGTTTGGGAATACTTCCTGAAGCTTGGGGAAGCATCACGACAAAAAACTCTCAATATAGAGAATATCCCACGGTTGGGCCAAGATATGAAGCTCATCTTTGAGTGGTGAACATTTTGTGGTGAAAATATTTTCAACACGAGAAGATAAACTTTTTCTTCGCCACCGTGTAATGCTGCGGTTTTATATTATATGGACACATCCACAAAAAACAAACAAGCCATAAGTTAATTAAAAGAATTTTAATTTTGAACTAGTTTGCCATTTTGATAACGCACATCTAGTCAGTGGGAAAACCTTGGGAGTGATGTCATCAGAGTGAAATATCGGAAACCATTTTATTTATTTATTTATATGGAATAATCAATGGAATATATATATCAATATATATCAATGGAATAAAAATGTTCTATTCCCTTCTAGCGGGTTCCCTTCATTTGGTTTGATGGCATGCAAATGGTTAGCATATCGTGTATTCTATGTGTATTAAGTCACTGTACCCAATGGAGAATGAGCGTTGAATATGGTTTACGATGTGTCATGTTGTCTTGACAACTATGCAGTCACATGTTGGAACTGATACGAATATTCTATGAGTTTTCTACTGTGCATGCGTAGAAGCATTTTTGTTGAAACATCTGAAAGGCTACCAAAACTTCATTAGGTTTTCTTCATGCATGTTTACAAGCAGTGGCGAACCGTTCCTATAGATAGTTTTCACATGATATCACAGAGTCGGGGATTCCCTAGTGGCGGCCATCTTGCGGGTCAAGCTTACCGTACGGGTGACTGAGCACACATTGTAACACGCGAGTACAAAGTCTTCAAAAGAACCCAAGCAGGCTATTTAAAGCTAGCAATGGTGCACACCTGTTGTATTCACGGCTGTCGTAATAGGTCAGATGATGTCAAGCGGAGCTTTTATGGAATTCCCACTGTACGGGAGCACGAAGGCGAGCAAACAAACTCAACAAAGGAGAAATCTATGGCTTGCGAGAATCAACTGCAAGGATTATCAGCCTTCCAAATGCAAAGTCTGCTCCGATCATTTTATAAGTGGTAAGTTGTTTAAATAAACCATCAGTTGTGTTTAAGTTTGTTTTTGGAAACCAAAACATCATGTGAACAATCTCTGGAGAATGCCTAACTGGAACCACTGAGTGTACGTTTACATTGTAATGTACACTTAATATCGCTCGTTTGTCACGTTTCTATTTGAAACTTGTCACTTCACTCACGCAAGGGTTATTTTTGAAAAACATTTTAGGTCTATTCTGTATGATTTTGATTGCTGTTTGGGATGCAAACAGCCAAGCAGGACTGCGCAAATGTGCGCAGCTTTCCGATTTAAACTGTTTTTTCTTATCCTTATACTTCCTGTTTCATGGATTGTAACGGATTTGCTTATTTAGTAATTTTAATACAGAATTTACTTTGAAATTATAATCAGACACTCCAACCCCCCCCCCCCCCCCCCCCCCAAAAAAAAAAAAAAATTTGGATCTGCGCGATTCAGGCGACATCCGCCAAAAGGTGCGCTGTGAATATATAAAGTTGTATATATCAGACAGCCTTTAAAGGAACAGTCCACCGTACTTCCATAATGAAATATGCTCTTATCTGAATTGAGACGAGCTGCTCCGTACCTCTCCGAGCTTTGCTCGACCTCCCAGTCAGTCAGACGCGCTGTTACTCCTGTTAGCAATGTAGCTAGGCTCAGTATGGCCAATGGTATTTTTTGGGGCTGTAGTTAGATGCGACCAAACTCTTCCGCGTTTTTCCTGTTTACATAGGTTTATATGACCAGTGACATGAAACAAGTTCAGTTACACAAATTGAAACGTAGCGATTTTCTATGCTATGGAAAGTCCGCACTATAATGACAGGCGTACTTAAACCTTCTGCGCGCTTCGGCAGCGCATTGATATCTGAGCTCCGTATCAATGCGATGTCGAAGCGCGCAGAAGGTGTTAGTACGCCTGTCATTATAGTGCGGACTTTCCATAGCATAGAAAATCGCTACGTTTCAATTTGTGTAACTGAACTTGTTTCAAACCAAAACATCATGTGAACAATCTCTGGAGAATGCCTAACTGGAACCGCTGAGTGTATGTTTACATTGTAATGTACACTTAATATCGCTCGTTTCACATTTCTATTTGACACTCGTCACTTCACTCACGCAAGGGTCATTTTTGAAAAACATTTTAGGTCTATTCTGTATGATTTGATTATGACTTCATTATGGAAGTACGGTGGACTGTTCCTTTAAAGTTTGATGAAGTCAGTTTCAGGCTTTGGAGCAGGCTTTGGCAGTTTCAGGCTTTTGGCAGCCCTGCATAGTCACTTGAAAATGCATCTTTGTCCACTTCGTAGGGGTCAATTCCCCCAATCAAGGCCAGTTTGGCTGCATACCGTTGTTGTGAGATGTCGTCTAATGTATCTATATACTTCTGTTTGCTTGATTTTGCCGACATTGATCTTTATTTTAGAAAACTATGTAACTTCATAAATTCATCCGAGATAACGTAGCTGGTAGTGGCGATAGTCCGTTTTGTTTGCCCCGCAAGATGGCGGCTGGGGGGCATTCCCCGGAATGCCGTGACGTCCGTGAAAACTATCTATTAGAGCTGGAACTTCAGCTCAGCCAAAAATTAGCCAGACGCACCAAAAAAAAGCAACAGGGCAAAGGATTTTGCAAGGCATTAGTGGCAGGCTGCCACGTCACTCCATTGTGTGTAGCTGTTGATTATTTTAAAACTAACTTGGTAAATTGCACAGGGAAATGAATACTTCAGTCAGAGTGAAAAATACTGTGGTGTCTGTGGAAGAAGAGTCTGGAGACAGAAATCTTAGGCCCTGTTTACATTATTTCGAATCAGCGGATCATCAGATTAACGTTTTTAAAACGATTCGCGTGCACACAGCAACGCCAATACACGGATACGCTAATCACATGACTAATTAGACGGCACGTCACATGATCCCAGTGCATATCGGGCATGCGCAAGTCACTCACCACTTGCAAGTGGAAGGATGGCAAGCGAACACCTTCTCCAGCAGATAAACACACCTGGCTGTGATGTTCTCACTGAGTTTAAGCGCCTGAAGGAGGTTGAAATGTGTAAATAAACCTCAGTGCAGCTCAGCGCTTCCTCCTGCGCTCCAAATCACTCCGCCCTGAACAGCGAGTGCCCTCTGGAGGGTGCACACTCCGGCCCTGCGCAGCTCAGAGCGTGTGAGTGAAGTGCACGAGCAGTGATTCGGGACTGAGCCGCTGTGTGTGATCCCAACGCCAGCGAATCAGGAAGGTGGATGTCACAGTGATGACGTCACAGTGATGACGTCCAATGACGACGCCAGCTAGAGCTCAGCACAGCGTATCCGCGTATTCTCAATGTTTACACAGCACCGGACCAAACACGATCTGGATTGAATACGTGGACCCTGGCGGATTCCCGTTTCCAGGCGTTTTAATGTAAACGGACAGTGCATCCGCGAAGAAAACGAGACAGATACGGTCTAATGTAAACTTGGCCTTAGTTTCTCAGTCGTTAGCCTGTGCTACTTGTTCTTGATGGGACTGGCTTGACTGCTTTATTAGCATTCGCTAACTACTGATGAACGCTACACTGGCTGGAAGGTGACATCACTGCTGCGCTGATGCACCAACTCACAGTTAAGCTCGCGCTGGCCTTTGAGAAGGCCTAGGGTGATTAAATTTTTGGTCCCTCCCACTAAAAATCAAAATCTGATTGGTTAATTCATCTGTCACTTCTTACATAAACGTACGCTGCCATGGCCTTCTGTTCTGGCGATGAAGTCCGAACCAATGAGTGAGCCAGCTCTAAACTTTTTTTTTTTCTGCCTAGAGACAACAAACGCACACGCATCTCATTGAATAACTTGATTTTAATGTTTTCAGGACAGTAACCCTTTCATTCCTAAAGCAAATTCGATAGGAAAAAAATTAAGATGTATGGTCTCTACAAATAAGTACATATTAAATAATTCAGATTTTATTGATGTAAATATGTTAAATGATGCCGACAGAGTTCACCCCAAATTGTATTTAATTTACTTTTTTTTTTTTTTGGCAATTGCATCAAGTTTTCAATCCGTGAACCTCACCATCCTGAATACAGTTATTGCAAGCAAGAGGTATGCAAACAAATAAGTGTATCCTTGAATTTACTTTAAGATTGTCTGGTCCTGTTACTTACAGTGATGCTTGAAAGTTTGTGAACCCTTTAGAATTTTCTATATTTCTGCATAAGTATGACCTAAAACATCAGATTTTCACACAAGTCCTAAAAGTAAAGAGAACCCAGTTAAACAAATGAGACAAAAATATTATATTTATTTATTGAAGAAAATGATCCAGTATTACATATCTGTGAGTGGCAAAAATATGTGAACTTCTAGGATTAGCAGTTAATTTGAAGGCTTGTTGTTGATGCTCATCAGGCTGGAAAAGGTTACAAAACCATCTCTAAAGAGTTTGGACTCCACCAATCCACAGTCAGACAGATTGTGTACAAATGGAGGAAATTCAAGACCATTGTCACCCTCCCCAGGAGTGGTTGACCAACAAAGATCACTCCAAGAGCAAGGCGTGTAATAGTCGGCGAGGTCACAAAGGACCCCAGGGTAACTTCTAAGCAACTGAAGGCCTCTCTCACATTGGCTAATGTTCATGAGTCCACCATCAGGAGAACACTGAACAACAATGGTATGCATGGCAGGGTTGCAAGGAGAAAGCCACTGCTCTCCAAAAAGAACATTGCTGCTCATCTGCAGTTTACAAAATATGTGGATAAGCCAGAAGGCTATTGGAAAAATGTTTTGTGGATAGATGAGACCAAAATAGAACTTTTTGGTTTAAATGAGAAGCGTTCTGTTTGGAGAAAGGAAAACACTGCATTCCAGCATAAGAACCTTATCCCATCTGTGAAACATGGTGGTGGTAGTATCATGGTTTGGGCCTGTTTTGCTGCATCTGGGCCAGGACAGCTTGCCATCATTGGAACAATGAATTCTGAAATACCAGCAAATTCTAAAGGAAAATGTCAGGACATCTGTCCATGAACTGAATCTCAAGAGAAGGTGGGTCATGCAGCAAGACAACGACCCTCAGCACACAAGTCGTTCTACCAAAGAAGAGTAGTGAATGTTTTGGAATGGCCATGTCAAAGTCCTGACCTTAATCCAAAAGAAATGTTGTGGAAGGACCTGAAGCGAGCAGTTCATGTGAGGAAACCCACCAACATCCCAGAGTTGAAGCTGTTCTGTACGGAGGAATGGGCTAAAATTCCTCCAAGCCGGTGTGCAGGACTGATCAACAGTTACCGGAAATGTTTAGTTGCAGTTATTGCTGCACAAGGGGGTCACACCAGGTACTTAAAGCAAAGGTTCACATACTTTTGCCACTCAGATATGTAATATTGGATCATTTTTCTCAATGAATAAATGACCAAGTATAATTTCTCATTTGTTTAACTGGGTTCTCTTTATCTACTTTTAGGACTTGTGTGAAAATCTGATGCTTTAGGTCCTATTTATTTAGAAATATAGAAAATTCTAAAGGGTTCGCAAACTTTCAAGCACCACTGTACCTTGGGTGGTCTGCCTCCAAAGGAGCCATGTTCCATGTTGTCTAATGTATATTGATGTAAATATCAGGAAATGAAAGCTGAAGTGGAGAGCAAAATCAAAAGATTTGCTGCTCTAATCTAATATTTGCGGAATTGTGCGTCTTTTATAAATATTTATGAAGTTTTGGATACTGTTTGATACTGGAGTACTGTTGCCATGCCTGCACATGCTGATAGGTGTGTGTGTGTGGGGCGCACACTTGGCAGGCAGCATTTTGTATTTATGTATTTATTTTATGTATTTATTTAGTCTTTTGCACTATGGCAGTTTCTCAAAGATGCCACGAAACACAACTGCTTGGATTATGAAAGTGTTTGGGAGGGGAGGAAACTGTGTGTGGGATGAATTAGATTTCAGAGTAAATGTTCTCCATCTGACAGCATGGTGGTGTAGTGGCTAGCACTGTTGCCTCATAGCAAGAAGGTTCTGGGTTCGAGCCCAGTGGCTGGCGGGGGGGCCTTTCTGTACGGTGTTTGCATGTTTTCCCCATGTCTGCGTGGGTTTCCTCCAGGTGCTCCGGTCCTCCCCCCAGTCCAAAGATATGCAAGTTAGGTTAATTGGTGGCTCGAAATTGACCATGGGTGTGAATGGTGGTTTGTGTCAGCCCTGCGATGACCTGGCAACTTGTCCAAGGTGTAGCCTGCCTCTCACCCATAGTCAGCTGGGATAGGCTCCAGCTTGCCTGCGGCCCTGTACAGAATAAGCGGTTATGGATAATGGCTCGATGGATGTTCTCCATCTGAAGATGTGCTTCCCAAATCAGATGAAGTGTTTTGGTCATCCTGGTCTTCAAAACAAACAGCTAAAACTTCCAGAGTAGATAAGAACATCCTGCCCGAAGCCAGAGTGGTAAATTTAAGACTGGATATCCCAGACTTGGATGAACTATCAAGATGTGCCGTTAGTCTCCCTGTCTCCAGCTCTCTACGACTCGCCTCAACAAGGCTTCTCAGCATAGTCTTTTGTGAAGGTTTTGAGTCTGATTGGTCAAGGGACTCTGAATGGTGCAGATTCAAGAGAATCCCCCCCCATTTGTTTTCATGTCAAAATTAGGGATGGACTGATGTATCAATAGGCTGATGGGATTAGCCAATCAAAACAAGGGTGCCTTAGGCCAAGTTTACATTAGACCGTATCGCTCTCGTTTTCTTCGCGGATGCACTGTCCGTTTACATTAAAACGCCGGGAAACGGGAATCCGCCAGGATCCACGTATTCAATCCAGATCGTGTTTGGTCCGGTGCTGTGTAAACATTGAGAATACGCGGATATGCTGTGCTGAGCTCTAGCTGGCGTCGTCACTGTGACATCCACCTTCCTGATTCGCTGGCGTTGGTCATGTGACGCGACTGCTGAAAAACGGCGCGGACTTCTGCCTGTATCACCTTTCATTAGAGTATAAAAGTATGAAAATACTGCAAATATTGATGCAAATACTGCCCATTGTGTAGTTATGATTGTCTTTAGGCTTGCCATCCTTCCACTTGCAAGTGGTAAGTGACGCGCATGCCCGACATGCACTGAGATCACACACACAGCGGCTCAGTCCCAAATCACTGCTCGTGCGCTTCACTCGCGCGCTCTGTGAGCTGCGCAGGGCCGGAGTGCGCACCCTCCAGAGGGCACTCGCTGTTCAGGGCGGAGTGATTTGGAGCGCAGGATGCCTGCGGAGCCGAGCGTATCCGTGTATTGGCGTTGCTGTGTGCACGCTAATCGTTTTAAAAACGTTAATCTGACGATCCGCTGATGCGGTCTAATGTAAACCCCACCTTAGAGTTGGCCAGTTAGCCTGAAGGATTCACTTCACACGTGGCTTTTGATGAGCCATGAGCAGAAACCTGCAGGTTTGTGAACCTCAAGTGAAGGTTTTATTAATAAAGGTAGTAGAGGTTCTATTCAGCCTTTTGTGTTTTTATAGAATGGCTTCTTGCCCGTTTCTGAAGATCCCAGGGTCGATAGCTTGCTGGTGAAGTTAGTAAGCTAGCTGGCATTCTGTGGCATCAGATTTACGTCCTGTCGCAATCATGAAAAAAAAAGGCTCATGAGCAAATTATTTCTCGTACTGGTGTAAATTGGCACGCTCTAAATCCTTGTGAATAAATTCAATAATTTGCAAAATCTCGTTTAAAGTAGCATGCTCAGCTTGCTGCAGTTAAACAGAGTTGCAAGTTAATCTTAGAAAGCCATGTTTAAACTGGCATTAGCTAGCCAATGTAAGCAATGTGTTGACGTGTAGGACCTGTTTTGCGAGTGTGTGGAGGGACACTTGGTATACAGGTGGAGTTTTAGCTGGTATCCTGCCTCATGTTTTAGTCTGTGCTTTTCAGCGCTCTGTTAAACTCAACAAACCAAGGTTGAACAGAATCTGGTCCATCCCAGACTTGCAGCTTTCACTCAGTCAGGTTTGTGTTCGTGTCTCACAAGCACTGCCAGTTATAGATGGACAGAGCTTTATTAAGCCTGTGAAAGGAAATTCAAACGTTGCAGCAGCAATTGAGACACCGTTAACAACCATTGGACACAACCATAGTTAGCACGAGCACTTTTGACTGGTCGGTCTCACCGTTACAGGGTTGAAACTTGGCGGTCGGACGGTTGCCAGTGGTGACTAAAAACCTACCAGAGTCACTAAAAGTTGAGGTTTGGTTGCCCAAAGGACGACTATGATTTGACAAGTGCGAAAAAAAAATTACAATAAAATGTTCCTTCCTTAGAGTACTTTTCTTTGCATTCTTTTCCTCAATTCTAAGTTTGTGAATTCTACTAAGAGTTTAGTTCCAAAGTGCAAAATTCAAAGCCGTTCATGAAATTTATCCCCCCCCCCCCGCCCAGATCACTCCATGACATCCACTGCTGTGTCCAAAATCACTCATTGTTCACTGTATAGTGGATTATATAGTGAGTTTGCCATTTTGCAGTGCTGTCCAAGAATTACACTTTTTTTTTTTTTAAATAGTGAACTCGTAGTATCCCACAATGCATTGTGAAAAGTAGTGTACAACCGACGGTCACTAACCAAGCAATATATACCATCATGCATTGTGGTCGCACATTTTCACAGAGCTGTAAAAGCCTCATCAGGACCGTTCAGTATTTTTAGATGGTTTGTTTTTCCTTCTGACAACAGGCGTAAGACATAAGTTGTGGTGCAAGAATTGCAATAATATTGTGTTGGGGTGAATGGACTGAGGAAGAAACGGACATTCAAGTACAATTAAAAAAAAAAAAAAAAGTAAGAATAGAAAAAAAACAGCTGAAATGGAATAGGACAGATAAAATACAAGAATAAGAGTGCAGAGTGAGGAATTTAATCAAGTCTCAAATTTTATGTAATAAAAGGCAGCGACAAAAGTATTCAGCCTTGATTTAAAAGAACTGAAAGATGCAGCAGACACAAAGTACTTTTGTATTTATTAATGTGGGAAATATGTGGAGTATAATGTATTTTATCACAAATACATGCATGGATTTTTTGAAAGCCCACCAACTGAATGGTCTGGCACGTTCTAATTGTGCGACAGTTATGACGTAAATAACTGCGCGGCAGAGTAGTGTCAGTGTTTAATTTTAACGAAAAATTTAAACGAGCTCACTAGGGCTGTAACGATATGCGTATCGAAATCGCGATACGCAGAGCCACGATCCGTATCGCGATACAAGAAGGCAGAATCGCGGTACACCCTTTCAAACTTCTCCTCAGCCCAAAAACAGAGGCGCTTCCAAACTTCAATTTATGAAGACTTTACTTTTTATTTAAATTACATTTTAAACTTACTTAAATTACTTTTTTATTTTTTTATATCTATTAGGAAGTCGTTTTTTCGCCGACCTGCGACAATCTTCTGCAAGTCACACAACGTCCACACTCGCCACTGGCAGAGCATTCATTTCTTTTAAGCGGTCGCCATTCTGGTTGCGACGCGGGGAGCGAATCTGTAAACAAGCAGCTCATTGGCTGGCTAGGTGTGCCACAAGCCAATCACAATCACTTGACCGGAAAGGCATGCAGTGTTGCCAGATTGGGCAGGTTTAGGTGCTTTTTGACTGGTTTTGAACATATTTTGGGGTGGAAAACGTTAGCAATATCTGGCAACACTGAAGGCATGTCTGCTTGGGCGGAAGCCTTCTGTGGCAGTTACATTTTGACACGCGAGCAATGTTTCACCATAAAAATTCCGTAATTTCCATCTGTTTTCCGCGATCACAGAAAATCATTGGCCCTATGAGAGTGAGACAGTGAGAGAGCCACCCCCCAAAAAAAATCTTAACGGATTTACACGATTTGGAAAAATGACTTTTTCAGAACCGATAAAAAGAGTTTCCGGCTCAACAGTATTATTTTGAGAAATAAAACAATCTTTGGATATACATTTGTTCATTTTTGCATACATATTACTCATTCTCTGCAGTGGTCTGAATTATTTATTAAATAGTTAATGTAAGTAAGTAAATGTTAATAAGTCAAATTTACTACTTTAAAAAAAAACATTTAAAAAAAAAATCGTGGGCGTATCGAATCGTGGGTCAAAAATCGCGATTCGAATTGTGAATTGGGTGTATCGTTACAGCCCTAGAGCTCACTGTATAGTCCTCTATGTAGAATTCCCTCAATTCTACATAGAGGAGTAGGGAGTAGTGAATGAGTGTGATTTCGGACCCAGCACACAACTTTCCTGAACTCTGACCTTTCCCATGATTTCATTGCTGAGTCATAGCGGAAGCCGGGATCTTTCTTCCACTCCACTGTGGTGACGTTTGTAGCTAACTGCTAGGTAGGTGAAATCAAAGATGGTTACACAGGTCTGATTTTCTGACGTGTTTTGGGGATAATACGATCAAAGTGCCCCATCCGTCTACCCTCACAGAATGGATAGACAACATGAAGTTGTGGCCCAACATTAGCTATGTTGACACGATTGGTTATTTTATTATTAGCAAGGGTGTTGATGGTGAGGAGCTAAGGAACTACAAAAGCACGGAGGTGTACAATTATCTACACCATAATAAAATTGGCAAAGTTGTGTAAAAGAGAGCGAGAGTTTGTTTGCTTAAAGGCTGAGGTTAAGCCTAGCCAGATGTATATTAAAAAAAGAAAAGGGGGAAAAAAAAAACTAGATAGAACTCGATGCCAACATCGTCGATGGGGATGCCTTCGCCTGGTAGACTACACGCCTTAAGTTGTGATTTGGGGATGGACATTGGACCTCACAGTAATCTTGACCTGGTGAAATTACTTGTATTAGCCTTGGAGATAGTGTTCACAAGGTTTTCGGACAGACATTTGACCTCCAGTGACCTTGACCTTTTGATCTCAAAATCTAATCAGTTTATCTTTGTCCCCAAATGGTGAAGGTTTGGTGAAATTCCTTTCGTTAGCCTTTGAGATCGTGTTCATGAGGTTTCGGGACGGATGGATCACAAGGTTTCGGGACGGACAGACGAACAACCTGAAAATGTAATGCCTCCTGCACCTTATGGTGGCGGAGGCATAAAAAAAAGGGAAATCCTGCAGTCATGCAGCAGGTGTCATCTGGAAGGTAGGCTGTGTCGGAGTAGAGCGGGTGTGGGTTTTTTTTTTTTTTTTTTTTTTTTTAAATTGTTTTTGGGTATTGATTTACAAATGTAGTGTTGTAGGTCACTTTGGACAAAAGTGTCTGCCAAATACCATAACTATAATCATATTAACCATAAGCCCCGAGCTCTAGTGTAATAGAACTCGAGCAGCGTACTGTACCGTGATGTTTCATATCAGCTCAAGAAGCGAAAGCAAGGTCAGAGAAGCATAGGCTAACCATTTTAATGCAGATACAAATGCTGTCAAACTTTGGAAACAATGAACATATCACACTAAAATAATTCCTTGTCTATGTATTTGTCCAAGCTTTTTCAACTTCTTAACTCCCCTGATCATTCCAGATATTAGATGGTATTTGTAGGCTATTTGTTTATTTACACTAGTACTTCAGCACTGGTCGCTCTTGGATTTCTCTTGGCGACCGAGGCAACGTGCACTTGCTGTTTGTTGCTTTGAATAAAAACGCCAGCTAAATGACTGCAGTGTAGTGTAACATTTGAATAATCTACAATATCTAAACCATTACATCGAATTAATGTTGATCAAGCTGTTTCGGGGGCATGAGTAAAACACCATGGGGTGTTTATTCAAGTAAAAATGGCTTTAAAGTGGGGTGTGGGTGTTTTTTTTTTTTTTGGGGGGGGTTGAGACTAGAGGAAATTAAGGGCCAGTGTATTTTGGTCTGGGCCACTAAGAATTTAGGGATACTGGTCAGGGTGATGACCAAGCACTGAAGTTAATTTTTAGCCCTGCTGTTTGTCTGTGAAGATTCTCAATCATCCAGGTCATAGTAAACTGTGGGTGGTAGAAATGGGCAACTGGACTTGCTTGAAGATTCTTGAAAACGTTTCACCTCTCGTCCGAAAGGCTTCCTCAGTCCTGTCTGACTAATAGGGAGTATCAGGTATTTATCTCCTCCTGGATCAGAATCAGAATTCTGATGACCAGCTCATCTAAGGTGCCATTGAAGCATCATGTTGGTGTGGGTCACTAACGGGCAATCCTTTGATCACCCTAATGACTCGCCGTTCACACCCAGCCTCCAGTGACCCACGCCAACATGATGCCTCAATGACACCTTAGATGAGCTGGTCATCAGAATTCTGATTCTGATCCAGGAGAGGATAAATATCTGATACTCCCTATTAGTCAGACAGAATTGAGGAAGCCTTTCGGACGAGAGGTGAAACGTTTTCAAGAATCTTCAAGCAAGTCCAGTTGCCCATTTCTACCACCCACAGTTGGCCCTGCTGTTACACTTGATATGTACTGGGTGATTAGGACAGCTCCTAGTATATCTGTACTCACTTGGTATTTGCTGTATCTCGAGTGACCACTTGTGATCAGATCTCACTTCCCTGCTCTCTATGCAAATAAACATGCAAATAATTTTTTTATTATTTTTTTTTTAAACTGGTGGGAGGAAGCAGTGCACTTCCCGTGTCAAGCAGGTTAGCTGGCATCACGTGTCATCGTTCGGCAGGTGAATACATCAGTGGGATGTATGCCTTTATTTATTTATTTATTTGCTAGCATATTAGCCTAATATTGGGTGATCTATAAAATGTTGGCAAGACAACTTTGTATTATGCATCGATTTGGTTTTGCTTCCACCATTATGACCGAGATTCTCCGAGTGTTTGGTCGTGTGACCTGAGTATTGTGAGATCAAAAGCCTATAGGCTGCTGTGTGCACTTCATAGCAACAGCCATGCACTTTGGTTCGACTCCACAACTCTTAAATGTCAAAGCAGACATTTGCCTCTGCCAGGTTTATTTATTGGTTGGTTTTTTGGCTTTTTTTTTTTTTTTAAATAAAATGAAGCGATTGGTTCAAGTACCGCAGCCGAGGCCAGCAAGACTCCAGAAAAGCGTCAGACTTTACTTTAGAAGTTGCGACAGCCAAGAAAGACACGCACTTGATGTAGGCCAGTCTCTTTTTATTTAACAATAGCAAGGCTATTTTTATTGTTGTAGCCTATATGTTCAGTTTGCACAGTTTGAAAAGAGTTGCATTAATGCTGGCTACTTTTTAATACAGCCCTGATTCTGAAAACAGTTGGGAAGGTGTCTACAGGCACAAAAATCAGAAAGGGAAAGCAATGATTTGCAAATCTCTTTCAACCTAAACTCAGTTGAATGTAATACATAGACGAGATAAAATGTTCAAATTGAAATTTGATTGTTTCCTGGAAATATACTCATTCTGATCTGCAATGGCAACTTTTCATGACTTATTGAAAAACAAAGGAGGTAATTTGCAAGTGTCCAGCATTTGCAGGAGCAGAGTTGTATTCAAAGGAATAAAAAACACAACACAATCAAGGTACTGTGATCATGGAGGAATAAACTGGGCTGAGCACCGTGGCAGAAAAACGGCAAATGCAAGACAAAGTGCATAAAACTCAGACTTTTAACAAAGAACTAAAACTCTGAACAAGTGTGTGTTATCAGGAGGATGTGATCAGTGCATGGGCTGTTGGGAAACCGAGATCATCGCTGGCTGGCTGTGAGGTGCGCTCTCCAGGAAGCACATCCCGGAAGCCCTGCCAGCGCTTTTTCTCGGTGCTGGTGTGACAGTAAAACTGAATTAGGCAAGCGTCTGTCTGAATTTTGAAGGTCCGAAGAGAATGCTCGCCAACGCTGCACCATGTGGCATCAGGAGTTTACCAACGATTTATTCAATATATTTTAAATGCATGTCTCCATTTTGGGGCAGCACGGTGGTGCAGTGGTTAGCATTGTCCCCCTCACAGCAAGAAGGTTCTGGGTTCGAGCCCAGTGGCCGATGGGAGCCTTTCTGTGTGGAGTTTGCATGCTCTCCCCGTGTCTGCGTGGGTTTCCTCCGGATGCTCCGGTTTCCCCCACTGTCCAAAGACATGCGGTTAGTTTAACGTGGGGTGGCCTTGGGCTGAAGTGCCCTTGAGCAAGGCGCCTAACCCCCAACTGCTCCCTGGGCACTGTAGCTTGTGTGTTTTCACTGCTTCAGATGGGTTAAATGCAGATAGGAAGTGTACGTGTGGTAAAATAAAGTTGTTCATTTCATGTAACTTACCAACTCGTGTCACATTTTTCATGTTATTTGACCTTTTTGTCACAGCTTTGACAGTTTGTTTGATGCCCAGATTTGTAAAGATCTGCTGCCTTTTTGATTGGTAGTGCTTGGTCACTGAGGTTGAAGTTCACTGACTCGCATATTTCATTAAAAGACGCGTTGAGTGGAACTTGTTGGTGGATACTTAAAGAATAAAAGAAAAAAGCAGTGGGCCAAAGAGAACTTTGTGGAACACCAAGCTGCCATTTACATCAACAAACTGATAGCGATAAGTTAAATAAGGCCTGAGCCAGGAGAGGGCCATTCCCTGAACTTGCACAGTATTTTCTGGTCTATCCTGGAAAATGGAATGATCAGTGGTGTCAAAGGCTGCATTAAGGTCAAGCAGTCCAAGCAGGGGAGACGCATCCCTGATCACATGCCAGCAGTAGGTTGTTTACTACTTTAACCAGTGCTGTCTCTGCTATGATGATGGTCTAAATACTGACTGGTACATTTCATCGATGTTATTCTTCTGTAGATCTGAACATGATTGCTGTGCCACAGCTTTTTCTAGGATCTTTGAGATAAAGGGGAGGTTTGATATTGTTGCCATGATATTTTAATGTCTATGGAAGTGTTGCTATTTCTTAAAGTAATGTACATGACAAGTCAGTCATTTTTCATTTCTAAAATGAAATTTTTAAAACAAGTCTTTTGATCCGTCTGTTAGGCATCGTATGAGAGCTTGACTTCCGTGCTTTCCTGCAGTCTTCTCACTTTCATTTCTGAGTGTCTCATTGTTCCAAGAAAAAGTTAGCTTCATTGAGCTAAAAAGCATGCATTTCACAACAAAATGTCATTTTGAAACAATATGGAGCAAAGAAGCATGAGTATTTTTGCTTTAATATCTTGCTATGAGGGTGAAATTCATGCAAACAGGCTTGTTTTGATTGTACAAATAGATGAGCTGCCTCATTTCCTGAGCCTTCATTTCCCTAGTTGTTCTTGGTGGTCTGCTCTCATCTAACTGTCCAGTTCTCGTAATAGCATCTTGCCACATTCCCTCTGTTAATGGAAGCAGCGTCATTACTGCACACCAGAGCTGAGGGAGGATGATCTGCTTTGCTCACACACAACTGAATTTGGAGATGTGGCTGCTAATTCCCGTTTTGAACCGATGCGGAGTGATTCAACCACGTGTACACCCTTGAAGAAAGGAGCCAGAAAAGCTTAAAGAATCAGACTTTTTGTTTGTTTGTTTAGACCCGAGTGGCAGAGCAGAAACACATTCACTAGTCACTAATAGCCAAGAGTTCAAGAACATACTTGCATACTGGCCAGTCGTTGGTGTCTTGAGCCCATGCATGTGGAAGAGGGTAGAGTTCCTCCCCCAGTGTGTTCAGTAGCATTAGCAGCAGCTTGAAAAGCAAAAAAGGATCAGTAAAACCAAATAACT
Organism: Neoarius graeffei; assembly: GCF_027579695.1. Lineage (NCBI taxonomy): Eukaryota > Metazoa > Chordata > Actinopteri > Siluriformes > Ariidae > Neoarius > Neoarius graeffei. Next base: position 15,126,692 of record NC_083593.1, on the reverse strand, counting down.
ACTTGGTTAAAAATTTGCTTGGTGTCCTAGAGCGATAATGGCATTCAACCAGACTTCCAGCTTTGGTTTGGTTTATTTATTTATTTAACAGGGTTGCATTTTCTTGTTTGTATTTGATAACAGGGCTGTCTTTTGCACACAGTGCTGTGTGGAGCAGTAGTAGCAGAGCTGTGCCTGCCCCCACTCTTGCATTATTCCACATTTTGTTCTTAATCTGTCATGAATTAACGGACACCTCAAATAAAAATCCCCATCAAAAATTATTCATCGTTAATATAAGAGAATGTCGGGTAACTGTTAGTCTTTCGTCACGCGCGCACAGAGAACCACCGCAAGTAACGCCACTCGCACACCGTCATTTCTCCTGCTCAAGCCACTCTTCCCTCACTTGCATCACTCTCTCTCTTCAGTCTCATTATCATCCCCCCCCCCTTTTTTTTCTTCCCTCTTGCATGCTCCCATCTGTCAGAGTTCTGGAATGGATGTTTGGAGAGTTTTGTGTTGCTTAGCAACTGTGGTTACCATGGCAACCCTGAAGAAATCCCTTGTTTGCTTGGGAAAATGAAATTAATTAAACGATGAATTAAAAAAGGAGCTGAAAATGAGAATATAGACATTAAAATCCAACAGGCATGATGAATCTAGTAATTACATGCAGGCAGCTATCTTCCCTTGAGTAGGCAATGCTTATTGTTGATTCATTTTAGACAATTAATGATAAAATGCATCTGGGGATAGTAGCATTATTTTTTTTTCCCTTTCCCCCCCTTGGTATGTGGGTGGCGTGTTTCTAACTCTGAAAATACTGATGCTTAGTTTATCAATGATCAGGGCACATGTGCAAATCTGATTTGTGTACGAGGTCTTGTTCTTGTGTTCATATTTGATGTTTTGACATTTGATCCACCAGATGACCTTAATTGTTCTGGCTTTGGAGGATTTATTTACCAGTTAGTCTCTGTTTCAGGTTTTTGTCCAGATCATTCCCCCCCCCCCCTTCTGTCTTTTGGACTTCATTTTGCCTTAACATGTACCAGAGCCAGTTATACACATCATTTGGACAAACACCATCTGCAGCTCTGAAGCACTTGTTTTCTCTTCTCTTCTGGACAAGGCAGGACAAGAGCTAATCAGCCCTCGCCTTACTCATTTTTGGTCTTGACTTGAGGATTTGCTCAGTTGCTTTTTGAGTGTCCCTGTTCCCTCAAATATACATGGATTAATCTGCTCAACGCTAATTAATGGGCAGTGACGGCTCAGCGGTTAAGGATCTGGGTTACTGATCAGAAGGTCAGGGTGCAAGCCCCAATACTGCAGTGTTCTCACTGTTGGGGCCCTTGAGCAAGGCCCTTGTCCCCCTCTCATTCAAGGGTGCTGTATCATATCTGACCCTGCACTCTGACCCCAGCTTTTTAGCAAGTTGGGACATGCGAAGAAAAAAGAATTTCACTGTGCTGTAATGTGGAAAAATAAAGGCCGTTTCTTCTAGGCAGCTTTTGCTGGTTCTCTTTTAGTTGAAGATTGAGTAAACATTAGTGGTGATTTTCCAAAACAGTGGTATTTTTTACAAGATAATCTTCGTCTTTCCAGTTTTGTGCCAACGGTGACCTGAGATTCGTGTTCTTGGCTGACAGGAGTATGACCTGATGTGGACTGACGAACCACAATGATGGCCTGTTAAAATTTAAACATCAGACTTGAAAATTTTAATTAAATTATGTATCTTTTTTTCTTTTTACGCATTTTTCTGTGGCTCGAGACAGTCACAAAAAGGGGACGACACGATTACATTTTAGAAATTCAGTCTTCAATAAACAAATCAGAAGATATAAAGCATAAACACGGTCAGTATGACCAGTCAGTAATCGGTAGTATGTGCAGAGTGGATGCATGAAAAATGAAGGCAACACAAACCAAAACCAGAAAAGGCAAATGTCTGTCCCCTCTGCCCAAGTAGGCCTAAAAGAGGAGAATATAAAGAAAACAGACAGGTGAACACAATCCCAGGTAACTACCCATTTAAAGGGCCAGCACCCCGAACAAGCTGACGGCCCTGAGTGGGCCCTGAAATTTTCAAGCCATTTTGGGACCCTGTGGTCATAGTCAAACAATTGATTGGCCCGGATGACTGATTAAGCTGATCAGATTTCAAATGTGATTGATTTAAAGTACTTGAGTTTCTCGTAGAACAAAGTCAGGCAGAATTCCTAGTGCTCTGCTAATTCATTTTAAGTTAAATTGTTACTGACCACCATTTATAAAATAAACTGTGTTTACTGTAGCATGTATATTTGTTAAATTCCTGTATATTCCAGTCGTGTATAGAGGGCTACCGCATGACGTCACCGCGCCGCGAGATTTTGTTAGGTGCCATATTGGAAGACCAAGTACATGCAGTCACAATATAAAACAAAGTACGAGCGAGAGTAAAGTGACACGATGGATGATAATTCTGGTTATGTGAGTACATTACCAGCTGCAGAAAGGGCACGGTATGTGGAGAAACTCGCTGTGATTGATGGGTTTGACCCATATGATAATACTCACGGCAAGGGAGAATGGAAACATCAGGAGGACCTGACACCAATTCTGCCATCTGTTTGCTACCCAGACATTGTAAACTATTTGTTGTTTACACCCAGTGCCTACACTGCTGATGACTTGAAAGCCTACAAAGGGCTACAGGCTTACAATTATGTTGTTAGTGGCTTGGTTCATGATATTACAGCTGTTATTAAGAATAACCTACACATAGTTATGGCCAAGGTAATCTTGTTTATCTTTTAATAATATATCTTTTCAGTTGAAAAATTAATACTTTTTTGTTGCTATTAAGGTATCCATAATTTAGGTTAATTTATCCATTATACATAAGTATTTATGATATATGCCTACACAACGACTATGCTTTATATAATAGGAGGGAGAGCAAGCCCCAAACCATCCTTTATTATTATTATTATTATTATTATTATTAAATTGTAGAAGTCTGGGAGGCTTGCTCCTCATACAGTTATCAACTTGGGGCCAATTTAGCATGTTTTAAATCTGAATTTCTTGCGTTTGCTTACCTCAGTGTCCGCAGATCATGCACAGACTTGTCCATTATATCCACAGTTTTTTTTTTTTTTTTTTTGCCAAGTCTCACACAGGTTTCTTTCAAGTCTACTGTTGAGCCAATAAATCATAAATAAAACAGCTCAGATTTGTTTAAGTTGTTTGCCACCCCACTTTATTCTTGTGGGTTCACATACCGCTGCCGTTATTTCCCCCTAATCACGAGTTTGTTGGTCTTCCAAAATGGCGCAGGGTCTGTTTACTTCCGGTTTCGGGTGACGTCAGTGAAATCCCTCTATTGAGTCACTTATGATTCTGAGCCAATATAGCAAACATCACCAACACACCGAAAGCATAATGCTTTGCCTGCTGCATACCACATGCTTGCATCATGCATATTGCAGATTTGCCATAGGTTAGGGCTGAATGATCGTGGCTGCCAAGGCAACATTGAAATATTCCCTTACCTTTCAGTCACCCTTAAATTTGTTGCACTTTAATTAATGAAAACATTAGATGTGATCTCTTTTTTTTTTTTTTTTTTTTTTTTATATTAAGTCTTACATTTGCTCTCCATGATTTTTCTTTGTAGAAAAAGTTGACGACATTGTAGGATGGGTTACATTTTGCTTGAAAGTGCACTTATTCAGAAATGTTTGAAAAGGAAGCTACTTTGGCCTAAGTGATCTGTTATCTTTGAGGTTGTTTCCTTGTAGAGCTATATTTACATCACTCGGGAAATTAGTTTGGTTTTTCTCTTCAGAAGTAGTGTTTAAAAACCAACATGAATGTGATCATATCCTGGATTGGCGAACCAGTCTGAAATAATTGTGGTGATGTATTGCCAGATTATTACCTCGTTACAAAGCCAAGGGTTTTTCACTGTAGTTGCACCTCATGCGTGGGGAAATGAAGGTTGTCGTAGTGTAATTTGGGGGGAATCCAGAGGAAGGGGGTTGCAAAATGTTCAGGCAGTTGCAGTCTGGTGCAAAAGGTGTCAGTAGGGCTGGATGATATGGCTTTAAAAAAAAAAAAACTTTCCATCTTATGTTGAAGAGAAATGGCAAGATGCAATGAAAACCTTCAAGTATGCCATGTTAAAATCGGTATACGTTTTATAATGCCAAAAACACAGCACATCTAAATGGGACAAAGCTCATACTTGGTGACAGTAGTTTGAAATAACCTCTTGAGCCCCTTTTCTGTTGTCCTGTAACCATGTCTTTTGCCAAATGGTATGCCCCTGCAGCTGTTATTCCTTGCCACCTTTTATGATTTTTGTAATTTGGCACGATGCCTCAAAGTGAATCTAGTAGTGTTAGTTGCTCTCCAACAGATGGAGAACTTTTACCAGTTGCAGAAGAAGCTGCCTTTATTTGCACGGTTTCTATCGCAGAACTTGCACAAGACTGTACTATTTTGAGTTGTCGTTGGCTGTCTGTCGCTCGCGATCATGACTGCTTCATTAGGATGCACAGAAACACAGATGGGCCGCGAGGCCTGTGACCGAATCGCCCGCAGCGGCAGCATGAATGGCCCAGCCAAGCCACCATGGAACGTCTGGCCTTGTGAGCTCTTGCATACTATTCTACTCTCCTAACAGTGCCTTGCACAGTAAGGTAAGACAAATGTCATGCCCCCATGTCTCTCTGGACCTCCAGACCTGATGTCAAGTGGTGCACAAAAGTGTCCCAGACCTGACGGGTATGGAAGTTGCCCCGCAGTGACAACTGACTTCCTGAGTGATGCCATCGGTTGGCCATTTGAATGGCTCTTCATGCCATCTGGTGGTGTGCCATTGACCCTGTTGGGTTTATTTGCCACACTGCACCGAAAAGTGCCCTGCTGCCAGCGCCTTATTGGTGATGTTCTATTTAACCCATAGATGGAACCCAGGCAGGTTCTACCACTCCGGGTCAGAGTGGACCTGTGAGCAATGGTGATTTAAGAGGTAACGCCATTTTTCCCCAGTACTCAAGTTCTCCCGGACCTGAGACTCACCACACGTTGTTTAAAATCGTACTCCAATCCTTTAGTCCTGGGTATTATCCTTCTGGAAACTGAGCCATCTCCACACAACCAGACCATGTGTTCTTTTTCGGAATTCTTCACCACTGGCTTATCAGTTATAATATTGCGGTAGGCCTGAGTGTGGGGGAAAATTGGGACGCCATGGCCTAATGGTTAAAGCAGCAGCTTTGGGACCAAAAAGTTTGATTCCCTTGATCAGCAGGAATGGCTGAAGTGCCCTTGAGCCTCATCTAACCCTCTAACCCAGGCTGCTCTGGGTATATTGTTGTAGTACATCTGCTAAATGCCATTAATGTAATGGTAAAAATTGATAGTGACCTTAGGGTGTGTGTGTGTGTGAGCAAGAGAGGGAGGCAGAGCTGCACCACCCTTTCCTATGAAAATGTCTGCTTAAAATGCATGTAGATGGTATTATGCATATTCGATATTTTGATTATCTTCTATCAAAGTATTAGATGTCGGATGATTTTGATATGCTAGTCCCCCCCCCCCCTCCAGGGTGTTTCATGAGCCATGGTTTTATCACTTTATGTTGGTTTTTGAGAGTATAGTTAGTGAAGGCAAACCAACACATTTCTGTCCTGATTTAAAATATAGCTCTTAAAGGAAGCACAAACCCAAAGAAAAGGAACAACAGAGACCACTTAAGCCGAAGTAAGTTTTCAAGCAAATTTTAATGAAGGGCCCTTCCCAACAAAATGTCGAGTTATTTCTAAAATGAGAATAATTAAGCATGAATAGCACATTTAAACGTTACATAAATGCATCACTTCTCCAAGTGTCTTCATTATTTAGAAGTGCAATAAATGGGAGGGGATTAATGTGTTTAAATACTGAATACCTTAGCTGAATTTAATAAGCGTGTGTTTGGGGGGGTTAAATTGCACGTCTCTTGGCATCCTGTGTACAACTGAGGAATGGTGTTAAAGTTGTAACAAGGATAACCTATTTTTTAGAAGTTGCTTAAAACCCCATTTTTATCATACCCCCGCTCTGAAGGAGGGGTGGGTTATACTGGTTTATTTCTGTCTGTCCGAAACACCCTTTCTCAACAACCACAAATCCTAACCACTTGGTACCAAACTTCAGCTTGGGGTTCTATATCATGTATACCGTTTTCAGGTCTGTCGCACATCGACTTCCTGTTTACCGACTGAATGTTTTTACGAAACGCATAGCGTGGATTTACAAAATTTTCGTAACACGTTTTTCTCAGCAACTACAAATTACAGCTGCTCGATTCATAAGTGTCCTATTCCCTCGATTACTTGCATTCTGATATAAGCGAGAGCGGGGGTGCACGCAAGTGAGCAGCAGCTCACAGTTGGTGCTCTATTTCCACCCCCACTTTAGGGTGCTTTCTTGGTGGTTAAACAAATGTTGAAATGCCTGTCTTGCATTTGCATATTTTGCAAATGACCATTGTTTAGTGTCCATAACCACTGTGGGTTTGTGCGTTTTTTTTTTTTTTTTTTTTTGGTTTTTTTAAAATAAAGGTACCAGCTTCTCCATTTTATCAGTCTACAGTCTACAGTCAGTTCTACTGTGCTGCTAAGCAAATCAAGGAGGAAGCGCGAGCTATGGACATTCCGTTCTTTTATTATTATTGGTTTGTGTGCCTGTCAGAGCACAAGCTGGACAAGTGAATTGATTCAAGTATGGTTTTAAAAAAAAAAAAAGACACCATGTCTGACACAACTTGTTTATCATAAGGCCAAGAAAAAATAATTGTTTCCGGTTACCCGACCGACCGTTTAAAAAATGCCCCGACCCTAGACTTTTTTGTTAGATGTTTAAAAAAAAAAAATGTATTTTCGCCGACCAACAATAAATTGGAAAAAAAAATATCTGCATTATGATTTGCATAATATTGTCGATCTGACAAGTGACTAATTCTAAAACGCATATATCGGACAAGAAACACTCATTGATTTCTCACGGCCTCAATCTGACGTCATGACCCCTTTCCGGGAAACTCCGGCTTGTGTTGTACGCAACGCTAGGCATCATGGCGGCCAACGAAGTGTTCTCGATTACCGTGATCGGTTGCGACCACACGGAAGATTGTAAGACAATAAGTTCATTTTATAAATTTTCAACTGTAAAAGAACTCTACGAACCTTATCATCCTCCGCTGGACGAGTCATGCATTGGGCGCATAGATCTCTGTGCCTTCTGTGGTGCAGATGGTGCCGAGGTTGATCCTCAACTAAAAAAGGTGTACAGAACCGTTTTACCCATTTGCTCAGACTGCAAAAATGTAGATGGGAAGCAGCCAATTGTACAAAGGCCTTATGGAAAAGGGACATGCACTACGTTCACACTGCAAGGCTTAATGCTCAATTCCGATTTTTTTGTGAAATCCGATTTTTTTTTGTGAAATCCGAATTTTTTTTTTTTTTTTTTTTTTTGTGAGGTCGTTCACATTACCAAATATATGCGACTTGTATGTGATCCTCAGTATGAACGAAAAGCGACCTAAAAGTGTTCCGCTTGCGCATTGCAGGATACGACGACGGCACACGCAGTGAGCATGGCCAGTGTTTACGGAAGTAACCTAAAGTTTCCTGTGTATGACAGTAGCCAGCATGAAGTACCTGGCGATGATGCAGTTGTTGCGACGGAGCCAGAACATGCACAATAGCCTGATGTTAAGGAGGAGGTTGAGAAGGAAGAGGGCAAGGGTTTTGGCTCAGGCATTCTGCGGGGTAGTGACTGCAACCTCCGTTCAAAGGAACATCAAAGCCATGTTGTTGTAACTTTTTTTTGAGAGACCCGCCGCCTACTTCAGCGCAGAGTAGTGACGTTTGTGGCTTGCTGATGACGTGTAAGTCGGATGAATGCGACCTGGCGGTTCAGACTGAAGTCGCATATGAAAAGATCGGATAGGAATCGGAATTAGGACCACATATCCAAACGGCCTGGGTCGGATTTGAAAAAATCGGATCTGTGTCATTCATATTGTCAATAAAAGATCGGATACAGGTCACATATGGGCGAAAAAATCGGATTTGAGTCACTTCAGCCTGCAGTGTGAACGTAGTGATAAACTTCACTAGTATTAAAGCATGTAGCTTGTAGTATTGATACTCAATGTTTAAACTGATATTACAATTGTTTTCTGATCTAACAAGTTGTTTTAGTATAAAAACAGTACATTGTGCCCTTCAGAAAAGGGAAAAGTTGAACATTTTATATATAAATAGGTTTAAATATATAACAGAAGGCACAAAAACTATGCATCCAAAATGTCCAATGATGCCCGAGAGGTATATATTTGCATACCAAACACCTAGACTATTACTAGCCGCACCTCTGTTTTTAGCAAGTTTGCCCAATGTTAAATTCTAAGGCCAAATTTGACTTTCTTACATTCTACAGCCATCATGGTTTTAAATAGGTTGTTTGCAGTACCAGACAGTTTGCTAGAACTCAGTTTTGTGATGTCACAAACTTGTACAATTTGATGTACAAAAAAGTACAATTTGATTCTGACACTGATTGATCATTTTGTATAATAGCAGGTCCAAAAGTCTAAAGATGTTTTTGATTGTTCTTTGTATTCATATTAAACATACAAGTTCACAACATAGTGTTCCTAATAAAGTTAAGGTTCAACATTTGTAGTTACGTTTATAGTTCCTTTAAGCATCCGAGCACTCCATATTTTATCCATGGGCTCCGAATCCTGTATTCCACAAGCTTCACTGGTTTTCTTAGGCCTGGTTCTGGATGGTTGAGTCACAGAATGACACTTCCCCACTATGTGCTACTGTTTGTCCCACACCTAAAATTTATTTTAAAAAAAAAAAACCTACCTACTCGGTATTTTGTGTGATAAAAATAAATAAATAAAATAAAAAGACCTACCTACCTACCCTATTTTTTTTTTCAAGATGTAATTGGAAACAAACAATTATTTTTTCTTGGCCTAATGTGTGCAGTCAAATACAGACTGTAGAGGAATTTTATTCCGTCTGCCATCATATCACCCACCGCTACACTAAAATAAGGAACTTGGTCAGGTAAAAAAAAAAATCATGGGTAGATGGTAGTAGACAGAAATGGATTTAAATCCGTCCTTTGAAAAAGTTAGCATTGAGGTCACCATCGGTCATAACCATGAAAGTGTGACACTGTACAACCCAGGTCCATAGTAATGCACTTAACCTAGCTAGCTTGGGGTAGTTAATTTCTATATTGTGTTTACTTATCTGACTTGTTGTGCCTCATTTGAAAGATTATGGACTTTCGGTAAAAATAGAGGATTCTGATGTTTGGTATTTAGCACGAGTGGATCTGGAGAGGAGATGCTCATCAGGGAGTTCGCTCGCATGCATGCTCTCTTGTAGCACTGGGAGATTGCTAATGAAGCCATGCAAGAGGAAGTGTATGTATGGGTGTGTCAGGGCAAAATGGAAAGGGAGGGATCATGTGGGCAGGAGTGATGAAAATCAAGCCAAAAATAAACTGACACTTGGCTAACACGGTTACATCTGCATGAGTCTTGTTGTGTGTGGTGTGGGGTGGGTTTTTTTTTTTTTTTTTTTGAGATTTCATGTGTAGAGTACAGAAGCTGTTTGGTACTTGTGTGCATCTGCTCTCTACACTAATCATTGTTATTAATGTCTAAAATGCTTGCTGAAATGACAGTGAGTTTTAACAGTGACCACGCTAAACAGACCAGGGCTGAAATTGAAAATGGCGCCTGTTTTACACTTTAACTGCAGTGTGATGTCTTGACCCAACTTTTTTTTTTTTTTTAAAGCCGTGGAACACCAAGATGTATGCATGTTATAATCTGTTTAACTCTCTATACTCCAATAGTATTCCAGAACACTGCATCATTTCACTGAGGACAACATGGAAATGCCTTTGTTTTTTGTCATCCTGTGAACAGTTTTAGTTGGAAAACTAAAGAAAACTTGTACTACTAGCATTATAGTTTCTATTTCCGGTTGAGAGTACATGTGGTTTTTTTTTTTTTTTTTTTTTTTTTTTTTTGTATAGTTTGTTCTTTGTTTTGAATGTTTTTTTTTTTTTGTCTGCCAGTTATGGCATAGCTCTGGACCCAGTTTTGGGCATCGGTTCTCTTCAGGCCTTGGTCCGCTGTGGATGTCTGTGCTCCTCACTATGGACTGCAGTGAACTCATTGCGCTTTTAACATCAGGGTTGTCCAGCGCTCTGTGCAGCGGTGCTTCTGTGCTTGGTACGGTGTTGAGTGATGTTGCCTGGTGGCATTGCGGTGACTGTGCAGGTGGTTTGGGACATCATGGTGCTCTGTGCAGTGGTGTTTCTGTGCTCGCTTTGTGGGTCCATGGCGTGGTGTTCCGAGCGATGTTGCCCAGTGGCATCGTGGGCTGTGCAGGTGGTGTAGGACATACTTTCGTGTGCCTTTTGGTGGGGCTCTGGGTAACAACACCATTGGAATTGCATCCTGACCCTCTTTTGGTGGACTCTTTGCAATTGTAAAGTGACCTTGGGTGTGAGAGAGGCACTGCACAAGTTGGAGTTTATTACTACCTTCACTTTTGAATTTGGTGCCAACAGATTTCAAAAAAGTTGGAGTGGGGCAACAAAAGACTGAAAAAGTTGTCATGTTTATTTAATAAATACACAAAAACTGGGTTCACTGGCAACAGGTCAGTAAAATGATTGGGTATGAAAAGAGCATCCCAGACAGGCTGAGTGTCTCGGCTGTAAAGGTGAGGAGGGGTTCACAATTCTGTGAAGGACTACATGAGCAAATAGTCCAACCATTTAAGAATAAACTTGTTCGATGTAAAATTGCCAAGAATTTGGGGATCACATTATCTACGGAACATATCATTAAAAGATTTAGAGAATCCAGGGAAATTGTACGCAAGGGACAAGGCTGAAAACCAACATTGGATGCCTGTGACTTTTCAGGCCCTCATCCAACACTGCATTTAAGAATGGATACAGTTAAGTAGCGGCACTTGCTGCATGGGCTCTGGAACACTTGTGAAGACCATTGGTTACTGCATCCACAAATGCAAGTTATAACAATATAAGAACAATATCCAGAAATACCGCCGCCACCTCGAGGAATGGGCTAATTCATGATTAACTGCGACAAAGTGGGGAAAAGTGTCCTGTGGTCTGATGAATCAAATTTTGAAATTCTTTTTGGAAATCTTGGACACGGGATACTCCGGACTGAAGGAGAGGGACCGTCTGGCTTATCAAAGCAGTTGGTATGGGGTGCATTAATGCACATGGCATACAGAGCTTGCACATCTGAGAAGGCACCATTAATGCTGAATGATATACACAGATTATGGAGTAACATTCTCTCATCCAGATAATCCCCCCGGGAAGCCCTTGCTTATTTCAGCAAGACAATACCAAACCACATTCTGCACATATTACAACTATGGCTATGGTGCCTAAGTAACCTATGGAGTAAGAGTAAGTTGCTAAACTGGCCTATCTGCAGTCCAGACCTGTCTCCCATTTGAAAACATTTTGGTGCAATGTTATGAAACGCAAAATGCAATAAAGGAGACCCTGAACAGTTGAGCAGCTGAAATTTTATATCAGGCAAATTCTATATAGACATTTTAGGGCATCTCTATACTTGTGAATATGCTGTGTGAGAGAGTGGACAGTAAGGCCAGTTTTCTTGTAAAGGCACTCAAGACGCCGGCTAGTGGCCATCATTCCTCTGAGCTCAGGGGTGAACCAAGGAGCAGGAGGCTGGGACGAGCAGATTCTTTAACGTAACAAGATCGAGTTGTTCAGAGATGGTGTCGTTCTAAAGGGAGAATATACCATCAGGGGAGCAGAGTATATGCAAGTCGGACAAATATGAGGACGGAAGAGAAGCAGCAAACAGATTGGAGTTGACGGACCTAATGATATGGAAGGAGACGGATTTTCTTTCTGGGAGGAGCAGCAGAAATATGAAGGCTGCATTCAATAAGCTCATGTTTGGCTATACCAGAAACTGAACCACAGACCGAGATCTTTCAAACCAGTAGAATAGAGCGATTCAAGAGTATATGACCATGAGTGTGATTTTTTGGAAAGTCAACATGTATCCAGTCGAAGCATTCTAATATTGAGGTGAACTCTGTTGTGTAGGAGCAGTTCGTGCCAACGTGGATATTAAAGTCACCAAGCACAATTACGGCAGGGCAGAGGTGAGATCACTGTGAGGAGTTCATTAAATTCTGACAGGAAGCTAGCAGCTTTGAGAGGGCAATAAACTAACAGCAGCAGCAATGGAGGGAGGAAACAACCTTCAGAGCAATATATTCAAAAGACGCAACATCAAATAGTGAGGGTTCTTTGGCTTTTAATCCAGATTGATTATCTGTAGCCAAGGCACCTCCTTTGGAGCCCTATCACCTTTGCATGCTCGATTGTAAGAGTCTAAAAGGCTGATGGGGCACAAATTGGCCGAGGCTGTCAAACTTGGCTGTCAGGAGAATTATTTTTACCCTTAGGATTTAATATCTTCTGTGGATGACAGATTAAGGAACACACAGGTATATGGAAACCCTGTCGGATATGAGGAACATAAAACGGTCAAATAACTCTGCCGCTAGCAGAACGCGTAGTCACTTCAGTTTGAGAAAAAAATTAAATGTAATAACCATGCCTGAAGATCTATGCGAGAACAGCTCTGCTACAGCTTATAGCTGAAATGCTGCCCAACAGCTTGTTGACTTTTTGTTGAGGGCAAAAACATGATGTGCTGGATCAGAAACTTTTTATCAGGAGAGGATAATGACTGTACCCACGCGGCCATCCCTCCCTGGAAATTCATCCTTGTTTGTTTCCTGATTTTATTTATTGCATGTTCTCTTTTTGGCTTTAGCAGTTTCTGACCACCTCTCTCCTGGTGTAGAAAAGTAGGGATCGAGGGATGCAGCACCTCAGCTTTCACCACAACCCCTTAAATGGAGCACTTGCATGTGACGTCACATCCGCTCCAGATTGTAGACAAACGCCATCTTGTCAGTTAAACGCCATATTTCCGCCGTCTTTCCGACACTGACTTTCATTATTTTTCGCCGAAATATTCAAATATTACCGTGCCACAATGCCGGAGAGTTGCATGGCAAATAAATGCCACAACAGGAGAGGTCAGAAAACGGGAAGTTAGTTTCATAGGCTGCCACGGGACCCTGACAGGCGCACAAAATGGATTGCTGCTATCGGCTGGGCTGATCCAAACAACAAGAACAAGGCATGGGTACTGACTGGAAGGAACGATCACTGGCGCCTGTGCAGTGACCATTTCATCTCTGGTTCGTCATGTATTTATTTCAGTATATCCATGTGGTTATTTGCAGCATAAGTTTATGGCTTGCTCCAATAAAAAATTCCGGGAAGTGGGAGCCTGAGAAAAGGGTTGGGGTGGATTGGGTCTTTAGCGGTGTGGTACGAAAAAAAACCAGTAAAGAACTTATAAGAATTTACCACTGTCTTAGTAGTAAATCCTTATAAGGATAAATCCTTATAAGGATTTATAAATAAATATATATGCCATGTATGATTCAACCATAATCGGCTGGTCAGTGCTATGCTAGATACTACTGATATATCTAGCATCAGTTCTAGTGCTCAATACTTAAGTGACTTACCTGTCCATTGAGGATTGTTTTCTTCTTTACAAGATGCCACATCTTAGGGGGGCTGACAAATCCTGAATTTCTGTAGAGATAACTGTCCAAAGATTTATAAGCGTGCAGTGCTTCACCACTGAACAGCGAGGGAAAGTTGATGAGGTAATTATACACGTCCGGGTATTCCACCTCCGGCAGTTCAATATCCACTGACGCGGTCATGAAAACTCCGTCCAGTAAGCCATAAGGGTCACTAATCCGTAGGTCGTTTATTTTAGACATGTATCTAGTTATCTGTTCATTAGAAAAATGAGCCGTGTAATCCGTCGGTTGAAATTGATCCATTCTGTACACGAGTGCAGCAGTATTCAGCGGTGTTGTTTGCCGACAAGATGGCGGCTGTTAACTTTCCGGTCACGTGACTGCAAGATCTCTATAGGCAATGTGGGAGCGTTTAGGATATCTTAAATAAATCAGGGTGCCAAAATGGATTTTAATTTTGCAAATTGTGCTGGGGATGAAAAAGTTGGCTGCAAGGCTCAAATACTTTATCTTCACTATATTTCTGACTATTCTACAAACAGGTTAAATTAATGGATTGTACATAAAGCATGTAAAGATTTCCTATTTAAGATGGTGAGTTCAGTCAGACTTGACTGAACGAAACCCACTGCCTCAATTTGATTTCAGCTCAGTTTTTCCTCTGGTGCTTTAACCCCACCATGTGTTGTGGTCAAGTCACAAAACCTCGAGTCTGAGTCAAGTCTCAAGTCCCCATTGTCCAAGTCATTAGAAAATTGAGTTAAGTCTGAGAGCAAGACTCCATCCACACCATTTTGACGGTGGCTGGTTTTTGCACCGTTAACATTAGTTTGTTCCTGAACATGACTTATGAACAGGTGAAATGTGCGTTCTCTTTGTCAGGGAGTGTGAAGTATTCTGTCAGGGATGGTTAGGAGGCGGATGGAAGTGCAGAAGGTGTGTATTAATACAAGTGAAGACAGATAAATGATCCAGAACAGCAGGCAAAATTGTAAAATGGTGAAACGGGCAATAGGTCAAGCGAGGCACAAACAGGCTATCGTAGACTCAGCAGAATCGAAGACGAGAAACAGGAAATTAGGAAACCAGATAAGGAAATAAGGCTCAGTAATGTGTCAGCAATGCAACTCAATACTTTGCAAAGTGTGTTCAGTTTTTATATGGGTGTGTTGATTGTGCCTTAATCCTGTGCAGGTGAGTCATTTATGGCGTGTGCGCTGTCCAGAGCGCCCGAGTGTGTGTCTGCACGCACGCGCCAAGGTGCATAGGTGTGACACTCTTGCATGAAATTAGCACAAAAATTTAATGTAGAGATAGAAGTATCTTATGCCAGATTATTATGGCATGTTACAAAAAATAAAGGAAAAAATCTGGGTCCTCGTCTCCAATTTGAGTCTGAATGCAGTTAATGGACAAGTCCAAGTCAAGTTACGAGTCCTTAAAATCAGGGCTCGAGTCAAACTCAAGTACTACAAGCCTGTATTGAAGATCATAGGCAACGGTTTTCAATTTATGCACGTCTGAAACTTTATACGTTAAAAAAAAAACTGTAATTTTCTTCTGGTCCCAAGAAGTATTGTTAAGTAATTAAAATAAGTTGGCGTGGATCGCGGCGAATTTCTGATGGGCGATTTTCGTGACCATTCGGCGCGTGGCGTCATTCAAGACAAATCGCTTGAGTTGAGTCCACTTCTGTTTACTTGCATTGCCGTTCGGCTTGAGTGCAGACATGCGTTCATGAATTTCCAAAGAAAAACCATGCCTTATTGTGCAGTGAACTGTAACAACTGGACCGGTGCCGGAAGAAGTTTTTACCTTTTTCTGAAAGAGAGGAGGTGGAGTGAGAGGATTGGCTAAATCTGAAAAAGGAGAAGAGGCGGAGCGAGTGGGTTGGCTTTTTCTGGAAGAGGGGATGAGGCAGAGAGTGGATTGTGCGCGTAAAACAAAATCAAGCAGTCAAAGAAGAAACAGAGCAGCAATGCTCAAGGAAAAAGGAAGATTGGAGGTAAACATTTTTACCTTTGCTTGCAATTGACAAGTCAAGAATCCTGAGGGATCCTGTACAATCATTGTGGAAATGAGACAAAGGGATATTTCCTCGCTTAGAGTCGGCTATAAATAGTATAATGCCGTGGATGGCAGGCTAATGTGGCCTACCGGCGCACTGTCCAGTAATCGTTACCTATATCCCTTTTAATTATTCTTCAAAAGGGCTCTTATTTAGTATTACGATGAAAGTAGGAATTGATCATAACTACCAGGATAAATCGTTTGGCTCCGAGTTTTGTTGAGGTCCGGGGTCACCGCGATCAGAATTGGCAGTCGCTGTCCAATTCCGAGGTCAAACCAGTGAGCCACATTCACCGATTGCTTCGCAACGGCCATAGGTTCATACATGTGGTTTCACCTCTCGATATTCAATTTGGAGAGTTCCTACTTCAAAATCGCTATCAGACATTTTACACAACCTCTCATGACCAAAGTCCGTACACGTGTGCTCGGTTCACAAGTAAATACAGAACTGCTCCCAGTCTGTTTGCCTTGAATGACATCATGACGATGGTCCCCTGGCGTTGAAAGTGCGCATAAGTGAGATGTAAACAAACCTTCGGAAATTGGGCAAAACAGTATATTTTAACTGTTTTATTCAATTTTAGGGTGCAAATTAGACACCAGGAAGATTGAATTCGCTTTTTGGGTCGTTCTTCTAGACAATAAAGTTGATATTCTGTTTCACCTCCGACCCTTGCCTATGACCTTTAAAGTAAATGCTGTCTTCCTGGTGTGCATCAGTGTTCAGGGTCTCAAACTGTACGGGTGGAAAGCCAATTAACTGAATGGGAAAGGATATGGAGTGTGAGACACTTGTTTCTGAAAATGGTCGTTTGCTTTTTGCTGGGCTTTGTTAGCATGTGCAGGTGTAACAAAGTGTAGCGCGTAGTCATGAAAGTGTTGGGGATTTTCCCAGAATTCTGGATTTTTAGATTTTCATGAAAATTCCTCCGGATTTTTTCCGCTAATGACGAAATACCCGGAAATCCAGATATTTGACAAAACTCTTAAATCTCCAGTTTTCCGAATGGAGAAATTTATTTTTCGGATTTTTCACGTTCCTAGATGCGGCGTAATACTTCGCATCGTCCTTGCATGAGCGTGGTCCTTAAATAGCCCAAACATAGTTCACTGATTTAAAGACAGGTGTTCTTTAAGTGCGCGTGCCGGAGCTCGTTAGGCGTGCGCGCCCAAGGCGTGCCTTCAGGTGCATGTGCTAAGGCGCGCAGGACTGACACCGTTCTGCGCAACACAATCGCACTAGAAAGCATGTTCAAGCTGCCAGTGTAGCTGCAATCTTTTAGTGCCGTTTCTAGAACACATCAAGAAAACATGGAAGAAACAGCTATAATGGAAGAGCTGGTTTCTAAGCTGCCTAAAACTAGCAATGGCAGGGCTCGACATTAACGGTTGTCCGCTTGTCCGGGACAAGTGATCCTTTATGTCGGATGAGTTCGTCTCAGTTACTTGTCCAATCGGACAAGTGCCAAAATACGCCGATATTCGGATTGCATATCAAATTTATCAGTTTATTCACATGATTTCCGAAGCATCTCACTTGACATTGTTTTGATGAATCGCTGGATGTTTCTCTTCAGAAAGAGCGATGTGTGCATGCGCAATATTCCGCTTGCGAAACCGGCCAATACCGCTTCGTGTATTTGAGCTGAAAAGTAAACGGTCGTTTATAAGACCCTCCAGGATTTCGCGATGTTGCGATTTGCAAATTCAACCAATCCCTGTGAATTCAGGGCGGTGTTGCAATTACATCCAATCACCGCAACTTTCACGCAAATTTGACCAATCGTTGGCGTCATCTTGAGGTGACGTCGACAAACTACCTTCTGCCTTACTTCCGTGTTTCCGTTCAAGAAAAGCAGCATGTGCGAGTCAGTGTTTATATAGGCTTAAATTCTGTTACTGAAAGTGTTATGTTTACAGTGAAGGACTGTGCACTTTATTTTTTTTACTTAATACAAGAAATTAATGGATGCCAACATTTTTGCCAAAATGGTATTTTATTTTCCATTGTTTAGGCAGCTTCAGCATCATACTGTGAGATTCTGTTCAAATTGTGTTTTCTTCTATGAAGCCTGAGCCATTTATTTTATTAGTTTATAATTATTGTTTAATTTAGTCTTCAGGAGAGACTGCCTCCACACAGTACTAGTATTAGGTTTTTTTTTTTCTTGCATGAAAGCTGAGGCATTTATATTATATTTTAAGGTAACTTCATGTTGTGCTGTGAGGTTCTATGCACTTTAACTTTTGAACCAACAGGTGCATTTGGATAAGTAAAGGGCAATTCCATGTAAATGTCAACCTCACCATGCAAAAATAAAGCAACATCAAAACCACTCCCAGAGATCACCTAGGCCTGTATTTTACAGATGTGAATAAGTTGAACCAATTTGTAACCAACCTAATATGTCACTGTCAGTCTTTCTTTTTTATAATGTAAACCCCAAGCTAAAATCAACTTTGATCATGTACAATTCTATATTATTGCCACAAGCCACAGAAATGTATGCTAAAATCCACAAAACAGCAAAACAATAGCCATCCTAAATATTATTTAAGAACTTTGATAGTTTTAGCTGATATTTAGAGAGTTTTTCAAAGGGTTATGGTGGTTAAATTGCTGATTTTCTAAACATATGCCATGTCTATTTCAGACGCGTCACATCCATAACGGAATTTCGTCACATCCATAACGCTGACTTTTCCTTCCGAAACTCTGCATGAAATACAAAATATTTTAAACAAAGATTTTTTTAATATTCACCTTGGACCCCTCTATCAAATGGATATCTCCATTTCGACATTAGGTTTACAATTTCACAGAGTTTGATAAAAATGTACAGTCACCCAAGAAAAGTGATATACTTTTTCTGTCACGTCCATAACGCATCTTTTATTGGCATTTTCTGGCATGCCCTAGATGTACTATGGGAATTGTTCTTGTTCTATCACTTCTCCAGTATGGTACAGCCTTAAAATATGCAACACCTGTTTAAATACTGGGAGACAATAAAACATGCACTGGGTCATTTGTTGCCATTTTGAGTTCAAGTGTCACGTCCATAACGCTGGAATTGCTCTAAAGCCTATTTTTCTGCATTTTTGTAGTCCTGGTAATCTTTTATATTGGTAAAGTTGTTTATAGGATCATTTCTCAGTGTTTTTTTTTTTTTTTTAAGTCAATAGTTTTTCAGTAATAATTTAATATTTAACATATCACTCAATTTTAATCACAAAGAGAAAATCGCAACAATTTCTCGCAACTTTCACTTCCTCCCACAATGTAATCGCAACAAAAACCTAAAAAACACCGCAACTTTCATCGCAACCATTAAATACCAAACAGGAGCCACAATGAATAATTAGACAACAACAATTAATCAGTGGAGGATATATATTTAAAGTTGATTTAAAAAATGAAAAATATACAGTATAATTTTAATTTTCTGGTTTTCAATTTCTCATTAATGATTGGAGTCCAATTTTTTTCTGCAGTGAATAGATTATGGGCAATTCCATGTAAATGTCAACCTCACCATGCAAAAATAAAGCAACAAGTAATACATCAAAACCACTCCCAGAGATATCACCTAGGCCTGTATTTTACAGATGTGAATAAGTTGAACCAATTTGTCACAAGAATTGTTCCCTTCGCCTTCACTACTTTAGCTAATGACACGAATAACTATGATCATGTACAATTCTATATTATTGCCACAAGCCACAGAAATGTATGCTAAAATCCACAAAACAGCAAAACAATAGCCATCCTAAATATCATTTAAGAACTTTGATAGTTTTAGCTGATATTTAGAGTTTTTCAAAGGGTTATGGTGGTTAAATTGCTGATTTTCTAAACATATGCCATGTCTATTTCAGACGCGTCACATCCATAACAGAATTTCGTCACATCCATAACGCTGACTTTTCCTTCCGAAACTCTGCATGAAATACAAAATATTTTAAACAAAGATTTTTTTTAATATTCACCTTGGACCCCTCTATCAAATGGATATCTCCATTTCGACATTAGGTTTACAATTTCACAGAGTGTGATAAAAATGTACAGTCACCCAAGAAAAGTGATACTTTTTCTGTCACATCCATAACGCATCTTTTATTGACATTTTCTGGCATGCCCTAGATGTACTATGGGAATTGTTCTTGTTCTATCACTTCTCCAGTATGGTACAGCCTTAAAATATGCAACACCTGTTTAAATACTGGGAGACAATAAAACATGCACTGGGTCATTTGTTGCCATTTTGAGTTCAAGTGTCACGTCCATAACGCTGGAATTGCTCTTATGTTAAAGTAATTCTGGTGAAATTAGTTCATTACAAATAGTTTGTGTGGTGGTTCCCCCCCCCCCAAATTTTTCTTCGGACAAGTCAACTTCACATTCGGACAAGTAAATTTCCTTTCAACTTGCCCGACAGGACAAGTGGTTTCAAAAGTTAATGTAGAGCCCTGAATGGTAATTATTTTTTTGTTACATAATGTACTCGGGCTGCCAGTCAGTGTGTGACTGACACACACACCGTACGCCCCTGATTTGCATGAGAAATTTGGTATTCATTGGTGTGTTTAAAGGTCCCATGGCATGGTGGTTTGTTGATGCTTTAAACGGGCTCGTGGAGGTTTCCAGATGTTATATCCGCAGCCTTTCTCGAAATGAACCCTCGGCACGTAGATATAGCCTCCTGGGAAAAAGCCCCATTTCAGCACTTTTCCCAGTGCGTCGTTTTGCTAATGAGAAGCAGGAGGCGGGGAAGGGTAGAGGGTGGGGGCGGGTCTTATCATTAATATTCATGACATGTAAACGTGTTACCTCTGATTGGCTAACAGCACTGTGACGCTACCTCCAGTGGGTCAGAACAAGCGGATGTGGGTGTCTTACTATGGCGAGAGAGAAGGAGCAAACCGCGAAGGGAAAAATACCGCGCGCTGACGTCATTAAGGTGCGACGCGAGGACATAAAATAAATTCAACAAATGTTTGGGTTTTCACTGAACAAACAAATAAAATGAACGAGTGACTTAAAAAAAAGAATGTGGGTGTCTTTGTAAAAACTGTTTTGATTGGCTATTATAACAGAGCATGCTGCATGCTTTTTGGTTTTGTAGCGCAGAGTACCTGGCTAACTGCAGGAAGCGGTTAGCTGCACAGCTAATGTAGCCATTGCAAGGCTAACGTGGCACAGATTTTAAAACACGGCAAAACGACTTAAGTTATACACTTACTTGTTCGGTGTTTGTGGCTGATGCGGCAGGGATGCTTGGTACGGACCCAGGCTTCAGTGACAGTTGATGTGCAAAACCTGCCCTGCACTGTCCCAAGTTGTGGAAACATTCATCAGGAAAATGCTTCTGACAAACATACACCGTCTTAGGTAGACTCGATGGCGTATTATTGGAGTAAATAAAATTAAGCCACTGCGTCTTCAGGGGCTCTCCCGTCGGCAGTAAAAACAGACTCCTTTCTGTGTTGTCACATCCATGTACAGCGCAACTTCCATGTTTGGTGGCAACTTTTGAGCTGGGTGGGCAATCCATACAGTAGGTGGGAATCCAGAGGGGGGGCGTGGGGATCATCTCCCTTGCTGACGTAGGCAAGGGAAGAGTTTATCAACGCGCCGTTTTGACGTGCCATTCTCAAATGTTGGGTATAGTTTGGTTTACACATTATGAAATTTCTAGCCACTGGGGTAACTTAAGAAGGTCAGAGGAACTCCTTTTAACGTTAAAAAACCTCAGAAAGTGAAAATTTCATGCCATGGGACCTTTAAATTTACAGACAATACGAACTAATGTAAACAATTGGCTTCAACTCGCATAAATATGAATTGGAAATGTTTAGTTCACTTTAGCTCAGGGGTTTTCAAAGTGTGGGAGAGTCAGCCCCCCCCCCTCAGAGAGCAAATAAACAGCGCCCCCCCCCCTCTCAATTTTTGTTGCTATACTTAATGTTCCATTCGTATTTAAAAAAAAAAAAAATGGTTGTACACTTTTACACATTTTAAACATCTGTGCTTTTTAAAACATCTTTTACAAATTTTAAATGTATGTGCTTTTCTTTTTAAAACATCTTGTTTTACACATTTTAAACGTCTCATAGCATCGTTAGCTAGCACCTCTTGGCAGACAACACACTGGCAGTGAAGCATCTTCAGATCCAGTCCATGAAAATCCAAACTTTAAATAATCGTGGTCATACTTCTTTTTTCAGTCCCCCAGGATTTCGCGGGCCTTTTTTGTGATTGTTGCGGGCTAAAATGTCTGTTGCGGGGGATTTTCCAAAAAATTGCGATGAAAGTTGTGGTGTTTTTTAGGTTTCTGTTGCGATGACATTGCGAGAGGAAGTGAAAGTTGCAAGAAATTGTTGCGATTTTCTCTTTGTGATTTAAAATTGAGTATGTTAAATATTAAGTTATTACTGAAAAACTATTGATTTAAAAAAAAAAAGACACTGAGAAATGGTCCTATAAACAACTTTACCAATATAAAAGATTACCAGGACTACAAAAATGCAGAAAAATAGGCTTTACTTATCCAAATGCACCTGTTGGTTCAAAAGTTAAAGTGCATAGAACCTCACAGCACAACATGAAGTTACCTTAAAATATAATATAAATGCCTCAGCTTTCATGTAAGAAAAAAACTATTAATACTAGTGCTGTGTGCAGGCAGTTTCTCCTGAAGACTAAATTAAACAATAATTATAAACTAATAAAATAAATGGCTCAGGCTTCATAGAAGAAAAAAAAAAAGTTTGAACAGAATCTCACAGTATGATGCTGGAGCTGCCTAAACAATGGAAAATAAAATACCATTTTGGCAAAAATGTTGGCATCCATTAATTTCTTGTATTAAGTAAAAAAATGTAAAGTGCACACAGTCCTTCACTGTAAACATAACACACTTTCAGTAACAGAATTTAAGCCTATATAAACATTGACTCGCACATGCAGTGTTGCCAGATACTGCTGACGTTTTCCAGTACAAAATGTGTTCAAAAACCGCCCAATCTGGCAACACTGCGCGCATGCTGCTTCTCTTGAACGTATACACGGTAGTAAGGCGGAAGGTAGTTTGTTGACGTCACCTCAAGACGACGCCAACGATTGGTCAAATTTGCGGGAAGGTTGCGGTGATTGGATATAATTGCAACACCGCCCTGAATTCGCGGGGATTGGTTGAATTTGCGACTTGCAACATCGCGAAATCCTGGAGGGTCTGGTTTTTTGCTTGGCCCAGACTCTGTCTCCTCACTCACTGTAGCTTTAGGTACTAAAAATTGATCCATTTTGTCTCTGGTGAAGGCTAGCTGAAGTTTGCTAAATGTCCGCAATAGTAACTTATTCTGGTTTGTTTCCTCACGTTGCCCTGCTTTAGCTTATGCAAACGCACAACTCTACTAAAAGATTGAGCCTCGTTTATCAATGTCCCCAACATTGAAACCTGTAAGCTTTAGAAACTCTTACAGACCTTTACTTTTTAACAGTACTGTTTTGGCATTTTGCTGAGTTTACCTTCACCTGTGATCCCCCCCCCCCCCCCCCCCCCCAAAGTAACGAACTGTGTAGCCAGGAAAATCACAGCGTTTTCTAAACGCACTCCTGAAAATTACTCGTTAACTAGGGGAATTAAATTTGATATTTTTGACATGTTAATCATTAATTTACATGAAAGAAAAGGCTTAAGTTATAACTTGTTTTAGTGAAAAGTACTAGAATGCAGGATTTTGCGTATTAAAATATTTTCGGGGGACGTAGCTGCCCCCCCACCCCCCCCCCCCACCCACCCCCCCAAAAAAATCTTAGTTTTACTTTCAAAAGTTCAGGATTTTTTTTTTCTTTGCTCCACTTTCATCTCTAAGCACAGCTAAGGAAGCAAGCTAATGAGAGTCCCTGGTTCAAATTATTTTTCCATTTAGTTCAAGATGGCTAGCTGATCACATGACTTGCGTGCATGCTGAAGTAGAACAGGATTTCTACTGTCACCCTCTGAAAAACATTGCGTGTTAAATGTCCAACAGTCATAAGGACAAATGTTCAACTGAGAGCCCGATGGGGTTTTTTTTTGGGGGGGGGTCTTAAATTTGTGATCAAATGGCTTTTTTTTTTTTTTAAATGAATGAATGTTCCTTCTTAATTATTTCAGAATTATGGGAGGTGAACAGCACCATTTTGCATGAGCTTCTTCCTCTTACGCACTGTCCCTGAAATATGATCCTCACTGTAAACAGCTAGCTCTGTGTACAGTACTTGCCCGGAAGAGTAACACACTCCTCAGCTCTTGAGAAAGGGATAGGCCCTGGCCTCAGAGGAGATGAGTTTCAAAGAGATAACATGGAAGGGAAAGATGGGAGCAGAGAAGATATGGAAGACCCCCCCCCCCCTCCCCCCCAAAGCTTTACTGTTCCTTGTGGGTATAGTTAAAATTAAGAGCTGGTGTTAAGATGCTTGGGGGGGAGAATGGCTGCACTCTGGTAGGCAGGGAAAGTGTGGTGATTCTCGTACTACAGTCTGATTTAATTTCTTAATCCATTAACACTGGAGGACAGCTTGTCTCTTTAAGGCTCTACAGGGCAATATTTTAAGTTGAGCATGCAGTGAGGGTTTTACTTGTGAAATTATGCACATCAGTATTCAGACCTCGACCATAATTCGGGACGTGCAGTAAGCGCTGTTCAGAACTTGCTTGAGAATTGTTTGCTGAAAACAAAGGCACAGGAGAAGCAGGTAATGCGCAATTCTCATGTAGAAATTCTTTTGCAAGATATTGACTCGAGCACGAAGTCTGGTGGTGTCTGACGTTTTGATGTACTGGGATTATGTCATGCTGAAAGGCAGTGATGTAAATGTGATTTGGAAAAACCGTTCGTCACTTCTATTCAAACCAGGTCAACACAGAGGTGTGAACTACATGGAAGTGATTTTAGCATGTGCGTAGATGAAGTCTGAGTATGTGCAATTTTTCTGGTATAAATATTGACCAGAATTTTGGGTTGTCAGTCACCAATTCTGAATAGAGACCACAGTACAGCAAATATTTTTAACAAAAACAAGTATGATGTCCTTGAGCTTACACCTGGGTGATAAAACTATAGTGAGATGTACTATCAAAGATTTAAAGTGCAAGTTTGTACGTGTGGTTTTGCGTCCGATAATTCCACAGTAATGCAGTATGCCTCGCTGGCTATTGGCACGTATCTGACTCTATTTCGTGGAATAACTGTTAAATACATACGCGTGTATTGTGTGCGACACACACACCCTTTCTCACTCACTCTCCCTCATCATGGGCATGTCATGGTAATTTTGGACTGTTAATGATTTTCCTTGAACTGTTCTTTTTCCAGGGTGGGATAATTGTACAGTGTACACCTTTTAATGACTTCAAAAAACAAGAATTGAGTGCACAAGTTAGAGAAAATCCAAAATAAATTCTAATCCACACAGGGTCAAAGTTGTACAGGCAGGCTCAAATATATACATAGACTCCCACTATTTTGTTAAATGTCCCTTAGCAAGTTGCACCTCGACCAGACACTTTGGGTAGCCATCACCAAGCTTCTGGCATAATTCTGGCTGGATATTTGACCACTCTTCTTGGCAAAATTGGTAGAGTTCATTTAAATAGGTTGGCTTCCTGGCACAGACCCGACTTTTAAGAGTAGTCCACAAATTTTCAATAGGATTGAGGTCGGGGCTTTGGGAAGGCCATTCCAGAAGCTTAATCTTAAGGCCTCTGCATGCTCTTGCGACAAGGCTTTCGCAGATAGCTTTTCGCAGACAGTTGTAATTTATCGTTGAGCGGGGAGTAATAGGCATGCGCGATGTTATTCACTGCCACAACGCAAGGGGGCGTGAAGTCGCGAAATCGCTAGGAGTAGTTGGTGGGTGTGGTTAGTGGAGTGTTTATCCTCCGGTTACTTATAATGACAAGAACTGGAGTCGTATAGATGTACGTACTTCCTCGATCAACCGCTCTTCGTGCTGCTCCATCTTCGCTCGTGTTTTTAAAAATGGCGGTCGTGAAAACAAACCAAACCGGGAAAGTAGGGAAGCGGAAGTGCGTGTACAGCGGATGTAGAGTGGACCAATCAGAGCCCTCTTGTCTGCGATGCTGTCTGCGAGGCTTCTGCGGTGGTCACAATTTTTGGGAGGTGCGCACAGAGCGTCTGCGAAGGTGGGGGGGGGCTACGCAGACACTGTCTGCGACGCTATCTGCGAGGACTGGGTTGTCAGCATAAATTGGCCTTTAGCCTGCTTTATTCATTCCAAAACCAGTTTTGGTGTGTTTTGGGATCACTCTCCTGTTGGAACACCCAATTGTGTCCAAGTTTCAACCATCTAGCTGTTGATTTAAGGTGAAGTTGAAGAATTTGGAGGTAGTCGTCCTCCTTTGTTATTCCATCCACTTTGTGCAATGTGCCAGTACCACTGGCATCAAAATGGCCCCAGAGCATGATGTTGCTACCACCACCATGCTTGAGTTAGTAGTGTTCGTGGGTTTGAAAGCCTCACCTGTACTCGTTCAAACATGCCTCTTGTCATTGTGGCCAAATAGCTCAATCTTTGTCTTGTCTGATCATAACTTTTCTCCAGAAGGCATTTGGCTTGTTCATGTGGGCAGCTGCAAATTTCAGTCAAGCTTGAAGGTGTTGATTTTGGAGCAGGGGCTTCTTTCTTGGTCGGCACCCTCTCAGTCCATATCGATGTTTACAGTGATGCTGGTGTTCCAGCAGTTTCCAGTTCATGGCAGGCTTGAGCCTTGGTGGTTCCTGGGTTGTTCCTGAACATCCTAACCAATTTCCTCTCATCTGAGGATGACCGTTTGGGTCTTCTTCCAGACCTTGCCAAAGTGGTAACGCAGCTGAATAACTTGTGTCCAGTTGTTTGAACTGATGATCTTGGAATCTGCAATTGTTTAGAAATGGCTCCAACAGACCTTCCCAACTTGTGTAAATCTACAATTCTCCTTCTTGGATCTTCACTGAGTTCCTTGGACTTTCCTATGGTTCAGAGTATCGGTCAATCCAATGAGTGCAAATCCTTTTTATGCTGGCAAAGAAACTACCAGTCATAGTCCATCATGATCACTAAACAAAAAGTTAATAGGCCTTGGCAAGTTACGACACTCAGTACGTTTACATGCACATCCAAATCGAGCTGCTGTCGGTAATCGAGCAAAGGGTCCCAGCAGGGGTGCCAGAGAAATCCAATCCTACATGCACACAAGCAAATCGAGCTATTGTGTGAGGTACATTGTGCACCCGAGCCACAGGTGGCGCTACACGCCCCATCGTGTTGGTACACTTCCGGTTGTCGTCATGAAGAAGAGCTATTCAAGAGTATAAACAAAGTCATCAGCAGTGTTGCCAGATACTGCTGATGTTTTCCAGCCCAAAACATGTTCAAATCTGCCAAAATGCACTTAAAACCGCCCAATCTGGCAGTTCCGTGTTCACAAGTTCCGTGCTCAAGCTGTTAGGCTTGCTCTAACACTGTATGGCTACAAACTGTCCTGCGCAGACCAATGTTTTGTAAGACAACTTATTTTGCACAATTGTATATTTTTCTAAAGTCCATTTTTTGCTTAATTTTTTTTTTTTTTGCTTACAATTTAACTTGTCTTAATAAACACACAAGTTCAATTGTTTTGTTTTTATTGACATTCTTCAGATGTTGGATGGATATATATATATATATATATATATATATATATATATACACACACACACACACACACACACACACACACAAATATATATATATATATATATATATATATATATATATATATATATATATATATATATATATATATATAATGACTTGTTTATGTACACAATTCACAGCTATACTTTGGTGGTACAGTAAGTGAGCTAAATTTTAACAGTGCAAACAATGCCACAAAAAGAAAAGATTCATGCCGACCGAGGCTGTTGTGTTTCCCGCTTGTGGTCTCGTCACTTCCGGAAGGGGCAGTGCTGAAGTAAGTAGCTCGAATACGTAGCTCAATAGGGTTTACATGCACTAAGTAGCTCGGCAGAAATCGCATAATCTAGGTCGTGTAGCTCGATTCCAAGAAATCAAGTTCGGTTCAATTTCAGCTGAATTAAGGTGTATACATGGCATTTTGAACTTCGATTTCAGTCGAGCAACGGCAGAAATTCGATTCTCTCTATGTGCATGTAAACGCACTGACTGTAGAACCTTCAGCTCCACTTAACAAATTTTAAATGTATGCGTGCCTGCCCTGTGTTGGATTAGAGAAAATCCAAAATAAATTCAAACTTGTGCACTCAATTCTTGTTTAAGATCCCACAAGGGGAAATTTACATTGTTACGGCAGCAAAATGTATAAAGAGAAAAAGATAAGGCAGTGAAGGAGTAGTGCAAAAGTACTAAGTATTTTTAAGTAGTGTTTTGAAGTCATTAAAGATGTACGCTGTACAATCATTCCACCCTGGAAAAAGAACAGTTCAAGGAAGTCATTAATAGCCCAAAATTACCATGATGATCATGCCCATGAGTGTATGTAAACTTCCGACCACAACTGTGTCCAGCCATGATCCAGAACACATTCTTTCATATAAGCACTAGTAGAAATGAGTACTTAGAAATAAAGGCCTACAGAGCACAAAGAGGCTATTAGAAATAATTATTTTGATAGAGAATGATGGATGTGAATGACATTCAGTGCTTATTTATGCATATTTTATAATTAACATTGATTTCTCCTTCTTTGTCATGTATAAAGCAGGGTTAAGATCAGCTTTATATTGCACAAATAAAGCCATTTGGTGAAACTTGGTGTACCGACTAACATTTTTACCTAATTATCATAATGTGACTTAAAATAACTTGCGTAATTTTTTTTTTTACTAATTTTTCAAACTTTTTGTATTCAGTGTACAGCCATTTATGTGCCTGCCAGTTTCCATGTCAATATATTGAAAAATAAAGTTAAGAGAAAAAGATTTGCTCTCATTTGTTAATTCAGCCCATTTTGGACCATGTTTTCCTCATGCATAATATTACAGCAGTTTTCTAAAAATTAAGCTCCCCCACCCACCCCAATATCTTTTTGATTTGTAATATCTCAAGAACGGATAAACGTATTTTAATTCTGTAAAAAGTATGTTCTGCAATTCTGAAGTCATCCATCCATTATCAGTAACCATGTATCCTGTGCAGGGTTTCAGGCAAGCTGGAGCCCATCACATGCTGGGATGTGGAGACAACCAACCATTCATTCACACCTAGGGTCAATTTAAAGCTACCAGTTAACCTACATGTCTTTGGACTCTGGGGGTGGGGTGGGGTGGGGGGACCGGAGCACCCGGTATCCTTGTAAGTTAATTAATGCTACCAGTAAAAGCCAGAATGGCTGCAGTACAGCAGACCTCTGTGCATAATAATCTTGTCCCAGTGTTTGGACTAGTGATTTGTGCATCCCTGGTTCCAAGATTTTTTTTTTTTTTTTTTTGGTCTAGCCCTGTCCCTTTTGAAGCCCTCCCCTTGTGACTTGCTCTGAAACTTTGTCTTGCATCAGTAAAGCAATCACTTAGCAACACGCACTTCTCTGAATCATTCATGTGCTTTTATTCCCCCTTTGCCCTTTTTCTCACATGCTGTGAAATGGATAATTTTGGTTCAGATATTCGCTGCCATATTCTCGCTGCTGCATTTTCTTTTTCTTCCTCCTGCAGAGTGGAACCTATTATTGTTGCTATGGGAACAATAAGGCTGATCTTTGCTGGCAGTTTTGATTTGTCTTTACTGCTACCTGACACCCACCCACCCACTCTGCACTTCCCACAAACGCATCACATCACCATTATGTGACTGGCTGTTTAATGGCTTACAAGTTCTGCAAATGTTACGTTGAACAGTAAACAGTCGGCAGTTGGCCTTCGAGTGTTAAAGTGCAGCGGGCAGGGTACAGAGGAATGGAACTGAGACAGTCAAGGCAGTCATTTGAAGAAAGCCCTTTCAAGTTGTGGTGCAATGCCCTCTTAATTTAATTTCTAATGGGTTACCCTTTCTACTTCTCCATGAATAATGATGTAATATGGAAAGGCAGTCCCTTTTACCATTGTGAAATACTACACTCCTGCACTTGGCCCTTTGAAGCTAATCATCCCTGAATCCAGTTGGTGCAATCAGTAGCCCAGGCACCCAGAATAAGTAAACTTCCTATTTGGACTAGTAGTTTTTCTTCTTATTTGCTCCACAGGCAAGTAGATTCTTACTGGTTTGCAAAAAAGTTTTTATTTTTGGATCTGTAAACCTAATACCCTGTCCACACTAGGGATTTTGTACCGATACGAAACTACTTTCGTACTGCAACACCTGTCCACACTAACAACTATACCGGTACTGTATCGGTACGAAACCCACAAATGTATGAGTTTCGTACCGGTACAGTATCTGTACTGTAGCACTTTGCTGTAGTGTGGACAGATGAAGCAGCTCTGTATCGATTCAAATATAATGCGCAAGCGCAATGAACCATTCCTACGTCTTCCGGGTTATTCATACAATACGCCCGTGCTTTCCAGCTGTAAATAAAACATCAAAATGGCTCAAAACGACCATGGAGATACATGGAGCAGAGAAAGGGGGAGGGGGAAAGGGGGAGGGGAAAAGAAGGAAAGAGGGAGAAAGGGAGGGGAAGAGGGAGTAAGGGAGATTCATTTTCTTTCTTTCTCAACTGCCTCACGCGTTTTATACGATTCGACTGAATAAATGACCACCAGAAATACAGACTGTACATTTGACAACAAAAAGCGCACACGCCATTTTCTCGGAAGGAAGTTACTCGGTAACCACGGAAACATTTCGCGCACGCGCATTTCAACTACCGTGAAAGAAAACCGCAAACATTTCTCACTAGTGTGGACAAGTGCACTAAACTGTACCGGTATAAGTATCGATACAGTTATACCACTTTCGTACCGGTATAAGTGTGAACACAGCATAAGGTGCTTCACAGCTTTAATACACCTTGATGCTGTAACTATAGTTTCAACTGGTCATTCAGAATCCCAGTGCCTGCTGTACTACACATGCCGACCAAGGCACTTGGTCATTATTTCTGGCTGAAGAAAAAAAAAATTTAACTCTCTTTTAATTAAAGTAGATGACCTTTCAATTTCATAAAGTCCGTGATGTTTAGTTCCCTCTGAAATTTGGTCATTGTGATGGATGTTTTATTTCTGTAATGTCGCCAAAAAAAAACCCAGGCCATGGCAGGCATCGTGCCAAAAAAAGCCAGACGTGCAGTCAGACAGAGGAAGTCTGTGCGCGCATGGGCAGGTTTACTGCCTTTTTCCTCCTTTTGGGTTTTACAGCAGCTGGCAGCTGGCATCCAGTGTTGCATTATTGCCCTCTACAGGTTTACCTTGACCGTGCACTGACAGTTCCATCATTCTGTCGCTAAACAAACAGCTGATCACACCGAGGTGCTCGCTGACCGCCCATATTTATTAGTTTGGTCCTGCGTTTCCTTTCCTTCGTATATAACATGACGACGTCTTTTCTTGCTTTCCGTTACTGTAGTCGGTCTTTCACGTTTTGTTCATGTCCTTCATTTTCCTCTCCTGTTTCAAATTTGTATCCCACAATGCCTTGCACAAACGGGGAAAGCCCACCGTGTGATGCACGACGTAGTATCTTGAATTGCATCATGGTGAAGCAGGAAAAAGTAGTGGTGAATTTAGGGCCAGGTGACCCTAAATTCATTTAATTGTTCTATTTAAGAAAAAAAAAAAAGAGAATAAAATTGGAAGTCTGTGATTCAAATTCAGTAGCTTTCGGTCCACTAAAAAAAAAAATTGGGTTTTGGGGAAATTCTTTTTATGACCTAAACTTGAAAAATCTGAAAGGCAGTATAGCTTTAACATGTCTTGTGGATTTATTTGATTATTTTTGAGAATCCTGAGCATGCTGGGATGTGGAAACAACACAAAATCAGTCAAAATGGCTGCAAAGCTATCATAAGCTTTGCACAGCTGTCTGGTGGAAAGCAGTCATATAACACTCCAACATGTAATTTAAAAATGTTAAAATAAATATGCTAGACAGGGATGGTGCTAGGATTTTTTTTTTTTTTTTTTTCCCTGGGTCCAGGGACCCACATGACTGGCCAAATTGGGGTCCCTGGCGCGCATGCATATATATATATATATATATATATATATATATATATATATATATATATATATATATATATTATATATATAATTTTTTTTTTTTTTTTTTTTTTTTTAATGGGTCCCAATATTTTATATATTTTTACCCAGAGTTAAAGGTTTTTCGGTCATTGTTTGCAAGTGGTTAACCTAGAGTAGAATATGGAGGACTTTCACTGATGTCACAGGTTTTTGTTTTTCATGCACAGTCTGCCATGTTGCTGGACGAACAAACAGCCGCAACAGTTAATAATGAAAATCAAGAGAACTGCAGTCATTACAATCTTTCTGAAACTTTTTTTTTTTTATATACCAGCAGATCACATTACATCGAAAAGCTGAAACATGCAGGCATCACGGATCCAAATACCCACAAATGTATTTATTTATTCTGCACACCTCTCTCTCTGTGCACGTGTTCACTTCAGATGGGTTAAATGCAGAGTTGTTGTTTCGCGGTGCTTGAGTTTACATGTGACAAAAATAAAGGCTTCTTTTTCTTCTTAACTTGCACATAAATGTATTTATTCCACTTGAAAAGTGTACGGCAAACCAGCTACTAGATTTGGGACACTGACATCCTTAAATGTGCCCCTTTTTTTTTTTTTTTTGGTCAACTCAACACAATGCAATACATATCACATTTTCCTTCTATATGTATTATAAATGCAACTTTTCAACCTTGTCAAAATGTTGTACTCTAAATGGCCCTCTATTTTCAGGGTTCCTACTGTTCAAGGATTTCTGTATGAACGAAATAGACGAGGCCGTTCCCCAGCTGAAGTTCTATGAAGAGGTAAGATAAATCTTCAGTTCTTTCATTTTTCTTTTGTTGCTTTGTTCAGAGGGCAAAACTTTCCCAACTGTATTCAGTAATACTTTTTTAAATAAAGTTTCTCACATGCACAAAATATCTGGTGCACATGAAGGTTTCTGGTGTGTATGTGAAATAACCCGAGAGAAGCCTGAACTTTCATAAACGAAATGCAGCATTTCCGACTGGAGAATGCCCAGAGAGTGAGAGATATCACTGATTTCTTGAAACTTTGGCAAAAACGTGTCTCACTAAAAGTGCCAAGTCTGTTGGAAATTAATAACGTTTTCATAAATAAAAAAAATTTAGTTATTGGTCCTTTGCACATATGTAAGGTTCTTTTTATAGGATTGTTTTTATATTTTATTAATTTAATGATATGCTGGCCACTGCCTACAAAATCAGTTGTCCTCCGATAGGAGCTAATCATTTCAACTTGATTAAAAAAAAACAAAGTAATAATTTAATTGAATAATACCTTTACTACTTGAAAGAATGCATTGTTATATGTATTTAAAACTGCAAACAGTGAGTTTTGAACGATGTTTACTATTTTGTGGTTGCTCAAAATAGCCAATAGATAATGAGCATTATCGGTTAAAATAATATACATTTCACTGTTCACAATGTCAAATACATGCAGTATGCTGTTAGACCACCTCCTGGGACAAGCACAAGTGGTTGGATTTTAAAGGTGAACATGCTTTTAAAAATGTTTTTTTCGATTTATTTTTCTTCTGCAAGTTGACCCAATTCCCTGAGGTCTTAATGAAATGTCTGTGACCAGTTTTGGTCAAAATACCACAAGGATGAAGAACCACAGCATCCTTATCACTGTCTAAATGACCCTGTAAAAAAAAGGACAATGAGCCTCTGTTCCTTTAAATGATGAGCCACTGCTCACCCCATCCCCTTCTTTTGCCAGCCAATCGGTACTTTCCACATGAATATTCATTTGAAAAGGCATGAGTGGAGATACTCAGATGAGAGGGCGGCATAATTCTAATAAGCTCAACGTGACCTTGCAAGGGGAGCCAAATCTGACCTGCCCATGTTTTCTGAAATAGGCAGTCCAGAAGTCAAGTTTATTTCTATAGCGCTTTTAACAACGGACATTGTCGCAAAGTGGCTTTACAGAAAGTTAGACTTTAAACATGAGTTCATTTTATCCCTGATGAGCAAGCCTGTGGTGAGGATGGCAAGGGAAAAACTCCCTCAGACAACACAAGGAAGAAACCTCAAGAGGAACCAGACTCGAAAAGGAACCCATCCTCATTTAGGTGGTGATGGATAGCGTGATTTTTTTTTTTTTTATTATAAATATATATATAAATGACTCCCTTCTATAGCTGTGTCCTATATAGTCACAAAGTACAACTGTGAAGCCAGGAAAATCATTATAGTTTTAACATGAAGTCTTTGTTGATGTTATTTATTGTTCACTGATGGAAACTTGATTTGCAAAACTGTTCATGATAACTGCAGTCCTAAAGTTAGCAAGTCAACTGTAGTCCTCAGACATAAATGTCCTTACTGCAAGTGTCCAGAACAGTCTTCCAAGTACGACTTTGGACTGTCCATACGGGGCCATCCTCCATAGGAGCAATGTGATGAGACTCTGGCCAGAGGTAGGGCATCAGGATGGATCAGGTGAGTCTGAGGAGCAGAAGAGGTCAACATCTTGCTGGTGTCTCAGGATTGACTTGTAACTCAGAGGGAAGGGGGGGGAGAGAGAGAGAGAGAGAGAGAGAGAGAGAACACAGGTTGTTAGGTATGCCTGGTGTCACCTACTGAGTAAGAACAGGATACATTTTTCAGAGTGCGAGCAGGGACTCTGGCAAAACTAACTATGACGGCATAACTGAAAGGGGAGAGCCAGAAGGTAACAGCCATGAGGGAGCCCTGAGACATAAAGCAGCAGCCACTACACCGTCAACAAACCCTAGTGAATGAGGGGGGTGCAGCATCCATACATCCCAGTTTACCAGAACACACTATGCCTGAGGACCCTCCAGATCTACTCCTTTACCTAATAACTGTTAACAAAAAGCTTGACTAAACAGATCTTTTCAGCCTAGACTTAAACACCGAGATGGTGTCTGAGTCCCGAACACTACTTGGAAGGCTGTTCTGTAACTGCGGGGCTTTATAAGAAAAGGCTCTGCCCCCTGATGTAGCCTTCACTATATGAGGTACCAACAGTTAGCCTGCACTTTTTGATCCAAGTAGGTGTGGCGGGTCATAAAGGACCAGAAGTTCACTCGGGTACTGTGGTGCGAAACCATTCAGTGCTTTAAAGGTCGATAGTCGTATTTGCAGGTTAGGTTAACTGGTGACTAAATCGACCGTAGGTGTGAATGGTTGTCTGTGTCTATGTGTCAGCCCTGTGATGACCTGGCGACTTGTCCAGGGTGTACCCCGCCTTTCGCCCGTAGTCAGCTGGGATAGGCTCCAGCTTGCCTGCGACCCTGTAGAAGGATAAAGCGGCTAGAGATAATGAGATGAGAAACTAACTTGATATGGGGAGGTCGGCACATCAGATACCCACACGCATGTGCACAAGCACTGAAAGTGAGTTTTCAGAATATGTCCAAGACAAAACACTTGGTGTGTGAGAGAGAGAAGCAGATCGGGCTTTTTTGGCGTGTGTGTATCTGGTATTGGCGCGCAACTAGAGAAATGTGGTTCTTTCCACCAACAAGGAAAAAGAACTTTTATTTATAAAGGACAAATTCAAGTTTTAAAGACTTCATCTTTAAAATCTGTGTAAACCACAAAAAAATGTTAACCACCCAGGCAAATTTGAATTATTAATGTTTGCTAAGTATATAAAATTAGGGGCCGGAGGGCACTAACCTACCTGAGAATCAATCTCATTCCTCTCGGTCTGCAACAGAATGGTAATTTTCTCTCCCATTATTCTCCCAAGTTGCAAGTAATGTTAGACCTTCAATAAATAACATGGAACAAAACATTCATCACTTTTTTCCAGATTGACACGGCTTTATTGGTCTGTGTAGTTGCACATCAAACAAGCCACCATCCTCTGCACCCCACCAAAAAAAGCTTTTTTATTTATTTATTTATATTTTAATTTTTACTTTGTGAGCAGCATAAGTGCGACATGGCTACAGGGCCAGCTCTAGGTCTTTGGCTGCCCTAGGCGAGATTGAGTTTTGGCGCCCCCCCCAGAAAAAAAAAACCCTCTAATAACATCTAAATAACACTTGAATCTAATCACTCAATTCTATTACTATTAAACAATGTACGGTGCATGGACAATAAACAAGAAGTCATTTTTATCTTTTTCATTATTGTTATTATTGTTATCATTATTCACATAAAGTGTCACAATGTAAAATGACCACAAATTCAATACACATCTCCATATAATGGGCAAAAACTCTTCCGCACCCTGTTCAAAGTGTAGTGCATGGACAATAAACAAGAAATTATTTTTAGTTTCTTTTTTGCTATTAAAAGTTGTCATCTCCTGAAGAATTAACAAATTAAATGAATAAAAAATTCTACAATTCTAAATTGTGCAAACTTAAGCACCCTGTTAGGACATCAATGGGCTGTATTTTCAAACAAAAGTGCTATTATGGGTACTTTGTTATTGAAGTAACATTACAATGGGACTCGTCTGGTCTTCCTAATGGCAAATTCCTTATCAAATTATATTTCTCTGAGATCTCTTGGCCCATGTTTACATTAGACCGTATCAACGGATCATCAGATTAACGTTTTTAAAACGATTAGTGTGCACACAGCAACACCAATACACGATTTGCGTGCACACAGCAATACCAATACACGGATACGCTCGGCTCCGCAGGCATCCTGCGCTCCAAATCACTCCGCCCTGAACAGCGAGTGCCCTCTGGAGGGTGCGCACTCCGGCCCTGCGCAGCTCACAGAGCACGCGAGTGAAGTGAACAAGCTGTGATTCGGGACTGAGCCGCTGTGTGTGTGATCCCAGTGCATATCACTTACCACTTGCAAGTGGAAGGATGGCAAGCCTAAAGACAATCAACTACACAATGGGCAGTATTTGCATCAGTATTTGCAGTATTTTCATACTTTTATACTCTTTAATGAAAGGTGATACAAGGCGGAAGTCCGCGCCGTTTTTCAGCAGTCGCGTCACATGACCAACGCCAGCGAATCAGGAAGGTGGATGTCAGTGACGTTGTCCAATGAGACGCCAGCTAGAGCTCAGCACAGCGTATCCACGTATTCTGAATGTTTACACAGCGCCGGAACTGATACGATCTGGATTGAATACGTGGACGCTGGCGGATTCCCGTTTCCCGGCGTTTCCAGGCGTTTTAATGTAAACGGACAGTGCATCCGCGAAGAAAACGAGACAGATACGGTCTAATGTAAACGTAGCCTTAGTTGATGCTCATCAGAGCAAGCCCATTCAGACGTTCTTGACTCATTGTTGACCTTAAGTATGTCTTGAGCAGTTTTAATTTTGAAAAGCTTCTTTCAGCAGAAGCTACTGTCACAGGTAGTGTAACAGCAGAGGTAAGGAGCGCGTATTTCTACATCCCCAGCCGCATCAGAGGTGTTTGTAAAAAAGGTTTTCAACCTTTCATGAGCCAGGGCGCACTTTTT
Organism: Neoarius graeffei; assembly: GCF_027579695.1. Classification (NCBI taxonomy): domain Eukaryota; kingdom Metazoa; phylum Chordata; class Actinopteri; order Siluriformes; family Ariidae; genus Neoarius; species Neoarius graeffei. The sequence goes on along the minus strand of NC_083593.1, from coordinate 15,089,249 downwards.
TTTTTTTTTCAATGAAAAAATCTCAAGGCACATCACCAATAGAAAATGCTGACTGAAACTAAAACACTGTTGCCAATATTTACAATATACAGTCATTCTATAATTTTCCACGGCACACTTGGTGATCTCTCACGGCACACTAGTGTTCCGCGGTACTAGAGTTCGGCAGCACAGTGGTTGAAAACACTGTACACCACTGATGCACTTGGTAACATCTACATTCAGTAACTCCATCCCTCCTTTTTGGTGGGGTTTTGGTCGCCCTTGGCGCCCCTGGGCACATTTTGCGCTCTAGGCAATTGCCGGCGCTGGTAAAGAGAACACATCTGAGTGCTTGTTTTGTTTCCCTGCAGTCTTGACGCACTGAGATTGTTTGTTTGTTTGATTTTCCTCCAGGAAGCTCTTCGCAACATGGTTGCTTGAATGAGCTGCTAAACTGTCATTTTAATGAGAACACAGATCAACAAAGCAACTTTGTTTTATTTAAAAAAAAAAAACGTGCCAGGCACCATTGGAATATCTCGCTGCAAAACGTGTTCGGTGCATAAAAGACCTTTACTTCAGCCCAGACTGCTCAACGACACCGACAGACTGCTCCAAGTGCAGCCATATTCAAAACAAGCAACAGATCTATGTCAGTTAGCTACGTTATGCAAAAACACTCTTTAGCCAACAACACTTAGGCTATTACATGGCCAAAACAGAGAATGGCCGCGGATGCGCACTTGAGCGCTTATTGTTTCATGATTAACAACCACCACCACACCCCACCCTGCTTTTTTTGACAAATCGCACCCTGACTACATGCTTTGCTGTACAATTAAATTAGGCTAAGACATTATTATGCTGACTCGTTTTCAGAATAGTGGAAGTCATAATTTTTCTCCCCCCGTTTCTGCGCCCCTGGATGGACGCAGCGCCCTTAGCATTTGCCTATATTGCCTATGCCACGGGCCGGCTCTGCACGGCTATTCACTGAATGTGAACCAAGAGCTTTAGGAGGTCCTTTTGCACCCAGAAGGGCTAAAAGCTGTAGAGAACTAAAATTTGAGTGGAATGGGGTGAAATGGTCCATTCCGACCACCAAACCGTTCCAGTGCCATGAAGTCTCGGAGTCAGGATTCGGTTGCAAGCATCGTTAGTTTGTAAACTATTGACTGGAAATAACTCAATTTATTGCATAGCACGAGCTACTTCCAGTAAAATCGTGCACTCTGATTGATTGGTTCCAAGGCAGGCAGAATTTTCCTGTGATGCCTGTGGGCGATTACGGACAGACTTTCCAAGGCGCCAGCTTTGTGTTGTAAAAAACAAAGTGACAAAAGATTAACTGGAAATCAAAATGGAATCAAAAGTGTCCGAAAGACAAGTCAATTATTTAAGAGCAACAAAGAGCGTTCAGAAACCGTTAACAGAAATTCAGTTTTGAAACCGCTAGCTGTTTATTCTGCATGCGTGACTCAACTGTGATACAAATATGTGAATGAAAGAAAGCAGCGTCACGCTGCTTTATAATGACAGTCTTTTTTTTTTTTTTTTTTTTTTTTTTAGAAATTAAAAAAGCCATATAATAAACTCCTTATTAACCTTGCTTGCTCGGTCTTTAGGGGAAAATATCAGATTTCAGTCCTACGGCTCAGTCTGTACTGTCAAGACCTCGGTCTGCTGTTTTCTCGTAAAGACCTCGCGCTCAGTTTATAAGTAGTGAGTCATCATGTGTAAACTCACAAGTGGGAGAATCATTAATGCAGCTTTAATTTGTCATACTGTTAAGGAAGTGGTTATGCCAAATATGGCTCCAGTGCATCAAGCCATGATTTCGCCATCCATCCATTATCCATAACCACTTATCCTGTGCAGGGTCACAGGCAAGCTGGAGCCTATCCCAGCTGACTATGGGCGAGAGGCGGGGTACACCCTGGACAAGTCGCCAGGTCATCGCAGGGCTGACACAGACAAACAACCATTCACATTCACACCTACGGTCAATTTAGAGCAGGGGTTGGCAACCTTTTTGCCATGTAGTGCCAATTAGAAATTTTCTTGTTAGTTAGTGTGCCATTCAAATAGGTGTTGTTAACTATGTGTAATTAGACACCACACATTTTAGACGGATATTGATATTTAATGCATTGAGCAAATGTAAAACACCATTGCACTTGTTTTTATGCCTTTAACCTCACACACAAGGTTTAAGCACACACACACACACACACACACACACACACACACACTGGATAACAGCATTGCAAGCAGCTTATACAAATTCACAAAATAACATCCAAAATCTTTCAGTCGGTAACAGGCCCAAGTTATTCACAATAAAGACGTAGCAGCTTAATGGAAATGGAACTGATGAATAATAAAACTACAGAAAAAAAAATTAATGAGTGTCAGAGAACATTGACAAGTAGCCTACATAAAGTGGCTTAACAATAAACTGCAAATTTGAAGTAGCCTTGTTACAAAATAAATGTTTTGCCTATCAGTCAGTGTGATCCCTGGCCCTGCTTCCCCTTACTTAGCTCTGAGATGTGGGGATGGTAATTGGTCACTTTGAGTTGGACGCATGCTTCCGAATGGCCCATTGTCAGACGACTTCAGGAGGGGCAAAGTACATTCTTCATGTGCGAAAATATCTGTTCACACAGATATGTTGATCCGAACACTGACAATAAAGCCAGTGCGATATTGCGAAGACAGTTGAACTTTTCGGGTAAAGATGCCCAGCAGGATTCATTGGCTTTAAACAGCAGAGCTCCTCTCTCACAGTCACATCACAATATCTTGCCATCACTGCCAAACGTGCCACATCATTCACATCTACGCTTTCGTCAAGCGCAATGCTAAATACAGCTGCATCTTTTATGCCAGTTGTTTGCTGCACCCTTATGTTTTCTGCCATTTCACCAATTCGTCGCTCAACAGTTCTGGCTGATACGGGCATGTCTTTTCTTGATTTTATTCTCTTTATTTGGCAGCCCCTCAAAAAGACTATCCGAGCTGGAGAGAAAGGCTTCCTTAATGTATTCACCGTCTGTGAATGGCTTTCCATGTTTAGCTATGCAGTGAGAAATTATATAGCTAGCTTCAGTGGCATTGTTTTTAGCTGAGGCAAAGACTTTTTTAAAGTGTGGGCTTGCTTCCCATATCTGCACACTGCGCGTGAGATTGATTCGTCCCTATCTGCCTGATCTTTGAAAGTCTTTTCGTGCTTTGCCTCGAAATGACGTTTAACACTGGATGTTTGACACGCAACACTTTCAAAACACAACGTGCACACAGCACGGTCTGTCTGAGAAACAAACCCATATTCTTTGGTCCACGAGGAGAGGAAAGCCCGAACTGTCGGCTTCTTTGCCATCTTAGCGCAACTGCTGCATCAAGTGGGCCCATCTCGTGAGAAATATGGGGAGGGGAAAGTGTTGCCAGATTGGGCGGTTTTAAGTGCATTTTGGCGGGTTTTGGGCTGGAAAACGTCAGCAGTATCTGGCAACACTGGGAGGGGGGCGCTATATTGTTGTGTAGTCATGCTAAAAGAGCAGGCTCGCCATGCAACAGCCAATGACGGTTCAAGATGACATTTGAACATTTTTAATGTGTTGAATAATTAGGTTTGTGTATCATCGTCAGTGTGCCACTGGAAATTCCTCGGCGTGCCAGTTGTGGCACGCGTGCCTAGGGTTGCCGACCCCCAATTTAGAGCCACCAATTAACCTAACCTGCATGTCTTTGGACTGTGGAGGAAACCGGAGTACCTGGAGGCAGGACTCTACAGTGCACACATTTCACTCGCATTTGCGAGCGAATTTTTCGGCATGCGAGCGACGAAAAAAAAAACGTGCATTCGTGCGAGGGCTTCTTGTGGCTGACAATTTAGGAAAGCACTGAGCACAGACGCGACGAGTTTAACATTCTAAAATGTATCAAATGTTAAACTGCAAAGTATGTAAATCCAGCGCTGGATAGCCTACCTAATATAGTGTAACGAGTAACGGCCTGTATTGTGTGTGTGTGTGTGTGTGTGTGTTCAGTGTTGTGTATGTGTGTTCTGCCTGCGCCTTTTTTTTTTTTTTTGCCGTTCTGCCATGCTAGTGCGTTTTACCGGGACATGAGATTTAAGCATTTTTATTCTTCTCGGTCTGTAGCTTGAATAAGTTTAGGCTACTGAATAACACTTTCAGTTAAAGTTGAGTCTGGTGCTTTTGTGCTGACGCTACAATAGCCTACTATCTCAATAAATATCCCCCGTAACATTTCCCGTTTTCTGCTCATCTTTGTGATTGCCCCTCTTTCCCACGGTTGTATGTTGTGGGTGTGGCATTAGGTGGGAAAAGTGCTTTTCAGGGATTCATCAGATCATTCAACTGAGAGATAACAGAGCTGGTTTGGACCGAGCTGAGAAATATATTCGCTATGCAGAGAATAACGGCGTTTTTTAAAAGCAATGATGGTGGAAACCAGAATAAAAGAACGGACGAGGAAGAAAGTGTAGTGAAGAAAGCTAGAACAACGGGAGAAGGTGCAGGAAAATTATATAATGAGATGGAAAGCGCACACCCCAGTGCAAACATTTAGATGGGAACATGCAACGCAGCAGAAAAACATATACAGTATATACAAATGGTGCATGTCACAACACAGCAGAAAAGCAAAGAATATATATACAGCTGGACGTGTTGAGTTGCAGATGTTAATTGCACATTATAGAAACTCAGTTCAGCTACAAAACTCAGGATATTGCAGTGTATTTGGTATTGTATTGGGTATGGATGTAAGTGTAGAAATATAAAATGTACAAAAGCTATAAAAACTAAAAAGTTGCACTGTAATAAGTATTGCACTGTATCAGGTAAGTGTGAGAATATTATCCTTGTTGGTGCATTGTTGCACCTGCCAGAAGTGGCATCAGTCAGTGCGTGTAATTAGCCTTTTTCACATTACATCACTTGCAGAAGAACCTCACATCCGTTTTCAGCCTTTTGAATGGAAGAAGAGGCGGCATGCTAATCTGCTGGCTAACAAGTAGCAACCATAGAAAGTCAGTAAACTTCCTTTCCAAAACAAGGCAGATAGGTGACTTGAATGGTCGCTAACAGTATGTAATGATAAACAACAATGCGCAATATTATCAATCTTATCTGTGAAATGACAGTTTTAACAACATATGTTGCTTACCTCCTCTTCCATTCAAAAGGCTGAAAACGGATACGAGTTCCCCTGCAAGTGACATAACGTAAAAAAGGCTAATTGTTCAAGGTGGTTATGGCCTGTGGGGAAAACACTGAGTCTGTTGGTCCTTGCTTTGATGCACCTGTAACGCCTGCCTGAGGGCAGCAAGTCAAAGAACTCAGAACCAGGGTGGGAGCTGTCCTTGATGATGTTAGCTCTGCTGAGCTCTGCTCTGTTTAGCTACTGTTTGTTCATTCATTCAGTTGTTCGTTATTCATTTGTTTGTTCATTCATTCTCAATTGAATTTTGCGTTTTATGTGTTGGTGTGTCTAAGGTTTGCACTGCGATAAACCTTTAAAATGAAAACCTGCTTGTGCCCCCATTTTTTTTTTTTTTTTTTTTTTTCCCCCCCTGTGCTCCTAAAATTTTTAACTTAGGAGCACGTGTGCTCCTGAAAAAAAAAAAGTTAGTGTAGAGCCCTGCCCGGAGGAAACCCACGCAGACGCAGGGAGAACATGGGAACTCCACACAAAGGCCCTAGTCAACTACTGGGCTTGAATCCAGAACCTTCTTGCTGAGAGACAACAGTGCTAACCACTACACCACCGTGCCGTCCACCATGATTTCTGACCTACTCCCCCCCCCCCCCCCCCCCCAAAAAAAAAAAAAAAAAAAATCCTCAATGCAGATACTGTTTAATGGTCTAACTCTGCAATTATTTGCAACATAGTTTAGTCTTCATGTGTTTTCAGCAACTATTTTCTAATGGTATAATGTGTTGAGAAATCTCTGAATTTGTTTTCCAGACTTAATTTGAGTTTGCCTTATATTTTCTATCAGATTTTGACATGAAATTTATATAGTCAAGTGAGACTGGAAGTATCCCACTATTTTGTACACATTCATGAGCAAGTGAATAAACTAAGATATAACTGTTTATTACCAGTCAGCTCTATTTGTATTGTCTTGTTGTCAAACAATTATTTGATGGTATTGATGGTAATAGTATTTTGTTTGTATTGTCCCAAATAGTTTTAAATGGCCACTTTGTCAGGTGTTGCTGCACAATAGAGAGAGAGCTCAAATTTCATATGCAAATAATAAGCATGTTCTCATCTCATTATCTCTAGCTGCTTTATCCTGTTCTACAGGGTCGCAGGCAAGCTGGAGCCTATCCCAGCTGACTACGGGCGAAAGGCAGGGTACACCCTGTATAAGTCGCCAGGTCATAATAAGCATTTTATTACTTTGAATGTTGACATGCAGCTTTTTGAAAATTGTCGCCATTTTCTTTATACAAAAGCCATGCTGCCCTGATTCAGACTGTACAGTATTCCGCATCTGCACAACTGACGTAGTTGAGCAATTGGTTAAACAAGTGTTTGACACCTTGCCAGGGGTTATCATTCACACAGTTGATCATTCACTGAATTTCTTCAGCCACACCTGATGTCAAAGGGCAGCACAGCCTGATGCCATTCTAGCCTCAATGCCCGATTTGCCCAACCAAGACGTTCAGGCAGAAATATTCTAGCGAGTTAGGCCTGTTACGGCACACCTATGGTCGGCTTCTTTAAGCGCAAAAAACAAGACGTATTAACCAGCATCCTCCCCTCCCCTGTGATCAGATTATTTTTATTTTTTTTTTTTTCCCTTCCCGATTTGTAACGGCGATGCTGATCAGCTCGCTTCAGGCACACGTGCACATTTGCGTGCGTGTTCTTAAAGTGGTGCATATAGTGTTTACCATCAGCAGTCAAAAGAATCAAAAGTGACTGGAGATCGTGCGTGTGCACAGAGGTTTGTGGGAAATTATATGGATCTGTGATGCCTGCTGGAAGAGAAGAGTAGGGGGGATTAGGATTCGAGCGGCAGTCGTTTGTTTACACCCAGTACCAAAACTTGTAGCGTCCTAGCAACCATCGCAAAGACGCATCCAAAAAGCCCAGAAACTCCTATTTACCTGGGCAAAAATGATACAGGATTTATCTTGTCCCCCCCCCAGATCTTTAACCCAGCCACATATAAAAAGTTGTACTCCTCCATGCTCTTCCAGGTTTTCATCTGTTTGTCCATGTAGAACGATGTCTGCAGCACCAGGTAGATTGAGATGTTTGGGAGCTCAACGGATGGATCATTTTCCAACTCCTAATGAATGAAGGATATAACTCTTTTCCCCCCTCCCCCCCCAAAAAAAAAAGTTGATCAGCAGAGCTGGTGGGGTTGTGCATGTACAAATACAAAAGACTAAAAATATACAGTTTCTTTTTTTTTTTTGGGGGGGGGGACCCTTAAAATCTGATTTAGCTATTAATTATCTTCACATTAAGTTAATAGTACGCTTAACTGTTGTGTGTATTTACGGCTACAGTATGATCAAATTTAGGTTTTTTTTTTTTTTTTTTTTCTTTCATCGGGAAAAATCCTTCTTTGTTAGGGTATAAGGATCTAATCCCATTGAGTGGGTTCTATATCCACTTCTTTTGAGTGTACTTCTTGGTTTTAATAACTTGCTTGTTTGCTGTATACAAACATGGCGATAAGTTCTTGTGTTAATGGACCAGACTCCACTTTTGGATTATTAATCCCTTTTGACTGAGAATGCCCTGCATGTATGGTTTGGCTTCTGGCACAGTTTTAAATTACAATACCTACAATCTAAAAATTTATTGCATTTATTTAAATTCTCATCTGTAACAGGGAGTGATGTTGCATCCCATTAATACAATTGACAATAGATTAGATTCAAATAGAATAGATGGGCCAAAATAATTGGGGATCTTTTTTAACGGTCCTCGACTCGGTACAAATATGAATAGGTGGGTCTTAAAGCAGAAAAGGTTGGGAACCCCTGCTCTACAGGGCCCACATCTTGATGCATATAATGCTGAGAGGGCAGTCCACCTATGGTGCACAGCGTGAACAGCGCCCGCAGTTTGCAAAGGCTGCACAGGAAGCTGATGTCGATGAGGAGGACGGGTTGTTTAATTTCCTCCTAAATGCAATGGCAAACTGAATAAGGCAGTACTGCAGTACAGACTCCTGTTTTTAGTTTTATCATTCATCTTTGCAATATTGCTAGTCATTGTTCTAGGCAAAAGTGTTTTTTGTGTCCTGAACTCTATATAAAAAGATATTATGTACTTGTACCGTACATAAGTCTTACATATATTGATTCATGTTTTCAGGGCTTGTTCTGTTGCAGAAATGTTTTTAAAAATTAATTTTTTTTATTTTTACTTTTGTCTAAATAACTCCATTATACCCCTAGAAAGCACATTATCGCCTTGAACCCGTGTACTTGAAAACTTGCCGAAATACTGCAAAATTTTAGGGCAAAAGGAAATTCAAGGGGGGCAAAAAAATTGAGGCCATTTAAGGTGTCCGAAGTTAACGTTGAAGCCTGACATTGCCAAATTAGAGTATGCAATTTGGAGTTCAGATTACCGTAGTCTTGTTTTGTCTTCTCAGATTAAAGAATATGAGAAGTTGGACTCCGAGGAGGAGAGACTAAGTCGCAGTCGGCAGATATATGATGGCTACATCATGAAGGAACTCCTGTCCTGTTCACATGTAAGACTGCAGCCTGAATGTCAAAAGAACAAGCCATATTTAAAAGGTTGTTGATATTTGCGTTTGTGTACATCATGTAATGCCCCTCTTGGGTTTTCTTGGGACCTATCAGACCAAGGCAAATGGATTTCTTGCCCAGTTATTCACCATGGATACCATTTAAGTAGCCTTTTTGCGGCTCCATTGCTATTTAACTTCACCCACCCACAGATTTTAAAAGAAACTTTTTTTTTTTTTTTTAATTCACTAGGGCGGTGGCACTTAAAACAGATTGCACTATTGACTTTTTTTTATTTCTACCATAAGTGAGGAAAGCAAGAAATGTTTCTTTCGATGCTTTATCCTGGAAAGACATGCCTTCTGTTAGATACCTTGCATATATCCATGTAGTCCAATGTGTTGGTGTCTTGTAGCCCTTCTCTAAGAAAGCAGTGGACCATGTTCAGTCTCACCTGGCGAAGAAACAGGTGCCCCCATCCCTCTTTCAGGTAAGAGACACACCAAGTAAAACTTGATTTTACCAGTAAGCTTTTAAAATTGAGATCATCGTGCTCACTTATTATAAATACAGGTGGGATTCAGTGTTGTGTGTCTGAGATGTAGTGTATTCCTCTTTCCAGTAACTGGGCAGTTAATAACATCTGTTTACCCTCAAATTCAAAAAAATCCTTAAAGTAAACTTACTAGAACGGTGGCTACAATTATCGACACCTTTTCAGATTCACCAGTAAAAAAAAAAATTTACAAAGGTGAGTTTCAGTTACAACAGTTATTGGTTAAACAATCAACCGGAAGACCCGCCTCGCATTTTGAGCTTGTCTGATGAGACAGCTCGTTACTGGAGATGGATTTTTTTTTTTTAAGCATGATCAGCAATTCAAGGAAAACCTGGACATTCTCATCGCAAGTAAGCATGGTGGAAAGATCATGGGCATGTTTTTACTGATCATATTCACCGATATTTCATGATCTCTTCATCGAAACCTTTTTTTTTTTTTTTTTTTTTGCTCTTTCGTTTGACAGTCACCATTTTTGTATCTAAACGTGCGTTTGAGAAGTCACATGAAGTGTCTATAATAGTGATCGCTTTCACCGGTGTCCACCATTATCGACACCCTGTGGAATTGAGGGACATTTACAACAGTTATGGAGCGATCTTTGTTGAAGTAGATGAAGCACCTTTTTTTTTTTTTTAAAGAGAAAAAAATTACATGCTTGAAATATTGATTTTTTTTTTTTTTGCCCCTATTCCACTCAAAATATATTTTTGCAGTTTGTTGTAAATATCTACCACATGTATTGCAATATCAGTAGACATTTTATATTTTGGTTTGAGGAATAACATGCGACCTTTTAACCTGAATTTTCATGTGGTTACAATGTCAATTGCCTGACGTTTATTGGTAAACTACAAAACTAAAACAAGGAAGGATTAACAAAATGTGATCTATGAAAATACTTAAAGTGGAACACAAATTTGACACAGGTTGAACATCAGTTCATTTGTTTACAAACATTAGAATTACTTCATTTACGTAAGCACCGACACGATTACATATTTTGTACTAAATATAAGTATGTAAAACACATTTTCAATAAAAACTGTTTTTGTTTACTTAATACCACATACTTTTATTTTTTTTAAATATCATCTGGATGTTGATAATTGTGAAACAGTGCCACGTGATCTGATGCAAAGTAATCGGGAATCGATTCCTATTCATGAACAATCTATGTACTGAAAATCTTTTCTACTTTTGCAGTGGCCAAAAAGATTAAGGTGTCGATAATTGTAGCCGCCGCGCTATCTTTTTGTAATCATGTCAGGATTGCTTGATCAGTGGGAAGCTCAGCAATTCAAGTGTTGATTTGGCGTTGTGTTGTGCACTTGATGCACTAATGTTTTTTGTAACATGCTGTTTGCTTATTTTGTTAAACACATTAATAGCCTGACGTTTTCCTGGAAAATGGTGAAATAGCGCTTTGTGTAAAGTAACGTTTCAGAATATAAACGATTTTGATCGCTTTTTACTGTTTGTTATTCATGTTTTAAGAAAATACATTTGAAACGTCAGCATTTTAAATGTCTAAAACGAGATCATGTTTCTGACACACGAGCCAAAGTGCAACTGCAAAACAGGTTTTTGTCCTCATAGCTGCTGCAATTCAGTTTTAAGTTTAACGGTTAATGGTAAAATGTCAAGCTTTTTTTTTTTTTTTTCTCAGAATGTGACAATGTTATGCTAACAATAATTGAAAAGTCTTTCTTCTAGTTCTTGTTTGTAGGATACAAGGCCCCTCATAAGCAGTCTTCTTTTTTTTTTTCTTTTCTAGCCATACATTGTTGAAATCTGTGACAGCCTGCGAGGAAAGATCTTTCACAAGTTCATAGAAAGGTGTGATAGAATGACTCATTACCAAAATCCTTGGGTTTTTTTTTCCCGTTATCATTTTAATCATTAAACCTTTTTCTCTTTCCTGTAGTGACAAGTTTACTCGCTTCTGTCAGTGGAAGAATGTAGAGCTAAATATCCATGTAAGTTTTCTGCTGCATGTTTGAGATTCTAAACAGTTGAACGCGCGACCTTGCAGTTATAAGGAACTTGGTGATAGTGATAGTCGGGCTGTTAAGATGAGAAATTGTTCACTTTGTGATGGAAGCGTGAAGTTTGGCACACTAGCTCAAGTTGATTATATTGTATAATACTAGATATGGAGGCATTTCAAATTCAGCTTTTAAACCCTGAAATGCGCACATGCAAAATCGACCCAACATGAAAACGAGGCTAAACGAGTTTTCTTTTGTTTTCAAGGTATTTTTTATAAGATTGCTTATAAAAAAGCGACACGTTGATTTGAATGTCTACCTCACAAACAGAATTTCTTGTTCTCAAAGATATCATGTGATAAGTCACATGACATAGGGATACAGTATTATGTAAATGAAAAGGCTGCCAGAAGAGCATTTTTGCTGTTAATATGGACTCGTATGATCACGTGATATCAAAATATTGAAAAAATATCTGATTACAATCCCCGCCACAGAAGCATAATGCTGTACATAGGTTTACATCAACCCGAAGACCCTTTCTTGCAACCGCAGTGAATCAAATGCCCCCATATCGTATCTAGACTTATTATATACATCAACTTGAGCCTAGTGTGCCAAATTTCATGCTTCTGTCTCAAAACGAACAATTTTTTTTTTTGTTACTTAACAGCTGGACTACAAGGGGAAATTAACATTTCCTCTGTCAGCTTTTGCCTTGGGGCTTATATTTAGATCTAACCACTTTTGATTTGTAGTTGGTTTTTCTGTAGTAACTTGTCTTACCATGTTTTGTGTCTCTGAGTAGTTAACAATGAACGATTTTAGTGTTCATCGGATCATCGGTCGAGGTGGGTTTGGAGAGGTGTATGGGTGCAGAAAAGCAGACACAGGAAAAATGTGAGTGTATGAAATTAAGGGTGAATTTGGGGATACTTTGAAACATGAAGTGAATTTGGGGAGGGTAGGCATTTTCTTACATCGCTGTACTGGTTTGTCTGCCAGGTATGCCATGAAGTGTTTGGATAAGAAGCGGATTAAGATGAAGCAGGGTGAGACCCTGGCACTCAATGAGAGAATCATGCTGTCTTTGGTCAGCACAGGGGTGGGTTGGCGTGCTTGCACACAATCTTGTGAAATAGGGCTGCTTTTCTCCCACATGCAACAGTACAGTCTGCTCATTTTATTTCTGCTGCCTTTTAACCATTTCTTTCTCTCTCTCTCTCTCTCTCTCTCTCTCTCTCTCTCTCTCTGGATCCAGGACTGTCCATTTATTGTGTGTATGACGTATGCATTTCATACCCCTGATAAGCTGTGTTTCATCCTGGACTTGATGAATGGTGAGAGCTGCTGATTCTACATGCTCTGTCTCATGCTAGGGACTACCCTGATTATTCCATCTCCCTAAGCAGGATGCTAATTCCCAGTAGGATTACGCTAATAGAGATGTTAATTACAGGCATCCAGTGGAATATTACGCAAGCAATACTTGGCCCTTACACCCGCACTTGTCATTTACACTTGTCGTTATTAGCGCTACTCCTTTGAATCTTGTTGACTGACTTCTTTCACTGTTGTGAAATAATATCTAAAAACTTCATGAAAACTCACTGTTTTAAGGTTTCCTAGAACTCCCGTCAGCACAGTTTTTCAAACCGAAATCTTGCTGTTGTATGTTTTCGTGGCCATTAAATTAGGAATTCAAATATTTGGTCACGTAAAATTTTATTTATTTATTTTTTAAACACTGAAAGGACTACTGACACAACTAGTGAGACTGAACATGAATTTTAATTGATCAAATGATTTTAACTTGCACATCTCTATTCGGCGGCACGGTGGTGTAGTGGTTAGCGCTGTCGCCTCACAGCAAGAAGGTCCGGGTTCGAGCCCCGTGGCCAGCGAGGGCCTTTCTGTGCGGAGTTTGCATGTTCTCCCCGTGTCCGCGTGGGTTTCCTCCGAGTGCTCCGGTTTCCCCCACAATCCAAAGACATGCAGGTTAGGTTAACTGGTGACTCTAAATTGACCGTAGGTGTGAATGTGAGTGTGAATGGTTGTCTGTCTATGTGTCAGCCCTGTGATGACCTGGCGACTTGTCCAGGGTGTACCCCACCTTTCGCCCATAGTCAGCTGGGATAGGCTCCAGCTTGCCTGCGACCCTGTAGAACAGGATAAAGCGGCTACAGATAGAGATAAGACATCTCCATTCTTTCTGCTTTGGTTCCCCAAGAATGGCTGCTATAGCATTTTGAATTCAATTTGTGTGATTTTAAAGTGATATTTCTGCCTGTGATGTTTGTCTAGCCGTGTAATAACGTATGCTGAAAACACTGAATTAATTTAGGTGGGGATCTCCATTATCATCTCTCTCAACATGGAGTATTTAGTGAGAAGGAAATGCGCTTCTATGCAGCGGAAATTATTCTGGGTTTGGAGCACATGCACAATCGTTTTGTTGTCTACAGAGACCTTAAGGTAAGGGTATATGCTTTGTCCTCAAGTGGCTTTTGCTCATTTTTGTTTGTTTTTAACTTGAGGCATTTTGACCTCTGCTCTGGTAGTATTACAGATGCCATATGGAAAGGGGGGGGGGGTTTTCATATATAACTCGCACATTTTACACTGTTCCCTGAGAAGTTGCCCACTTCTGATCCCCCTATACAGAAAAAAATAAATCCATGCAGAACGCTGACATGATGTGGTTGTAACAAACAATTGCAGTGTATTTTGGACCAGCAATACCTACGGCTGGGTTTCACATGACGTCACATCTGCCTCATTAGTTATTCAAAACTTTAGCTGGTGGTCGACCAAAGCTCAGTTGACAAAGCGTGTACAGAGAAGGTACATTGCTTACATGAAAAATGCCTTACGCTTGCGTTGTTTTAGATTGTTTGAATCGATCAACCCGTGAAACTGAAGTTTCTTCAGGGTTCCCCGTGAACTAATAAAAAAATAAATAAATAAAGGCGAACGAACACAGGATTTCACAAAAAGACCTCAAGAAAGGTGGCTTTTGAACTTCTCACTGAAATCGAAGGGAGCAGAGTCGAAGCGTGCTCGAGTTTGCAGTGATCGCTTGGTGAAAAATTTGTATCTCCCTCTCGGCTAGGTCCTTAGTGTTTTCCAAGTACTTTTCTTGCTATGTGTCGTTATTTAACGGTACCTTTTTTTTCTTCTTTAAGTCACAAAGCGCTAAAGTCCCCGGCTGTTTCTCTGTTTTCTCCTCACAAAGTCCGTATGCATGAAGGTCGCGACAAAATTCTTACCCAGCCGTACAGTTACAATGCGCCATGATCACTTCTTCTCCGTCTTGTTTAACTAAGATCCAGGTCTTTAAAGGGGTTTGTGATGATCTTTGTGAATGATTTATCTGCGCGATAAGAGCCAACACAAGTGAGAATCAAGCGAACTGTTTGTTTACACTTCAACTTGTAGCGCTTCATTGTAAAGACATGAACAAAAAGCTTAAACATACTTAAACGGGCAAAAACAATACAGGATTCCTTCAGCAGCGACTTGATAACGAGGTCCTTTTACCCAGCCACATGCAAAAAAGTTGTAAGCCTCCATATTCTTCCACACGTTCATCTGTTTTGCGGTGTAGAAGGACGTCTGCAACACCAGATAGTTCGAGATGTCGGGGAACTCGACTGAAGGGTAGTTTTCAAGATCATATGACAAATCCTTCTTTCCCAGACTGTAGGTGTCGATTCCATTGCACACAGCAATCTTCTGAATATATCTAAAGCGAGCAGTGGCTTCTAGATTATGAGCATACTCTAACTTATTGCTAGTTGTTTGCACTATGGCAGCCATTTTGGTTTGCTCGACCACCAGCTGTTTTACCAGAAATGAAATCGCTAAGAAAAGTCATGTGACTGAAACCCAAGAATACTTGACTAACACTGGGGGGGGGGTTGAAAGCCCAAATGGGAGTCAAAATCAAGATGGTCCCGCTGCCCCTCAAATTGGCAAAAAAAAAAAATCACTGCCTAACCTCAAATCATGCTAGCCATCTATGAGCATCGTAAGCGGTTTTAATTGTTCAACACTTAACACCTGTTCAATATTGCTTGCTTGGCGGTGCCCCAGAAAGTTATCTTCTCAAGCTGACTAGTTAATGCTGATGAAGCAGGGCCAGAGCAGCTGCAGTCTGTGTGGCGAATTGGGGCGTTTCTGTTCAGTCGGCAGTGATGGGTGTTGAGGAGAGGAATGTAGAAGGGCAGGTGGTGGTGGATTTTGTGAAAAGGATGGAAATCTGTCCTGTGGTGAAGGTATTTCAAGAAGAGGGAGGAACACGGGGTGATGCACAAGCGTGGAAGAAGGTGCATGCATGTGGACTATATTCTCTGCAGAAGGTCCAAGGGATTGGAGAGTGCAAGGTGGTGCTGGGAGAACGTTGCAAGGCAGCATCAGATGGTGGTCTGTAGGATGGTTTTGGAGACTAAGAAGAGGAAGGGAGTGAATGCTGAGCCAAGGATTAAATGGTGGAATTCGAAGAAGGAAGATTGTAGGGAGGAGTTGAGGCAAGTGCTGGATGATGGGGAAGACTTGGGCGACTACTGCGGAAGTGGTGATGGAGACAGCCAGGAAGGTACTTGGTGTGGAGACCTTGTGGTGGAAGAAGAGGTTGAAGTGGAGTAGTCAGAGAGATGAAGATAGGAGACAGGAGTACAAGGAGAGGTGGCAAAGGAGAAGGCTGATGGCGAATTGTATGAGAGGTTGGCCACTAAAGAAGGAGAAAAGGACTTGTACCGATTGGCTAGATAGTGGAATGGAACTGGGAAGGATGTGCAGCAGGTTAGGGTGATGATGAATAAAGATGGAAATGTACTGACAAGTGAGGAGAGGATGGAAGGAGTACTTTGAGGGGCTGATGAATATTAAAAAAAAAAAAAGACTGGGAAACTTGGATGGTGTGGGGATTGAGAGTCAGGAAGTGCAGTGGGTTAGCAAGGAGGAAGTGAGGACAGCTATGAATAGGACGAGGAGTGGAAAGGCGCTTGGTCTGGATGACATACCTGTGGAGGCATGGAGATGTTTAGGAGAGAGAGCAGTAGAGGTTTTTAACGAGATGGTTTAACACAGTCTTGAAAAGTGACGGGATGCCTGAGGAGTGGAGAAGCAGTGTACTGGTAGCGATTTTCAAGAATAAGGGTGATGTGCAGAGCTGTGGTAACTACAGAGGTATAAAGTTGATCAGCCACACCATGAAGTTATCGGAACGAGTTCTCGGTTAAGAAGGGAGGTGGTGATGAGCGAACAGCAGTATGGTGTCATGCCAGGAAAGAGCACTACAGACGCAATGTTTGCTTTGAGAATGTTGGAGGAGTATTGAAGAGGCCAAAAGGAGCTGCATCGTGCTTTTGTGGACTTGGAGAAAGCATATGACGGTGCCGAGAGAGGTGTGGTATTGTATAATGAAGTCAAGAGTGGTGCAGGATATGTATGAGGGCAGTGTGACAGTGGTGGGGTGTGTGGTAGGAGTGACTGATGGGGTGGAGGTGGGATTACATCAAGGATCAGCTCGGAGCCCTTTCGTGTTTGTAAAGGTGATGGACCAGTTGATGGACAAGATCAGCCAGGAGTGTCTGTAGACTATGATGATTGCAGATGACCTTGTGATCTGTAGTGAGAAGAAGGAGCAGGTTATGGAGAGGTGGAGGTATGCCCTGTAGAGAAGTGGAAAGAAAGTCAGTCAGAGCAAGATGGAATTACATGTGTGTGAGAGAATGAGAGGGATGACTCTAGAATGGTGAGGATGTAAGGTGTCTGTGGCAAAAGTGGATGAGATGAAATACTTGGGGTCAGCTGTTCAAAGTATTGGGGAGTGCTGAAGTGGAGAAGAGTGTCCTTGAATCTGAAGGGTACCAGCAAGAGTGAAGGGGAAGGTGTACAAGATAGTAGTGAGACCAGCCGTGTTGTTTGGTTTGGGGACTGTGGCAATAACTAAAAGACAGGCGGCAGAGCTGGAGGCAGCAGAGATAAAAATGCGCTTAGATTAGTGTTGGAAGTGACCAAGATGAACAGGATTAAGAACGAGTATATTAGAGGGACAGCCCAGGTTGGATGGTTTGGAGAAAAAGCAAGAAAGATGAGATCGGATTGGTTTGGACATGTGTGGAGGAGAGATGCTGAGTATATTGGGAGAAGGATGCTGAAGATGGCGCTGCCAGGCAAGAGGAAAGGAGGAAGGCCAAAAGAGGAGTTTTCTGGATGTGGTGAAAGAGGACATGCAGGTGGTTGGTGTGAGAGAGGAAGATGCTGAAGACAGGACGAGATGGAAATGGATGGCGGCCCTAATGGAAGCAGCCGAAAGGAGACGGAAGAGATGGGTCTGCCCAATAAAAATGCACAGCAACAAAATTATTGTACAATTATAATTATTGTACAATTAATTATATATGAGTGATTCCACGCTTATGGGTACTGAAATGGGGACATGAACTTATTTTTAAAAATTCACCTAAAACCATTTTTTTTTTTACCATCAGGTCACAAAACATGTAATCTTTAATGAATGATATGTTAAAAGATAACTTTAATTTTCTGAGATGTAATAACATTTATATGCCAAAGTCAGAACATAACAGAAGTGTTGTGGACATATATATTCTCAATTTTAACAATGTAGAATTACTTTTTGAAACATAGGAAGGTGATGTTTTAGCAAATATAATTAATAAACATGTGTAGTAGAATAAACATACACATTCAATAAGATTAACATGGTATATAGCTAGATTGTAATTAATTTGTAACAGATGCGAGATGGACAATCGTAACAGAAGTAATGGAACAGACATCATTTTGGAACTCATAGGCTTGACTTTGGCATATAAATATGTTTTTATTACATCTCAGAAAATTAAAGTTCTCTTTTAACATATCATTCATTAAAGATTACATGTTTTGTGACCTGATGGTAAAAAAAGAAATGGTTTTAGGTGAATAAGTTCATGTCCCCATTTCAGTACCCATAAGCGTGGAATCACTCATATACAATTATAATTATTATACAAATAACTAATATAATTATTATACACGTTGGATCGAGGGCAATTTAGTGTGCATTTAGCCAGTAACATTTTAGACTAAACCGAATTCCACAAATCCTGCTCTTTTCCTCTCTAACCATTTTGTTAGTGTTGTACACAATAATGAAATGCTTCAATGCGATGTATTCATGATCAGAATGTGGTTGGCTTCAGATAAGTTGAGCAGATTGAAATTTGAGCACAGAATTTTTCATTGTTCCAAATATCACATTATGGTGCCAAACAACAGAAGCTCGAGTGAACAATGCAGCGGGTTTTGATTTTATTTAACTGTTCGGTTTAGTTGTCTGTGAAAGTTGAGGGTCATACAGGTTCACTTGGGCAAATAGTTTGTAGCTTTTCTGTCATTTTGATTTCAGCCATGAATGTAATTTCAAATATTATGCATCAGGGTGTAAGATGAAACAATGTCATTTAATACCATGCAGAAATATCAGGATTGGGTTAAAAACGTGACCTTTTGGCCTTGTGGGAACATTTGGCTGGTCCCTGCAAGGGTATCACTTTTCTATCAACTTTTATTTAAAAAAGGAAATAATTGAAAAGTAACCTAAAATAAGTAAGTTTCATTTTAATTCCTGAGGTTAGGGTTAGATTTAGGTGTAACATAGCATTAGAAATTCTCACAATGATGGTAAGGTGTGTGCGTGTGTGTTCAGGATACAAAATAATGTGCTGGAATCATGAAAACTTTTCTCCCCCTCCTTTGTCTTAGCCTGCCAACATCCTCTTAGATGAGCACGGCCATGTCCGCATCTCTGACTTGGGCTTGGCTTGCGATTTCTCAAAGAAGAAACCCCATGCCAGTGTGTGAGTGCTCATAAATTTATTTTATTTAACCTCTGAAACTTGTGGATTATAATTTCTTCTTGTACTTGGTGCATTACTACTAACCTCCTGTGACGTTTTCAGTAAATAGTACGCAAGTTAAAAAAAAAAAAAAAAGTACACTCACTGAACGCTTCATTGGGAACACTTCACTAATACTGGGTAGTGCCTTCCTTTGTTCTCCGACTAGCCTCAATTCTTCGTGCCATGGGCTCCACGAGATGTTGGAAGCATTCCTTTGAAATTCCTGTCTGTATCGATATGATTGCATCATGCAATTCCTTCAGATTTTTCAGGTGCATTTTGATGCTGTGAATCTTCCATCCTACTGCGTTCCAAAGGTGTTCTGTGGGATTCAGATCCTGTGACTGGGAAGGCCAGTGAAGAACACTGAACAAACACTGTCAAAGTGTGCCAAGAAACACCATTCCCCACATCATTACACCACCTCCATCTGCCTGGACTGTTGACTCAAGGCAGGTTGGGTCCATGGATTTGTGGTGTTGGTGCCAAATTATAACCCTACCATCTGTTTTCCTCAGTAGAGATTCATCAGATCAGGCTATGTTTTGCCAGTCTTCAACTGTCCAGTTTTGGTGAGCCTGCGCCCACTGCCTCCTCAGCTTTCTGTTCTTGGCTGACAGAAATGGAACCCAATGTGGCCGTCTGCTGTCGTAACCCATTCTGCTCGTTTTTTTCCCCCCAATTCTGATGGCTGACCTGAACATTACCCAAAGCTGCTGGCTCATATTTGCATGATTTTATGTATTGCACCACTGCCACGCAGTTGGCCGATTTAGATAATTGCATGAAATTGAGCAGGTGTACAGGTGTTCCTAATAAAGTGTTTGCGGAGTGTACGTCTTAAATCTGAAAACATAACCAATCATAGGAGAAGAGAACTTGCACGAGGGGGTTGGTAATAACTTTCATGTGAAATTAAGTGTAATGCATTGAATCAAAGTTATATGGGCTTTTGTAGGGGCACCCATGGCTATATGGCACCAGAGGTTCTGCAAAAAGGGACGGCATACGATAGTAGCGCTGACTGGTTTTCACTGGGCTGCATGCTGTTTAAACTCCTGCGAGGGTAAGAACCAGCATTTCCCTTCTGTAACAGGGAAATAATCATGAATACCACACTATGTGCCTCTGTTGCGGTTGTTTTTCTCGCCGTGTCTGCATTTCACTCTCTTTCAAACCTGTTTGATCTGGGGAGTAAAGTTTAAATGTCAGGGGTCTCGACACAGGTGGTCACCTCAGAGACTTCACAGACGAGACAGAGCGAGTGGGTAGATGAGAGGGTGGAGGCTGTCAAAACCAGCTGTCGTAACAGTTATTAAGGAAGAGTGAGCGAGCGAGCAATCTCATGGGGAGTGGGATCACATGTCTGTTCACTGAGGGGAGGTGCATTTGAAAACCCAACCAGGGAGTCAGAAGCCCCTTTCACATACAAAACTGATTAATCTGTCAGGTAAAAATAACACTGGATAGATGTAGAGTAATGCACAATATTGGTTGGGTAGTAGATAATTAACTGCTGTTAGTGCATACAGTGTGTTTGGATTCAGCCATCGACTACTTGGGGAGGTGAGACTTTAATTTGGTGACCCAGTTTAGCAAATAAGGATGAAGAATGAGAGTGAGTGATGGATAAATAATAGTAAACATAAGTTACTGCATCACTAAAATAGAGCGCTATGCACGTTGTGTTTGTCAGTGTTACCAGGACACCATGAAGTGCTTGAGTTCAGTCAGTGCATTCAGCACGTTTGGAATAGCGCTTTTTTCTTAGCCTATTTAACTAATTTAAAAGGACATTAACAGGCATTTGGTCATTCTATTTTTGTCATTAACAGAAATTAATAGGCTATTTTTGTTTATCAGAAATCACACTTGCTCAAAATTTATATATATATTTTTTTCCCCCTCCCTTCTTTGTAAGTCCAAAAATGTAATGAGGTGAAGCTGATTCCACTGTAATCTGAAATCACATGGAGATGATCATTTTTTGTGCTGGCTGGCAGGTAACGCCGCCCCTTTCTTCTGGCTATTACCTCAAATACATTTCACACCTGTGGGAAACGGTCACTGCCAACATCACAACCAGTCAAAACACGTTAATCCAGTGGTTCCAATTCCCACTGGAGCCATGGAAAAACATTAGTTAGTTACAAGGTCACCAGGGAATAGTTTTAATATTTTGACTTTACCTTGCTTCCATTCCCACGTGACACTATTACAACACGATAATGGTAAATACATTTTCAGTGTGAATGGGGTAAAAATTTACCTGGAAACCTTTTATTACAAAACAATTGGTTGTCATTTTGTTGACATGACCTTACTCATTAGCACTTTTAAAGTGCAGCAATGTACATGGCACATATTCAGGTTGTGTGGGTTTGTGCACTTCTGACTACTGTGACACTTTTCTAGATTTGTTTGACTTGGTTTGTTCGGTAATATAACAGGATCTTGGGCTTCTCACCACAGGCACAGTCCATTCCGGCAACACAAGACCAAAGATAAACATGAGATTGACCGCATGACACTTACTATGGTAAGCCAGTTTTTAAATGTGATTCATTCTTCTCTCTCTCTCTCTCTCTCTCTCTCTCTCTCTGTCTCTCTCTCAAATTAGAGTATGTTTTATACATTGTAAAATGGCGAAGGCATCAGAACTCTGAAATAACACATGGAATTATGTAGGAAGCAAAAAAGTGTAAATGAATGTTTTTAGGTTCTTGAAAGTAGCCACATTTTGCATTGATGACAATTTTGCACACTCTTGGTATTCACTCGACCAACTTCATGAGGTGGTGACCTGGAATGGTTTTCCAATGGTCTTGTAGGAGTTCCCATATGTGTTGAGCACTTGTTGGCTGCTTTTCTTTCACTCTGCGGTCCAGTTCATGCCAAACCATCTCAATTTGGTTTAGGTCAGGTGACCTTGGAGGCCAGGTTTTCCGATTCAACACTGCTTCACTTTCCTTCGTTAACCCTCTAGGGTCTGAGGGTATTTTCTGGCGCTCTGATTGTCAATTTCAATAAATCTAAGCAGTATTTTCATTTGTATGACTTTGTTGTATTCAGCACAAGTTCAGCTACAATATCATCTATGTGGTATGTAGGTCATGATTCTACTTTTAAAAAATAAATGCTGTAAAAAAGCAGTTTTAGAACTGTGTTGGAGTGTGTGTGTGGGGGGGGGGGGAACATGACCTTACCCACTGTGCTGAACTGTTTTGATCACTCAAGGTGATTCTGTTCAGTCTGAGGAATGCATCAAGCACAAAAACTTAAATCTGCTCCATTGATTTGAACAATTAAGTGGCCATCAAAAAATGTATGTCCTATTATTTTGGGATGAAGGGTTGGCAGTGGGAGGGGTATTCAATGGGAAGTGTAAAAAAAAAAAAATCATTCCATTCAATGAGAAGTGAAAATCCCTCCCACTGCCACCTCTTAATCCCATCAGGTCAAGTGACCAAAACGGTTCATCACAATGAGTAAGGTCATGTGTGTCTCCTCCCCCCCCCAACGTTCTAACACTGTTCTAAAACAGCTTTTTACAACAGCTTCATTTATCTGGTATTTGACTTTATTTTGGTATTTGACTATTCAGGGTGCCATGAAATTAACTCTCTTACTCCATTCAAAGCCACAACCAACTCTGTTACACAATTGCTCCAATTTTGCTCCAACTCCAAATTTTACTCTCTCAACTCAAAATAGACAAATACTTTTTACTCTGGGAAAATTGCTCCGTCATTTTTCATGTGTATGCACAACAGTGCATGCATATCAACCGATCTGCTCATAATAAATATTTACACTTACTCGAGTTGATCTTTGGCTGGATCGAGTCAAAGTTTAAAAAAAAAGGCGGGGGGGGCACCGCTCATCATTGTCTCAGTTCTCAAGATTGAACTGATTCGCTGTCCTGAAATTGAATCGCTGTCCTGAATCATCTGAAGCGCATAATATCTGCATGTCATCTCACAACAAGTTTTACCTCCAAATAGCCTAAACTTTGGCTGACGCATTTGATCCTGTTTACGGTGGGCGTTCCTGCCGCGAAAGAAAAACCAGTCGAAACTGAAAAAGTGAAAGTGATGCTCTTACCATGTGAATAGTCTTATGAATGTGTAAGTGGGCGCTTAGCGCTCCGACTCCGATGTGACTGAGTAAGGTGACAAGTTTTGTTTCATCTAATTTAGGTAATTTTAAAACAATTATTTAGCAGTGGGCATATAGGAAAGTATAAAGCTTCAATATGTTTATCATGCTTGTATGATAAAAACTCAAAGATATTTATCTAAATACATGACCTACTCATTCTAAACCTGCTGAGCTTTGCCAGTGAGGCTCTTGACCCCAGAGGTTAAATAACCCTTACATAGCTTGGAGGTTTGTTTGGGTCATTGTTCTGTTGAAAAACAAATGATTGTCCCACGAAGCACAAACTAAATGGGATGCCAGATCACTGCAGAATGCTGTGGTAGTGATGCTGGTTAAATGTGCCTTCAATTTTGGATAAATCGCCAACAATGTCACCAGCAAAGCACCCCCACACCATCACACCTCCTCTTTCATGCTTCACGGTGGGAACCACACATGCAGACACCATCTGTTCCCCCTTTTCTGTGTCTCACAAAGACATGGCCGTTGGAACCAAAAATCTCCAAATTTGGACTCCTCAGATGAAACTACTTTCCACTGGTCAAATGTCCATTCCTTGAATTTCTTGGCCCAAGCAATTTCCTTTTTACTGGCCTCCCTCAGTGGTTTCTTTGCAGCAATTTGACCATGAAGGCCTGATTTTGACACCGTTTCTTGTGAACAGTCAATGTTGATGTGTTTTGATACTTGAACTCTGCATTCATGCAGGTTCAAATCTTGGGTACTGTTGATTGGCGATTTCTGAGGCTGGTAGCTATAATGAACTTGTTCTCTACAGCAGTGGTAAATATTGGTTGAACATGCCTGATGAGAGCCAGTTGCAGTGGTTTTTGCCACTGCACTTGCAATTTTCCGGATTGACTGACCTTCATATCTTAAAGCAATGGACTTCTTTTACTCTTTACTTAGTTGAGCAGTTCTTCACATAATATATGGGTCAGTACAGTTGTTAAAGGGCAATACAACTGATGGTCTCGAACACAATAAAGCTATACTGCCTTTCAGATTTTTCAAGTTTAGGTCATAAAAAGAATTTTCCCCGACACCCAATTATTTTTGTTTAGTGGACCAAAAGCTACTGAATTGGAATCGCATGCTTCCAATTTTATTACTTTTTAATAGGACAATTAATGAATTTAAGGTCACATGGCCCTAAATTCTCCACTGTTTGTTTTTCTTGCTTCACTGTGACTCAATTTAAGATACTACATCATGCATCACGTGGTGGGTTTTCACTGTTCGCGCAAAGCATTGTGGGATACAAATTTGAAACCAGAGAGGAAAATGGAGGATGCGAGTGCATGAATGAAACTTGAAAGACCGATTACAGTAACGGAAAGCAAGGAGAAAAGACGTTATGTTGCAAAGGAAAAGAAACGCAGGACTAAACTAATCAATATCGGCAGTCAGCCAGCACCTTGGCTCGATCAGCTGTTCATTTAGCGACAGAATGTAACGGTCAGTGCACGGTCAAGGTAAACCTGTAGATGGGAGTAATGCAACACTGGATACCAGCTGCCGTAAAACCCAAAAGGTGAAGGAAAAGAAGGATAAACCTGCGCATACGCACATGGACTTCCTGTCTGCTTGACTGCACGAAGTGAGCGATCATGCACATTATTTGCTCAGGAATCCCCTCAAATTAAATAACTCCCCAACTGCAGAATGGCCTGTTTTGGGGCTTTTTTTTTTTTTGAGATGTTGCAGAAATAAACATGCATCACAATGACCAAATTTCAGAGGGAGCTAAATTTCACCAATTTTATGAAATTGAAAGGCCGTCTAGCTTTAAGACAGCAAGAAATTCTCCCCGCTAACTTCTGATGAGGTATGCATGTTAATTGAAAAGCATTTCAGGTGATTATCTCATGAAGTTGGTTAAGATAATGCCAATAGTGTGTGAAGCTCTCAGGGTAAACGGTGGCTACTTTGGAGAAACGAGCATATAAAACATTTATCTTCGTTTACACTTTTTTTTTTTTTTAAACTACTACATAATCGCACATTATTTCATCGTTTTGATGCCTTCAGCATCATTCTACAATGTATAAAGAAACCATTGAATTAGATGTGCCCAAACATGTGACTGGTACTGTATTTAATGGATTTAGCATGGAAAATCAATCTGTTCAAGACACTGGCTTTAATATAGGGGAATTATGTCTAATGTGAGTGACCTGATATTAATTGAATTTGAATGCTCCCTTTAAGAATGTAGAGTTGCCAGACTCTTTCTCATCTGAGCTCAAGTCTCTTTTGGAAGGACTGCTACAGAGAGATGTGGCTAAGAGGTTGGGCTGCCAGGGTCAGGGGTAAGTGCACTGCTTTTTACTTATTTTACATCATAATGTCTCAAACCCCTCACCTTGTCGAGATCTGTTTTATTAGGTTTAAAGTGTGAAATTAAGTTATAGAAATCATAGTTGGCATTCTGTGCTTTGCTTACTTGTATGCACTTAGTTATGGTGAGAATATGTTTGGGTTTTCAGTGACGTCACAAATCATCACACCAGCGAGCCAATCGGCATATTTAAGCTGACCGGTTGCAGTTAATCGGCTTTTACTGGTGTTTCTTGATATTTTATATGAATAAAATTTAGTTCTATTGAAAGGCAATTTCTGTGTGTGTGTGTGTGTATATATTTTATTTATTTATTGAATCATTAAAATTGGTTGACACTTCAAGGAGATACAAGGGGTTAAACACTGATTGCCTGGCTGCAAAGTGAGCGACTGCATACATTCCCTGTTTGGCCCGGGTTTCGGTGATGTTTTGGGTTGATGTCTTTTGTAAATGGGGTTTCTGGGGGAATCCCAGGGATAAACCTCTAACTTCTTAAGGATGGTCATGTGGCCCTGTCCTATCAGAATATTAGTGAGGTTCGCCTAAAATTATCCTCCTGGGGAAGGTACAGTCAAGCCGGAAAGTCTGCACATCCCTTTCACCTTCTCCACGTTTTATTACGTTACAGACTTATTCTACAATAGATTGAGTTAATTTTTAGTCACAAAATTCTACACAAAATAGCCCATAATGACAGTGTAAAATATCATGTGTGCACACCCTTTGATATGAGCATTTTGTTTCCACTGATACTGCTTGAGATGTTTCTACAACTTTAATTGGAGTCCATCTGTGGACTCCAATTGATTGGACATGATTGGGGATTGCCAACACCTGTCTATATAAGGTCCCACAGTTGACGGTGCAGGTCAAAGCAAACTCCAAGCCATGGGGTCAAAGGAATTATCTGCAGACCTTAGAAACAGGATTGTGTCAAGGCATAGATCTGGAGAAGGGTAGAGAAAAATTGCTGCAGCTTTACAGGTCCCAAAGAGCACAGCCACAATCATTCATAATTGGAAGAAGTTTGGAACCACCAAGAATGTTCCTAGACCTGGCTGCCTGGCCAAACTGAGTGATTGGGGAAGGGAGGTGAGCAGGAACCCGAGGGTCACTCTGACAGAGCTCCAGCGTGTCCTTGTGAAGATGGGAGAACCTTTCAGAAGATCAACCATCCAGGCAGCACTCCACAAATCAGGCCTTTTATGGTAGAGTGGCCAGATGGAAGCCACTCCTTAGTAAAAGGCACATGACAGCCTGCTTGGAGTTTTCTAAAAGGCACCTAGAGGACTCTCAAACCATGAGAAACAAGATTCTCTGGTCTGATGAAATCAAAATTGAACATATTGGCCTGAATCCTCCAGATGTGACGCTTGGTAAACCAGGCACCGCTCATCACCTGGCTAATGCCATCCCTACAGTGAAGCATGGTGGTGGCAGCATCATGATGTGGGGATGTTTTTCAGCATCGGGAACGGGGCGACTAGTCCTGATAGAGGAAAGATGAATGCAGCTAAGTACACCAAGATCCTTGAAAACCTGCTCCAGAGCGCTGTGGACCTCAGACTGGGGCAAAGGTTTACCTTCCAACATGACGACAACCTGAAGCATACAGCCAAGAGAACAAAGGAGTGGCTTCGGTGAATGTCCTTGAGTGGCCCAGCCAGAGCCCAGACTTGAATCCAATTGAACGTCTGTGGAAGGAGCTGAAACTGGCTGTGTACCGATGCTCCTCATCCAACTTGACGGAGCTTGCGAGGATATGCCAAGAGGAATGGGCAAAAATGTCCAGAAACGAGTGTGCCAAGCTTGTAGCTTCTTTCCCAAGATGCCTTGAATCTGTAATTGCTGCCAAAGGTGCATCAACCAAGTATTAGACTAAGGGTGTGTACAGATGTGTAACCCATAAATAACCCATCTTTGTCAGTAAAATGAAATTGCATATTTTCTAAAAACCTGTTTTCACCTTAATTATTGCCGGTTGTGTGGAAATGTTTGAGGCAAAAAATGAACTGTCTATTGTAGAATAATGCCACTTTTCCACTACCAATGCGGCTGAGTTGGGCTGAGCCGTGCCGTGCTGAGTTGGGCTGAGTGGGGCTGTTGGAGTTGCATTTTGACTACAACCGCGCTGAACCGTGCTGGCTGTAAGTGGGTGGACACATTGGGTGGAGTTAGTGAAAGTGGGTGGACGTCACGTGATGTCGTTAGGTGGCACAAACAGTGACATCAGTGATCTTTTAAGCGGTAGTCTCACGCCCCGGATAGTAAACAATAAACATGGAGTCGTTAGTGTTGCTGGTCTTGGTGCTGTGGCTTGTTGTCACCGACAACGCTAACAGATACTGGCAAGAGCGTATAGATGAGGCGAGGCGCATAAGGCTTCAGAAATTCTCGTAATTATTATTCTTCCGGGTTTACGGTGTTTACAGATCCCAGCGTGCTCGCGGGGCGTGTGTGGGCATGTGAGGACACTCCTCCTCACCAATCAGTGTACAGGGGAGTGTCTGCTCACGCCCCTAGCCCCACTCGCCTCGGTTTGGCTCGCTTCAGCCCCACTCCAAAACTGTGCGAGTTTTGGGTGCTAAGCAGGGCTGAAGCGAGCTGAGTCGTACTGCTCTAAGGTAGTCGAAACGCGAGCCGTGTCAGGCTGAAGTGAGCTGAAAAAGGGTAGTGGAAAAGGGCCATAAGTCTGTAATGTAATAAAACGTGGGGAAGGTGAAGCGGGTGTGCAGACTTTCTGGCTTGATTATAGGTTGAAACGGGTGCCGTTAATGGGGGGCGGGAGTTAGGACAATTTTGAGGGCCCTCTGTCGTTATTGACAGAGGGCCCTCAGAGGACAGTATTAACATTACCATGTGCAAGTTAAATTAGTTTAAAAAATAATTTTCTCTTAAAACAAGCAAATGCAACAACCACCTGGTTTGGTTTTCCATTTTCCACAAAATTTATTAGAGTAGATCTTTATATTTCACCCCTATTCATTACATGGTACAGTCTTGCATAGGCAGAGCCAGGGTGTGACACTGCATTAGGTTTGTTGCTTTCCAATCTTGCACCAACATTAGCTGCGTACAGTAGAAGCAGAATTGATGGTGAACCATCAGTCGATTGACACCATCATGAAGTCGGATTACCAGAAACGTAAAGGGTGGGCAATATTATATTCTTTCATAGAGCCCCAAATTTCTAGTGGGACCCCCAGGTTGGAATATAGCCGATTCACACCATAACTACTTTGATTTCAGTATGTCATCTGTGAAAAACGCTTAAACCTCACTAATGTGAACACTGAAGGGATTTTGCTTGCATGACCACTGACTGTTCGGATAAAACGTGAAAATGTCTCCTGGAAATGACCGCAAACAACGCATCGCCCCGATGCTTTTCAGACATTAGATCCATCCATGACCTTGCGTGATGCACTCGATGATTCACGCAAGAAAAGGATGCTCACACTTGACAAGTACCTTGAACAAGAGAAGTGAAGCAAATCAAACACCACCACATGACCATTTTGGAAGGAAAAAGAATCGGAAACAAAAGAAGGCAGACAAAGAACAGAAGGAGCTGGTTTGAATGACAGGATTTGGTGTCATTATTTGGTTGGCCAAAATATTAAGAAATGAAAGCCACTCAATGACCAAAATGGGGTACATTTAGGGCCTGTTTCCTGATGCTGGAGAGCATCATTGTGCCCATGCCTTTCCACAGAACAGAAATCCACTCGTCTTTGTCAGTTTTTAACATAAAGACCCCCGTTCTTTTTTTTTTTTTTTTTTTTTTTTTTTTTGCCTTGTCGAGTTTGTTACCCTGTAGAATGCAAATAATAGCTTCAGCATATATTAACCCTCAGGGGGGAAAAAATCACCTGAACACTAAGGTGTTCTGATCTGATGATTTATTGAAGCACTGACACCTTTCTGGTCAGAGGTACTGGTGGTGTCTGATGTGTTTTTTTTTTTTTTTTTTTTTCCCTTATTCACTTGTGCACCCTGTAGGGCTTCAGAAGTGAAGGGACATCTGTTCTTCAAAGGAATTGACTGGCAACAGGTCTATCTCCAGAAGGTAAGGCTGGTGCTGCAGGGAAACTGATGTCAAAGCTTCAAATACGTGAACTTTATTTTGATTCATTAAATTAGTATGTAGTACCTTTTTTTTATATTTTGAGTGATACAACTGCACTGAGATGATATGCATTTAGTTTCCTGGTGGTTTGTCATTACGATTTTACACAACTCTCATGGTCCGTATTTAGGGCTCGAACCACTATTTGCTGAAACCTTGTTTTTGCTTTTGTATTTATATACCGTATTTTCTGGACTATAGAGCGCACCTGTATATAAGCCGCATCCGCTCCATTTTTTTTAAAAAAATTTAAAAAAAGATATACAAGCCGCACCGGGCTATAAGCCGCAGATATCTATGTTGAAAAATTAGATATTTACTGCATGTACAGAACGATTTTGTACTGTAAATGTACATGTATGTACCTGAACAGATTCTTTCCGAACAGTGCCTTTTAACACGGCAGCAACTTTGCTGATTAAAACGGAACAGAACCAAGAGAAAATAACCGGTATTTATTTACCTTCATTTCTCCTGTGTTTGAAACCACAAGTCACTTTAATCATCTTCTCTGGATTTGAAAATAATTACCAGTTAGTAATTTGTCGTGCGTGTTCTATCTGCTAAAGATCTGCTAATTCTTCTTTGCATTGATTTTTCGTCTATCTTATTTTTGATTCTACTTCCGGTTAGAGCGCCCCTAGCGGTGGAAGAAAAATCCACAGAATAGCCGCACCTTTGTATAAGCCGCACCTTTGTATAAGCCGCATGGTTCAAAACCTAGGAAAAAAGTAGCGGCTTATAGTCCAGAAAATACGTAGATAAGTCTTTCGTATTTACCCGGAAATCTGGATATTTGACAAAACTCTTGAAAATCTCCGGTTTTCCGAATGGAGAAACTTTATTTTTCGGATTTTTCGCGTTCCTAGATGCGGTGTAATACTTCGCATCGTCCTTGCATGGGCGCGGTCCTTAAATAGCCCAAACATAGTTCATTGATTAGACAAGTGGTGTTTAACGGTGCGCGTGCTAGAGCTCATTAGACGTGAAGGCGCGCCTTCAGGTGCACGAGCTAAGGCGCGCAGGACTGACACTGTTCTGCGCAAGCGCAACACAATCGCACTAGAAAGCATGTTCAAGCTGCCAGTGTAGCTGCAGTCATTTTAGTTGTGAATTACAAGTGTTTCCTCGTGTGTTGCTAATTCATGTCAAAACCAGCGAAACTTTCCTCCTCCTTTCGACGTGAAGAGAGGTAAGCAATTTATTATATATATTTCCATCAAAGTTGCATTTTGTGGCTTCGAAGCTAAGTTTTAGTGCCGTTTCTAGAACACATCAAGAAAATGTGGAAGAAACAGCAATAATGGAAGAGCTGGTTTCTAAGCTGCCTAAAACTAGCAATGGTAATTTATTTTTTGTTACATAATGTACTCAGGCTGCCAGTCAGTGTATCTCCCCCCCCCCCCCCCCCCCCCCCCCCAAAAAAAAAAAAATTTCCTAGCTACGCCCCTGATTTACACAAGAAATTTGGTATTCATTGGTGTTTAAATTTACAGACAATACGAACTAATGTAAACAATTGGCTTCAACTCGCATAAATATGAATTGGAAATGTTTAGTTCACTTTAGCTTCTACAAACGCAGAACTCTACTAAAAGATTGATAAACGAGGCTCAATGTCCCCAACATTGAAACCTGAAAGCTTTAGAAACTCTAACAGACCTTTACTTTACTTTTTAACAGTACTGTTTTGGGATTTTGCTGAGTTTACCGTACCTTCAACTGTGGGGTTTTTTTTTTTTTTTTTTTTTTGTGTTTTGTTTTTTCTCCAAAGTAATGAACTGTGTAGCCAGGAAAATCACTGCGTTTTTAAATGCACTCCTGAAAATTACTCATTAACTAGGGGAATTAAAGTTGATATTTTTAACATGTTAATCATAATGTACACGGAAGTAAAAGGCTTAAGTTATAACTTATTTTAGTGAAAATAAGTACTAAAATGCACTAGAATGCAGGATTTTGCGTGTTATGTTAATTTTTTTCAGGGGGACGTCCCCCCCAATCTTAGTTTGACTTTCAAAAGTTCAGGATTTTTTTCTTTGCTGCACTTTCATCTCTATATTTAAATAATTTTCAAGTTGTAGAGATGTGAAATCTGCTCGGTAGTACTCCCTCCGGCTACTCAGGCAAGAGCCGAGCCTATACTAACGATTGGTTGCATGGATTTGTGCAAAACTGAGAAGGGAAAGTCAGGACAATTCAGCTCATATCTACAAAATATGGGTCATGGTCATATGGGAGTGAGTGCAAAGTCAGATAGTGGTTTCTCAGGAACCCTAAATCTGACAGTTGAAATTTTGGTATGCTGCATCTGTTGTGATAATCTGGAAGAGGATTTTTATCCTTGAAAGGCGTTTCCCTCTCAGGACACTCTGGGACAAGAGTTCCTGGGGCTGCTTGATTTACAAATGGGATCATGATGGAAAATCTCACACTACTTTTGTTTCACTGATTTATTATACAAATTAATATTAAATATTGATGGGGTTTGGGATATTTTTATTTTTTTTAAATGCTACGGAGTTGCATTTAGTGTGGTGTGTTTTTTTTTTTTTTTTCTTCTTTTCATGCGCCTAACATACTGCACTAGTGCAGTTCAGCAGTAAAAATGGACCAATTTTCCCATTTGCCCACCTCCTCTAAACAAACTAGCATTGTCTCACATTGCATATTTATATATCATTCTAGACTAGTATCGAATGAGTATAAATACAGGAGTGATTATAGGAGATCAGACGCTGAGTGGTCGAGAGATTCAGATTGTTTGTTGATCACCTCGAGCGACTTAGCAAAATGGTGGCCAAGCACTTTGTTACTGTAAGTGAGGAAGAATTAAAAATTATGAAAATGCTGTTCCTAAAAGCACTGAAGATGCTGCAAAGCTTGTTCTAAAACTATTCAAAGGTGAGATGGAATTGTGATTGTTTTATCCATTTCAAAACGAAGTATTTGTCACTCTGCATAGATAACTGACACAAATCTGCATGCATTAGTCACATGCCACTTTTGAAGATTGAAATAAATTTATTTATTTTAAAAAAAATCACCTGTCTTTATACTAAAATAATCATCCGCCTCAGGCTCGGTGAATAATAATGGAGACACCACTGATATTCACCTCGTTTGCGGCGAATAATTGTTAATTAACATTAATAGGAAAACCAATTAGTGTTTGTTTTTAAAGCCTTCAAACCTACAGAAAGATGTTTTACATCCCAGTCTTCTGGATTTTCTAAATACTTTTGAATAAGGTCAGAGTTCTCAATTTGAGACACAGCCCATGATGATGCCAACAAAGTTTTAAAAAGAAACCAAGCTAGTCAGTCACTCTCATTCACACCTACAGAATCACTCCCTATATAGCAGACTATATCGTGAGTTAGCCATGTTGTAGCGCTGTCCAAATGTATAGTGAGAATTATTACATCCTATATAGTGTACTGCTAGTATCTCACAATGCACTATGAATAGTGTACAACCGATGGTCACTAACCAAGCAGTATATACCATCGTGCATTGCAGGAAAGGAAAACCGTTTCATTAGGACCATTTAAGTATTTGAGATTGAGTATAGCAGTAGTTAGGTTTTTTTTTGTTTGTTTGTTTGTTTGTTTGTTTTTCTCTTGACAACGGGCATATGAGAAGTTGTGGCATGAAAATTGCAATATTGTCACGTGTTGGGGGTGAATGGACGGAGAAAGAAACTCATTATAAACGGACATTCAAGTACAATTAAAAATAGTAAGAGAACAGAAAATAAGCTCAAATCGAATAAGACAGATAAAATGCAAGAATAAAAGTTAGAGTACAGAGCAAGGAATGAATCAAAAGCTTGAAATTTGATTCAATAAAAGGCAGCGGCAAAGAAAGTATTCAGTCTTGATTTAAAGGAAATGAAAGATGCAGCAGACTCAAAGTACTTTTGTATTTATTAATGTGGAAAATGCACTTAGTACAATATGGATTTGTCAGAAAAATGCATGTATTTATTATTTTGAAAACCCATCAGCTGACTGATCTGGCATGTTCTGGTTGTGTGACAGTAATGATGGAAATAACTGCGTGCCAAAGTAGTGTCCGGAAGTGCTTTCGTTTTACCAATCAGCTCACTGTACAGTCCTCTATATAGAATTCCCGAGATGATTAGTGAATGAGAGTGATTTCAGGCACAGCTGTTGTCACAAAGCATGTATGTACATCTGTGGTCTCTTTATTTATTTTTTTTTTTGTAACTTGGCAAAACTAGTCACATGGCATGTTGCAGCTATATTAACGGTTCTGTTTGGTTGCAGTATTCCCCGCCACTGATTCCTCCTCGTGGAGAAGTGAATGCTGCTGATGCCTTCGACATTGGCTCTTTTGATGAGGAGGACACCAAAGGCATAAAGGTGGTCTAACATCAGTCAAACCAAAAAGCACCACTTAAGTACTTTTTTTTTTTTTTTTTGGTTTTTTGGGGTTTTTTTTGGGGGGGGGGGGGTCTTTTTAAATTTATGGTAGCCTTTGGATTCAAGCCAAACAGCTATGTATTAAAGATTTTCTGAAGCAGAAACACTGAGAGAACAATAGAAAAATGTTCTGGTTCAGTGTTGCTCCTGTGAACTCTAGTGAAGTAGAACAAAAGACTGTTTATTGCAGTTTGCACAGAAGTGTCTAGAACTTGTGCCTATTTGCTAGGTATCATGATCGTTGCTCATGTATTGTTTTGTGTGGGTGTTTTTTTTTTTTTTTTTTAAACACTAGAACAATTCATACACTGGTTTCACGTTCTCTTTTTGACTTGCACAGACACAGTCCTGCATGTAAAGCCCTGTCAGCTTTGCTTGTCTTAGTTTACAACAAAGCTATGCAAATGGTTTTTCCCATGAGATCTAGTTAGCATGTGCCACTTGCTTTATGCTTTCCTTGCTCTCTTGAATGTATTCTTTTCTTTGGTTGTGGGTTTCAGCTGTTGGAAAGTGATCAGGAGCTGTATAAAAACTTTCCCCTGGTGATCTCAGAACGCTGGCAGCAGGAGGTGGCTGAGACGGTGTACGAGGCAGTCAACAGTGACACGGACAAGAACGAGGCACGCAAGCGTGCCAAGAACAAGCAGCAAGGCCACGAGGAGGGTGAGGTTTTAACGTGTACACAGACAACAATCAAAAATCCCTATGTCGGGGCTCCCGAGTGAAGCAACAGAAAAGCGTTTGTCCCATCATCTTGACATCAAGTTCAAATTCTGATTATGCCGCTTGTGTGGCTGGGAGCTCAAGAGAGCTAAAA
This sequence comes from Neoarius graeffei, assembly GCF_027579695.1. Lineage (NCBI taxonomy): Eukaryota > Metazoa > Chordata > Actinopteri > Siluriformes > Ariidae > Neoarius > Neoarius graeffei. The sequence goes on along the minus strand of NC_083593.1, from coordinate 15,054,143 downwards.
AGGGGGTGAGGTGTGGCATACTCTCTCCCCCCTATTAATCACAGTGACACTAGCCAATCATGGGCATCTGTGAGCTTATGCATGTGGAAGTGGAGGGATAGTGCATTCCTCCAAACGTTTTCTCTGTTGCATGAGCGGCAGTTTGAGAAGATGCAATTGGCTAGCTTTCACCTGCTTCAGAGGAAGCATGTGATGGATATTTGATTTCTATTTACAGTGGTAAACTTTTTAGGCAAAGTGATTTTATTATCGATGGTGTCCATGTTTCCAAATGTGAGTCTTAAATTCAGTTGGGCTATTATGTGATAGCAAAAGCACTGCCTGCCTAGCGCAGATGCAAGAAGGTGCAGCATTAGTCAGTCTTTGCAGAAATCAAGATAATACATAGGCACCTTCCAGTTTTCTTCACATATTGCACAGATGGTCAAGTATCATGGTAGCTGTACTGTATGTGCTATCACTTTTGCCCACCATATTTGCCATTTTCATAGGATCACACATCTGCTCTTTCATGCAGTTATCCAATCTGTGGCAGCAGTGCAAATAAAATCCTGAAGGTACCTGTAAAGAGCTTGATGTTCACGTCAAACAACAGAGTGGGGAGGGGAAATGTGATCTTAGTGACTGGTTGTTGGCTGACAGGCTGGTTTGAGTCCTTCAGAATCTGCCGATCTCCTGGTATTTTCCACAAACAGTCTCTAGATCTTGCACAGAAAACATCCAGTGAGTGGAAGTACTGCAGACAGAAACACCTTGTTGACTTTAATCTCAAATCCAAATGTCTTCAGTGTATAGCAAAAACAAAAGAATTGGCCTCCCCATTCAATCCAATTCCAAAATATATATCAAAGTTTCTGCTAAGTAATTTTGGTGCTGGTCACGGTGTCTGGTAAGGACCAGACAAATGAGTAATCGGTCATATTTTAAGTACTACTGCTGTCAGTGAATTTTTGGGCTGTACAAGTGACGCATTTGAGCGAAATTAATGCTTAACACAGTCAGCCTTTCAATAACACAAAATAATCAACAAACAACAGAGAACAAAACGTACCGTTAATGAAAAACATCTAAGTCGCGGCTGCAAATAACATTTCATGTACAATCTCAATTCCAAAAAAAGCTGGGACACTGTGTAAAGCATAAAAACAATGTGGTGATTTGCAAAATCATGGAAACCCAATATTTAATTGAAAATAATCCAAAGACAACCTATCAAATGTTAGAGAAATTTTATTGTTTTTTGAAAAATACATGCTCATTTTGAATTTGTCAGCAGCATGTTTTCAGAAAAGTTGGGACTGTGGCAACAAAAGACTGAAAAGTTGTGTAATGCACCAAAAAAAAAACCCACCTAATTTGGTTAATTGGCAACACATCAGTAACATGACTGGATATAAAAAGAGCATCCCAGAGAGGCGGAGTCTCTCAGAAGTAAAGATGGGGAGGGGTTCATTGCTCTGTGAAAGACTGCGTGGCCAAACAGTGCAACAATTTAAGAATAATGTTCCTCAAGGTAAAATTGCAAAGAATTTGGGGATCACATCATCTATGGTACAAAAATCATTAAAAGATTCAGAGAATCTGGAGAAATCTCTGTTTGCAAGAGACAAGGCTGAAAACTGACATTGGATGCCTGTGATCTTCAGGCCCTCAGGAGACCCTGTGTTAAAAGCAGACACGTGTCTGTAGTGGAAATCACTTTATGGGCTCGGGACACTTTAGAAAATGATCGTCTGTGAAAACAGTTCATTACTGCATCCATAAATGCAAGTTAAAACCAGATCAATATCCAGAAACACCGCCACCTTCTCTGGGCCTGAGCTCTTTTACGATGGACTGAGGCGAAGTGGAAAATTGTCCCGAGGTCTTATGAATTAAAAGTAGAAATTCTTTTTAGAAATCATGGATCCAACATCCTCCAGCTTATCAGCACACAGTTCAAAAGCCAGCATCTGTGATGGTATGAGGGTACATAGTGCACATGACATGGGTAGCTTGCACATCCGGGAAGGCCTTCCTTCTTTCAGCAAGACAATGCTAAATCACTTTCTGCACATGTTAAAACTGCATGGCTCTGTTGTAAGAGTCCAGGTGCTAAACTGGCCTGCCTACAGTCCAGACCTGTCTCCCATTTAAAACGTTTGGCACATTGTGAAGTGAAAAATATGACAAAGGAGATCCCGAACTGTTGAGCAACTGAAATTGTATATCAGGCAGGAATAGGACAAAATTTCTCTTTCAAAACTACAGCAATTGGTCTCCTCAGTTCCCAAATGTTTAGAGTGGTCTTAAGTGTACAGATGATGCAACACAGTGGTAAACATGCCCCTGTCCTAACTTTTCTCAAACATGTTGCTGACATCAAATTCAAAATGAGCACATGTTTATTCCCCCCCCCCCCCCCCCCCCCAAAAAAAAATTGTTTCAACATTTGATATGTTGTCTTTGTACTATTTTCAGTGAACTATTGGGTTTCCATGACTTGCAAGTTATTACATTCTGTTCTTATTTACAGTTTACAGCATCCCAACTTTTCTGGAATTGGGATTGTATTTTTGTTTGAACTAGATTGAAATGTATTTAAAGAAGTACCCAAACATTAATGCGCATGTTCTCAAATGTATGACACTTCTGCTTCTGTCCAGTTGGACAAAGACCATACGTCTCCATGACCTCAGCTTGTTCCTCACTGTCTTGACTGAATGCCTGTCTGTCTGGGTGATGGGAATTGTTAATTCTGTAATTGAATAAAATAAGTGGCTTTTCTGTGCATGTCGGCAGAAAGTTAAATCTATAAGAGCACCCAGAGAGTCTGTCTTTCAAAGAACCCTCTGTGATGAGCAGCTTTAGCGTTCTTTTGCCAAGATGTGGACTTTGCTAACTGTCTAATTTTCTCTGATAAAACAATGGAGATTAAAGGGAGTTGAGAACTATTTATCAAAGTACAAGAATCCCATTTGAATTCCCAACTCACTTTTTGGACATGACCACTGTAGCTGTGATTTGCTAAAAAGAATGTTTCCAAAGCTGTAGCTTTATGAATTAGAAGCTAGCAGCAGGTAATGATACCACAGTGGTAGCATGCTTAAACAGCTATGGTTAATTATGGACTTTTTTCCCTTCAGTATAGTCTATATTCATTTAAAGTGTCAGACCTTTAATTGCCATAAATTGTGCTTTATTTACTTTGAAATGTTTGTCCTTAAAGAGAATATTTTTACTGAACATGATGTCCAACAGGAATGTAATTTGCCAGTTCTGCAAAGATTTTATTTACCTGTGAGCAGAAACGGTGTGTAGCCCCTTGTATACAACCTGTTCAAGAAGGGAATGTTGTACCTTTTATTCCGCCTTGTTGTTCTGTATAAAAAGTCCAAATACGGAATGGGGGTTCTATGTTGTTCTGCCTCTGAGCTGGAAGGATTAGTAGTAACAGAGCCAGAAGAGATGGAAGAGATGTCTGTGTAAAAGTGACAAGCTGGCATGGTGGGACAGGGGTGTCAACTCTTGGATTGCCACTTTTTTGAAACCAGCACAAATTCAAACGTCTTTGTCTTGGGTGTCTAAGGTCCGCGTGCCTTTCTGCCTCGAATCTTTTCCCACTCCTTTTCAGTTTCTCCTCCAACATATTACTGATCGCATGATATTGAATACATTGCTCAGCAACTTGACTTGCATTTGAAGAGTGGTGTTCATGTGCATGGCTAGCAAAAGCACCTCAACACTCAGTTCACCTGCTGTTATTCTTTTGAAAGCAAGGCCAGTATCCTGGGGGTATTGGTATTTCTGCTCAATAGTATGTTGTACGTCAGCCTAGACGCCGACACGCTGTTGTGCTGCACGTCACGCTTCTAGTTCCTGAACGCCAGCATGCAGTGTCAAACACTCTGGTGCTGTTTTATGTAGGTTTTATTGGATTCAGTGTAAGCAACCAAAGCCTTAATATTGAGGGATCTTCTGAAAGACAATAATATGGAATATATGTTTAAAAAGGGCGAGTGTGTCCAGTCGAGACTCCTGAATGAATTTACCCCAAACCAAGCACAACACTCAAAACAGAAAGGCCAGATTAGACTTGGTTAGAAAGTCTACCTAGTTCTGGAACAAGATTTTTTTTTTTTTTTGGACAAATGAAACCAAGATTTAACTTTATATGTAGTGGAAGTTCATTATGTCTGATTAAGTATTTTTAAGTTCGTTTCTTAGACAAGGATTTTAAGATCGTTACCTTGTTAACAGTTTCAGCGTGAATCTTCCGCCTTCCTCAGAACTGTCACCAGATGTTAGGTGGTGACGTGCCTCATCAGCTGATTTTACCTTACGGAGGCGTGAACGTCCCGCCCAATTTGACAGGTAGTTCACGCCTCCTGCTGTCAGGTCGCTCCCCCAGGACGGCGCTGCAGGTGCGCGACAGCGCATACGCTCCCTCATCCCGGTTTATCGTCCTTTGTGCCCGCTTGCGTATCTCCACTGCCTCTAAAATCCAACGCTGGTATCTATTTTCTTCAGCGCGAATGACTCTGGCCTCTTCCCAATTCATTATATGATTTTGTCGTTTGCAGTGGTCCGAAATGGCTGATTTTAGGTTTTCTTGGTGTGCTTTTTCTTTTTCGGATCTTGTGTGTCTTTTTGTTGTTTCTTTCTCACGTTCTATTTGGTGTTCTTTCCTTCGTGTATGGAAGCATCTGCCCGTTTCACCAATATAGACTTTGTTACATGAACGGCAAGGGATTTCATAGATGACGTTTGCATTTGTTGTCCGGTTGTATTTTGTCTTTGGGGTGAACTAGCAACTGTCGGAGGTTCTTGTATGGTTTGACCAGGGTATTGATATGGTATTTCCTCATGGATTGTTGGATGCGTTCTGTGACTCCTTTTATGTATGGTAGTGTGACAAAGCCCCGGTTAAAAGCAGACAGAGCCCTGAAAAAAAATGCACAAAACTTAAAGCGCAGGATATAACAAAACTGTTACATTTCATTTCGACTTCCACATATTTCCAATTCAGAGGCACAATTTATAGACAAAAAGAGGGATTTGCAATGGGGGACCCGCTATCTGCCACTCTATGCAACTTTTTCATGGACGATCTGGAAACCCGAGCCATAGAAACCGCACCGGACGACTGCAAACCCATTTTCTGGAAACGATACGTTGATGACATCCTCGAAATAACCAAAACAGGCCACACACAACAACTCACGGATCACCTAAACTCCATAGACAAGACAGGAAACATCAAATTCACACACGAAGAGGAAACGGACAAGACAATAGCTTTTTTTGGACCTAAAAATACACCACACAGAAGAAGGGAACATTTTAGAATTACAACATACAGAAAACCGACACACACCAACTAATATCTTCTCTGGACATCTGAACATCCCATCGCACACAAAATGTCAGTAATCAGAACACTATACGACCGAACACAGAACATCACGGAGGAGAAAGACCGACAGGAGGAAGACCAACAAATCCAACAGGCATTAAAAAACTGCCAATATCCATCGTGGGCAATCCGAAAAGGGAAACTACAGACACAAAGGAAAAAAACAAACAAGAAAAAACACCGAAAAAACAAACCGGGGCTTTGTCACAGTACCATACATAAAAGGAGTCACAGAACGCATCCAACAATCCATGAGGAAATACCATATCAATGTCCCGGTCAAATCATACAAGAACCTCCGACAGTTGCTAGTTCACCCCAAAGACAAAATACAACCGGACAACAAATGCAATGTCATCTATGAAATCCCTTGCCGTTCATGTAACAAAGTCTATATTGGTGAAACGGGCAGATGCTTCCATACACGAAGGAAAGAACACCAAATAGAACGTGAGAAAGAAACAACAAAAAGACACACAAGATCCGAAAAAGAAAAAGCACACCAAGAAAACCTAAAATCATCCATTTCAGACCACTGCAAACGACAAAATCATATAATGAATTGGGAAGAGGCCAGAGTCATTCGCGCTGAAGAAAATAGATACCAGCATTGGATTTTAGAGGCAGTGGAGATACGCAAGCGGGCACAAAGGACGATAAACCGGGATGAGGCAGCGCATGCGCTGTCGCGCACCTGGAGCGCCGTCCTGGGGGAGCGACCTGACAGCAGGAGGCGTGAACTACCTGTCAAATTGGGCGGGACGTTCACGCCTCCGTAATGTAAAATCAGCTGATAAGGCACGTCACCACCTAACATCTGGTGACAGTTCTGAGGAAGGCGGAAGATTCACGCTGAAACTGTTAACAAGGTAACGATCTTAAAATCCTTGTCTAAGAAACGAACTTTAAAAATACAAGATTTAACTTGTAGCAGAATGATTGGAAGAGAAGTATATGGAGAAAGAAATGAGGGGCTCGTGATCGAAAGTCGACCACATCAGTCAAACCTGGTGAACATGGGCGTGTATGGCTGCCAGTGGAACTGGGTCACTGGTGTTTATTGATATGACTGCTGATAGAAGTAGAAGGATGAATTCTGAAGTATATAGAGCTATACTTTCTGCTCAGATTCGGTCAAATTCTGCAAAACTTGTAGGACAGCGCTTCACAGTACAGATGGATAATGTCCCAAAATATACTTCATAAGCAACCCAAGAGCTTCATAAAGCGAATGTCGTGTTCTTAATCGGCCAAGTCAGTCAACCCAATTGAGCATGCTTTTCACTTAGTGAGGACAAAACTGAAGGCAGAAAGACCCACAAACAAGCAGCAACTTGAAGGCCTGGCAAAACATCTCAAGGGAGGAAACTCAGCATTTGGTAGTGTCTGTGGGTCCAGACTTGAGGTAGTTGTTGACTACAAAGGATTTGCATCAAAGCATGAATTTTTTTATAGCTGTTAGCTTGTCCACTTACTTTTGATCCTGTGAAAATAGAGGGAATATGTTTAAAAAAGAAGGCTAAGTCCTAAATGGTTAATGCCATATTTTTGTTGGGACCCACTGAATTAAATCTGAACGTCTACTCTTCAGTCACATCTTGATGGCTTCATGGTGGTTGATTGATTGTTTCAGAGGCAAACATTTGCTTATGAGCCTAACTGTACTTGTATATGGACACGTGTGCACGCACACGGTGGGGTTCAGCAGTCTGAGACCACTAGTGAAAAATGCTTCCGTTTTGCATTCTTTTCTAATTTAATACACCAGCTTTTATTGTATATCTCGGTTTTCTACACCGGTGTCTGCATGATTTGTTTGCGTTGTGGTGCTGTCACATGATCGGCTGATAAATGCATGAATGTGTCGGTGTGCATTTCTTTGAATTGTTCTTTTTCTGTGACGGAACGATTGAACATCTTTTAATGGGGAAACTAAAACAAGAACTGAAATTTGGTGCACAAGTTTCAGTTTATTTTGGGCTTTCTGAAATCAGCACGGTTAAATTTACATATGGGATCAAACTTGATCAGATGCTTTTGGTAGCCATAAACAAGCTTCTGGGAGAATTCTGGTTGGATATTTGACCACTCTTCTTGGCAGAATTAGATTTTCAATTAAAATTTTTTTTTTTTTTTTTTTTTTTTTTTTTTTAAGTTTCCTGACATGGACTTGACTTTTAAGCACAGTCCACAAACATTTGATAGAGTTGAGGTCAGGACTATGGGAAGGCATTTTAAAAACTTAATGCAATCCTGCTTTATCCATTCCACAACCAGCTTTGATGTTTGGGGTTATTGTTTGGTTGTAATGCTCAGTTGTGTCCAAGTTTCAACCATCTAGCTGATGGTTTGAGGTTTTGCTGAAGAATTCTGAGGTAGTCCTCCTTCCACTTTAACAGTTGCTACAGTGGTCTTCTGGTTGAATACCTCTTCTTTACTTCTCCAGACGTACATCTGATCATTGTGGACAAACAACTCCATCTCATCTGACCATCAATTTTTCTCCAGAAGGCTGTTTTTGTCCATGTGGTCAGCTGCAAACTTTAATTGAGCTTGAAGGTGTCGATTTTGGTGCAGGGGCTTCTTTCTTGGACAGCAGCCCATGGTGATTGTAAAATTAGCTTGAATGTTGACGGCGTTCCACGGAAGGCCTGTGCCTTGGTGGTTCCTGGGTTGTCCCTGACCATCCAAAGTTCCTTTCAGCTGATGGTGACAGTTTGGGTCTTCTTCCAGACCTTGGCAAAGTGGTTCCACATCGCAATAACTTGGCAAACAAACCTGAAGATCTCTTACAATTCACAAGCTCCAATTTTAAGGTCACTTTTTGGCTATAGTAAAGCATATTATACTGACCATCCATCACCAGCAGATAGGACTCTTTGTCCCCTTGTCGCCTTTTTGTTTTGCATGTATTAAGCATGTGGTGTGTCTTGCTCCTCTTTCAACTACTTGTAATGAACTAATATATAATTATAGTGAGCAGCATGTTTTCATGCAGCACAAAAGGACCAGTTAATATATTTACTTATCAGTATTTTTGCCAAGTGTACGTGGTGACATTCTGATACTATAACAAACCAGGGCACAAACGGTGAGGAGCTACATTTAGCTTGCCCTTCTTTTTATGAAGAGTTGATCTAAAATAATTTTGCGTCAATCACCGTATTTTACTCTTGCATAAAGACCATGAATTCATGCTGTAGTGTATATATTAAGAATTTTACTTGGACTATACACTGTGTTTATGTATTAATTAAGCTATAAATCTGTCAATACATGTTTTTGAGTCTGCTGATTGCTGGTATTTTCACACATCAATCTCTGGAGTGTATACAGAGTGGTGCAAAAAACAAACATGCTGTGAGTGAAGAGTCTGTAGGCTGAAACACCTTGTTGAGAGAATGAGCTGATAGGGAAGTGATCGCTGATAGGAAGTCTGTAATACCTCAAATAAGCACTCTTGACAACCACAGTGAGCAGAATAGCATCTCTGAACACGCAGCACATCAAAGTGCGAGGTGGATGGGCTGCAACAGCAGAAAGCCGCATCTGGTTCCACTTCTATCAGGCAAGAACAAAAATCTAAGGCCATCATGGACACGGACTCACTGAAACTGGACAACTGAAGACTGGAAAAAAGACTGGGTGATTTTTTCCAATTTTCAACTGTCCAGATTAGGTGAGCCTCATACCCATGATAGCCTCAGATTCCTGTTCTTGGCTCACAGTAGAACCCAATGTGGTCTTCTGGTGTTGTAGCCATTCAACCAAGGTTTTCTGCGTTGGGGATGTGATGTTTTTCTGCTCACTACAGTTGCAAAGACTGATTGAGGTACAAGATCCTTCCTGGTAGCTCAAACCTGTCTGGCCATTTTCCTCTGACCTCTCTAAGGCTTTTTTACCCACAGAAGTGTCGTTTGGTTGGTTGTCGCACCATTCTGTGTAAACTCAAGATGCTGTTGTGTGGGGAAAATCCCATGATATCAGCAGTATCGGAAATACTCAAACCAGCCCATCTTGTACCCAGCAATCACGCCATAATTAAAATCACAGATCATAGTTTCCGCTAATTCTGATGTTTGATGTGAACATGAAGCTCTTGACCTGTGTCTGCATTATTTTATGCATTGTGCCACTGCCACTTGATTGGATAACTGCATAAATGAGCTGGTGTACAGGTGTTCCTCAAAGTGGACAGCGAGTGCATATTCGGCTTGATTCAGATTGCATGAGCGGAGTCTTCTAATAAAAAGTAAATGGCATTTGCTTTTTGATAAAGCTGAGAGGACCCTTCTAAAGCCAGGGGAATGTGAATATATGACTGCTGTGATGCTCTGGAATCGATTTTCAAAGACTGGTAATACTGAACGGATGGTGTTTCTTAGAAGAGCTTTGGGAAATGGCCAAGTCTCCATACTGTTTTTTGTTTGTTTTTTTAATTTTTTGCTTAGACTATGCACTGGGCAAGGACTGCATCATGCATGGCTACATGCTGAAGCTTGGAAATCCATTCCTGACTCAGTGGCAGCGCCGATATTTCTACCTGTTTCCTAACCGTGTAGAATGGAGAGGAGAAGGCGAGTCTCGGGTAAGTATGCAATGTTCAAGGGGCTGCATCTAACGTTCCTTTGCTAATCTGTTGATTTTAATAATGTCTGTTAATATTTATTAATTCGTTGGATTATTTTTAAAAAATATATATATATATTTTTTTTTTATTCCAGCAGCATTTCAGTCAGCTAATAATACTACAGCACCCTTAACAAGGCTTAATTAAATAACAGATCACTAACCGCTAACTATAACTGTCACAAACTAATAATCTGTCACAGCATGAGATTAAGTGCTTATGTTGACCAAAAGAGCCACTAATGCAAGGTGACCTGTATTCAGTACATATTTTACTGTTTTAAAATAAAGGCAAACACTTGGTTAGCTAAATGCATGATGCATATTGCATTTTGTTTGCCATGTGTGTGCACAAGGCATTTGGATTTTCAGTGTGTGGAATCAACTCCAGAACTTTGAGGCTGACTCTCTTTCAATGCCTAGAATTGATCTCATTGTAAAACGAAAGCAGGATGGAGACTTGACATGCAATATTTATTAGAAATGTATATTGTGTATGCTGAGAAATACTACTGCCCAACACTGCATAGTGTACATGCTTCATGACACGTTTTTGATGACTTTTTTTTTTGACTAATCACATTTGAGAAGGTTTTTTTTTTTTTAACTTGACACAAAGTTGTCATACAAAGTACCTCCATTTATTTATTTTATTGTTTATGATGGGGCAGTAAAGATAGATAAGCATGAAAAATAAACCTGCAATACAGCGAGAGAGCTGGGTAAGCTCAGACAATTCAAAACATGGCATGACTGGTAATAAGCATGGGCCAGCCTGGAATGCTATACTTCCACTGTCTGAATGATTGATTACAAATCAAAATATTATGCCCTTGAAAACACATTGTCCTGAGGCACACAGCCTAGTTTTTCCATACCTTAAAGGAGCTCTTTGTTGTAGAGGTCTGCGCGGGTCGGATTTTTCAGTCGCGCCCGCAAAGAATTGATTTTTCAGTCCCGCCCGCGCCCGCAAAGAATTATGATTTTCAGTCCCGCTCCCGCCCGCGCCTGCCATATTTTGTCCCGCTCCCGCCCGCAAATCCCGCATGATGCAGACGTTCGCGTTATCAGGAAAGTTCTTGTCTTGACACAGCGTGATGGTGCCCCACCCCCTACTTTGAGTGGATTTGAGCATAAATATCTACAGCTCACGTTTATTATTTACCTTGTTTCTGAATGTTGAAATGGCAGCATGTAGACATAATAATTATTATTATTATTATTATTATTATTATTATTTAAGTAGGCTAATCATTTAAGTATGCACCCTCCCGTGGTGCGTCTCCTATGAATAATTAGTGTGAAAGGAGAGATGGATCGCACTCTTGAACTTATTCTTTTAGTTACATTTCAGTTGTTTTTAGCAGCAGAAGGAGACAAACGTTTCGGCTGTTGCCTTTGTCAGTGTCTCTAATAATAATAATAATAATAATAATAAACAATAAAAAAAGACAGGCAAGCACGTAATTCCAAGTGGAAATTTGGTATATTTATTGTTCAGCCATACAAAACATTAGGCTAACCCAGTTTACATTTGTAAAGCATTTCTAACTAAAATGTCCGATTTCAGGACTCTTGACTTTTTAATGGTAAATGTACCTCTGTTTAAAGCAGCACTTACTTTTGAAGCACTGTGAGCTTCAGTAGAGGAGCTCTGCTCTTCTGCCATGATCGGAGATCTCAAACACGGAAGAGGAAAGGAATCGGAAACGTACGAGAGTTATTTATCCTCTCCTGGATCAGAATCAGAATTCTGATGACCAGCTCATCTAAGGTGTCATTGAGGCATCATGTTAGTGTGGGTCACTGGAGGCTGGGTGTGAACGGCGAGTCATTAGAGTGATCAAAGGATTGCCCGTTAGGGTGATCAATGGCAAATTTAAGATGCCATTCCTCACTCAATCTGGCAATCTGACTCTCTGCAAATTTAGGCATCTTAAAATGTTTTTATTAATGCCAAATAAAATATCCAGCACAAATTATATATGATAGACATAAATTAATAATTTATAAGTTTTATTTAAAACACGTTTTTAGTTAGCGAGACTGCAGCTTATTACCGCTCCTGCCCGCACCCGCATATGTGCACTCGCGCCCGCATATGTGCACTCCTGCTCGCGCCCGCAATGAGCTTTCAAAATTTGTCCCGCACTGCTTTGCGGCGGGTCCCGCGGGACTCCCGCGGGAGTGCAGGGCTCTACTTTGTTGTAAGAAGTTTGTGGGTTCAAGCCCCAGCACTGCCAATGTGCCTCTGTTGGGCTTTTGAGCAAAGCACTTAACCTGTTCTGCTCCAGGGGTACTGTGTCAAGGCTGACCCTGTGCTCTGACCCCAGTTTCCTAAGAAGCTGGGATATGCGGGCGGGGGGAAAGAATTCACTTTGTTGTAATGTATGTTGTAGACGACGACTTAGTCTATCGGAAGTGACAGTGCACCACAGTGTGAGTCATAAAACAAATAGCGAATAAAATTTGCTGTCAACCATTTTATCAAAGTTTATTAATTTTCTTGATTAGTTATTGCAGCCATGTAGTTATCTTTGTCCTTGATTCTCATCCATAGCTAATTTGAATTAATGATTTTAATTATGCATGGACAATATCAACAAGACAGACTCAAACTATGGATAAGTCGGGTTAAACAATTATTTTACATCTTTTGGAATACTGTTTCAGAGCAGCTAATGTGCTACTAGTAGATGCTGCTTCTTCTGCTGGAAGTGATCCTCAGAACAAACGGGCCTGCTTCAGCTGAGGGGAGTGCTCTGGGATCGGCTGTACAGCTTCGGAGTAGCTGCAAGATATGCCAGGACTATATCATTTGAGAGCTGTAAAAGTTTTTTTCAGAACTTTGTAGTCAGTGTGTGACTTGATGGACAGCTATTCTAGTTTTCATAGGGCTGGCAGCAAATTAACCTTAAAAATTTACATTAGTCTATTTAAAATCATGTTGTAATGGGTCCAATCAAGAGAGATTGAAATGTATATTAGTTTTTCAGCATCATGTGGAGAATATACTGTCGCTGTTTCATGACTGATCAAAAATTTATTTTTATCTGGGGGGTATTACACAGTGGCACGAAGATACACACATCACATCACATTATCTCTAGCCGCTTTATCCTTCTACAGGGTCGCAGGCAAGCTGGAGCCTATCCCAGCTGACTACGGGCGAAAGGCGGGGTACACCCTGGACAAGTCGCCAGGTCATCACAGGGCTGACACATAGACACAGACAACCATTCACACTCACATTCACACCTACGGTCAATTTAGAGTCACCAGTTAACCTAACCTGCATGTCTTTGGACTGTGGGGGAAACCGGAGCACCCGGAGGAAACCCACGCAGACACGGGGAGAACATGCAAACTCCACACAGAAAGGCCCTCGCCGGCCCCGGGGCTCGAACCCAGGACCTTCTTGCTGTGAGGCGACAGCGCTAACCACTACACCACCGTGCCGCCCGGCACGAAGATACGAAGTTTATTTTTGAGTGGTGAATGGATACATCACATGTGAACGAGTGAAAATATTTTTAACAGGAGAATGCAAATTTTATATCTTTGTAGTGTTCTTGAAATTATATAGACACATCCACACACACAAAATACAGGTTCATCAACACAATTTTAATTTTGAACCAGTTCGTCATTTTGATACTGTGCGTCTAGTCAGCAGGAAAATGCTGGGAATGGTGTCATTGGAGTGAAATATTGGAAATTGTACATACCGGACACCTTTTCGATGGAATAAAAACATGTATTCTATTCCCTTCTTGCGGGTTTCATTCGTTTGGTTTGACTGCATGCGGTATTGTTAGCATATCGCTTATCCTACATGTATTACATCACTCTACCCAATGGAGAATGAGCGTTGAATATGGTTCACAATATTGCATGGTTAAGACAGGACATCGCACGTTGGAGCTGATGCGAATATTCAATGAGTTTTCTACTGCGCATGCACAGACGCATTTCTTTGTTCACTGGGAAAAAGATAGACGCGTTGAACACCCAAGAGGCTACCAAAACTTCATGAGATATTAATGTATATTTACAAGAGACAAACATACCAACAGACATTGAAAAACTGGAAGTGTGTGCCCCAGTGGCAAAGTGTTACTAGTAGAGCTGGGACTTCAGTTCAGCCAAAACTTAGCCAGACACACACAGCAACAGGGCAAAGGATTTTGCAAGGGGATTAGTGGCAGGGTGCCAGGTCGCTCCGTTGTGTGTAGTTGTCAACTTTGTTTTAAAAATATAAATAAAATGCATCCATGCACACGCACAGCGTAAGGATCTGAGGGACTTTACAAGGGCCAAATTGTGATGGCTCAATGACTGGGTCTGAGCATCTCAAAACTGGCACATCTTGTGGGCTGTTCTCTGTATGCAGTGGTTAGTACTTAGCAGAAATGGTCCAAGGAAGGATAACCAGCCAGCAGGGTCATGGGTATCGAAGGGTCATTGATTTTGATTTTTTTTTATGGGGCACAAAGGCTAGCTCATATGGTCCAATCCCACAGAAGAGCTACTGTAGCACAAACTGCTGAAAAAGTTAACACTGGCAGAAACGGAGAGGTGTCAGCATTAACTTTTTCAGCAGCATTTACCTTATTTTCGAGTGGTCTGTTTTAAAATGAGTGTAATTGTTATACCACAGAGCAAATTTCTCACTAATCATTTTTTCTTTTAAATGGAGCTACATTATCTAAAGTATAGTGGAACGTTGACTCCAAGCATTCAGTTGCCTGATCAAGTTCTGTGGGGGCTGACGGTCATCCAGTATAGTATTTTAACAATGGACATGACAGATGTTACAGAAAAATATAACTTCTGGATATAAATTTTAAATGTATAAATTAATACTTCCATATTACTAGAATGGAGTTCAGCTCTCTGCAATGCTCTTTGTTATAACAGTGGATAAATGTGTGTGGGTATTTTTTTTGGGGGGGGGGGGCACTACAGACATCAGAGTCATGATTTCAAAATTAAACCAGAAAAGGGGAAAAATTTGACGTGCCATTATGCTCAATCTCTGTACTTGCATCTTTTCACATCACCTATTCATGTAACCTGCAGTAGTACCACAACCCCTTTTTGTGTGCTGTGTAAATGCGCATCTGACCAATTTTCTTTATTTCCATCTATGATAAATTGCATACAATATCCCCTTTGCCTTTCCATGCATATATGCTAAAAACTTAAGCGTTTTGAACATTGGAAGCATCAGTTTTTGTGCATCAATTACAAGGACACTGTTTCGGCATGTCAGTCATATTGCTGAAATTGTAAACATTTTCTGCAGTTTAACTTTCATGAGCAAATGTGTAATGAATTAACACCCTTTTTTTTTTGTGCTGCATCAAACTGCATTAATGACATTTTCACATGTTCGAGAATCTACATTTTTGACATGTTTTACATCACAGTAAATTCTGTATGCATGTGATTTTTAAATTATCTATTTTTGCATGTATGGCTACTTTTTAGAGGTTCAGACCCCATCCACACGTAGCCGGGTATCTGCTAAATCGAAGATATTTTTCTACGTTTTGGCCGGTCATCCACATGAAAACGCATCAAAAACGAATATTTAAAAAAACTCCGGGCAAAGTGAAGATTTTTGAAAACTCCGTGTATGCCTTTTCGTGTAGACAGAGATAACCGGAGGTTTGCGTTTTAGAATGTCACAATCTGCGCCAAAAAATGACAACAAATCTGCCCTGACGTCAAACGTGCAACCTTTGTTTACTGCAGAAGCCAGATTAAGCATGGACTTAAGCTAGCCGCACACTACGGCGATCCACGCGGTACCGAACCGACCCATTTCAGAGCCGACTCCCGACAGGGCACGCACATATCCCCCGACTGTTGACGAGTGCAGTCGCGATTGAAGCGACACGTGACAACTTAATAGCTTTGTGATTGGCTATTGGATATAGTTACTGTTAAATCCAACACTTGAAGATGCTGCAGGCTGAATTACAAATGACACAACATGGAATATGTAGCGCACTATCTAGGCTGCATGAGCTATTATTTCCAACCTTAAATAGTGCACTTGTATAGGGGAGTTAAAGCGATTTGGAATTCAGCCACACAACTTGAGCAGAGTGGCTTTCCAGCCCACTGTGTCTATGGATAAAGCTTCAGTCTATGGAATTACAGTATATACCTGCATCAGGTGCTACCAACACGTATTTCTCGCGCTAGAAATTGTGTTTAATGATGTCACGTGTTATATGCGAAAGATATGATTGGCTATTGCTAGCGACTCTCGCCGATCAGTCTGGCTCCCGATTAGTTTTTCGGATCGGCTGTGAGATGAGTCGGTACCATCGAAAACTAGTCTTTACGCCTGACTCGCAACTTCAGTTGGCTCGGTACGCTGAAAATCGGCGTAGTGTGCGGCTAGCTAAAGAGTAATGGATCGGAGGAGTGCCTTGAAAGCGTTAATTATTGTGCAGGTGCTATTTACATGTTTAATTTTAGAAGCCCAACTACTGCTCCAAGAGCATAGGTGATGTGATTAGGGGGTAGGATTTGGGGAAATAACCATCTACAGGTTTGGAATGCTTATGAATGTGATTGAAAACGCAGATGTTCGGTTATGTGTGGAAGGGATTTTTTTCGAAGACGAGGTGGTGTGGATAAAACATTTTTATAAACGGAGGGGGGGGGAAATGTTCGGTTTTAAAAATACCCGGCTACGTGTGTACATGGCATTAGTCAAGTCATGAGTTTCGAAACAGAAGTATCAGTTTTTGTGTATGGAAGATGGTGGTATGAGCAGAACGTGACCTCGTGTATAATAATTTTGACACGAATCTGATGAACCATCTCGGGGTATTTCAAAATGTAACGTGCCAAAATGCACAAAATCCAAAATATCTCACTTCCTGTTCATGGCCCAAAATTGTTTGTCTTGGGGAGACAAATTACCTTTTGGGTGTGTCTTGGCACCTATCAGATTTGGTGCATGTATTTTGTGGCAACTTGTTCCTACTGGTGTTTTCACCAGACAAAGTGTTGCATTAGGTGTTTACTGCCCAGACCCCAAGTATAAACGCACTGCTGATTCGTTGGTAAAATTTGCATCATTTGTAGCCTCTGTTGGCAATACTCTGTCTATCCTGCTGCCAAAAGAGGCCACGGTCATGCCTTCAAATGATTACAGGCTGTCTGCCTGCGTCAGATTACATTTAAAGCACTCTGGAGCATTACCAACAGGCAGCTGAACAGTTTCTTCATCAAAGCTATCTCCTTCCTTCACCATATTTCTGCAGTCCCAAAAGTTTACTACCTTTCTGATGGAAAGCCACCCCTGTTGGGGTATTGAATACTGTAGAATCAGAGATCCATATGTTATGAGCATTTTGTGCAATGTGGTGAAATAAAAACAAAACAAAAAGTAATCGGGGGCGTCGTGGCTCAGGTGGATAAGGCGCCATACCATAAATCCAGGGGTGATAGCGTTCCGGCGCCACGCCGGATTTCCGGCGTACCGTGGCTGGGGGAAAAAAAAAATCTAGTTCGCCCATTGTCCTGTGTCATTCTGAGATGCGCAGATAGACAGTAAAGGGAATTCGGAATTCCCTTTACTGTCTATCTGCGCATCTCAGAATGACACAGGACAATGGGCGAACTAGATTTTTTTTTTTTTTTTTTTTTCCCCAGCCACGGTACGCCGGAAATCCGGCGTGGCGCCGGAACGCTATCACCCCTGTAAATCCAGGGACCCGGGTTCGATTCCGGCCCGAGGTCATTTCCCGATCCCTCCCTGTCTCTCTCTCTCCCACTCATTTCCTGTTTCTACACTGTCCTATCCAATAAAGGTGAAAAAAGCCCAAAAAAAATCTTAAAAAAAAAAAGTAATCATGTAGTACCATCCCTGAGTTTGATCTAGGAATGCTCATCTTTGACTTGTCCAATATTATAATTTATACTCATCCCATACTTAATTACTTCTCTGAAAACAAGCACTGCCTCTTTGTGCTCACTTAATTTGAATTTACTACTTTAGAATACCACCATTACCTCTGTGTTCTCCAGGAAGAACACAACCTTTCCTTTCTGCATGATGTAAATTTTTGCCCCTTGTACGGTATATGCACATTTCAGAAATGGGCAAGCAGGCAGTCATGGAAGTTCCATCAGAAACGCCGTATAATGTCCGATCCTAGAAATTGTGCCTCAAATTCTACAAATTTTTTTTTTTTTTTTTTTTAAGTGTTAAATTGTGCAGTATTGGGTAAATATTAGTGTTAAGTTTAATAAATTTGTGTATGTCAAGCACAGATCTATAACCTTTTATAACAGTGTTGCACTTATTAGATCACGACCAATACTAGGCTTAGAATTGTGTACTGGAACTTCAGATGGAGGTTTTATTGTTTTTAAAAAAAAAAAAAGTAAATGCTATGGGCAGTGATTTTCTGAAACCACTTGTGCAGAAGGATTTTTGTGAAATGCTGCATGATAGCCAAAGGTTGCACATTTCAATTTTTAAAAAATAAACCCCACAAACTTCTCCAAAGCATGCTGTTAAGACAAGCCAATACACAAGCATACTATCTAGTATTAGATTGTATGTATTAGCATTAAAAAAATGAAGCAGTAGTTTGTCAGCAAGCAGAAGTAGTGTGATTTCCCCCAGATCTTTAAAGTCTGATGTATGGAAGCACTTTGACCTCTCAGTAAGGCATGATGCTGATGGCCAGGAAGCAGTGGACCAAAATGTTACAGTATGCTGAGTCGCTCACTCACTCACACACACTGCTACATTCAAGCAGTGTTTCTCAGCAGATTCAGTCTGCGCTAAAGAAGTCACCACAGTCACTGGATTCATATTCGGTGGTGGATAACAGAGGATTAAAATATAAAACATGCCTACATCTACCGGTACAGAGAGCTATGTGAAAACTGACAGCAGAATAAGAACAGTTCTGTTTCTCACACATCCCTGTGGCAGTCAGTCCAATTGAAAGCTACTTTTAATTTTGTTAGACTAACGCACAGCTTTTTTTCATATGCAAAAGTTTGGGCACCCCTAGTCAAAATTGCTGTTCCTGTGAACAGTTAAGCAAGTTGAAGATGAAATGATCTCCAAAAGGCATAACGTTAATGATGACTCATTCCCTTTATATTTTAAGCAAAAACAAATTTTTTTATTTTCATCTTTTACATTTTCAAAATGACGGAAAAGGGCCCGAAGCAAAAGTTTGAACACCCTGCATGGTTGGTACCTAGTAACACCCCCTTTGTCAAGTATCACAGCTTGTAAACACTTTTTGTAGCCAGCTAATAATCTCAGTTCTTACCTGGGGGATTTTCACACCTTTGTCCTTGCAGAAGGCTTCAAGTTCTACAAGTTTCCTGGGCTGTCTTGCACGCACTGCTCTTTTGAGATCTATCCACAGATTTTCAATGATGTTTAGGTCAGGGGACTGTGAGGGCCAGGGCAAAACCTTCAGCTTGTGCCTCTTGAGGTATTCCGTTGTAGATTTTGAGGTGTGTTTTGGATCATCGTCTTATTGTAGGACCCATCTCTTTTTAACTTCAACTTTTTTACAGATGGTGTGATGTTTGCTTCCAGAATTTGCTGGTATTTATTCGAATCCATGCTTCCCTCGACCAATGAAATGTGCCCTGTGCCACTGGCTGCAACACAACCCCAAAGCATGATCGATCCACACCCATGCTTCAGAGTTGGAGAGGTGTTCTTTTCCTGGAATTTGGCACCCTTTTTTTTTTTTTTTTTTTTTTCTCCAAACATACCTTTGCACATTGTGGCCAAAAAGTTCTATTTTGATTTCATCAGTCCACAGGACTTGTTTCCAAAATGCATCAGGCTTGCTTAGATGTTCATTTGCAAACTTCAGATGCTGAATTTTGTGGCTAGGATGCAGGAAAGGTTTTCTTCTGATGACTCCCATGAAGGTCAAATTTGTTCAGGTGTCGCTGCATAGTAGAACAGTGCACCACCACTCCAGGGTCTGCTAAATCTTTCTGAAGGTCTTTTGCAGTCAAACAGGGGTTTTTATTTGCCTTTCTAGCAATCCAGCGAGCAATTCTTTCAGAAAGTTTTCTTCATCTTCCAGACCTCCCCTTGATCTCCACTGTTTCTGTTAACTGCCATTTCTTGATTAACATTATAATCTGAGGAAACAGCTACCTGAAAACACTTTGCTACGATCTTGTAGCCTTCTCCTGCTTTGTGAGCATCAATTATTTTATTATTCAGAATCCGAGGGAGTTGCTTAGAGGAGCCCATGGCTGTTGATTTTAGGGACAAGTTTTGAGGCGTCAGAGAATTTATACAGCTTTGAAATCTGCATCATCTGACCTTTCCTAACGAAGAATTTGAACAAGCCACAGCTAAATAAGCTAATTAAGGTCTGGAACCTTGGTAAAAGTTACCCAAGAACTCAAATGTATTGGGGTGCCCAAACTCTCGCATGGTGTTCCTTTTCTTTTTTCACACTCCAGTTGTACAAAATGCACACATCTTGCAGAAAACGCTGAAAAGAAATGTCTTTACCTTTATACCTTTTGGTGATCAGTTCATCTTCTGCTCACTTAACTACTCACAGTAAAAGACATTTTCAGTAAGGGTGCCCAAACTTTTGCATGCCTTTATTTATTACTTGCACATTACACACACTGCTAAAAATCTGAATGGATCACTTAAATACGGTCATGTTTAATCCCTTGAAAATGGAAACCTAAGGCTCGTATTCAGGCATTACTCATTTTTGTTGTATCAAAAGCGTTTTGAGACACCAATATACGTTCTCATGATTCAGTGTTTTCCCGTAACTCGCTGGTCTATCTTCTCTGCAGCAAAACTTGTTAACAATGGAGCAGATAGTGACTGTTGAGGAGACGCAGATCAAGGACAAGAAATGCATCCTGCTGAGGATCAAAGGAGGCAAACAGTTTGTCCTGCAGTGTGAGGTAGGACAACCTTCCCTGTGCAGAGTCATTCTTGTCAGCCCTGCCACTCTAAAAACCAGGACAAAATTTCCATGCCATTACAAGTAATGTTTGGGCTTTGCATCAGTCACACTTGCAGCTTTCAGACAGTATTTTACTGGGGTGAAATGTGTGCATTCACAATTTTTATCCCTCCGGCATATAATGCGAGGGGATGTACAATAGCTATCGCTCTGTTCGTATGTAAACGTTTTTATTTATACCCCTGCTCCGAGGGGGGGGGGGGGGTTATACTGGTTTACCTCTGTCCGAAACACCCTTTTTTTCAGCAACCACAAATCGTAGCCACTTGGTACCAAACTTCAGCTTGGGGTTCTATACAGTGTATACTGTTTTTCAGGTCTGTCGCACATCCACTTCCTGTTTACCAACTGAATCTATTTATGAAACATAGCGTGGATTTACAGAATTTTCGTAACCCTTTTCTCAGCAACTACAAATCACAACTGCTTGATATTTGGTACAGAGCTTCAGCTTGGGGTTCTATACTGTGTACTAGTGCATCTCAAATTAGAATACCATGAAAAAGTTCCTTTTTTTCATAATTTAATTCAAAAAGGTAAACTTTCATATATTCTATATTCATTACATGTAAAGTGAAATATTTAAAGCCTTTTTTGTTTTAATTTTGATGATTATGGCTTATAGCTCATGAAAATCAGAAATCCAGTATCTCAAATTATTAGAATATTCCCCAAGATCAATCAAAAAAAGGATTTACAATACAGAAATGTCCAACTTCTGAAAAGTATATTCATTTATACACTCAGTACTTGGTTGGGGCTCCTTTACCATGAATTACTGTATCAGTGCAGTGTGGCATGGAGGTGATCAGTCTGTGGCACTGCTGAGGTGTTACTGAAGCCCAGGTTGCTTTGATAGTGTCCTTCAGCGTATCTATATTTTTGGGTCGGGTGTTTCTCATCTTCCTCTTGACAATACCCCATAGATTCTCTATGGGGTTCAGGTCAGGCAAGTTGGCTGGCCAATCAAACACAGTAATATCATGGTCAGCAAACCATTTGGTAGTAGTTTTGGCACTGTGGGTAGGTGCTAAGTCCTGCTGGAAAAGGAAATCAGCATCTCCAAAAAGCTCGTCAGCAGATGGAAGCATGAAGTGCTCTACAATCTCCTGGTAGATGGCTATGTTGACTTTGGACTTGATAAAATACAGTGAACCGACACCAGCAGATGACATGGCACCCCAAATCATCACAGACTGTGGAAACTTCACACTGGGCTTCAAACACCTTGGATTCTGTGCCTCTCCACTCTTCCTCCAGACTCTAGAACCGTGATTTCCAAATTAAATGCGAAATGTACTTTCATCTGAAAAGAGGACTTTGGACCACTGAGCAACAGTCCATTTCTTTCTCTCCTTAGCCCAGATAAGACACTTCTGACATTGTCTCTGGCTCAGGAGTAGCTTGATATTAGGAATGCGAAAGTTGTATCCCCTTTCTTGAAGATGTCTGTTCGTGATTGGTCTTGATACACTGACGCCAGCCTCAGTCCACTCCTTGTGAAACTCTCCCAAGTTCTTGAATCAACTTTTCTTGACAATCCTCTCAAGACTGCAGCCATCCCTGTTGCTTGTGCACCTTTTCCAGCCACCCTTTTCAGCAATGACCTTTTTTGGCTTGCGCTCCTTGTGGAGGGCATCAGTGATCATCTTCTGGACAACAGTCAAGTCAGCAGTCTTCCCCATGATTGTGGTCGTGTATACTGAACTAGACTGAGAGATACACTATTCATACTTTTTTTTTTTTTTTTTTTTTTTTTTTTTTTATAACTCAAACTCGAAATGAAATATTCTAATATTTTGAGATGGGTTTTTTATTTTTGTACTGTATGCCATACTGATTAAAATAGAAAAATGCTTGAAACATTTTAGTTTGTGTAATGAGTATAATATATAACACTTTCACTTTCTTAAATAACTGATGGAAAATATTGAACTTTTTCACAAAATTCTAATTTTTTGAGATGCACTAGTATATTGTTTTCAGGTCTGTCGCACATCCACTTCCTTTATACCGACTGTATTTACAAAACACACAGGGTGGATTTTGACACCATTTCAAAATGGTAGTTTACCAGGATGCTATTTGAAATCCCTAGGGAGAGCACTGCTCTTTTACTTGTTTCAGGGTTAATTATTTGTTGACAACATTCATAAGTGTCCTATTCCTTTGATTGCTTGCATTGATATAAGCGGGGGGGGGGGGGGGGGGGATATGTAAATGAGCAGTAGCTCACAGCTGATCTTGTTAGTTTCCGGAGCATAACAAACTATTAGGAACTTTTTCACGAAACCTCACAGTTAAGTGACTAGAGGAATTGTGCCTTTTGACATTTTTGGGATTTGTGGGGTTTTTTTGGGTTTTGTTTTTTATCGTTTCCGTATTTCCGTGGCAACCAATTCAACTTAGGAAAATTTGGAGTGGGGGTGGGGGGGATGCATGGTCATCTGATTGACTGTTGTCTTGAAACATTAAGGTATGATTTGCAATGCATTAACTTTATTTATTTTTTTTAATTTCTTTGATTTTTCAGCATCAGTAATCTTTCTAATACTGTAGGAAAAAAGTTTATCTGCAAAATGCATGATCTCTTTTTATCTTGTTCTCTTTCAGGCCTAGCAATCATAGCATTCCTACATAATAAACTACAGGGTATTTCAAAAAAAATTATATTATTTGGGATGTAAATATCCCAGAAACTACGTAGTCTAGGCAAATGGAACTGAACAGACTTAATATTGAGCAATATAGATTTATTCCTCAAAATTTGAATTAGAAATTCAAAGGTATGTGGATTCCATGAACGATTTCACAAATTTTCAATCTGCGCGCCTCACATCAAGTCGGTAGTCCAGCTCTTGCCAAACACGCTGCAACATGTCTTTGATAACAGTGCATTTTTAGAGAATTCTCTCATAAATGCATGCTGCACAGCGTCATGAGACTGTGTTCGAGCGTACTTTAACAAACAAAACACTTTCTTGTCCAGTGAATGGCATTTCTATATCTAAAAAAAAAAACCACACATTTAAACATAAAATTTTGGCCTGTTTCCACACATGCTGTTAAAATTTGAGGTCAATTGAACAAGAATTGGCAAAGTTATTAGATTGTGAAATGATCAGATTTTTTGAAACACCCTGTATATCTAGACATCGCATGTTGACATTTTGAAATTTGGTTTCTTCATCATTTTGTTCCACAGAGTGACCCCGAGTTTGTACAATGGAAGAAGGAGCTGAACGAAGCGCTCACAGAAGCCCAGAACCTGCTTCGTCGTGCTCCAAAAGTAATCGGCAAGGGCCGTACTGGCGTGGTGGAACTGTCCAAACCACCACTCACACACCGCAATAGCAATGGGCTGTGAGCCACTGTTGTCTTTTGCCCCCAACCTTTCCTCATAATCATGCTTTCTTTTACACTTGGAGACATTACACCACCTGTTTCAGCTTACCTTCCATCTTTGCCACAATCAATAAAGCATGTAAATGTATAGACAGTCCTCCAAATGGTCTATCTGGCGTTCTACTGGACCATAACTCTTGTTTTATCAGTCCAGCACACACACACACTCCCAGATTCAAGCACTGCAGCAGTTACTGTTCCTGGACAACAGTGAAGGACCAATGTTAATGTGGACTGAATGAACACGAATGAGGCATACAGTGACATTGTGTCCTTGCTTTTCTCCCTACCTTTCACACACGTCTTTCGCTTTTAATCTGTGAACTTCCTCCTTACTCAGTGTTTTCCCCCCAGGCAGGGCCTGGCATCAGCTGTCCCTGATCCAAGCACACATGTACATAGACTGGAGTGTTGTGCCGTGGGAAGCTGAATCCTGTGCTCGTGCTGCTGTTCCCTCTACTGTGAATGTGTTGGTCTCTATATGCTCAGGATGAAGCTCTGTGTGAAGCTGCAGGTAGTGGGCTACATGGGTCCATGCATGCAGGGAATGTGGGCTGCATGCTGTTCCAAGTCAGCATTGATGCTGGCAGAGCGGAGGCTGGTAGAATGTCTTTCTGTCCTAACTTCTAGGTTGCGTTAAGAGTTAAATGAAATGATGACAATGCTGAGGTCTAGTTTGATGTAATGTCTCACGAAATAGATTTTAGGACATTGCCTCTATTGTTATACCTTTTTTTGGTAATGGGTAGGGCCACCTTGTTTGGCTCATTTCTTGAAATACATTATGGTTGACTAGATAATATATCTATGGCCTAACTTGATGTTGGAGGGCAGAGGTGCCCAATAGCAGTTCTGGATAACCAGAGTCCAACTCAGCAGTTTACTTAGAGGGTTATTAGGTAGGTCAGAGCAGAGAAATTACAAACCTCTGCTTGATTCCATCTCTTAAGGACTGCAACCGAATACCCCTGCCTTTAAATTTGTTTGCTTTTAAATGCATACTGATTGGTGGACTGTAATGTTTGGGCTGTTGGGCCCTGCCCTGCTCTCTCTCTCTACTCAAAACAGTCATCAATTCCATTACAGTGTTCTGCACTGAGGAGATCGGCAGTGATCAAGGATTCACTCGAATTAATAACGAAATGAGCGTGAAAATTTGTTTTTTAGCCCTTTTGAGGGATCAAATTCAATTGGTGTTGCCGAGCTGAACACTTGCATGCAGCAGTGTGTATTTTGTGTGTGCATGTACATGTTTGGTCACTTGATTGTGACCGGGCCTAAAAGTGTGGCCAGTAAAACTATCCGTACACTTCATTCCCTTCATTGCACTATTGTGTGCCACAAGAGGGAGATGTTTCACTGGTTCATAACAGAAATGAGATGCCACACTCTTCCAACACTGCCTCAAGCCCACTGAACCTTCTCCAAGCCCTGAACCACACCTCTACTTATCGAAGTGCAAAAAGTGCCAATACGGAGAGGATTCTTCAAACCAAGCCTGCTTGACTTCTTCAGTGTGACTCTAGGGTAAACGATGAACCAAAACAAACCTGCATTCTCCCTGTTTCACTCATCCACCTCCTCCAGGAATGCTCTGATGGACAAAAAAAAAAAGTGCAACATGGTGAAAAGACTGATTTGGAAAAATGTAAAGGAGCTTTGCAGAATCCTGATCTGACTCTATATTATAAGAACCAGTCGTTTCTCTGTGCATCTACAGTGTACTCTTCTTGAAAGATGTTTGCATATATGGGGGATTATTCTGTCTGCCTGTCTGTTTCTGTTCCTTTGTATTGGCTTTGGGGAAAGGGGTGGGTTGGGTTTAATGGCTTTCCAATTGTTCATGCATACCTCAGGATGAGATGCAAGTGTGGAAAACCAAATGAAAGTAGAATGGCTTGTCATAGCGAAGTGCATGGTTCTCATCTGGGTCACAGCCTGCATGTGTCAGTGTTGCCATAATCCATCTGCAGGTAGACCGACTGTTAACATCCGTGCACATATTTGTTAATATCCTACCCAAAGTGAAGGCATTCACAAAGGTCTTTGAGAAAGATGAGCTTACAGGGCCAGTGGGGGGGGACAAATTTAAACGATTTGTTGTAATGCTTGATTTTCCGTATAGTTTTAATTTTTTTTATATTGTTTTGAATGTGACAGACAAACTTCAAATTTCTAATAGAATTTTGAAATGTGTATTTTTGACTGGCAGAAAAGAGCACAGTGAAAAGGCAGTTTTGAAAAGTGAATTTAGCTTTTTTGTTTGTATATTTCACATTTTCCATGCAATAGCGGTTAAGTGGTTCTTGTCCATGCTTTTTAAAAGATGTTGATTTTTGCATGTGATCCTGAGTTTTGCAAAATTTTATATTTTATTCTCCACACAGGTGGGGAATTTTTTTTGTAGCCTACAAGTGTCGAGGAGGTGTCATCCTAGAGGAAGATTTGACTTTTTGAGGCTCTTATTTGACAAACCAAAATAGTTTGGACATTTTGAGTTAAATCACTGTACCATCAGAATTCACTAGCTGACAAAATGTGCCAAAAGACTGTAGGTAATTGTCGTGAATCGGTAAGGAACTTTTTGCTCTGCAGCCTGCACTGATCTACGGTCTACATTCTACCATCACCATCTACATTCCCTCGGAGCCAAATTTGATCATCACAAGCTTGTGGAAAAGTATAAAAGTTTGACCAAATTTAAATTTAGGTTCTCCAGTGGGAGGAGACTCGGATGTCAATAGCCGGACCATCAAACGGCCAGCGTCCACCTGCACCCGTCAAGAAAAGCATTTTTGCTTGCCCAGTTCTCAACGATGGAGCACCTCCACCGATCCTGAATATTCATGTTTTATTCAGGGGTTTTTGTATTTTATTTTTATTTTAGCTTTTTAATCACTGTGTTGATGTTTGCATCATTCAAATGCTTGTGTGTCTGTTTTGTCAGGTTAAATTTGTCTGGCAAAAGCAGGTATCAAAATGGCAGGTAACAAAAGACAATAAATAGGAAAAAATAGATATATGTATATGAAATGAAAAATGACTTAGGTTTATTTAAAGGGTAAATGTCAAAACAAAAACTTGGGATTAGGTTCAAATATTTGTAGTGAGGAATCTTGCACATAAATTTAGTATTACAGATTATTTTTGTCTGTTTATTGCAAGATTCTCTTGCTTTCCTTCATATTTATTGTCTGGCTGGGGCACTAATCTCGCTGTGCTAACTCTGTGTTACATGGGTTGTGCTAGCACAGGGAGCTGTTGAAGGTTCTGGTTTACAGTCACCACAATTTTTTTTTTTTTTTTTTTTTTTGGTGCCACCAGCAAACACAAGTACTACTGTAGGGGTAATTACCATTTAAAATTAAGTCAGTTATTATTGAAGTTGACTAGTAATTATTTTTCCCCCAGAGAGGTGAGAAGCGTGTTGGACTGCCAATTAAAAGTTGAGAAATAAAAGCCCTTTTTTTTCGTGTTGTCTGCTTTGATTGTTGTCTTAATGATTTTAGTGTACATGTACACCTTTACTAAAGGTTTACCACTGCTCTTGTGAAATTTATCAAGACACTTTCAGTGTTATGGAGCACTACTGCTGCAAACAAATTGGGTGGTGATTCTACAGTCATGGCCAAAAGTTTTAAGACTGACACACAGTTTGCTGCTTCAGTGTGTTTTAGATTTTTTTTTTTTTTTTGTCAGATGTTTCTATGGTATACTGAAGTAAAATTATAAGCACTTCAAAAGTTTCAAAGGCTTTTATTGACCCATACATCAAGTTTATGCAGAGTCTCAATATTTACAGTGTTGACCCTTCTTTTGCAAGACTCCTGCAATTCGCCCTGGCATGCTGGATACCTGGTAAGCTTCTGGGTCAAATCCTGACTGATGGCGACCCATTCTTGCATAATCAGTGCTTGGAGTTTTTTTGTTTGTCCACCCTCTTTTTGAGGATTGACCACAGGGTCTCGATGGGACTAAGATCTGGGGCTTTTCCTGGCCATGGACCCAAAATTTCAATGTTTTGTTCCCGAGCCACTTGGTTATCACTTTTGCCTTGTGACCTGGTGCTCCATCATGCTGGAAAAAGCATTGTTCATCACCAAACTGCTCCTGGATAGTTGGGAGAAGTTGCTCAGGACTCATGGTAGCGCTCACCTTTTTTTCTCCGGACAATCACATTTCCAGATGTCCCAAACAGTCTAAAGGGGGCTTCATCAGTGAAAAATAACTTTACCCCAGTCCTCTGCAGTCTGCAGAAAGTCCTGCAAAAAGAGATTTTCTCTGATGAAGCCCTCTTCAAGCTGTTTGGGACATCTGGAAAAGTGATTGTCCGGAGAAGAAAAGGTGAACCCTACCATTCCCATCTCAAAAGTTAGATTTTAAATAATTCAACCTCTCAAACCAAATATTAACTCTTTTTTTTTTTTAAATTCCGTTGTCTTGAATTAAATGTGATACTCTTAACATCCAAGATCTATTAAATAGTCGGGTGGGGTTTTGTTTGTTTTGTCTTTTTTTTTGGGTCACACTACTTTTTTTTTTTTTTTTAAACTACATTGTCATCTTCACTTTCCCCGTCATGCTAGCGCACTCTCCCCAATCCTGTCCTCAGGGATCAGTGGTGTCTGATGCTTCTCCTCCAGCCTGTTCCTCACAGCTGAGTTTGTCCGTCATAACAGCCAGTAGGATCACTAGGGTTGTTTTTCTCTGCTGCTGGTATCAAAAGACCATCTTTTCAACCTCTTGAGTTATGACAAATTTTGAGGGGGGAATGCTAAGCTTTTTCAGGTTTCACCTATTCCTATTTAAAATGGCACAATATGCAAAAAGATGCCCTTTTTTCTTAAACTCCTGTTACAAAGCTGTTTCTGGTCCAGATAAAGCTTCCAAAACAGGGTTGTATGCTTACTCCACCATACTCATGGAGATATTTATAGCAGGGTCTCATGTTAACTCAGCTGCTTTGCTTATCTGTGTGTGTGCATGCCCTCATGGCTGTGCCACTCTTATTTCAGTCTAGCTCTGCCTCTTGGTGAGTGACAGTGGGACTGTGTGCCTTGTGCTTGGCTTTAAAGTTTTCAGAATTTAACAAACTGGATGCTTTACTAAAAAAAAAAAAGCCCTCTTCAAAGGAAGCCTTCGCAAGGTATGTCTTGGTTTGCCATGAAGTCGTAATCGTCACAGCGACCTTTGAGACTTTTTCAATACTAATCTTAATATTTGGCTTGTACTCACTGGGCCTTGATAGTTTTGGTGGCTAAACTTGAATATTTATAATCCTTGAGCTGGATTTCAAACTGGCCTCAGGCTGAGAGCAATACAACAGATTCAGTTTCAAATTGACTTGATTTGTGTTTTGGATGTAACATTTTTCCTTTGATTTGTAGACCAGAATGTAGGAATCAACGTTATAGATTTATAAGGTCATCAGTGCCTGTGCACATTTATTCTGTCTGTATCAGTGAAATATCAGTGTATTCTTTCAGCAAATTTCTGATGAGGTTCGATGTTTTATATTGTGATGAGTTCATACATGAAATATACAATCTCATTCTGAAGGCATTGTGTTCAAGCTCGTCATTGACATTCTTTACCAATTAGCTGTCCAAACCATACAAGAGCTACTGTGAGTCACTGTTCTGTCAACGCAATCCTTATATAGGTGTACTATTTCTGTAAACATGTCATATAAACGTCTCACACAGAATATATTGTCTATCTTTCAAGGTCTGACTTTATAAATGCTCGCTGTCATTTTTAAATGTCTCTTCTCAACCAGAAGTCCCTTCACCTGTATATCACAACCCCCCACTTGGGAGCCCATGGTGTTATTTCTGGTTGCATTACTGATCATCTGTCAGGTTGAATCACACCCAAGCCTTTTTTTTTTTAAATAAAGGCAAAAAAGTGGAAAGTTCTGCAAGCACCAAGTCAATCATCTGACCTGAATCCAAGTGAGCAGGCATTTCACTTGCAAAATGAAGGCAAAAATGCCCAAAAGACAAGCAGGAATTAAAGACAACTGCAGTAAAGGGTCTGGCAGAACATCAATAGCACTGAGCTCTATAGAAAATCTGAAGAGCTCAGAGCCTGTTCCTTACTGGAGAGATGAGTGAAGCCATCTGGCCCCCATCTTACCACTCACACTGCATGGATTTGGTTTGTGTTAAACTCATATCTGATCAAATTTGCCCCAAGAAAAGTATCTTCTGACCCCCCTTCTGTTACCACCTCCTTATTTTTTCACCTTTACCCCCATTCCTTACATATCTTTACAGTGCTCCCCTTCACTTCACTTTTTTTTTTTTATTTTCCAGTCCAGTCTGATCGTTTGCTTGTTTTTTATTTAGAATGGCTCTTTTACTATTAGTCTATGATTACGTTTACAGAGATTATTTCAGTTTTTCTCTTAGTGTTTTTCATAGAGTTGTTCTTCCTTTCTATTTTTATTAATTTATTTTTTAGAACTTTGTTCTAAATGGTTTGATGGATCGTGATGAAACTGTCCACAGTTGCAGTATACCACCTGAAGATGTGCATGAAGGAAAATAATCCTGGTCCGATGTTTCAAAGGGGAGATGATTCAACTTATTCCCTTACATATGGCAATATGTGATGACAGGCTCGTAAGTGTAACTCCTCCTAAATGGTTTGATGGATTTTGATGAGCAGGGGCAATTCTATAGTGCGTTTTATCACAGTTCTAGTTATTATACCAACACGAAGGCTGTACGATACTTCCTTTCTATTTCAGACAGTTGTTGAAACAGGATTATTTTCTCATGTTATTTGCCATTTTCACTTCATTCTCAGTTATGTCTTAAGAGCATTTATTGGTCGCATAATTCAGTGTCATAATATTCATGCAACTTGTGACCAATAAATACTGTTAAGACATGACTGTGAGAATGAAGTGAAAATGGCAAATAACATGAGAAAATAATCCTGTTTCAACAACTGTCTGAAATAGAAAGGAAGAAAAAGCCACTGTCTAAGAGAAAAACTGAAATAATGTCCATTGAAATAATAATTATTGTAGTGTAAAAGCTGTTTTGGACTGGACTGGAAAAGGGAAAAAATAACAGTGAAGCGGCACACTATAAAGATGTGTAAGGAATGGGGGTAAAGTGGAGAAAATAAGAGGAGGTAATATGGGGGGGGGGGGGGGGGGTCAAGAGCTACTTTTCTTGGGGCAAGTTTGATCGGATATGATGGTTTAATACATAACCCAAATGCATGCGATGTGAGTGGCCAGATAACGTCACTCGTCTCTCCAGCCCTGAATAGGCTATGAGCTCTCCAGATTTTATATAGAGCTCTGTGATCAATAGGGATGAAATGCTGATGTTTCTAGCTTCCATAAAAGCAATCATAAAAACACAATTCAAGGGGATTGCTTTGGTGCATTTAATTGACAGACTTGCACAGCAAATTGTATACATCAAGACAGAGGAGGCATCTTCCCTACATGCTGTTGAAAGATTTTTGCTGTTCATGTTTTATTGTAAACTTTAGAGTACATTCAGAGAACTTGACTGCCACTGAGGTCCATGGGTGCAAGTTTTCCGGCATGTCCCGGAAGCTCCGGTTTTTTCGGTTCTGATAAAGTCATTTTTCCAAATCGTGTAAATCCGTTGAGATTTTCGGGCGGGGGGGTGTGGCCCTCTCGCGATTTTGCGATTTGCAACATCAAAGCAAATTCAACCAATCCCCGTGAATTCAGGGCGGTGTTGCAATTATATCCAATCACCGCAACTTTCCCGCAAATTTGACCAATCGTTGGCGTCGTCTTGAGGTGACGTCGACAAACTACCTTCCGCCTTACTTCCGTGTTTCCGTTCAAGAGTAGCAGCGCGTGCGAGTCTCAGGAGAGACTGCCTGCACACAGCACGAGCATTAATAGTTGTTTTTTCTTCTATGAAGGCTGAGGCATTTCCTTCTGAATTTGAAGTCCGTGTTTATATAGGCTTCAGTTCGCTATAGTGTTACTGAAAGTGTGTTATGTTTACAGTGAAGCACTGTGTGCACGTTACTTTTTTTTTTTTTACATAATACAAGAAATTAATGGATGCCAAAATTTTGCCAAAATGGTATTTTATTTTCCATTGTTTAGGCAGCTTCAGCATCATACTGTGAGATTCTGTTCAAATTGTTTTTTTTTCTTCTATGACGCCTGAGCCATTTATTTTATTAGTTTATAATTTTGTTTAATTTAGTCTTCAGGAGAAACTGCCTGCACACAGTACTAGTATTAATAGTTTTTTTTTTTTCTTACATGAAAGCTGAGGCATTTATATTATATTTTAAGGTAACTTCATGTTGTGCTGTGAGGTTCTCTGCACTTTAACTTTTGAACCAACAGGAGCATTTGGATAAGTAAAGCCTATTTTTCTGCATTTTTGTAGTCCTGGTAATCTTTTATATTGGTAAAGTTGTTTATAGGACCATTTCTCAGTGTCTGTTTTTTTTTAATCAGTAGTTTTTCAGTAATAACTTAATATTTAACATATCACTCAATTTTAATCACAAAAAGAGAAAATCGCAACGATTTCTCGCAACTTTCACTTCCTCCCGCAATGTAATCGCAACAAAAACCTAAAAAACACCGCAACTTTCATCACAATTTTTTTTTGGAAAACCCCCCGCAACATCAGACATTTTAGCCCGCAACAATCACAAAAAAGGCCCGTGAAATCCTGGGGGGACTGATTGTAAAAAAGGTAACACAGCAAAAGCATATTAAAAACCCTTAGCAAAAAGTTCATTTTATTAAGTATGCTTCAGTATAAGTATAGCAAGTATACTACAGACCATGCACTTTTAGTGTACTAGAATACAAATTTAATACTTTTTTGGACTAAATTGGAACATTTCAAGTTTATAAAAGTATACTTTAAAGTTCATTTTAAGTTTGCAAAAGTACACTTTAAAGTA
Source organism: Neoarius graeffei (assembly GCF_027579695.1). Lineage (NCBI taxonomy): Eukaryota > Metazoa > Chordata > Actinopteri > Siluriformes > Ariidae > Neoarius > Neoarius graeffei. The sequence continues at coordinate 15,020,759 of NC_083593.1, read as the reverse complement.
TACAACAAGTACACTCCTCTATATACTATCAATGTACTTGGTATATCCCTCTCGTATGCTTAAAGTATACCACAAGTACACTTATCAATATACTGCCATTGTACTAGTTATATACTTCGAGTCCCTATTTTTAGTTTATTATTGTATACTTTAAGTATACTGTTATAAACATTGGTTATTTCACTAGTTTACTTGTTATACTTTAAGTTTGCTTGGCATATTACTTAGCTTACTATTTATATACTGGAAATATACTCCTTAAAGTATTCTTGAAGTTTACTCATACTGTATGTACACAAGAGTGTGATGCATTTACAAAATCACAAGACGGAATGTTGAAAACAAGTTTGATATATTTTCAAACATTTCAAAAACAAAGACCTATGAAATCAAGTCCTTCCTTACTGGAGAAAATGAATAGAAAAAGTGCACATTTGCATGTAAAAATGTAAACGTAATGGTCTCTTGATCAATAAAGTCAAGTCAAAAGTTTTTCTGTTTTTGTGTATGATTTTAAGGTACATAAAGATAATGCAATTGACCACACGTACAACCCCGATTCCAAAAAAGTTCGGACAAAGTACAAATTGTAAATAAAAACGGAATGCAATAATTTACAAATCTCAAAAACTGATAGTGTACTCACAATAGAACATAGACAACATATCAAATGTCGAAAGTGAGACATTTTGAAATTTCATGACAGCAACACATCTCAAAAAAGTTGGGACAGGGGCAATAAGAGGCTGGAAAAGTTAAAGGTACAAAAAAGGAACAGCTGGAGGACCAAATTGCAACTCATTAGGTCAATTGGCAATAGGTCATTAACATGACTGGGTATAAAAAGAGCATCTTGGAGTGGCAGCGGCTCTCAGAAATAAAGATAGGAAGAGGATCACCAATCCCCCTAATTCTGTGCCAACAAATAGCGGAGCAATATCAGAAAGGAGTTCGACAGTGTAAAATTGCAAAGAGTTTGAACATATCATCATCTACAGTGCATAATATCAAAAGATTCAGAGAATCTGGAAGAATCTCTGTGCGTAAGGGTCAAGGCCGGAAAACCATACTGGGTGCCCGTGATCTTCAGGCCCTTAGACGGCACTGCATCACATACAGGCATGCTTCTGTATTGGAAATCACAAAATGGGCTCAGGAATATTTCCAGAGAACATTATCTGTGAACACAATTCGCCGTGCCATCCGCCATTGCCAGCTAAAACTCTATAGTTCAAAGAAGAAGCCATATCTAAACATGATCTAGAAGCGCAGACGTCTTCGCTGGACCAAGGCTCATTTAAAATGGACTGTGGCAAAGTGGAAAACTGTTCTGTGGTCAGACGAATTAAAATTTGAAGTTCTTTATGGAAATCAGGGACGCCGTGTCATTCGGACTAAAGAGGAGAAGGACGACTCAAGTTGTTATCAGCGCTCAGTTCAGAAGCCTGCATCTCTGATGGTATGGGGTTGCATTAGTGCGTGTGGCATGGGCAGCTTACACATCTGGAAAGACACCATCGATGCTGAAAGGTATATCCAAGTTCTAGAGCAACATATGCTCCCGTCCAGACGACGTCTCTTTCAGGGAAGACCTTGCATTTTCCAACATGACAATGCCAAACCACATACTGCATCAATTACAGCATCATGGCTGCATAGAAGAAGGGTCCGGGTACTGAACTGGCCAGCCTGCAGTCCAGATCTTTTACCCATATGCCCCTTTTCCACCAAAGCAGTTCCAGGGCTGGTTCGGGGCCAGTGCTTAGTTTGGAACCGGGTTTTCTGTTTCCACTGACAAAGAACTGGCTCTGGGGCCAGAAAAACCGGTTCCAGGCTAGCACCAACTCTCTGCTGGGCCAGAGGAAAGAACCGCTTACATCAGCGGGGGGGCGGAGTTGTTAAGACCAACAACAATAACAAGACCGCGAAAGATCACCATTTTTAAGCGACGAAAAGCAGCAGCTGTACAAACGCAAAGTCATCCATTATTATTATTGTTGTTGCTGCTGCTGCTTCTTCCGTGTTGTTTTTGGTTCGATATTCGCGCCAAGGTTTATGCAAACGTAGCGACGTAATGACGTGGCTTCCCTTAGCTTTGCGAGCGATGGAAAAGCAAACTGGTTCTCAGCTGGCTCGCAAGTTGAATGAGTTGTGAACCAACACCAGCACTGGCCCCGAACCAGCCCTGGAACTGATTTGGTGGAAAAGAGGCAATAGAAAACTTTTGGTGCATCATAAAACGGAAGATACGACAAAAAAGACCTAAGACAGTTGAGCAACTAGAATCCTACATTAGACAAGAATGGGTTAACATTCCTATCCCTAAACTTGAGCAACTTGTCTCCTCAGTCCCCAGACGTTTACAGACTGTTGTAAAGAGAAAAGGGGATGTCTCACAGTGGTAAACATGGCCTTGTCCCAACTTTTTTGAGATGTGTTGTTGTCATGAAATTTAAAATCACCTAATTTTTTTCTTTAAATGATACATTTTCTCAGTTTAAACATTTGATATGTCATCTATGTTCTATTCTGAATAAAATATGGAATTTTGAAACTTCCACATCATTGCATTCCGTTTTTATTTACAATTTGTACTTTGTCCCAACTTTTTTGGAATTGGGTTGTACTATATACTGTAAAGTTTTAAACTCCAGCATTATATTAATATATAAATGAAATGTTAAGCATGAGTCAATGACTTGACCTTATTAAGCACTTGGAGCAAGATATACTAAGTATTAGTACTTTGTGGCAGAAAAACGTAAAAAGTATACTAAAGTATAAGTTGTAGTATTAAAGTATAATTGTAAGTCTTAGTATTAATGTACTTAGACTTTTGCTTATACTTTTCAGTATAAGCCAAGTATACTTCACTATACTATTCTTAAGTATATAAAATATAGTTTATAAAAAGTCAACTTCAAGTATACTTCCTCAGTTTTAGTAAAAAATAAGTATACTCATAGTACACTTGAATAAACTTCTTTTTGCTAAGGGAATGGCTGTTTCAACATTTAAATTAGTAGTTGCTAGATGTTTTGAAATATCAAGCCTTGTACTTGAAATATTGTTATTTCAGATTAATTGATGAAATGTATTAAACATTTGATGTGAATATGCAAATCATATAACTATTAATATTATAAATGTTTACATGAGAGACAACCATTTTAACTTGTAATTTAAATTTTTTTTCCAGCCCTAAGGGGGGGCTCACCCCCCTTTGTAACCCCCCCTGCATGGCTGCGCCATGCACGTCTGACCTTGTCAGACTTTTCAGGTTTTTGAAATTTTTATACTTGCACCCATGTAAGGTCTCATTGTGCATACAGCCAGTACAGTAACATAAAGACAAGTACACGGGCAACACTGGTGGTACGACATGATTTGCTATGAGGTGGATACTATACAAAGTGTGACCAAAAGGTTCTGGGACTGTTCCTGTTGAGAACACACAGATGATTATTGCACCCTGAATACGTTGAGGAAATCAAGGAAACGGAATATTGTTCTCTTCCCTTCAGCTGTCGCATGTTCTTTCTTTTGGCAGGTGCGCAGTGAGACTGTTTCATAATTTCACCTGTTTTCTTCTCAACACCAACCACCTGGCTGCATTGTAGTGGTGTGGCTCCTGTCCACAATGGCACTGTCTTCACGCTTAAAACTTTGGGAGCAGAAGGCAGGTGTAGCACTTCTGCATGATGTCTTGAGCTTTTGCATGACTGATTTCCATTGATAAGGTGTGAAGAATAACCTTTTATTTAACAAACAAAAAAAGGTACAAAATACAGATGTGGCAGAGAAAATAATAGAAACAATGGAAGAAATTGCAAGCTGTGGTGATTTAAGTTATGAATAATATTATAGCGAACAAAGCATAGAGAGCATAATTAAAGGCGCTGCTGAGTGCTTGGCATTATGAAGGCATTATTCACTCCGTCAGTAACCCTATGATGATGCATGAGACGCAAGTTGAAAAGATGTGATGGCTTCACCTAATACTTCAAATTTAATGAAAAATATATTTTTTAAAAACGAATAAAGTCTGATTTACTGATATTTCTGATGTTTTCCTCTCTGTGGAAGATGTTTGTCCGTGTGCACTTATGTTTGCAGGATCATTTTACCATACCTTATTCATTAAACATCCATAAACATCAAGTAATCAATTAAAATTCATGTTAAAGTCCCATACATACATACATTATCCGTAACCGCTTATCCTGTGCAGGGTTGCAAGCAAGCTGGAGCCTATGCCAGCTGGCTATGGGTGAGAGGCGGGGTCATCGCAGGGCTGACATACAACCATTCACACTTACATTCACATCTACAGTCAATTTAGAGCCACCAATTAGCCTAACCTGCATGTCTTTGGACTGTGGGGAAAACCGGAGCACCCAGAGGAAACCCATATAGACTCCACACAGAAAAGCCCCCACTGGCCACTGGGCTCAAACCCAGAACCTTTTTGCTGTGAGGTGCTAACCACTACACCACTGTGCTGCCCTGCAGAAAAATATAAATTCTTTAAAAGCTGTGTAGAAGGGGTAAGCCTTGCGATTGGTAAGGGTAATATTAGAACCACTCAGTTGGTGCAATAGTTTGCACTATCGCCTCACAGCAAGAAGGTTCTGGGTTTGGCCAACTGGAGTTTGCATGTTCTCCTCTTGCCTGCCTGGGTTTCCTCCCACAATCCAAAGACCTGCAGATTAGTTCAACTGGCTTCTCCAAATTGCCCATAGGTGTGTATGTGTACCCACCACCAGATAAGGGTTTGGGTCCCTCTGGTGTGCTGTAATCACCCATGGAAGCTGGTTGACAGCTTCCTGGGTTGTCAACTCTCAACTATGAGGATGGCAGCAGACAGACAATGTACAGTCACGTAGAAAAAATAAGGACATCCCATGGAAACTGGGACTTTTCTCAACATATTTAAGCAACAAACATTTCACTCTCTTTGATACAATGACTGCAGATAAAGGTAATATATTCCAATAAACGACACAGAAAATTGTCATTTTGTAGTCATTTCCATAATTTAAATAAAAAAAAATAGGCCTGTGCGGAGTTTGCATGTTCTCCCCGTGTCCGCGTGGGTTTCCTCCGGGTGCTCCGGTTTCCCCCACAGTCCAAAGACATGCAGGTTAGGTTAACTGGTGACTCTAAATTGACCGTAGGTGTGAGTGTGAGTGGTTGTCTGTGTCTATGTGTCAGCCCTGTGATGACCTGGCGACTTGTCCAGGGTGTACCCCGCCTTTCGCCCGTAGTCAGCTGGGATAGGCTCCAGCTTGCCTGCGACCCTGTAGAACAGGATAAAGCGGCTACAAATAATGAGATGAGATGAGATTGAAAATGCTAATTTTCCTTGTTGTTTTGTTCAAATGCATCACCTTTATCTGTAGGCCCTGTATCAAAAGGATGAAGTGTTTTCTTGTTTCAATATGTTGAGAAAAATCAACAATTTCCATGGAAGGTACTTGTTTTTTCACATGAATGTAGAAGTATAGAAATACGGAAACAAAGTCATCATCACTCTTATCGTTGTAAATGGTGTCACGTGTATTTCCATGTCCATGCTGATAATGTCTGCAAGGTTATTTTTTGTACTTTTGCAATTAGGAAACACAATTTGTAGTGAATTTACTGTTCATCTCTTGAAAGGAGTTTTCTAGAAGATGTTCAGTTCCCTGGATAATTTCTAACTGTAAGTCAGCTCTTGCTGCAGACCTTATGTCCACAAAGACAAATTTGTTTAAACACCAGTTTTTACTGCGCTGCCTTTGGTGACTTAAATACTTCTAGGATCATATGATAACACTAGCAAATCCCTGCTATTTGGTGTAATTAATAGTACACAACAAATACATTCTGATAACTTCAAGAGTTTCTAGAAGAACCAAGGGGGGAAAAATATATACAATATCTCACAATGAGATCTGTCATGCCACCTCAGGTGATGATAGTAATTTTAGTGTTCTGGTGGTTGATATCGCATGGTAATGTTAGTTATCTTTCAGAAACTATACTGATTGCTGGCAATAAATCATGAATTGCTGTTATTTTGACCCATGTCTTCTGTATGAAACACTGTGATGTGGCCTAAAGGTTAGAGAAGCAGCTTTGGGACCAAAAGGTTGCTCGTTTGATTCTCTAGACCAGCAGGAATGGCTGAAATGCCCTTGAGCAAGGCACCTAATCTTAAACTGCTCCCCAGGCTGCTTCATGTATGTTGCTCTGGATAACAGTGTCCGCTAAATGTGATTCATTACATTACAAACATTTAGCAGATGCTTTTATCCCGAGTGATGGACAAGGAGCACACACACACCCACTGTGTGGGGAAGAGTTTTCCTGCTGGTCCAGGGAATCAAACCATCCGTCTGTCGGCTGTCCATTGCTAGCGATGATGACTGCTTCATTAGGATGCGCAGAAATGCAGATGGGCTGCGAGGCCTGCACCAGGGCAACAGAGTCGTCCACGGTGGTGGCATGAATGAGCCTATTCTCCTCTCCTAATGAAGCGCCTTGCACAGTAAGGTAAGACAAACTATGTCGTGCCCCCATTGTGTTGTCTCTCTGGGCCTCCAGACCTGATGCCAAGTGGTGCACAAAATTGCCACAAACCTGACAGATATGGAAGTTGCCCCACAGTGACAAATGACTTGCCGAGTGATGCCATCCATTGGTCATTTGAGTGGCTCTTCCACATGCCATCTGATGGTGTGCCATTGACCCAGTTGGGTTCATCTGCCACATTGCACTGAAAAGCACCCTGCTGCCAGCGCCCTATTGATGATGTACTATTTAACCCATAGCTGGAACCCAGGCAGGCGCTATCACTCTGGGTTAGAGCGGACCTGGGAGCAATGGTTATTAAGGGGTAACTCCACTTTCCCCAATACTCAAGTCCTTCCGGACCTGAGACTCACCACTGGTTGCAGTTTAAAGTCATACCCAGGACTTAAAGGAATTAAACCAGCTACATTTTGGACCCGAGGCTGCTTCTCTAACCTTTAGGCCATGGCTGCCCCATGCCCCCATTCAAGTCTTTGATTCAAGTTCCTGCTCTAAAATCCACCAGAATCATACATTAGTTCAGTATTTTCTGAACACAAAACAAATTACTTCCAGATTTGTCGCAAATTGTGTATGATTAATATGTGAATCGGAAATACTGCCCACCTCAGGTTGAAGACAAAGTGACAAACTGTAAAATTACAATCAAAATTTTAAAATTCATTTTGCTTCCTTTTATTTGCCAATTTTCTTTTCTTTTTGTTTACTTTATTTCTCGGTTTTCTTTTGTATAATAAATGTAAACAGCCAGGTAGTAAACTTAGAATAACATTCTAGCTGGATGAAAGGGTGGATAAAACCTTATAATACTAAGACCCAATTATACATTAATGCTCAAATTTACATTAATGATATTTTCTGTGATTGCATTTTTAATTTGTTTTATTAATTTTTTTATATTTTATTTCACACCCTGTCATCTGTGTCAGAATGTTTTGTTTTCGTGTAAGTGAGTGTGTATAAACTATGTTTTTACGGATGAGGCATCTTTTAACTGTGGCTCTTTTTATTCCTGGTTCTGTGCAGATCAAGGAAGAGAAGAAGCCGCTGGCGGTTACTCAACCTCCCCCTCCTCTTTCCGTTGTACCCGGAGGATTCCTTAAACAGCTTGTGAGAGAGACAGAGAAGGAGACAAAGCTGAAAGAACCCGATATCAAAGAAGAGAGGGCGGTGAGAAGCTGCTCAGTTTCTCACTTTTGAGTAATTTGATTAATTTGGTGTCTTGTTCTTGTGAAGATGTTCTTCACCCTTGTGAGACCACTTTGGGTTTCTTTTTTCCCCCCTTTACAGCCAAGCAAATTAAGCGAGAACCTAGTCCAGCAGTTCCTGGTTCCAGACGAAACTCCATCCATCTTGGAAGCAGAAATGGCCCTCAGGGCAGATGTTGCCCTGAAGGAGAGAAAAACATCCTCCCCAAGACAGATGCTGAGTCCAGACTCCAACCAGAAAGATGACTTTCGAATTGGTACACCAGAGGCTAGTGATCATAAACAGGAGAATGACTCCAAGCTATCAAAATATCCAGAGGTGTCAACAGAGAAAGAAAATCTGAAAGAACAAGCAAAGGCACAAGTGGATGTGAAAAAGGTTAAGGAAGACAAGATCAGAGAAGTGAGGCAAGAGCCAGAGGGGCAGCTTGCTGACAGCACCCTAACAGAGGAACCCAAGAAACCTGTGGTAGGTTGTGTTCAAACAACACACATGCATTTTGTGTCCAAACTTGCAATGAAGCATTGCAATGAACTGAGGCAACTGAGGTTGTACAATATATATCCGTGATTTGCAAGTGACGTCAAAGCAAAATAGAAACCCGGATGTTGGCCATGTTGGTGGATATACAAATGCGGGGTCAAGCGACATTCCATACAAAACATAGTCATGCTTGCTCAACTCTCTTTGTTTTCCCACTGCTTTAAGCGTTCTTTTAGCTATGTCATATCTTTGTACTGTATATGGTTGTGGTCACAACCATACTCGTGACCATAGCACATTCCGATTTTTTTTTTTTAGAATTCCGTCCGAGATTCGGAAAGAGGGCGAGGAAACTCCAAGGCTTAGTACGGAGAGGAGACGAGCACGGCTGAATAACATCGGCAGGGATGATCTAACAGGGGCTAAAACCAAAACAGCTCGTGTTTGCAGTAATCATTTTATCTCTGTGAGATTCAAAAGCTTTCTCGATAATATCATGGAAGAACTTTTTCGTGTTGCTAGAATTTTGCTATAAAATGAGCGTTTTCTTGTTGTGCTTCACTCGGTCGTTGTTATAATTTTAACGTGTATTACCATTTCGCTTCTAGGAGCGCCAGAAAAATTATATGATAGAAACAATCCAGACTGGGCACCCGCTCAGAAAATGGGCTATGTTTTGTCCAAGGTCGGTCTTGATTCTTTGGCAGCCAAACCAGATAGAACGCGATATCTGGGTACTCGATGGTCGGTAGAAGCGTCTTATCTTCAGAAAAGTCTGACTTTTTTAAAATAATATGGGTCAAAACCACACATCATCTCTTTGTATCGAATCTTCACTTGATTGTTCAAATCATGGTAATACTGAGAAAATTCATCATTGTTTACAGACACGCTTTTGGCGGCTGCCATCCTGGTTGCCTTGTAGATCCACCATAATGGCGGACACTCATGACGTAGTACATTTTGATCACGTGGTTGCAAGTCATCTATATAATGTATATCTTGCTTCAGCTAATGCCCTCTTAGCAGCTATCTTCATGGTGATTGCAGTTGTAATATAATCTCTCTCTCTCTCTCTCTCTCTCTCTCTCTCTCTCTCTGTAGAGGGATGTCTGGTATGAAGCTGGAACAGTGTGGTACACGCATAAAAATGGCTTCACCCTTGGTGAGTTTGACCAGCATAAAAAGCAGAATCACTCTCTTTCAACAGAGGAACTTATTTTTTCTTAGTTTCAGTATATTTGTACATTTCATACATTTTATGCAGAACACGATGCATAAAGAGGCAGCTGAAGTGTCTATGACTAATTCTGAGTTTGGAGCACTAGAGTATTTCAAGTTTCCTCTCATGTTGCATTATTACTTATTTAGAGTTGGCACAGTAAAGCAAACTATTACAGCTACCCTTATTATTCGAAGGGTCCCAGGATTCATGGTTTTCTTCTTTTTTAAATCTTATGACTTCCATAAATGTCTGCAGGCGAGGTGGCCAAGTGGTTAGAGCGCTTGACCACTAAGCGAACGGTCCCCGGTTCAAGCCTCGCCTCGGACGGTGATCTGGGGCTCACCTCCTGTCCACCCAGCAGTGAATGGGGACCTGGTGGAAACACTGGGGAAGTTAAAAAGCGGCGAGGAAAGGAACTGGCCACCCTACCTCATCATGCCGACGGCCTAGACAAGTGTGCTCTCTAACAGGCACTCCCTGACATACGTACGAAAAACGTATATGGGACTCTTTGACTCTTTTGAAATGTCTGCAGTTAACAGGATCTTAAAATTGTGTCAAACTGAGCAAAATAATATGCATTATATCAGATCAAACTTTTATTTTCCCTGGTCTAGCTTGTATAATTAAACTCACAATGAGCTAACTCATTAACTGGTTTGCTGAGTTCAGGCTTCAGAAATATTTTTGGGCCAATGCGGATGAAGCCTACTTGGATGAAATATCGCAAATATAAAAATAATGCAACCTTAATTTAGAAAATTTGAAGGAAAACCTGGAATAAGACACGAATCCAGAATATATACTGCCTCTGTATGTTTGGTTATATGTATGATTTTGTAACAAACAGCCACTCAGCTAAAGCCAGATGAGGGCACACCTGAGCTCCCTTACGGGAAAGTGAGGGTTCGGCTCCACACAGATGGCTCTGTACAGGACGTCACTCAGTACGAAATTGAAAAGGTGAACCTCTTACCCTGTTTTCTATATCGTTGTAATTTTCCAATTCGAAACTTTTACCGAAAGTGAAACAGCACTAAAAGGTTTTTAATGTGCATGTGTCAAAGTATCAAATGAACATAAAATATTTTAAATCTATCACACAGTGATGCAGTGGACAGATTAAACATCGTATAATTAAATATGCCTACAAGTAGTATTTTGACTGTGTTTTACAACCCTTCACATTTTTATGACAAATATGTTGGTTTTCTGTCCCCAGCAAAACCCACCAGACTTGGACATGTGTGAGGACTTGAGCCAGTTAGTGAGTGTGAATGAGTCAAGCGTTCTGCACACTTTGACCAGCCGAGCCAAAGCCCACATGGCCCTAACACATGCTGGACCAAACCTACTGGCCCTCTGGCCTCCTTTAGCACAACCTGGCAAGGTATCTTTCACTCTTGCGCCTTCCAGTTGGTGACATAACCTTAAACCTTAAATGCCTGATACTCAGTGCAAAATCCAGCAATAACTTTTTGCTAATAACTACAAAGTATTAAAGTATTTACGCATTTATACATATAACTCATTAAATTCTGTGTATTTGAAGCTGCTTTAATTAAGACATAGAACAGATAAACAGACAGTGGGCAAGCTTAAAGGGAGCTTTGACATTTAACCATGGTTTCGAGCTTTGTATGTTTCTCTCTCTTTTTTTTTAAGTTTTGCTGACTACAAAACACACTTGTACATTTCAATAAAATGAATCCTTGTTTTGAAGTGTGGTGAAGTTTATGTATGTAATTGAAAGTCTGTTTTTCCTGATTTCTCTTCAATTAGGGGCTGCGAACCCGTCACTGGGACACATGGGAAGCTCCTGCTCCTCTGGAAGCACTGGCCCAGAAGGTTTATAGGTCTATGGTGGGCCAACGGAAAGATCAGAGTGTGGTGGCTCTGGGTCGCAGTGGCACAGGAAAGACCACCTTGTGCCAGGCTTTTGCCCGGGAACTTCTCAAATATGCTGGCACAGCAGGAGAAAACTTAACATGTGAGTTTATCATCCATACCTTAATGCACATACAGAGTAAAATGTGTACTAGTGCCAAAAGCACATCCTGTTTAGGGTAGAGGTATAACTAGCATACTGAACACTCATTCCACGGCTCAGGTGTGTTAGGAACAAAACAAAAATATACCTCTGAAGGATCAGGCTGAGAAATTTCACTGACGATTGATTGCACAATTTGCGTGCAGTTTGAAAGCTGAATGTTTTTGGTACATCTCCCTTTCAGCATACTATAGATAGTGCTGGTGCTTTAAAATACTTCATTGAAGTTTATAAAAAAGCTTTTAATTGTTACATTATTCAACGTTATTTGCTAAATAAATTCAGTGACATTTGTCGAGCTCAAAAGTCTATGGTTACAGTTATTTAAAAACAATTTCACAAGGTTTTTTTTTAAACTGTTATTTAAAAAACAGTCGCGAAATGTTTGTAGTCCAGTAAAGTAAGTTTTTAAATGATAATGCGTTTAATGGATACTAGAAAGTTGTTCCAACAGCAATTGATGCAATTATCAATTTTAAAATTAACAAATGGTTTATGAAGAACTTCTAGTTAATATTGGTGTTCATCTCTAAATATGACTGTAAGAAGTGATGCATAGTAGATGATAATTTATGTAGTAGTTTTGTCTTAATGTAATTCTGGTTCTTGCTTCTCATGTCCCTAGCCGGCTACCACATGGTAAAAGATACAGTGTAAACTGATATGGTGTAAATATAGTCAATAGTTGATAATTGCTGAGTAAGATTGAAAAGGAGGTGGCATGGTGGTGTAGTGGTTAGCACTGTCATCTCACAGCAAGAAGGTTCTGGGTTTGAGTCCAGCGGTTGATGGGGGCCTTTCTGTATGGAGTTTGCATGTTCTCCCCGTGTCTGCGTGGGTTTCCTCTGGGTGCTCCGGTTTCCCCCACAGTCCAAAGACATGCAGGTTAGGCTAATTGGTGGCTCTGTAATTAAAGCAGTAATACTGTCTGTTTGAAAAATGTCCAAAGTTACTTTGCGAATTCATTAAGCGAGATAAAAATGGTTAAGTTTAATTTGCAGTACATATGAATTAAGGCAGTAGAATTATTCAGTTCATGAAATACAGTGGATATAAAAAGCTAAAATTGCAGGTTTTTGTGAGGTAAAAATGAAACCAAAATAAAATATCGCTGCAAGCAGTGATGACCGGCCCTTGCACCTCTGGTGCCATCACCAGACTAACATGACAAAAAAGTTTGTTTTTACTAAGCATGCCAAAAGCCTCTTGACGTCCATGAATTAACACCACCACCAAGGTGTTCTAAACACATAAACCAACATGGCGTTGATCCTTGTCTGAAATGGGGTTCAACCACTTATTTTGCCATAACCGCTTATCCTGTGCAGGGTCGTGGGCAAGCTGGAGCCTATCCCAACTGACTATGGGTGAGAGGCAGGGTACACCCTGGACAAGTCACCAGATCATTGCAGGGCTGACACATAGAGACAAACAACCATTCACATTCACACCTACGGTCAATTTAGAGTCACCAGTTAACCTAACCTGCATGTCTTTGGACTGTGGGGGAAACCGGAGCACCCGGAGGAAACCCTCACAGACAGACACGGGGAGAACATGCAAACTCCACACAGAAAGGCCCCCGTCAGCTACTGGGCTTGAACCCGGAACCTTCTTGCTGTGAGACAACAGTGCTAACCACTACACCACCGTGCCACCCCCTGTGCTTAAAAAAGTGGCTAAATTATTATGTACAATTTCTTAATGTTTCCCACCTGCACCACATGACAAAATATGCCCAACTCACCTGCTTTTTGACATTTCATTGTGCTCAGTTACTAGGCATGTATGATTCACCCAATTTCGTTTGATACATGATATTAGGCCCACAATTCGAATTTCCCACAATATTTTTTGAATAAAAAAATGAAATGAAGAGAATTTTATAATCAAAAAATGCAGCATTTATTTTCTTATTCTTTATCAACTTAAATATTCCTTTTGTTAAATAAAAACATTTTGTTTCAACAATAATTATTTACAAACATTTGTAAAGGTTGGAGTAAAATATACCTATTACCTAAAATATTCCTTTTATTAAAAAGGAAAAAAGTTTAATAACAAAAAGACCTTTTGTTAATAAACAATGATGAACATTTGTGAAGGCTGTAGTGAGCCTTAAACATAAAACAACTACCTCTATTTGCTTCTCTTTTCTTTTGCTTTTGAGAGTCTGTATAGAAGACTCCAATTTCCTGTTTGGACAGTCAATCTCACAGCAGCTTCTTCCTGTTTTCGATCTGCTTTTTTGTGTGCGTTTGTGCCATTTGAACTGTTACATGTTATATTGCATGTAATAGGTCATTTTCAGACATTGCTAAAAAAAAATTCAAGAACTTTAAAACATTGGAAATACAATATCAGTTTTTGTCTCTCGCCTAACAAACATCCATGGCTCAAATCAGTTTCTCTGCACCTTGTCCAGTATTTTCCTATCAGGATGGTTCACCAACATTCATTTTTAACAATCACCAAATTAACAACACAATACGATTCCTGCTTCTCTTAAAATGCTAAGTGAAGCTTGTTTTTAAGTATGGCTCCTGAAATCTGTCACTTTGAAACAAGGCAACTCGGATGATTTGGTACAAAATCGGTATCCAGGAAAGGCCTAGTCTTTGAGGAGCAAAGATGGGCTGAGGATCTCCAATTTGTCAACAAATGTCTGAGAAAATTGTTTTTAAACATTTCAACTATGTTCTTCAACGAAAGATACAAAGGGATTTGGATGTTTTATCCTTTTCGGTGCATAATCAATTCAACTAATGTGAAGGAATTTTGGTGCATAACGGGCAAGAGCATAAGCCAAAGCTGAACACCCATGCTTTCCGACCCCTCAGATGGCATTGCATCAAGATCCGTCCTTCATCTCTAGTTAATATAACCACATAGGCTCGGGATTACTTTGGCAAACCTTTGTCAAGCACTACAATACGGAGTTACATCCACAAATTCCAATTAAAACTTTACTGTGCGAAAAGGAAGCCTTATGTTAAGTCTCCAGAGGCGCTGTCGACTTCTCTGGGCTCAGAGGCATCTGGGATGGACCATCACACAGTGGAAACATGCATTGTGGTCAGACGAATCAGTATTCCAGGCCTTTTTTTTTTGTCGTCAGAAATGGATGCTGTGTGCTCTGGATCAAAGACGAAAAGGACCATCCAGACTGTTACCAGGAACAAGTCCAGAAGCCTGGGTCTGTCATAGTATGGGGTTGTGTCAGTGCCCTTGGCCAAGTTAACTTACACTTCTGTGATGGCAACATTAATACAGAAAAGTCCATTGAGATTTTGGAGCAACATATGCTGCCTTCAAGACGACATCTTTTCCAGGGAGATTTCAACAAGACAATGCAAAACCACATTCTGCACACATTACAAAGGCATGGCTGTGGAAGAAGAGGGTGCCTATCCACTCTGTCCCTAATAGAAAATGTGTGGTGAATTCTGAAACAAAAAATGACAAAGATGATCCGTACAATTACACACCTTAAGACCTGTTTGCAGGAAGAATGAGACAAAATAACACCTGAAACGCTTCATCACATGGTGCCATCAGTTAAGCGTTGTGAGAAGGAACAACATTACAAAGTGGTAAATACTTGACTGTCTCTAACCTTTTTTGAAATGTGTTGTAAGAATCAAAATTGAAATCAGTGGCTTTTTTAATTTGAAAAAAAAATTCATGAGGTAAAACATCAAATAATGTGCTGTTTTGTGACCGTCCCAACTTTTTCTGATTTGTAGTTGTATATTGCTCAACATAAATGACACAACAAAATGTTCTTTCACAACTTGTTTGTAATCATGTCTGAGAGTTCTTCCAATCCCCAACTACCCCAAAGTTACCAACTGCAACTTATCTAAAACATTGAAATGCACGGCTATGTATGTAAATATCAAAGGGAAAAGCCATTATGATGGCCACCGAATTACTTATTTTTAATACAAAGCCTACATGCTATTCTAATATAACATTTATATTAGCAGATTTTACTTTCACATTTTGATATTTTTTGCTCCATCAAATGTTTAATAACATCCAGCATATTGTTCACTATATAGCGTGGACATGTATGTGTGTGTGTGTGTGTGTGTGTGTGTGCAATGAGCTATTTCTAATCTAGTAGCTACCACCTTCTTGTGAGGTTGCCAGCAAACTGTATGTTGATATTTCAATGTGTGTGCATGGATGTGACCACAGTGGAGCGTCTCCAGGCCATGTTCACTGTGCTGCACTCTTTTGGCTGTGTAAGCTGTCCTCACAGTGAAGCCTCCAGCCGATTTGCCATGGTGCTTTCTCTGGACTTCAACCATAAAGGCCTTGCAGCTGCAGGACACCTTCAGGTACCTCATACTAATCCCTTTTTTTTTTAAGGTCATATCTCTGTTTTTTACTAATACTGATGTTTCTCTATCTCACAGACTATGATGCTGGAGAGGTGGAGGGTTTGCCATAGGCCTGAGGGAGAGAGCAACTTCTTAATCTTCTCCCAGATGCTGGCAGGACTCAGTGCTGAAATGAGGTCTGAAAACATTAACACTCATGGGCTGCTTCAATCAATATAATATTGATGTGTAATTTCTAATGCTGGTCTTTTTTCCAAGGAATAAAATTAAACAGGAAAGAACAAACAAGTTATCTATTTTTTCATCCAACGGCTAGATAGCATTCTTTCCAATTTTACGGTTTTTCTCTGCACCTTTAACTTGATTAGAATGTTTGTTTTTTCCAAGAATAGCTGTGGAAATTTAAAATGTTCACAACCAAAACAGCTCGTGTTTGCAATAATCATTTCATCTCACGTGAGATTCAAAAGCTTTCTCGATAAGATCATGGAAGTTTGTGTTGCTAGAATTTTGCTATAAAATGAGTGTTTTCTTGTCGTGCTTCACTCGGTCGTTGTTATTTTAACACGCGTATTACTGTTTCGTTTCTAGGAGCACCAGAAAAATTATACAATAGAAACAATCCAGACTGGGCACCCACTCAGAAAATGGGCTATGTTTTGTCCAAGGTTGGACTTGATTCTTCGGCAGCCGAACCAGATAGAACGTGATATCTGGGTACTTGATGGTCGGTAGAAGCGTCTTATCTTCAGAAAAGTCTGACATTTTTAACAATATGGGTCAAAACCACACATATCTATCTTCTCTTTGTATCGACTCTTCACTCGACCGTTCAAATCGTGGTAATACTGAGAAAATTCAGCATTGTTTACAGACACGCTTTCAGCAGCTGCCACCCTATTTGCTTTGTAGATCCACCATCATGGCGGACACTCATGACGTAGCACATTTTGATCACGTGGTTGCAGGTCATCTATGTTTATCTGGGCTTTCTCCAGGTTCTCTGGTTTCCTTCCACTGTTGAAAAAAACATTTCAGGCAGGTGGATTGGCTCCAATAAATTGCCCAGTGTAATAATGTCCCATCTGCTGTGAATTTTTGCTGCTTTGTAACCAGGACTGATTCGGGAGCCACTATAACCCTAACCAGGTTAAAGCACTTACTGAAGATAAATGAATGAATGAACAAATGAATCTGAGTGAATTCACAGAAAGTGGGCAGTTCTTTAACCTTACTGTATTGGTGTTGCGGTTACATATCCTTTTAGTGGTACACAAGCCCTAGGTACAGTCACAGACCTGGCAGTCAGTCTGTATTCCTGTCTTCGATCTGAAACATAGCTCCAGAGGACAGAATTTTTTTATTTATTTTAAAAAAATTTTTTGTGGGGGAGACTTATGCTGTCTTTACCTTTTAGGACGGAGCTACAGCTTCATCAGTTACCAGACAACAACGTATTTGGCATCAATTGCCCCACCAAGGTAAAAAAAAAATGGAGCAAAATGCAAGAGGAAGTTAAAAATTCATTTTTCTAATGGAAAACATGGCTCTTTTTTCAAGTAAGAAATACTGGGTAAAATTATTTATTTTTTAACTGGTACTGCACTGACCTTTATGTAAGCTCTCTGGGTGTCATGGAAACCCATTATCTGTATTTGTTTAGTGCTCAATATATTTGTATCTGTTTTCATATTCTGCGTTAAACTGGAAGGGTATTATTATTATTATTATTTTTTGGTTAACCCTAGAGCCTAATGTCCTAGAAACATAGGAAAGCTGAAATGCTGCAAGAAAAATAATTAATTTCTCACAAACAAATTATTTATTATTTATTTATTCTTATTTTGCAACTATATACTGCAAATCAGAAATGTACACCACTCTTGTTTCCTCTGAAACGACTGAGAAAAAGAAGAAAAATATGTACAGTTTACCTTTCCTATTCCCAAATATTTTGAGCTAATTTCAAGTCGTCTTCACTGATTTTGAATTGTAGCTGGAGAAAGAATGTTGCTGAAACGTGGCAACCCTCCCCATGAGCTTCAACAAGCTGTTCTTTAAAGGTCAACATGAAATTAAAAACCTCACAGTCAAGCAGATTTTTTGTTTTTGTCTCCCAATCCCCGAAGCTGGCAAGCTTTCTAAAATAATTATAATAAATAAATAAATGAATAAATAAACACTCCATCAGTTTTTTTTTAATATCTGTATTTGTATTGTTTAAGCACATTATCTGTTCAATTGCAATAATGCATTCCTATTCAGTTACACTTCTAAGTTAATTCTCCCACAGGTGGATGAGAAGCAGAGGGCTACAGTGGAGTATGGAAGACTCTTGGCAGCGATGAACACTCTTGGTTTCTCACCTGATGAACAGCGGGCTATTTGGCATGTTCTGGCTGGAATATACCACCTGGGCATGGCTGGGGTATGCAAAGGTGAGTCTGCAACGCCTGCAAGTCAAGTCAAGTAGATATGTATTATATCACAGCCACATACAGTGTGCAGTACACAGTGAGAAGAAATCACATTTCTCCTGGGCCCAAGGTGCAAGATACATGGATGACATACATAGTGCTGACAGGACATAAAGTGCAACAGGAATAGAGGGCTTTCACTGATGTCACAGATTTTTGTTTATCATGCAACGTCTGCCATAGTACTGGGCAAACAAAGAACCATAGCCAGGACAGGTAATGAAGAAAATCAAGAGGACTGTAGTCAGTACAATCTCTCTGAAATGATAAATTTATTTTATACCAGCAGATCACATTACATCCAAAATCTGAATCATGCAGGCATTATAGATCCATATAATTTACCCACAAATGTATTTATTTTTTCTGCCCACTGTGCGCTCTCTCTCTCTCTCTCTCTCTCTCTCTCTCTCTCTCTCTCTCTCTCTCTGTGTGCATGCACGTGGGTTAAATGCAGAGGAGGAATGTGACAAAAATAAAGGCTTGTTCTTCTTAATTTACCCACAAAGCTACTTATTCCCCTTGAAAAATGCACAGCAAACCAACTATTGGATTTGGGACACCTATGACATCCTGAAATAGTTAGTATTTGGATTTCTAAATACACAGAGATGTTAAAGGCTTACAAAAGGACAGATGCCTACTGATATTTCGAGGGCAGGTTTTGTGCATGCCAGAAAATTATGGGAAATTCCCAATAAAGGAAAATACCTTATCATGACAAAGATAAGCTCACACGTAGACTTCTAATAGTAATAAACAAGCCAGAAGCATAGTTTGTTTTTAGCCTCGTCAGTATTATCAGTACATAACAAACATGCTGCTATAGTCTAGCCAAGCATTAGGTCTAATAAAATATGTTGTGTCCAAAGCCCATATCCAGATATATATTTTAACGCTGCACAGAGCTTTCACACTAACCTGATATAAAATGTTCTCCACACACATGGAAGTGTCTTGTTGGCATCCAGACTTCTTGTTTTACTGCAGCTCGCTATTTTTTTCATCTTTCTAGGTTCGCCATGAAGCAGTGAAAAATGAACATGTATTTATATTCAGTTCTTCTTCTTCTTTTATTTCCCTTTTTCTGTGGATTTAACCCCACTAGGGTGTGTCCATATGGTCTAACAGACACTGGAAATTTGTTCTGTCCATCAGTGTCCTTCTAATCTGCTAAGCATCCATTCCTAGGTATTTCTCTAGTGCAGTCCACTTGGGGGCACGCTCATCAAAAAGGATTTGTTTTCGTACATCATCATTGTCCATTCTACATATGTGAGCTAAGTACTTCAAGTGTTGTTGGACGCAGTACTTCCTTATTGGCCATGTGCCAGTGATGCGCTGTAGGTCCTCGTTAGATAGTATAAAACGCCATCCCTTATCGTCATCAGCCAGTTCCTCCTCATTCCTATCATCCTTCACTCTCTTGTAACCTCCCTTCACCATCCTTCTCAAGAACCCATGCCATATACTCTCGATCTTTGCTTGTTCTTTCTCTATCAATGGCCATGTCTGCACGCTATAGAGCAGTTGAGATCTCACGCGTGCATTCAGGAATTTCACTCTGATGGGCATCTTTATATGGCGATCTGTGAGAACATGCCTAAGTTCATTCCACTTCTCAAACGCCGAGCCAATTTTCAGACCAAGATACTTCGTGTTCTCGTTTGTATTCGTGACTGTATAGCCTAGATATCGAAAGCTTCTCACGTTATTTTATGTTGGTGTCGTTTACTTGTAGAAGGGTGTATCTGTTCTGAATATCTTCTTCGATGTTGAAAGCCATCGTTTCAGTTTTCAAGTATGACATTTGCAGGCCAAAGCGAGTAAATATCTGATCATAGACCTTGAGGATTGTTTGCAGTTCCTCAATAGACTCGGCAAATATAGCTTGGTCGTCAGCATATAGGAGTTCTGTTATTTTGTTCTCACCTCTTGCTTTAGCTTTTCTCCAGAGATCCCTCGGAGAAACCTCATTGGGAATGCAATACTTAATTCTGAAGCCCGTCTCTGGGTATAATCTTAGAACTTCGTGGCGGGCTATCCTAACGATGAAGTCCATATAGACATTGAAAAGAGTCGGAGATTCCATGGCTCCTTGTCTGCATCCGACCTGAGTATCAAACATCTTAGTTGAGCCTTTGATGAAGGCGTTGGTGTTAGTATATAGGGCTCTGAGGACTGCTATTATCTGAGGGCATTTACACCTCATTTCAAGGCATTTCATTAGTGCATCCCGTGGTATCCAGTCATATGCGGCTTTCAAGTCAATGAAGGCTATAAACAGCGGACTCTTGGATTTACAAGACTTCTCAAGAACTTGGCGTAAAATGAAGATTGCATCATTGGTCAATCTATTGGCACGGAAGCCGAACTGTGATGGTAATAGAATGTATTCATAAGCATCGCGCAGTCTGTCAACGATCATTGCAGATATAACCTTCGATAGAGTCGGAATGATACTAAGTCCTCTGTGATTTTCTGCATGTGATCATATGGATAATCCTCTGGGTGTTCTAGCTCAGGTTGTGGCTCATAAGTACGTGGACCAAAGTGTTCCGTGAAGTGATCCTCCAACTTGTTTAATGGTACCAATATTTTATTGGATCTTTCCAATGACAAGTGCTGCTTCATCAGTCTGAATTCTTCCTCAGCATTCCAGTGTTCGCTTGCTAAGTTGATCTTCTCTGCCTCAGTTTTAAAGTAGTCATTTTTTAGCTGGATACGTAAATTTTTTATCTCATCTCCAAGGGTTCTTTTTTTCATGAGGTCTTTCTCTTCATGTTGTTGTTGCAAGAGATGTTGGTAATCTTTATTTACCCATGGTTTGTCAACTTCCCCTTCTCTATTGATGGAACTGTGTCTTTAGAGGCTTTTCTAATGGCATTTCTTGGTCAAGATATGTGTAATAATGAAATTAAAGTGTTAGCCAGGAATAGAGAGAGAGCATGCAAAGCCTATCTATTAAACAATTGAGAGATTAAAACAAAATAGAACAATCAATTCAACAACGAGTGTCTACAGTGTACACAATTAAACTGTTCCTGAGTTTAAATGCACACTGCTTCGTAAAAGCAAATTCCTAAGACTAGTTTTTATGCCCAAATGCCAATCTTACTTCAGTATCTTGCCTCTACACGAGATTATGAGAAGATGTTCCAAGACTTTTGGAGTTTCACCGTTGTGGAGGCCTCCGTGAAGCACAGAGAATTTCTTGGTCCGACGCGTGGTCGCTCGTGATGAAAAGAAAATCTCTGATCAGACAATGTGCACAGAGAATTAATTAGAAGGATCCGGTCGCTTCTAACCTTAAATTAACTGCTTGGGCTGCAGTCGTACGTACTTATAATGAATAAAACCAGTTGTAACTCGACTGAGTTAAAAATTGCGCGATTCTAGAATCAACTGTGGCCAAAGGTGAAAGAAAAGCGCGAAACTCTGATTCTTGAGGAAAAGAAAAGACGTCTTTATCTGGTTTTCTGGTGCAGGGTATCTCTTTGTGTCTAGATGGCTTGACATCCATGATGAGAGAGAGAGACGGAAGCATTGTTCCGTTACTTATGCCTTCCTGGAGGATGCGATGTTGGTGATCCCGCCCAGGTGTGACGTAGGTCAACGTGGAAGTTGGCTGATGGGAAATGTAGTTTCTTAAAGGGACTGTACCTACACAGCTCATTGTGTCATAGTTCTTCACCAGAGTCTCAACCAGCGCCACATAGTTTTTGGCTTTATGATTGCCCTGGAAACCCCACACCACTGTGACAAAGCTGTCCTAAGCTGCATTGTCTTTCCAAGTGAGCTTCTTGAGTAATTACTTGCACTCCAGGATTTTCTTTATCTGTGGTCTGAAGAAGACACTGGTTCAGACAGCTGAGGAAAGAAGTTTTGAAGGTACTTGAAGGCTGAGCTATGACAAATAATTTTTTGTAAGGCTTTTCATAAGGCCCAATTTGATGTGCAGCAATGGCATCAACACCTTCCAGGAGTCTACCAATGGCTCCCATTTAATGTTGTTTCTCCCCATAACAAACTTGATCTGCTGTGGTCAGGCCCACCACAAATATTGCATGTTTGGTGTCCCTGCTTTCCCAAAGTCAAAGATAGCAGGGAAACCTCTTTGGAGAGCCATCAGGAATGCCACGTTTTGAAGGTCAGAAAAAAACAACATAATTTGAAATGAACCTGTTTTTTTTAAATGACTATGTGAAAAGTCCATAAATTCACCATTTTCTCAATGAAAACAAGTACATTTAAAAATATCAGTGTCCTGGTTACAAAAGTCAAGTTTTCTAAAAAAAAAAAAAAATTTCAATGCTTTCGTGGTATAGGCAATTTAGAAATAACGCTTTCATCCAGGGAACAAAAAACTCACATCGTGGCGTTATAGTGCATGTGAACACATTTGATGTCAAAGTTTCTTGAATCATGCTTGGGGGGAAATGTGATTTTATCTCCTCTCTGCAGTTGGGCGAAAGCAGTTCATGAGTTTTGAGAGTGCTCAGGTTGCCAGTGCTGTTCTTGGCTGTGAAGGTGAAGATCTTCACACTGCAGTATTCAAACATCACCTAAGGCAATTACTACAGAGGGCCACGGGAGTCACCAGAGAGCGTCACATAGAAGAGGAACAAGAAGGAGGTTGGAGCTGCTGGTCATATTTTCAATTGAAAATTTGATTACACTTTTTAGTTTTAGTTTTCAGTTATTCAGTCTTCTTCACAACTCAAGATTCGCAACTAATGTGCTAATGGTGCTAATCTGCTTTTCACTATTCACCAGTTATTAGGCAGATCAGATGCTCGCTGTTCATGCTGTGAAAATTGTGCATGCAGACGCTCATCTAAGTTTCCAAATCTGTCATTGCTTGACTCTTGAATATTTTCTATCATTAATACGATCATGTAAAAACTTATCTCTGCTTTCCAAAGAAATTTATCTCGTTAAGATTGGTTCTGTACTTTGAGACTAATGGCAGGTTGAAGTTGGTACAACAGAGTTCACTCTCTGCTCACGTGACGTCGGGAAACTGCCAGTGCTTTTTGAGTCACGGGAAAGCGGTCAGGCTCTCTCTCTTCTGATCGGTTTCTGACTGGATTACTCGTGAATATCAATCAGATAACTTTTATAGAGATGTTCTCTCACTCTCACTGTTTCTGATGAAGAGTTCAGCAAAATTTTCCGTCAGCTAATTTTGATGTTATGATTCCCGGGAGACTTTGAAGTGAGTTTTCATAGCTTTACCTACTTATTTTTTCAAATCAAACTGATTCATGTAAATAAATAACTATTTTAGAATATAACTGTAGTTGTTTTGATGAAAAATATTGAGATCTTAATGATTGGAA
This sequence comes from Neoarius graeffei, assembly GCF_027579695.1. Classification (NCBI taxonomy): domain Eukaryota; kingdom Metazoa; phylum Chordata; class Actinopteri; order Siluriformes; family Ariidae; genus Neoarius; species Neoarius graeffei. The sequence goes on along the minus strand of NC_083593.1, from coordinate 14,997,048 downwards.
TGATATTTTAAAAAAACCCGTCAGAAACGTGAGTGTCAATTTCAATTCAATTAACTGGAATTGTTTTATTGGATGTGGCTCACACAGTTTTTTCAAGGTTAGCCTTGAAAGCTGTGAATATTAATCGAAATAATCATTTATATTATTTCATATAAACATTAGTAGGCCCTACTTAGAAATACAAAGGCTTACAGAGCATAAAGAGGGTACTAGAAATATTCTTTTATTACTTTTTTATTTTCATAGAGAATGGTAGATGTGAATTGGGTTTTTACAATTTTTTTCAAAATTTGTATTCAGTCTTCACCCATCTATGTGCCTGCCAATTTCCATGTAAATATCATGAAAATGAAAAAAACATTTGATGTCATTGGTTAATGAGGCCCATTTTGGGCCATGTTTTCCTAATACATAATATTATGGCAGCTTTCTAAAAATTAAACCGTTTTTTCAATCTTTGATTTGTAATACCTCAAGAACGGATAAACATTTTAATTCTGTAAAAAGTATGTTGTTAGCATTCAATTCTGAATTCATCCATCCGTCCATTATCTGTAGCCGCTTATCCTGTACAGGGTCGCAGGCAAGCTGGAGCTTATCCCAGCTAACTATGGGCGAGAGGTGGGGTAAGCCCTGGACAAGTTGCCAGGCCATCGCAGGGCTGACACATAAAGCCCATGTTTACATTAGACCGTATCAGCGGATCATCAGATTAACGTTTTTAAAACGATTAGTGTGCACACAGCAACACCAATACACGATTTGCGTGCACACAGCAATGCCAATACACGGATACGCTCGGCTCCGCAGGCATCCTGCGCTCCAAATCACTCCGCCCTGAACAGCGAGTGCCCTCTGGAGGGTGCGCACTCTGGCCCTGCGCAGCTCACAGAGCGCGTGAGTGAAGCACACTAGCAGTGTTTTCGGGACTGAGCTGCTGTGTGTGTGATCCCAGCACATATCACTTAACACTTGCAAGTGGAAGGATGGCAAGCCTAAAGACAATCATAACTACACAATGGGCAGTATTTGCATCAGTATTTGCAGTATTTTCATACTTTTATACTCTTTAATGAAAGGTGATACAAGGCGGAAGTCCGCGCCGTTTTTCAGCAGTCGCGTCACATGACCAACACCAGCGAATCAGGAAGGTGGATGTCACAGTGACGTTGTCCAATGAGACGCCAGCTAGAGCTCAGCACAGCATATCCGCGTATTCTGAATGTTTACACAGCACCGGAGCTGACACGATCTGGATTGAATACGTGGACGCTGGCGGATTCCCGTTTCCCGGTGTTTCCAGGCGGTTTAATGTAAACGGACAGTGCATCCGCGAAGAAAACGAGACAGATACGGTCTAATGTAAACGTAGCCATAAAGACACATAGCCATTCATGCTCACATCAACGGTCAATTTAGAGCCACCAATTAACCTAACCTGCACGCCCTCTACTTATAGACTTAAAGACATTGAACTGCTCTCCGTTTCCGTGCGTCCTCTGTACCTGCCACGGGAATTCCCACAGATCTTTGTGACAGTTGCTTATATTCATCCGAAAGCAAATGAAAGCTCTGCGTTGGACCTGATCCAACAGACGGTGCATAAACTACAGGCATTTTCTCCTGATGCCCCTAACCTTATCCTAGGTGACTTTAATCACTGTTCGTTAGATAAAGTACTCAGGTGCTTCCATAAATACGTTCACTGCCCTACTAGAAAAGGGAAGACACTTGACCAATGCTACAGCACAATTAAAGGTGCCTACAACTCCATCCCTCTCCCCCCACCCCCCCACCCCCGGGCTCCACTGATCACAGCTGTGTACACCTCATTCCAGCTTACCGCACATGCTTACAAAGGGGGAAAGTGACCACAAGAACAGTGAAAGTGTGGACAGAGGAGGCTACGCTGACCCTGCAGGGATGTCTGGACTGGACTGTATGGGAGGAGTTTGTCCAGTCATCCCGGGACATAAATGAGCTCACGGATGTGGTCAGCTCATGGGTGAATTACTGTGAGGACACAGTCATCCCCACTAAAGTTGTTAAAATCTACCCTAACAACAAGCCCTGGGTTAGCAAACATCTCAAATGTGTCTAAGACAAAGGACGTGTATTGATTTTAGGCACAAAGATTGCAACCATACTAAGGCCCTGTCCACACGGCAACGGATTCAGGTGAATCTGATAAAATTGTTTATCGTTTCGGCCTGGCGTCCACACGGCACCGGCGTTTTGGGTGCCCTAAAACGAAATCTTTTGAGAACTGGTCCCAGAGTGGAAAAATCTGGCAACGGCCCCATTGCGAAGTCGTCTGGATGAGTAGAATGGATTTGTTTACGATGATGTCGCAACCACATGACTGTCAGTGCTTCACGCCGGGTAGAAGTGTAACGAACTCGATGCGAGTTGTCAACAAATCCTATAACTAGTCCAAACACTGCGGAAGCAGTAACCAAAACTGCGCATGCGCTTTCCAAAAACAAAACCAATCCCGCCAGCAAAAATAGGAAAAAAAAGGAGCGATCTCACCTCTTCAGATGTTGGTTTAAGTCCGCCAATACATTCCTCAAAAAGGGCGTAGAAGAAAGTAATCCATCAACGTGTAGCATTCAATTTATTCTGGACCATTAAAGAATTCTGGAGGATATCAGAATGTTGGCGTACCGGCTTCCATCTACCCCCATTCATTCCTCTCTCTCTCCATCTACCCCCATTCATTTCTCTTTCCACGTCTTTCATTTTACGCTACTGATTAATAATCAAAACCTTATGTGGCTAAAGCTACAGAAGAAGGGGTTTATGTGCATGCGTCTACTTCTTCTTCTATTGTTCTGGTGTCTCCGATGGGACCGTCTTATAGCACACCTAGAGGTGTGGCATGTGTATTGCATCGTTTTCAGCAAGCGTTCCGTTGCCATATGGACCTGAAATGTAACTGATCCGTTGCCCATGTGGACGCGATATTTAAAAAAAAAAATCTCGTTGCCGTTGTCGTGTGGATGTAGCCTAAAACATCAATGGACAGGATGTTGAAATAGTCCAACAATACAAGTACTTGGGCTCTATTATTGATGATAAATTAAGTTTTAATTGTAACACAGACTTACTGTGTAAAAAAAGGACAGCAACGCTTATACTGCCTCAGGAAGCTGGCAAGGTTTAATGTAGACAAATCACTAATGACTCTTTTCTACAGATCCTTTATTGAGTCAGTTCTTACTTTCTCAGCCATCTGTTGGTATGCACTGCTAAATGTGAAACAGAAAAATGCCATCTCTAAGGTTATCAAGGTGTGTAGTAATGTCACTGGTGTACAACAGAAAAGTATGTCTGCACTGTATGAGGAACAGGTCATTAAGAAGGCCGAATCAATCCTGTCAAATCTATACTCACCCTCTGCACAGCGAATTTCAGGTCTTGTCCTCTGGCTCCCGTTTCAAATACCCACTAGCCCGAACCAACAGATATAAACATACTTTTATACCTTCTGCTGTCCAGTTAATGAATTTTAACAAACAGAGATAACCTCTACCCCTCCCCCTCCTTTTTTCATTTTTTATTCTTTATTTATTATTATTTTAAACTTTGTGTAGAAATGTGTGTCTGTTTGTGCTTATCATGTATGCTACTTCTGCAAAACAAATTGCCCTTTGTGGGACAAATAAAGCATTACTTACTTACTAACTTACTTACTTACTCTTTGGACTGTGAGGGAAACTGGAGCACCCGGAGGAAACCCACAAAGACACGGGGAGAACATTCTGAATTCAATGAGAGCAATTTGGATTGAATTAGAATTTTCTCCTGATATGCCGATAGTTATATTAATTGTACAATAACAAGTACGGAGGAGCAATAGACAGGCTTACTGCAATCAGTGTAGCCATGTAAATTTTGGCTTTGTATTTTATCTTCTCTGTAGGTCCTAAACTGAGTGCAGCTCAGTGTGTGGAGGGTATGGCCTCTGGTCTCTATGAGGAGTTGTTTACTGCCATTGTATCTCTGATTAACAGGTAGACAAACATGCATATGCACATACCTCTTACAAGTACAGTGTATAGGCCAAGTATAAAATAAAAATTATTTTTCAATCATTTCAATATCCAAGACTCATTGTATTCAGAGCTGAGTGTGTCTGTGTTAGGCACTTTTTGTTTATTTGAGATGTGTTGTTTGAAATCTGTTGTTTGAATTTTCTTTCTAGAGCTCTGTGCTCCCAGCAACTAATGCTAGGCTCTGTGATTGTGGTAGACACACCAGGCCTACGCAACCCCAGACACAGTGGGAAAGACAGGGCTGCAGGCTTCTCGGAGTTCTGCCATAACTACCTACAGGAAAGGCTTCTGGAGCACCATTTCTCACACACCTTCACTAATGTTCTTGACAGATACACACAGGTACAGGACAAGCTTCCTGTAGGTTTTGTGTGCGCGTGTGAGAGTGTGCGTGTGTGCGTGTTTGGATAATTGGAGAGACTTCTGCTCTGGTCTGGCTGTAGGAGAGATTGTCTGTAGATTTTGAGGCCCCTGAGGACAGCCCTCAAAAGGTGGTGTGTGCTATAGACCAACCAGGACGGCAGGTAACCCTTTTACGTTGTCAGTGACTTACTGAGTTACGTTATCATATCAGTTCAAAAATTGTTTTCCCACTAAGAAAACTGCCATTCCAAGATCAACATGTGCATGTGTGCATGCTCAGGTTCGAGGGCCAGAGGGCGACCCTCGTGGTCTTCTTTGGGTTCTAGATGAGGAGCTAATCACTCCCAATTCTTCTGAGAACACTGTTCTAGAAAGGATACATCATTATTTCAGTGATACAGGTACTCTAATCATGTTACTTAATTTATTTTAGTTAATTGACCAAAAAACAATTTCTTTAAAAATCCATTCGGACTAACACTGTACGATATTTTATTGTTCTTTAGTGCGTCTGTGTGAACAGCCTCTACAGTGCGAGATTGCTCATCTATTGGGCTCTGACCCGATCCGCTATGACCTGTCTGGCTGGTTTGGTATGGTCCAAAATAACCCCTCTGCCCTCAATGCCAGCTCCATTCTGCAGAACTCCTCAATGTAACTCCTCCCATGACACTTACACTTGTATTACATTGTCTGTTTTATAACCAAGATGGACGTGGACAGTGGTTCACTGCCAGTTGTATTTCATCATGCACCAAGACAATGACCCAAAACCCACCGCCAACACAAAAAAGGACTCTGGGGGGGGGATTGGAAGATTTTAGATTGGCTATGTTGATCACCAGACTTTAACCCAATTGAGCATGCATTTCACCTCCTGAAGAGGAGACTGAAACCCCCCCCCAAACAAACTGCAAATAAATTAAGCTGCACTACAAATCTGAAAATGAAGAATACAACAGTTTGATTATATCAGTGGGTCACCAGCTTGATGCAGTTATTTAAAGCAAGGGATATGTAACCAAGAATGTTATTTACTTTAATTAACTTTAAGACTATCTGTTCCAGTACTTTTGTTCATCTAAAAACTGGTTGGTCTCCCACCAACGGTGCCATGTTCTAAGTTGTACATCTCATCTCATTATCTCTAGCCGCTTTATCCTGTTCTACAGGGTCGCATCTAAATGTAAATTTCAGGAACTGAAAGCTGAAATTCTGATTTATTATCTCATATTAATCTTTTGATCTCAAATCCAAATGTCTTCAGTGTATAGCAAAAGAATTGGCCTCCCCATTCCAATACTTACAGTTGTGGTCAGAAGTTTACATACAGTGACATGAATGTCATCTTGGATATGAATGTCATGGCAATATTTGGGCTTTAAATTATTTCTCTGAACTGTTCTTTTTCTGTGGCAGAATGATTGTACAGCATACATCTCATTTCATTATCTCTAGCTGCTTTATCCTGTTCTACAGGGTCACAGGCAAGCTGGAGCCTATCCCAGCTGACTACGGGCGAAAGGCAGGGTACACCCTGGACAAGTCGCCAGGTCATCACAGGGCTGACACATAGACACAGACAACCATTCACACTCACATTCACACCTACGGTCAATTTAGAGTCACCAGTTAACCTAACCTGCATGTCTTTGGACTGTGGGGGAAACCGGAGCACCTGGAGGAAACCCACGCGGACACGGGGAGAACATGCAAACTCCACACAGAAAGGCCCTCGTCGGCCACGGGGCTCGAACCCAGACCTTCTTGCTGTGAGGCGACAGCACTAACCACTACACCACCGTGCCGCCCCAGCATACATCTTTAATAAAAAAAAAAAAACACTAGAATTTGGTGCACAAGTTTTAATTTTCTTTGGGTTTTCTGAACTCAACACAGGGTCAAAATTATACATACAGGGTCAAAAATATACATACAGCACACCTAATATTTGGGTAAAATGTCTCTTCGCAAGATTCACCTTGACCAAACGTTTTTGTTTACCATGAACAAGCTTCAAGCAGAATTCTGGTTGGATAGTTCACAACTCTTCATGGTAGAATTGGGAGAGTTCAATTAATTTTTTTTTTTCTTGGCATGGACTCGACTTATAAGCACAGTCCATATATTTTCAATAGATTGGAAGTCAGGACTTGTTTTAAGCTTAATGTTAGCCTGCTTTATCCTCCACACCCAGCTCTGATGCGTGTTTGGGTTCATTGTCCTGTTGTAAGTCCCAAGTCATGTTCAAGTTTCTGATGGTTTATGCTGAAGAATTCTGAGGTAGTCCTCCTTCATTATTCCATCCACTATGTGCAATGAACCAGTTCCACTGGTGGCAAAACAGCCCCAGAGCATGATGATCCTACCACCACCAGCAGCTGGTACAGTGTTCCTCTGTACATGGTGGTCATTGTGGCCAAACAGCTCAATCTTTCTCATCAGACCATACAACTTTCCTCCAGAAGACTTTTTCTTTGTCCGTGTTGTCAGCTTCAAACTTTAGTTAAGCCTGAAGGTGTCAATTTTGGAGCAGGGGGTTATTTCTTGGGTAGCAGCCTCTTAGTCCATGGTGATCTAAACTGTAGACAGCGATCCATCAGCTTCCAGTTCATGGCAGGGCTGTGCCATGGTGGTTCCCAGGTTGTTCCTGACCATCCAAACCAATTTCCTTTCAGCTGAGGGAGACAGTTTGGGTTTTCTTGAAGCAAAATGGCTTAGCAAAGTGACTACACCTCACAATAACTTGGATACAATTGTTTGAACTGATCTTGGAATATGCAGTTGTTTAGAAACGGCTCCAAGAGACATTCCGGAGTTGTGTATATCTGTGATCCTCTTTCTCAGATCTGCACTGAGCTCCTTGGACTTTCCCATTTTATTGTGTGTTGGTCAATCCAATGAGTGCTGTAAACAAACCTTTTTTTATGAAGGCACAGAGAAGCTACCAGCTGTAGTCAATCATAATCACTAACAGGAAGTTAAGAGACCTCGGCCTTGGCAAGATAAGAAACATTTTGGAAGTTTCAGCACCTCTGAATTAATAATCTAAGTGAGTGTATGTAAATTTTTGACCTTTTATGTATAATTTTGACCCTGTGTTGATTTCAGAAAACCCAAAGAAAATTAAAATGTGTGCACCAAATTCTAGTGGTTTTTTTTAAAGATATACAATCATTCTGCCACAGAAAAAAAGAACAGTTCAAAGAAATTGTTGGAAGCCCAAATATTGCCATGACATTCATATCCAAGATGACATTCATGTCACTGTATATAAACTTCTGACCACAACTGTATATGCTAAAATGTATGTATACTTTCAAAGAACAAACAGGCAAAAGAAAATACACAATGCATGATGTGCCACAAACTGTAATAGTGTTTTACTGTTGTCAAAGTGTAAACAGTATCACTATATTATGATTACAAATTGCTCTTTCACACAATCTCTGTCTGTCTGTCAGTCATGCAGTAAAGGCTCTATTTGTTCCACGGGCCTCTGTTCTTCCTTTGTGTCGGGGTTTGGGTGGTGTTGAAGGAGGCTCACAGCGCTGTTTGGAGAGAAGTGGGAGTGTGCGCAAGACCTTCACTGGAGGAATGGCTGCTATCAGGAGATACTCGCACTGCATCTCTATTAAACTGCAAGTTGTAAGTTTCACTAAAGTCATTTCTGCAGACTCTTCGGTTTTGCTCCTTGCTAGCAATGAAGATTGCTCTCTGCCGTGCATCTTTTTTTTTTAAATTCTGTTATCCTCTTTCTAAATTTATTTCATTCTATCACTCTTTTCCCTCAAATGCTTTGCTTTTCTCACTCGCATTATGATGACATCCTTTATTATCTATCTATCTATCTATCTATCTATCTATCTATCTATCTATCTATCTATCTATCTATCTATCTATCTATCTATCTATCTAACTCTCACTTTGTCATGACCATATTTAGCTATAATACTGCTAAAATATTGCCAAGAAAACAAGATATGGGACAAACTAGGTTAGGTTTATTAAATATGGTTTAAACTTGTATACAAAAAGGGGAAAATAACTATTCAGACACTATTGGTGTTTAATATACAGGGTGTTTCAAAAATTTTTTTTATATTATTTGAGATGTAAATATCCCAGAAACTGCATACTAGTCTAGGCAAATGAAACTGGACAGGCTTAATGTTGAGCAATATAAGATTTTTTTTTCCTCAAAATTTGAATGAGAAATTCAAAGGTATGTAGATTCCATGAACGATTTGACAAATTTTCAATACTCGTGAACTCGCTCGACCGTCTCTTCCGATGCTGGTGGTCGTCCAGATCTTTTTGCCCTGCTGCACACACAGCCTTCCTCTTTGAACTTTTTGTGCCGTGTCCAAATCTGCATTGCAGTCGGTGCATTTTTATAGAATTCTCTCATAAATGCACGCTGCAGGGGGCGTTGTGGCTCAGGTGGCTAAGGCGCCATACCATAAATCCGGGGACCCGGGTTCGATTCCGACCCGAGGTCATTTCCCGATCCCTCCCCGTCTCTCTCCCGCTCCTTTCCTGTCCTGTCTCTACACTGTCCTATCCAATAAAGGTGAAAAAAGCCCCCCAAAAAATATCTTTAAAAAAAAATAAATGCACGCTGCACAGTCTCGTTCGACTGTGTTCGAGCGTACTGTAACACACAAAACACCTTTTATTTTCCAGTGAATGGCATTTCTATACCTAGAAAGATAAAAACAAAAAGCATTAAACACAAAATTTTGACCTGTTTCCACACATGCTGTTAAAATTTGAGGTCAATTGAATGAGAATTGGCAAAGTTATTAGATTGTGAAATTACATCAAATTTTTTTTAAAACACCCTGTACTTCAAGTGCATACAGTATATCCACATCAAATTTACAATGACACACACACATTTAAATGTAATACATAGATGTTAATCATATGATGTCATGTATCTATTGAGCTATCGATCGATCGATTGACATCGATTGTGGCCCAGGCAGAGTTTGACACCCCTGTTTTTATCTTTATATAAAATTTACATTTTGGTTTGTACTTGTATTGCAGACAATGAAGTACCGGTGCTGTGTAGATGAATCTCTCTCTTTCAACAGGATGCTCTGATAAACCTGATTCGCCGAGCACAGCCAGTTTTCCTACAGTGTCTCAGCGCTAAGGTTGATGGTGGTGGCTTTGATGTTCCAGCCTTACGCACCCAGCTGCACTCAACCCACTTACTACCTGCTTTGCAACTATATCGTATAGGTCTCACACATTCACTCACATTCAGATGCTACAGTAATCACTATTATACTGGAATGACATTTATCGACAATGCTGCGTTGAAATACAGTGCCCATAAACAGGGTTGTTTGTGACTAGTGTCTGTTTCTCTATCCCAGGCTACCCCGATCACATGTCTCTGAGTGACTTCCGCTGCCGCTTCCAGGCGCTTTCTCCTCCTGTAATGAAACGCTATGGCTCTGTCTTTATCACACCTAATGAGAGAAAGGTGTGAAAATCTAAGAAGTGCATACACATCCATGTCAGTTTTGCATCTCATTTCATTTAGAATTCACATGAAACAGCCGTTCAAAAACGGCTTACTGATTTGCCCCTATTGTTGTGAAAGTGACCCAGTAAAAATTAGGTTTGGACCACTGATTATCTCTTGTTTTCAGGCAGTGGAGGAATTATTGCGTGAACTGGATCTGGATAAGAAGAGTATTGTTTTGGGAGCAAGCAAGGTGGGAGTCTACATTAATAGAAAAGAATCCTGTATGATTGACACTAATGTATGTATATGTGTGTTAGGTGTTCTTAAAGCGTGGTGTGTTGAGATCCTTGGATGTACAAAGGGATGGCTTGGTGAACAACTGGCTGGTGCAGTTGCAGGCAGCCTGTATGGGGCATTTGGCACGGCAGAGATACCGCCGCTTGAAGGTGAGACCCCGGCTACACACAAACAAACAAACAAACATGCTCACTCACTCACACTCAATAAGTGTGTGGGCAGCATGATGGTGCAGTTTTTAGAACTGTCACCTTGTATCAAGAAGGTTCTGGGTTTGAACCTTACCGCTGACTGTATGGAATACGTATGTTCTCCTCGTGCCTCCCACTTGTGCTCTTGTTTGCTCCAACAGTCCAAAAACATATGGGTTACATCAACTGGCTACTCTAAATTGAAGGGTGGTTCGTCTCCGTTACCCCTTTTCAACCAACAGGGAACGGGTTCTTAAACCGGTTCCATTCAGTATTCTTTGTACCTTGGTGCCAGCTAGCAAACCAACCCACATTTTCACCAGTTGTGAGCGGAACTGCTGTAATCAAGGACACGTCATGAACGGAGGGCCTTGCACCATTCACAATGGGAGTAAATAGTTGTCGCAAGATGGTGGTGTGCATTGATTACCTGCGAGCTTTTGTTCTGTTGCAGATATTTGTTTTCAGTCCATTTTATTTCTGAAGATGTATCCTTTTCCATCGTGTTCTTCATTGCTGCATTCTGCTTCCTCTCCAAACTAATGACACACCCACTGATGTCATCACGGTTTGTGCTGGGGGGGGAGCTATATTTTGGATCCACTTGGGAACCAGTTTCTCAGGTTCCAAACCAATTTATTTGTGGTCGAAATGCTCCAAATGGTTCAAAATTTGGTGCGTGAACAACAACGGAACCCATTTCCTGTTGGTCAAAAAAGGGTATGTGTTAGCCCTTTGATAGATTGGTGGGGTGCCCCCGCGACACTGACGAATAAGTGGTATAGACGGAGTGTGTCCAAACCTTTGACTGATACTGTAAGTGTGTGTATACGGTGTCCTAGACAATTATTGGCACTCATTGTAAAGATTATTAAAAAGGGTTAGAAAAAAATCCACTTTTTGGTAAAGTAGCTTCATCTCACACTGAAAAAAAAAAAAAAAATCCAACTTTTAATTGAAATAAATATATTCAGAGAAAAACAAATCCCTCATCAAGAAATTATTTTCAGCCAAAAAAATAGATGTGCCACTATAGTGAACACAGTGTAGCTCGTTCTCCATGTAAATTGGAGGGGTGTGTGTGTGTGTGCGCGTGCGCCTTGCAAAAGTATTCATCCCCCTTGGTGTTTGTCCTGTTTTCACTGTTAAAACAGAATAGTTGAGAATACTTGAAATTTCAAGGCAACCGTCTGCATTAAGAATTTTATGTTTTGCCAACGATGTGCCCATGATAATCCAAACTATGATAACACTGTTATCTTTATTAAGAATTCTTAATTAAGTCAATTTTCAATTCCTCATTCTGCCAACATAGATTTCTCTTTTTGCTGAACAGTGGCATTCACAGTAGTACAAAAAGGCAATTGAGGTTATCACAATTTATCATTAAACTATACATGCCTTTTTTCATTGTTCTACACAATTACAAAACTTCAATAATGTACAGTAAACTTCACACTTATTTTTGGGGGGGCTTTTTTTTCACCTTTATTATTGGATAGGACAGTGTAGAGACAGGAAATGAGCGGGAGAGAGAGACGGGGAGGGATCGGGAAATGACCTCAGGCCGGAATCGAACCTGGGCAAGGCAAGTTTATTTATATAGCACATTTCATACACAATGGCAGTTCAATGTGCTTTACAGAAGTAAAAACAAAACAGTAAACAATAAAGAATAAAATTACATAAAATAATTTTATTTTTATTCTAATATATAATATTAAAAGAATTAAACAATTAATTAAAATAATTAAAAGAATTAAAAGAAAATAATAAGAATTAAACAATAGTAGAAATAAAATAATAAAATGAAGTAGTAGTTCAAATAGGAGGAGAAAAAGAAAAAAAAAGAAACCAGCAGAATAAAATAGAATAAAGTTAAAGTAAATTTGAAACATGCAGAGAAAGTAAAAATTATAAAAAATGTAAAGAAGACAATATTAATTATTTAACAGAAAGCATCTGAAAACAGCTTGGTCTTTAACCTAGATTTGAAGCTGCCAACAGCAGGAGCATTTTTAATGTCCTCTGGCAGTTGGTTCCATAGCTGTACTGCATAGTAGCTAAAAGCTGCTTCACCATACTTTGTTTTAACAACTGGTTTTAATAGTAAATTTTTCTGTTTCGATCTGGTAGATCTGATTGGGTTAGGCCGCTGCAACATATCAGAGAGGTAATTGGGCCCTGTACCATTTAGAGATTTGTACACCAGCAGCAATGTTTTAAAGTCAATTCTGTAGCTTACTGGAAGCCAGTGAAGGGACCTTAGAATTGGAGTAATGTGCTCTGTTCTTTTTGTTCTTTTTGAACCTGGGTCCCCAGATTTATGGTATGGCGCCTTATCCACCTAATCCACGATGCCCCCAACTTCACACTTTTTTAAAAACTTTATTTCAATAAGCCCTTTTGAACAAAATCAAGTATTTGTATAATTACAGCGCATGCCCCCTGAGTTCAATCTATTTTCCGTCTTTTTAAGCATGAATAGGCTACATGGGGTTTCATTTCTTTAATCAAAACATGGCCCTTCAGTACTTGAACTTGGTTTCACAGGCCAAGCTACAGTGCAATAATAAGTGCACTTGTAATTGGGGCGTCTTGTAATTCTAATCTAGCTGCTCTGAAACACAAGCTACATCCATGTCAAAACATTCATGTTTAAGGGGGGGACATGGCCCTTCTAACTGTTAAGATGCAGATTGACTTAGAACATGACCCTGCACAGCCTAAATACACACAGCCCTTGCATTTGGGAGAGGAAAACCCGTGTCTTGGTCATTAAGAGCATGCACTGAATAAACACCTGTGGCAATTATGTATTTTCAATTCAGATTATTCACTATTGTATATTTACACATCATTGAGGTGCACCCTATCAGTTTGATGTGGATTTTTCTGTTCGTTAATAATTATTCATATTTTCTTGTCCATTCAATTGTGAATATGGAATTACTTGAACAAAGCGTAATTCTATTTTTTACAGTGTTGTTGCATTACAAGCTGGAATTAAAATGGATTTTTGGGAGGGTTAGCACCATTTAATTTACACAACATGCCTACCACTTTAAAGGTGCAAATTGTTTTTTTTATTGTGACACAAACAATAATGGGGCGGCACGGTGGTGTAGTGCTTAGCGCTGTCGCCTCACAGCAAGAAGGTCCGGGTTCGAGCCCCATGGCCGGCGAGGGCCTTTCTGTGTGGAGTTTGCATGTTCTCCCTGTGTCCGCGTGGGTTTCCTCCGGGTGCTCCGGTTTCCCCCACAGTCCAAAGACATGCAGGTTAGGTTAACTGGTGACTCTAAATTGACCGTAGGTGTGAATGTGAGTGTGAATGGTTGTCTGTGTCTATATGTCAGCCCTGTGATGACCTGGCGACTTGTCCAGGGTGTACCCCGCCTTTCGCCCATAGTCAGCTGGAATAGGCTCCAGCTTGCCTGCGACCCTGTAGAAGGATAAAGCGGCTAGAGATAATGAGATGAGATGAGACAAACAATAATTAAGATGAAAAAACAGAAATCTGGAGTGTGCATAGGTATTCACCCCCTTTCGTATGAAACCCCTAAATAAGAGCTGGTCCAACCAATTCACTTCATAAGTCACATAATTAGTTGATTAAGTTCCACCTGTGTGCAATCAAAGTGTCACATGATCTGTCACGTGATGTCTGTATAAATCAACCTGTTCTGGAAGGACCCTGACTCTGCAACACTACTCAAAAAGCAATATAAAAACCAAAGAGCCTCCAAACATTTTCAGTGTATTCTTCGTTTACAACCATGTGACCAAAACTGCTTGCATCATTGACCGTCACCATATTGGAGGATGTACAATATACATATATGTACACAGTGGTAAGAGTACAGACTGGAAGTAAGAGGAGTTACATTTAGAAGCTTGTAGTCATATCTCAAATCTGTTTTAAAAACAGTCATTTTGACTGCTTCAAAAGATAGGTATCTAACACACTATAGAACATATTTAGTTATAAAAGAGCACTCGCCGGGTGAGGAGGCTGCAGTATTTGAGGTAGTGGATTGACATGAATCTTGTTCGATTGACTCTGTGATCGTTTGGGAAGATTCTTCAATAATTTTGCGTTTATTTCTGCGTTCTGTAAGTCGAGCATTTCAAGTTACTTCTTTAGTAACATCTTTGATTTTGTTATGGCCCATATTTTGTGTCGGAGCCCAGTCTGGATCTGTAAAATTGTAGAGATCAGCTGGAAAGAAAAAGCAAAATAAAAGCAGTGTCATCAAAAATTATATACAGCTCTTTTTAAAATGAGACAATCATAGAAGCCTTTGATTGTCGGCTCATACAGTCAATGATCACAGCGAGTTTCTGCACGACCAGGCTATTAAACGATCCAATGTTTCTTATATACTGCGACCTTTCATTAATAACTAGTTCGTAACACTTATCATTAATAAAATGTTCACTGCAGACTTGTGTGGTTTTTGCTTTCTCATCATCCGGTTTACGTTGGACAGCCGTTGACGTCTACGCTCTGTGGACAACTCTCTTGTTTTATTCTCCTTGATTATTTATAATTGCTGGAATTCTAAAGAACTTCTTATAAGTCCCATTGTCTTGAATAGAGTTGTCCCTGCATCCAATTACAGCATAAAGAGTCGGCATAGCGAAGAAACAAAAGGAATTCTTGAGCATAACAACCTCTCAAGCATATATTCTGTTGTAAATGTGCGCCGCGTGAGTTTGTGTATATCCTCCAACATGGCCAACTTCTGGTTCAAAGCCTCATGCATAATTAGCTATGATGTCACGTGCAAACGAAGAATATGCACACATACATAGTGCATACACAGTTCATGAGAAATGAGAAAAGACAGTGCAAGTATTTTTATCAGACGAAATAACAAACGTGGTCTTCACCAGCTTCTATAAGTACCTAAATAAAAGCAGAACTTTTGGCCATGTGGGTTTCTGGAGCACTCGAGTGTGTGTCTACATCGTGCCAAGAAGAAAGGAGGTCACCTATGACCTCAGAGAAGCAACTGTTGCTGCTGTTTTTGATTTCTTTTTGCAAATATCTATCAGTCTGAATTATTGTGTTCCTGTTCTGAGATCAGGTGCAACAGATGGCTGTGAGATGTATCCAGCGAAATGTCCGTGTTCTGGACAGAGTAGCCACCTGGAGCTGGTGGAAACTGCTGTGTAGAGTCCGCCCCCTGCTAGACGTCAATATAGATGAACACAAGGCCCGGGTCAAAGAGGTCAGCTATTCGTCTTAAATGATATCGCTGTCCTTCTAAGTTCTTGTCAGCATGATCAGTGTGTTACAACCATATGTTATGTTGTGCTATGTTATGTTTATTATATTGTTTGTTTGTGTGTTCATTTTGTCTGTCAATGCTATATGACAAGCTTAACCTGTAAAAACAGTATTTAGATTTAGAACTCTACATACACTTGTTCTTAGAAAAATCCTAAAAAAAAGGTATTGTTCGAAAGGTATTGTTTATAGTGATGTGTTGCTGTTAATAAAAAGAAAATGACTACGTAACAAACCGACCATCAAGGATAAATTGTGTAGATGTGCATGGAGTATAAATGTGGTGGTTCATGTGCTTCAGGATGAGATGAGCATATTGAGGAGGCGACTAGAGAAGTCTGAGAAGGAACGGAATGAACTTAGACAGACTGCTGACAACCTGGAGACCAAGGTGTGTGCGTGCGTGTACGTATTTGTGTATGCATATGTTTGCATGTATATGCTTCTACCTACTGCTATTTACACGATATAAATCTATATCAGATTTCTTTCCTAAATCTGACTGGCAATATGGTGAAATCAACTTAAGTAAATTTCATCAAAAAGTATGGGCTAATGCACATATTGATTTTGAGCACAGATAATGGCTGTGGTATCTGAGCTGACTGATGAGAGGTTTTGGGGAGAGGCTGTGAGTCAGACTTTAGACACCGAGAGATCGGAAAGACTTCGTCTCACTAAGGAAAACAAGGAGTTGCAGGTGTCTCTTCTCAAACATATTGCCATAATTTCTCTTTTGTCAATAACGTCAGGCCTTTTAAAAGAACTAATTTACAAGAATCGTTCCCTAAATATACAGTATAAAGTTGTAAAAAAAAACATAGGTTTAACTGATGATTGTTGTTGTTTCATCTTGTTACATCTTGTATTTACTAAGCGTTTTTAGACTTTTCTCCAGTGGAATATTTTATGAGCTACACACACATACAACACACAAAAGGTACGATCCATGTGATATGTATTTTAGGATCATTTGGATCAGAGCAAAATCACTGTGGAGGCACACGAGAAGCAGCTGGCTGAGGAGAAACAAAGAGCCAAAAGCAAAGAAACTTTAAGTGGCATGGCTACAGGTAGCACCTACTGCTTTGAATAAGTTTCTGCTGAATAATGTACAAACGCATAATGGCTATACTGGGCTGGACTGAAATCACAAGGGAAGCTCCTTTTTATTCTGATAGGTTTTATAACAGTTAATAACAATTTTCTAATCTGGAGACAATATTTTCTTTGCAAAACATTGATTTTTGTGTTTCGCCAAGCATTTCTTCGTTTATTTCACAGCATGTTTGGAGTTATTATCATAACTCCCTGCGAGAGGCAATCAGGTTCTGATCTAAAATATCCTTGTACTTACCAGAATTCATTCAATTTCATCCAAATGATGCTCAACACATCAATGATGCAGCACCATGTTTTACAGTGAGCTTGCAGGCATTTCCTTGTATACAGTTGCCTTTTTTTTTTTAACTAAACATGCTGATGATGTTCATGGCCACAACTTTTATTTTGAACTAATTTGTCCACAACACAATTACAATGGTAATGCCAATGATGCTTTGCCAAGTTCAGGTACTGCATTTTGTGGACTGTTCTTGGGAAAGGCTTCTTTCAGTCCATCCTTCGAAACAGCTTATTCTAGAATAAGCTGTTCTGAATTCTGAAATTCTGAAACTTTGATATTTGTGATCTTCATTGACCCTTTAACATCTGGCGAGGCATGGAACAATACAGATGTGAGTAGGGAGTCAAACTCTTGCTGTCACCAGAGGACTGTCAACCCCCCCCCCAACCCTAGCTATGTAATAGGCGAGAGGCCAAGGACTATAGAAATGGAGATCGGCGCCACCCAGTGGCCTGGTTCGTACTTGATTGGAGACTGCCTGGGAAGACCAGGTGTTGGTACTTTGACCTAGTATATGGGAAGCATTTCTATTTGATAATTTTAAACTGAAATTATAGACATCAATGTCAGACATCAAACTGTATTCCTTTATATATTTTTTCCAAACATATATTTGATGTAGTCTGAATAAAATGTATTTTATGTGGAAATAAATGAATGATTTAAAGTGTACATTTCAGAAAGTGAACTACAGCTGCAGTTGGATTGTGCACAGACAGAAGTGGAGTTTCTACGCAGACGTTTGCATCAGACAGAGGAGCGGTTTGAAGCTGAGAAAGAGGCACGAAAACTTTTGGACACCAAGGTACTAAACTGGTATCTTCACATACTTTTGTCAACTGGGCCTTTCCTCTATATATCATATATAGTACCATTCAAAAGTTTGGACTACTCATCCTACTCGTAGGTTTTTCTGTATTTTTACTATTTTCTACATTGTAGAGCAATACTGAAGACATTACAACTATGAAATAACATATGGAACATCAATGGGATCGTGTTAAAGTGTCAAAAACCCAAACAGAATGCTTAATATTTTAGGTTCTTCAAAGTAGCCACTATTGACCTTGATGACGCTTTGCACACGAATGGTATTATCTTAACCAACTTCATGAGGCAGTCATGTGGAATGCTTTTCAGTTAACATGTGTTCCTTGTCAAAAGTTAATTAGTGAAATGTATTGCCTTCTTAATACATTTAATTTCATTAGGCAGTAAATAGTAAAGAATAAAAATAGCCCTACTTAACAACTGGAGTAATCCATATTATGTTAAGAACTGCTCAACTACGTAAAGAGAAATGATAGTCCACAATTTAAGACATGAAATGCTTTTTAATTAATAAAATAAAGAAAAAAACCATTGAACTACTTCCTCAAATCAAAAAAAAAGTTGGGATGGTATGTTGAAATTAAACCTGAAAACAATGATTTGTAAACAATCTTTGGCCTGTATATCCATCCATCCATCCATCCATCCATCCATCCATCCATTATCTGTAACCACTTATCCTATGTAGGGTTGCGGGCAAGCTGGAGCCTATCCCAACTGACTATGGGTGAGAGGCAGGGTACACCCTGGACAAGTCATCAGGTCATCACAGGGATGACACATGGAGACAAACAACCATTCACCCTCACATTCACACCTATAGTTAATTTAGAGCCTCCATTTAGCCTAACCTGCATGTCTTTGGACTGTGGGGGAAACTGGAGCACCCGGAGGAAACCCACACAAACACAGGGAGAACATGCAAACTCCACACAGAAAGGCCCTCGTTGGTCACTGGGCTTGAACCCAGGACCTTCTTGCTGTGAGGCGACAGTGCTAACCACTACACCATGGCACCCTGTATATCTTTATATGCAATAATCTTTGACCTTCAGATGTTTAGGGACTGAAGACACCAAATGATGAACCAAATTCAGGTGTTTTGTTCCATTCTTCCTGAAAACAGGTTCCAGGTCTGCAAGAGTATGGGGTTGTCGTTGTCATAGTTTTAATTTTAAAATTTGCCACACATTCTCTATTAGGTACAGAGTGGATAGGCACCCTCTTCTTCCACAGCCATGCCTTTGTAATGTGTGCAGAATATGGTTTTGCATTGTCTTGTTGAAATAACCCTGTGAAAAATGTGTTCTTGAAGGCAGTATATGTTGCCCCGAAATCTCAATGTACGTTTCTGCATTAATTCTGTCATTATAGAAGTGTAAGCTACCTTTGCCAAGGGCACTGACAAAACTCCATACCATGACAGACCCTGGATTTTTTGACTTGTTGCTAGTAATAGTCTGGATGGTCATTTTCATCTTTGTCCCAGGTCACATGGCATCCATTTCTTACAAAAAAGACCTGGAATACTGATTCATCTGACCACAATACAAGTTTCCACTGTGTCATGGTCCATCCCAGATACCTCCAAGCCCAGACAAGATGACGGCGCTTCTAGGCACAGTTAACATAAGGCTTCCTTTTTGCACAGTATTGTTTTAATTAGCATTTGTGGATGTAACTCCGTATTGTAGTGCTTGGCAAAGGTTTGCCAAAGTAACCCCGAGCACATGTGGTTATATCCGCTGTAGATGAATGGTGGCTCTTGATGCAGTGCTGTCTGAGGGATCAGAGATCACAGGTGTTCAACTTAGGCTTGCACCCTTGCCCTTTGTGCCCTGAAATTCCTCCAGATTCCTTTAATTGCTTCATGATATTATGCACTAGAGTGTGAAATATCCAAATCCCTTCCTATATTTTTAGAGGATTTTTTTTTAAATTTCAATAATTTTCTCATGCATTTGTTGACAAACTAGAGATCCTTGGCCCATTTTTGCTTCTCAAAAACTAGGTCTTTCCTGGATACTGATTTTGTCCCCAGTCATGATTTACAATCACCTGTTTCAAATCACATCATTATTGAATTGTTTTACCTCATTACTAGCCCTAAATTGCCCCCTTCACAACTTTTTTTTTTTTAAAATATATTGCAGGCTTGAAACGCTGGAATGGGTGTATATTAACAAATGAAATTAAGTTGACCAGACACATGAAATATCTTAGGTTCATACTGTCGGCAATGAAATACAAGTCAAAGTAAATTTAGAAAATCACTGCTTTTTTTTTTTTAAATGTGCATTTTCCTTACTGTCCCAACTTTTTCTGATTTGGGGATGTAGAAGGTGTGTTGAAACTTTTGACTGGTACTGTGTAGCGGTATCCCAATATACTTAGACAAAAGAATTGCATAAAGTATAAATAACATGTTAAGTCTGGGAGCAGAGGAAGTATGTATACATTTCAATGCATCAAAATTATTTTCGGGGTGCTTTAATACTGTCTTCTTATCCCTTTATCAAAGGTTTTGGAACTGCAAGCCCAGCTGGAACAGTCAAAGCGCATGGTCACTGACCTGAAGCGGCACTGTCGGCATGTGACTTCTGACCTGCAAGATGCCCGTGTTCTTATGGACAGCCTGCAGGCGCGTACTCATGACCTGGATAGGAAGCAGAGGAGGTGTGTTGATTCACTTCAGGCAAAATGTCACATTAGCATAGAAGTGATCACTGTTCATATGCATCTAAATTGAATGTCATCTTTCCTTTTTTGTGCACATCAAAATGGATGGATGTGTGTTGAGGTACATGATGGATGATATCACTATATAGATCTGTACCTGCTCATGGGTATGTGCATGCTTGTGATGTTCAAAAATGCTATTTACAGGTTTGACAGTGAGCTTACCCGGGCTTTAGAGGAAGCAGATTATGAGAGAGAGCAAAAGGACAAGGCCATCCAGGAGAGGATAGCTCTCGGGGCAGAGATCTTTTCTCTACATCGGGCTTTGAAGGTATGGACTTCAGCCATCTGAAGGGTCAGACTTAAGCCTGCTTTCTGATGCTGTAGGAAGTCAAACAAGTTCTAAATGGTTGAGAATGCAATATTTGTTGTCAAAACAAAATATTCATCCCATGGGGTTCCAGAGTTCTGAGAGTGTAGATACAGTGGATATAAAAAGTATACACACCCCGTTAAAATTATAGGTTTTTCTGATGTAAAAGAAAATGACACCACAATAAATAATTTCAAAACTTTTCCCACCTTTAATGTGACCTATAACCTGTACAGTTCAACTGAAAAACAAACAAATCTGTTTGGGAGAAAAAAATAAAAAAAACATACAATAAGCTGGTTGCATAAGTGTGCACACCCTTAAACTACTACTTTGTTGAAGCACCTTTTGATTTCATTACAGCATTCAGTCTTTTTGGGTCGGAGTCTATCAGCCTGCCACATCTAGACTTGGCAATATTTGCCCACTCTTCCTTGCAAAAGCGCTCCAAATCTGTCAGATTGCGAGGACATCTCTTGTGCACAGCCCTCTTCAGGTCACCCCTGTTTTGTCATACATCAATAACAAAACAAGAAAAGTAATAACAAGAAGGACTAGACTTCTTGGCAGTGGAGGCATCCCCTTTGAGGTCGCTGATGTTGAGTTTTACTTGTTGAATATAATTTCAGTCAAATTTTTATTAGGATAAGAAGTGAGCACCAAATAAATTCTCTCTGTTCCAGTGGTGGATTGCGTAGAGGTCAGTTGAGCCATTCTTTCAATAGTGGTATTACTGGTCATGCCATGAGTTTTTGGGGCATGCACAGTTATATACATATAACAAACCATTTTGGTCACTTTTTTGAAGGAAATATTTATTCTCATTGCAAATGCAAAGTGTTGGCACTGAAACGTTGTGGACAACGACGAGGGTACAGGGCCTTAAACACCTTTCTGAAAAGTGCAGATGACCTGAAAGTTGCCGCAACCATCAGGAGGTGGAAGGTGTCCTGGTTTGGGGGCATCAGGATTGCACTGTTGCTTTTTGCAGTTGATGTGATCCTTTTGGCTTGATAAAGCCATGACCTCCAGCATGCCCTGGGATGGTTTGCAGCTGAGTGTGAAGTGGCTGGGATGAGAATCGTCACCTCCAAATCGGGTAATTGTTGCCAAACTTCCCTGTGGTAGAGTATTGAGTCATTTCACCAAGTTTAATGTAGCTATATTAAAGCATTCCTGAAAAACAGCCTCACTTACTATTTGGCAGCTTTGCCATTGAATGTCCGAGCCTCAGGAGCTAAAAAGTCATGACATCAAATAACATGATATTAGACCAAAGATATGAAGAGTAATAACAAAAAGCATTTTTTTAAAAAATTATAGCAACTCTGGCGGCATGGTGGTGTCGTGGTTAGCACTGTCGCCTCACAGCAAGAAGGTCCTGGGCTCGAGCCCAGCGACCAGCAAGGGCTTTTCTGTGTGAAGTTTGCATGTTCTCCCCATGTCCGCGTGGGTTTCCTCCAGGTGCTCCGGTTTCCCCCACAGTCCAAAGACATGCAGGTTAGGTTAACTGGTGACTCTAAATTGACCGTAGGTGTGAATGTGAGTGTGAATGGTTGTTTGTCTCTGTGTCAGCCCTGCGATGACCTGGTGACTTGTCCAGGGTGTACCCCACCTCTCACCCATAGTCAGCTGGGATAGGCTCCAGCTTGCCTGCGACCCTGTACAGGATAAGCGGCTACAGATAATAGATGGATGGATGGATATAATGACCCTGAGTAGTAAAATGAAGTAAGTTTTTCTGGACTCCTTTTGGGTGGGATGTGAATCAGACCCCAAGTTTGGTTTAGATAGACAAGTGTGACTAAGCTATGGGTTCACATCCTGTTTGGAGGCTTTGCCATTGAATTTCATTGGCAGACAGCAGGTATATCATTTGCCCTAGCAAAATTCTTTGAATGTCGTTAAATCCATTATGGCTGATTTTAATGGCATTTGAATTGAGATGACCCAAGGATTTGGGCGGGGAGGAGGTCACAGCCCTAGGACAAACATTTCAAAAATTATAAGCAAAAATGTACTGTGAATTTTGGCCTGTTGCTGGTGCTACAGAGATGGATGACCCCAAAACTGACTTCTGGATACTTTGGACTGTCCAATAACACAGTGCCAGATTTTATCAAAATCCACCAAGGGGTTCTATGTGCTGCCATAGACTCCCATGGCAGAAAGTATAATAATAATAATAATAATAATAATAATAATAATTGAACAATTACAACACTTGCACTTTCAGTGCTTGGCCCCTAATAACATGTTTAGATCAGAATTCTGAACATATCAGAATTATTTAAATATTAAAAAATTCTAAACAACTCTTAATAGGTATTCACCCCCCAGAGTCAATACTGAGTGATGGACAAAAGTGATACTTGGGTGTCTTTTGAGTCCTTATGTGTCATTGACTAGGCATACTTTATTTAATGGTTATTGTTCTTTAATAATTAAAAATGAACAAACTAAGTGTTGTGTGAAGGACAAATGCACAATGTGTGTGTGTGTGTGTGTGTGTGTGTGTGTGTGTGTGTGTATGTGTGTGTGTGTGTGTGTGTAGGAAAGTCAGTTGGAGGTAGAACACTTGCAGCATCAAAAACAAGAGCTGTGTACTCAGATCCGAGATTTGACTGTGCCCCTGAACCTTGGCTCCGACTCAGTGCCTGAGCTGAAGAAACAACTACGTGAACTTGACAGCAGAGATAAGGAGCGTGCTCATGAGCTTGCCAATATGACAGCCAAAATTCAGCAGCAGGAACAGGTAGCATTGCTTTTCCAGCTACACCCACAGCAGAAATACACAGCCACTTTCTCTGTCTCTCTCTCTCTGATTTTCCTTCAAAGTGAAAATGGTAATTTCTCCCAAATCCACCCTCTACAATGAAAAAATAGCTGTTCACTCTCCAGCACCCCACAGTGCAAATCTGATTACAAATCCAAAAATGGCAACAGTAAGTTGTTTTATGATGTGCTGTGATGCTTAATGACATTGCTAAGCTAACAGGCTTTCAAGATGGTCAGTTGCCTGCTGATTTTTTTATGATGATGATGATGATGATATTTGTGGCACACTTGTAGGGGATGACTTGCCCTCTCCCTCCTCCCAAGGTACATCTACGCTTTGAGATGGAGATGGAGAGAATAAAGCAGATCCATCAGAAGGAGCTGGAGGACAAGGATGAAGAGCTAGAGGATGTGCAGAAGTCTTCTCAGAGACGGGTGGGGACTGATGGAGGAAGGGATGGGAGGAATAAAATGCAAGGGTATGAATTTGATATTTTGTGAATATGGGTGTTTTCAGCTCAGGCAACTAGAGATGCAGCTGGAACAAGAGTATGAAGAAAAGCAGATGGTGGTGCATGAGAAACATGACTTGGAAGGATTGATTGCAACTCTGTGTGAACAGGTAATGCAAGACCGAGGGACAGACTGACGCACATGTACACACACCAGTGATTTTGACACATAAAATTTGCTTAGAACATTTGTCCTAAAGAACAGATTTTTCTTAGGACATTTTGCAGCTAATTTCAGACAATCAACCTCCTACCGCCGTTCCTCAGTAAATAGCAGCAAAATTCTGCAAATTGATCTATTTTTCAACACATTGGTCTTTAAATCAACAAAGCTTGATGCCAGATACTACATACATTATATACTAATAATCTCTCAACTTTTGACTAGAGATAAGCAGAGATCAGCATCAGCAGAGATCAGTGTACTGTAACTAATAGACTAACTGATGAAAAACAATGATTATTAAAGATGTGCTTCTGGTTTTACTGGAATGGAATGGTTTTACTTGAAATGGATCCAAGGATTCTTTAAGTGTTTAATATTAAAAGTAGACGGCCTTTCGATTTCATAAAATCAGTGAAATTTAGTTCCCTCTGAAATTCGGTCATTGTGATGCATGTTTATTTCTGTAATATCTAAAAAAAAAAAAAAAAACAAGCCATTCTGTGGTTGGGAAGTTATTTGATTTGAGGGGATTCCCTAGCAAATAATGTGCATGAAATCGCTCGCTTCGTGCAGTCAAACAGACAGAGGAAGTCCGGTGTGTGCATGCGCAGGTTTACCTCCTCCTTCTTTTTCTTCTTCTTCTGTTGGGTTTTCCGCCATGCGGCATCCAGTGTCACATTACTGCCATCTACAGGTTTACCTTGACTGTGCACTGACAGTTCCATCATTCTGTCGCTAAATAAACAGCTGATTACACCGAGGTGCTTGCTGACCGCCGATATTTATTAGTTTGGTCCTGCGTTTCCTTTCCTTCACAACATGACGTCTTCTAGCTTTCCGTTACTGTAGTCAGTCTTTCACGTTTCATTTGTGTCCTCCGTTTTCCTCTCCTGTTTCAAATTTGTATCCCACAATGCCTTGCACGAATGAGGAAAGCCCACCATGTCATGCATGATGTACCGTAGTATCTTGAATTGCGTCATGGCGAAGCAAGAAAAAATAGCGGCGAATTGAGGGCCACGTGGCCCTAAATTAATTCATTGTTCTATTTTATAATAATAATAATAATAAAATTGGAAGTCTGTGATCCGAATTCAGTAGCTTTCGGTCCACTAAACAAAAATAATTGGGTGTCAGGGAAAATTCTTTTTATGACCTAAACTTGAAAAATCTGGAGGTCAGTCTACCTTTAAGAGTCTCCAATTTCTGGAAAAGTTGCTTTAGGCTAAAAATTTTTTGATAACGGCATGCCCTCCATAGCAAGCCAATATGTAGCTTTTAGGGCCACAATTGCAGCTTTTTCTTCATTTGTCTGAGCCTTAGCCTGGACTGTTTCCATATCCAGCTGAAGGTGAGGAGTGGCCAAAGCTGCCTGGTGATCCTTAGATTTCTGATGATCCTCCAGTGCTGACGTTCTAAAGTTCTTGTTGCCAATAGTAAATGTATTAATTTCCCCCCTTTCTTGAGGGGGAAAAAAGCTAAAGAGGCATTATTAAATTGAGCAAAATTAAAAGTACTTGTATAAACTGCACTTCATGGAATTGTCTTCATAGACTAGCCATGGATATGATTTTTGCCACTGTTGGAATGCTCTTAATTTAGGCTCAGCTGGCGCAGGATTTTTAAATTAGTGTGCTTACTCAAGCACACAGCAGCCAAAGGCTGCTAAGCACACTATTGTTCTTCTTAAGTTTACTTATTCTGCTTTATTCCGACACGTTTTTTGGATCCACTCCTCCTCCTAGGGCGTTCGAGATAGACACTGTTCCAACTCTGAGACGTCTGGCCCGAAGTGGTGTAGTGTGCTTGTATACAGCTTTTGGATCAACGTGCCCGTTTCTTGTTCTTGTCATTTTTCTTTTGTTTTTTTCCCATAGATAATGAATAGGGCTCATGAATCGAATCATCCTACTCGGACACGCTCCATCGCAGATGCACCAAACCTCATGTGATACTTCAGGCCAACTCCCCCGACACATACATGCAATCGGTTCTGACCTGCACTCATATTTTTCCTTTCTTTTTGCTCATCCCTTTTTCCTCCATAGGCTTGCATTGATTTTTGGCCCCATTGAAAATGAATGGTGTTTCAGGAGAAAAACTTTCACTCTCCATCAATTTTTTTTAATCAAGTGAACAAACTTCAAGAAACTTCACTTGATGCCTCAGGCCAAGTCCCCACACAGACCCATCCCCTCATCTGAGACCTGCACTCGTCTTTTCCTTGGTTTTCACGCATCTCTTTTTACATCCATAGGCTTCCATTGATTTTTGGCCCCATTCAAATGAATGGAGTTTTGCTCAGTAACCACCACACATCCACCAAACTTCATACGGCACCTCAGGCCAAATCACCCATCACACACATGATATCGGTTCTGACCCGCACTCGTCTTTGTCTTGCCTTTCATCCGTCCATTTTTTCTCCATTTTGCCGCTAATCAGTGGAAGCTTGACTGAGTCATTCCTCCCTTCCCCCATAGGTGATGATGCATTTGGCAAGGATCTGCTCATTTGAGACTTTGACAGCAAATCAACTTCAACTCAATGGCCACTTTATTAGGAATACTTACACGCATACACGATAGCAATTAGCATATAAGCATTCACGTGTTACCATGCTAGCTGTTAGCATGTTACCCATTACGATATCATGCCTGCTGTTAGCTCGCAAGTTGTTAGCATGTTCCACCATTAGCATGTTATCATGAGAGCTGTTAACATGTTAGGATTAGTATGGTAGCATGCAGAGTTCGCATGTTTGCTGTTAGCGAGTTCGCCTGAGCATGTTAGCATGCTAACTGTTAGCATGTTAGCTGTTAGCATGTCACGCTCAGCGTGTTAGCATGTTAAAAGTTAACATACTAGCCGTTAGCTGTTAGCATGATAGCTGTCAGCATATTAGCCTTTAAAATGTTAGAATTTTACCAAATAGCATGTTAATCATTAGCATGTTAGAATGCTAGCTGTTAGCATGTTATCTATTAGCATGTTAGCATTAACATGTTAACATGCTTGCTGTTAGTATGCTGTTAGCATGTTAGTATGCTAACTGTTAGCATGTTGGTGTTAGCATGTTGGCATTAGCATGTTGGCATGCTAGCTTTTAGCATGCTAGCATGATAGCTGTTCTGCTACATCTCAGCAAGCACACTGCATTTTCTCTGAGGAAATGCAGTCTAGTTTTTTTTTATTATTGAGTATCACTAGACTTGTCTTTCTCGTCACAATTTTGTTCTCTTCCCTTCTTGAAAAATTTCACTACTGACTGCTGTTTTGGTGTTGCTGCCTGTTTTTCAGCCATAGCATTATGCAAAATAGAGACAGGGAAAGCAAAAATCAAAAGGAAATCCAAGATGGCACCTACATAATTATAACACGCATTCCTATTGGCTTTCCTGGCCAATCAGAGAGCTTGGCAGAAATTCAAAATGGTGCCCACTTTATAATATGCCCTTCTGTTGGCTTTTTCTTCGACCAATCAGAGGTATCGACAGAACTGTGAAGAGTACATCTAAGATGGAGGCTGTTGCGGGTGTTTTTTCTTTTCTTTTTTTTCCAGTATGAAAGCTACAGCTTTCATCTGCGTTGTAATTAGCCTCTAGGTAAAGTTTAACCTTCGATAACACAAAATAATCGCACACAATTTGTAGTATTTTTTTTCTTTTATTTCATTTTGGACATTTGTCATAATTAAGGTGCTTTTCTTTAGAAAAATCTAAATCGTCTCGGACTATGTCTGAGGACCGATGCGAGTCTGAATCGCTGCACACACACACACACACACACACACACACACACACACACACACACACACACACATATCCATTTATGTTGTACCAGCCACACTTATTAAGAGGCCATGGACTCTTGGCAGTCCTATGAATGAAACAAAAGTCTAAAATATTTAATTCTAGATTCATACCTATCATACCTATTCATACATGCCTACCAGGTTAACCATAACAGTAGCAATGTCACACCAGCTTATGACTTGCACTGCCCACCCCTCCAAAACAAATCATGCACATTGTTTCGTTGGGGTTCTTTCTATGATAAGGGGTTTACAAATGCCATGTGTCAGGATTGTGGTTGTGTAGCATGAGTGAGAATAAATATAAATAAAAACCTAATACGTTTTTGTGGTCCGTTTATGTCTGTGTGATAGCACTGATAAAATGAGCAAGGTATCTTGTTGGATTTTTTTTTTTAAATCAATGTCTTCGTCAGATAATACGCTGCTTTGGAGACCTGTTTTGTGACAAAATTGGTGCGTGGTTGGTGGTTGGTGTGGGGGGTTTGGGAGAAAATACGAGTTGATCAAAGAATCTCTCCAAAACATGTAAAAGTTTAAAAAGGAAAATACAGAAGGAAACTGAAGGAGTCAAAACTAAACTAAACTAAAAATAATATTTGTCATGCTGCATGATGTTTATTGTGTTCAATAAGATATTTGACACTTCATGTTTTTGTGTCCATTGTGCCATGTATATGGAGGCCCTTTTTTTTCCCTCCCCTCTTGGTTTTTCTTCTACCTCTGTTTATCTTACTTGTTCCAGGTGGGCCACAGAGATTTTGATGTGGAGAAGCGACTCCGCCGAGACCTGAAACGTACCCATGCTCTGCTCAGTGATGCCCAGCTTATACTATCCAACATGGAGCAAACCAAGCAGTGCCAGGACCCGGGAACCAAAGAGCAGTTGGAGAGACTGCACTGTCAGGTAGGTGCCCACTGCAGTACAGCCACTTAATTCTGCTGTATAGTAGCCTCTTTTTTAGCTGTAGTGGGGGGTAATAACATCTTAGTTCACACTTGAGACTGAAAGGAGAACATGCGTAAGTTTTCGCTACTCAGGTCCTCAAATATGTTACGGGAAAATCTGGATGTCGTTAGTTGTTTGATTCAATCCTGTGCTTCAAGTAAAATACAATTTCAGGGCTCTTGGGTCTATTCTATCATACATACAATGATGATTTAAAAATAATTAAAATATATTTTAATAATAAAACTACTATACAGGTCATTTTGATAATTTTAAAAGATATAAAAAGTCTTAAAATGCAAACCATGCAGAACTCCATCCTGTGTAGATGTACTGTATACTTTTAAAGCATGCCAGAAGCACCATTTTTGGTATTTTAAATATGGAAGGGAAAAAAGAGGTGTAACAGTTGACAATGAAAGTCACACAGTTTATGCTATGCCTCTCTCTGCTTCTCCAAATATGCTGCCCTTCTTTCAGTATCAGCATCCCGATGAGCCCTGTATCTCTGCTGTTTCTCAGCTAGTGACATCTATTTCAAATTATTGAATTTTCTAAAAATGTGTTGAGGCAGAAAGGGAAAGTGTGCCCATATGAATGCATGCTGTGACATATATAGACTGATGATGATGGAGACTATGAGGTAATTTTGTTGACCGTTCAGTTTCCCTATTTTTACCCATAATTTCAGTGTTTGGCCTTTCCTGACTGACCACATGTCATTTTCTTGAACAGTTTAAGTTCAGATTTGAACATAAATCATTAAAAATGTGTAAACCATAACAATGTATGTAATGTAGTTGAAGGTCAATTTGTATATTGACATTGTGTTATAGATAAAATATTGAAAAAAAAAATGAGAGGGCACACTCCATAATGCGTTCATCATGTCTGCCACAGAGGAAGATATGTGATGCTCGCGTTTCTGACTTCCTGGTTTTTAAAATATCATTCCGACCACTAAGATCTCAATATTTTTCATCAAAACAACTACAGTTGTATTCTAAAATAGTTGTTTATTTACATGAATCAGTTTAATTAAAAAAAAGTCAGTAAAGCTATGAAAACTCGCTTCAAAGTCTCCCGTGAATCATAACATCAAAACTAGCAGATGGAAAATTTTGCTGAATACTTCATCAGAAACAGTGAGAGCAAGAGAACATCTCTATAAAAGTTATCTGATTGATATTCACGAGTAATCCAGTCGGAAACCGATCAGAAGAAAGACAGCCTGACTGCTTTGCCGTGACTCAAAAGGCACCGGCAGTTTCCTGACGTCACGCGAGCAGAGAGTGAACTCTGTTGTACCAACTTCAACCTGCCGTTACTCCCAAAGTACTGAACAGATCTTAAGAAGATAAATTTATTTGGAAAGCAGAGATAAGCTTTTTAATGATACTCTTCACGATAGAAACTATTCAAGACTTAAGCTATGACAGAGTTGGAAACTTAGATGAGCGTCTGCGTGCACAATTTTCACAGCATGGCCAGTGAGCGTCTGATCTGCCTCATATTAGTCTTAGATTATGTGGCCTGTCTGCATTCCATTTCTCTGTGTATTACCTATTAATATAAAAACAAGAACGTATTAGACTGAGTGCATTAACCTTCAAGCGACCAAGCTATTTTAGCGACTAATATGACTGGGTGGGTTCATTTATGACCCTGCTATATTCAATACATGAATCTGTATACCTAGTTTTACATACATATACCACTTCCTGTGTTCAAGGCAAATACTATAAAAATATATAAATGTAGATAGGTATGGTTTACAACAAATTTTAATGCAGAAAGAAGGTAAAGAGACACAGCAGAAGAAGAATATAACGTAATCTAGACAGTCTTTATGTCTTACTGGAACATTTACTTAATTCAACAACACTGACTGAAAATGCATCATGAAAAGAAAAGTATGAGCAAAAACGTCCATTGTAGTGTTGATGGGATCGTTGTAACATCAAAACTAGTGACTAACTAATATGCTAATACTAGCTAACATGCAGTTTCTAGTGGATATGCTAATACCAAAATTAATCCTCTCCATCAATTGACCTATTTTCATCACTTTTAGCCTTAAGTATCTGTCTCAATGCTTCTGCAGCTGTAAATCTAGCTATTCTTGGTCTGCTTGCCATGGTTCACTGCAACAAAAATACAACTTACAGATAAGTAGTTGGTAAAAGCAAAATTTGAAAAGAAATTACTGCAAGAAATACTATGCTTCTTTCCCACACAATATTTCATTACTCTTGCCATACCATTCGGCCAATCCCTGCAAAAACCTATGAACAGTTGTAGGACAAGTTAACTGACAAATTAATGGTAGGAAATATTTTTTGGATCAAATGTATAAAAACTGCACACAAAATTCTATGCCCGGGGTCATAAATGACCCCACTTGTTCGCTTTACGGTTAATATAAAACCTATCATTCATGTTACAGCTGGTGCTACTGTCTCAGCTGTGCTGTTACGCAAAAATAATGCACACTTTCTGAGCAATTAGATTTGAGAATTCAAATGTGCTGTGGTATAATATGCTTTAAATACAGTTGCAGTCAGAAGTTTATATACATGGACATGAATGTCATGGTAATATTGGGCTTTCAGTGTTTTTTCTTTCAGCCCTTCTTTTTCTGGGGAAGAATGATTACAACATACACCTTTACTAGAAACCTCCCCCCCCCCCCCCCCCACACACACACACACACAATTTTGGTGCACAATGTTTAATTTATTTTTGGGTTTTCTGAAATCAATACAGTGTCAAAAATATACATACAACACCTAATATGTGGTTAAAATATCAAGTTTTTGGCAGACTTCTGGTTGGATATTAGATCTTGGCAAAATTGGTAGAGTTCAGTTAAATTTGTGTATTTCCTGGCACGGACCTGACTTTTAAGTACAGTCCACATATTTTCGAAAGGGTTGAGGTCAGAACCTGTTTTAAGCTTAATGTTAGCCTGCTTTGTCCATTCTACAACCAGCTTTGATATGTGTTTGCGGTCATTGTCCTGTAGGAACTCGCAATTGTCTCAAAGTTTCTGGTGGTTTGAGGTTATGCTGAAGAATTGAGAGAGTCCTCCTTCATGTACTTTGTATAATTTACCAGTTCCACTGGAAGCAAAACAGCTCCAGAGCATGATACTACCACCACTATGCTTAACAGTTGGTACATTGTTCCTCTGTACCTTTGGTCATTGTGGCAAAACAACTCGATCTTTGTTTCATCTGACCATAAAAATTTCTTCCAGAAGGCTTTTTCTTTGTCCATATGGTCAGCTGCAAACTTTAGTACAGCTTGAAGGTGTTGACTTTGGAGGAGGGGCTTCTTTCTTGGAAGGCAACCTCTCAGTTCATCACGACCTAAAACTTGTTGACTGTTGACAGTGTTCCAGCAACTTCCAGTTCATGACAGGCCTGTGCCTTTGGAGTTCCTAGGTTGTTCTTGACCATCCGAACAAATTTCCTCTCTGCTGAAGGTGACGTTGTGGGACTTCTTACAGCAAAGCAGCTTGGCAATGTTGTTACACCTCCCAGTAACTTTGTAAAAAAAAAAAATTGAACTGATCTTGAATCTGTATTTGTTTAGAAATGGCTTCAAGAAACATTCCTGAGTTGTGTAAATCCACAATCCTCTTTTTCAGATCTGCACTAAGCTCCTTGTACTGTGTATCGGTCAATCCAGTGAATGCTGTCAAACACACTTTTTTTTATGTTGGCACAAAGAAGCTACCAGCTATAGTCAATTTTCATCACTAACAGGAAGTTAAGAGGCATTGGCAAGTTAAGATATTTTTTAGAACTTTCAGTACCACTGAATTAATAATTTAAGTGGGTGTATGTAAAAGTTTGACCCTGTGTTGATTTCAGAAAACTCAAAATAAATTCAAACTTGTGCAACAAATTCTTGGGGCTTTTTGTTTTCTATTAAAGATGTCTGTTATACAATCATTCTGCCACAGAAAAAGAACAGTTCAAAGAAATCACTGAAAGCCCAATATCGGCATGGCATTCATGTCCAACTGAATAAAATATACTGTAAATTCAAATAACAAATGTATATTGATTATAGTATATTTAATTTAAAAATGTTTAATTTCTTGCTAGTTTAAGTGATTTTTTTATAACTATGGGTAATATGGTTGTGTGTGTGTGTGTGTGTGTGTGTGTGTGTGTGTGTGTGTTAGCTGGAGGAGAGTGAGGCACGGCATTTAGAGGCTGAGTGTATGCGGAAAACTCTTGCCATGGAGCTGGAGAATACTCAGCTGGAGCTGGAGAGCATCTGCAAACACAAATGCCTGGTGAGAAATTGTGTAATTAATACAATCAGAGAAATTATATAAAATACCTTTCAATCAGCAGTTTTTTTTTCTTGTTTCTCAGGTGGATGAACAGTTGACACAACTGCAGTATGAGAAGGCTGACTTCCTGAAGAGGCTGGAAGAAGACCAGGAGGACCTCAATGAGCTCATGAAGAAACACAAAGCCCTTATTGCTCAGGTTTGTCTGTGTGAATACACAATGCATATGGACAGAGCTTAATGGTACATGTCTGCACTTAAAACTCTATGTATTTGAAAGTCGCGAGAAATCCAACAATTTGCTTCGGGTTGGTATCCTCAGTCTTCTAGTGACATCACTCAGATACAGGAGTTGCAAGCAGAGCTGGAAGAAGTGAAGAAGGAGAGACAAAGTCTCCAGGAGCAGGTTAGACTGGACATGATAGCAAGAAATTGATAAATACAGTATGAACACTGTCTGTTTCTGATTTGTTTTTGTGAGAATGTTGACCGACCCTAATGGAAGTGTAGTGCATTCTGGTATTTAAGGTCACTCCAGCCCATATGACGTTTACATCAAACATCTAATTTGTTTCACCTCATTTCTTTTCACCCTTGGCTTTCCACCCCTCAGCTGCAGACAAGTGCAGCGCAGTTGCAGTTCCTGGAGTCTTCCACTGTGGCCCGGAGTATTGTGAGCAAGCAGGAGGCACGTGTGTGTGACCTGGAGAACAAGCTGGAATTCCAGAGAGGCCAGGTCAAGAGATTGGAGGTCTGCACCGATAGAAAGAGCCCCTCCTCTTTTCATCAGCTTGGTAGATTGGGACTGTGTGTGACATACATTCTCAGAAGAAAAAAAAAAGGTTCCAACAAGCGCACAAAAAAGTTCTTTAGTTTGTCCCATGGGAGAGCACCTATGTACTGTGTAAATTCCAGTGAAAATAGTTACATATAGATGTCCTTTGGTAAACTAGACCCATTAACAATTCATGGGGTGGTTATGAGAGTAAGAATGCAGTGCTTTTACACTTTTTACATTTTGTTTGCTTCTTTCTTTGGCACACTTTCATCTCATCTCATCTCATCTCATCATCTCTAGCCGCTTTATCCTTCTACAGGGTCGCAGGCAAGCTGGAGCCTATCCCAGCTGACTATGGGCGAAAGGCGGGGTACACCCTGGACAAGTCGCCAGGTCATCACAGGGCTGACACATAGACACAGACAACCATTCACACTCACATTCACACCTACGGTCAATTTAGAGTCACCAGTTAACCTAACCTGCATGTCTTTGGACTGTGGGGGAAACCGGAGCACCCGGAGGAAACCCACGCGGACACGGGGAGAACATGCAAACTCCACACAGAAAGGCCCTCGCCGGCCCCGGGGCTCGAACCCAGGACCTTCTTGCTGTGAGGCGACAGCGCTAACCACTACACCACCGTGCCGCCCCTGGCACACTTTCATTTTGCTAATTAATTCAATCAGATTTTGGCAATGTTGAGAAACACTGGGGGGGCAGCACAGTGGTGTAGTGGTTAGCGCTGTTGCCTCACAGCAAGAAGGTCCGGGTTCGAGCCCCGTGGCCGATGAGGGCCTTTCTGTGCGGAGTTTGCATGTTCTCCCTGTGTCTGCATGGGTTTCCTCCAGGTGCTCCGGTTTCCCCCACAGTCCAAAGACATGCAGGTTAGGTTAACTGGTGACTCTAAATTGACCGTAGATGTGAATGGTTGTCTGTGTCTATGTGTCGGCCCTGTGATGACCTGGCGACTTGTCCAGGGTGTACCCCGCCTTTCGCCCGTAGTCAGCTGGGATAGGCTCCAGCTTGCCTGCGACCTTGTAGAACAGGATAAAGTGGCTAGAGATAATGAGATGAGATGAGAAACACTGGTCTGCATTTCTGTCTACACTGTAATTCTTTTTCTTGCTGATGTGATTGCATGTGAATAGGCTCTAGTTCTGCGTCTGAGAGACAACGTGGTGAGAATGGGTGAGGAGCTGGAGCGGTCTGCTGAGGCTGAGGCAAGAGAGAGAGAGAACTCGCATTATTACCAGCAGAGGTTGGCAGATATGAGGCTAGAGATGGAGGATCTAAGCCTCAGAGAGCAGGAGAGTAGCCGTCGGCGCATGGAGCTGGTAATCACATACACTATACATTTTGTCATCTCTGCTTAAATCTTCTCTACTTCTCTCTACGGGCAAAATGCAAGAAATGTAAATTTGTTGTCCATAATATTTGGTTGCGTGTGGTTCAGCGTGGCTCTATTTCACCCATTGTAATTGCCAGGGGTGGCGAGAATCACCTGGATACATCCTTGTATGCCTGTGCGTACATGTATGCAGGGCTAGACCTTACAATAAAATCAAGTAGACACGTATCACAATAAACACTACCTCTGTATTTTAAATTTCTTATTTCATCATACACGTCACATCAAATGTGCACAATACATAAGCATGGAACAGACTATATATGTTGCTGTGTGGTACTTACATCACCATTTTGCTAAAGGGAATGACGGGTCAGTTTTTTTTACTCTGACTACATGCAACTCGATTCCAGCTGAACTTGATGCAGAATGTGGTTGATGGGTTAGATGCACTTTAAGAATGGACATTGTGTAGTAGTATGTGTGCATGCTAGCGTAGGGAAGGCTGAAATTCTGATCTTTCACCACCTAGTCATTTTTTGATCTCAATCCCAAATGTAGTGTGTAGCAAAAGAATTAGCCTTGCCATTCCAATACTTTCTGAGGGGAATGTAGATTCTGGTTAAGAGTTGATTTAAACACAGAAGTTATACAAATATTTGTCAATATTCTCGGTTCCCCATTCTGATTATGTGTATAGTGCATGCCTTTAAGATTGCCAGATTTGAATAGAGCCTCCAAAACAAAATGGGCTAGAAAATGCTGACTGAAGAGATTATATTTTTGTTGTTGTCAAATGTAACATCAGTCAAAATAAACAACAAATGACAATTAAAAAAAATTATACGATATTAGAAATGGAAATTATTCAGGTAAACAATATGGCTTCCAAAAAATGACTTCTACCCTGATTATTCAAACCTTATAAAATACTACTTGGTTCAGTACATCATAAAATTTTGCATTTTTAAAATATTGTGCATTGACATTTAAATCATTATCTTCTCCTTCCATGTGTGCATGCATGTTGAGTTTTGTAAATGCCTGCAGGACAGAGCCCTGTGTAGGGTGCTATGTATGTGCAATTGGTGTTAAGTGATCAGTCTCATTAAATCAGTCTCATTAGTAATACCATTAATTTTGGTGCTTAATAATAAATTACCAAACAGCTAAATTATGGTATATTCCAAGTTATTATGATCACTTCCAATGCAGCAATGTATCACTTACCAAGCTACATAAAGCTACAGCCAATGGTACAATGAAGGCAATTTGGAATTCTTTGAGATTGGGTGACTTCAAGTATATAGAAGCAACACAGACACAGTTTAACAATTAATTGAATTTATTATAACAAAGATAAAAATGAGTAATAGCAGTTGAAATACATTCAAATGGTCGTCAGTGATATCTGTGGTTGTGTATATATGAGAGCGTGTGTGTGTGGCCTCGTGGCCTAAAACAAAGGACTAGCCTTGATTGCTAGCTAAGGCAAAAGAATTCTACCTCATGGTGTTAAGGAGAACAAAGGGGGTGTGTCCTGTGCGCGACTGCGCGGTATGGGAAGGAGGAGACAAAGAGGGTTTGAATGTGAGCGCAGGAAAATGAGCCATAAAGTTTGGAATAAAACAGCCCTTGGAATGTTATCTAAGGTGTGTTTGTGTGTGGGGGAGGTGACCACGTGGTGGAGACAAAAGGATTAGCCCTGTTGCTAATGAGACAAAAGAATTAGCCGTGGTAGCTAACTCCACTAGCTTATAACATTACTAAATCCACTGAAATCTTGATGAGGTCAAAATATGTGTAATAATGAAATTAAAGGTGTTAGGAAGGAATAGAGAAAGCATGCAACCTGTCTATTAACAATTGAGAGATCAAAAAAGGGAATAGAACAAGGATCAATTCAACACGCTAAGTGTCTACAGTGTGCACAATTAAACCGTTCCTGAGTTTAAATTCACACTACTTCATAAAGCTAATTCCTAAGACTAGTTCTGCCCAAAATGCCAGTCTTACTTTTCAGTATTTTGCCTCTGTGCAGGATGCAGAAATGTTCCGAAATTTCTGGAGTCCACAGGAGCACGTGAGTCGCTTCTGTGAAAGCGCAGAGGATTCTTGGTCCGATGCTTCGTCGTTCGTGAAGAAAAGTCTCTGATCAAACAATGTGCACAGTGATTTAGTCAGAAGGAATCCGGTCGCTTCTAACTTTTAATTAAACTGCTTTGGGCGGCAGTCGTAATGTTACTTATAATAAAAATAAAACCGGTTATATCTCAACCAAGAGAGAGAGCACAACTCAAGTAGTTTTACCATGGCCAATGGTAAACAAAAGCATGCTAAATATCTCTTCTTGCAAGAAAGACGTCTTTATCTTGGGTGTTCTGATCAGCAGATCTCTTTGTGCTTGTAGACGAGGCAGTCCATCGGCGAGAGAGTGCCTCTTTATGTCTGTAGACGAAGTTCACAGAGCCAAAGAGACAGAACGGAAGTTGACTCAGTAACTTATGGCTTCAGGGAGGATGTGACGTAGGTAATCCCGCCCAGGCGTGACGTAGGTCAACGCGGAAGTTGGTTGATGGGATTTGTAGTTCTTAAAGGGACTGTACCTACACCTGTGTGCTCCCATTTTCATGAGATTCAATAGTTTTGCCTTGGCTCTTAGCGACTGCGGTGGTGCAATTCACATTGAAATCGGCCCTTGTCTCACCCGAGTCTGACCTACCTCAAGAGGTGGGTCTCAAAGCGGACTCGGACAATGTGGGATCCTTTCAAACACAAACCAGTGTGGGTATAAACCTGGTTGGCCATTTGGTATGAAAAGGGTAAATGACCTTGTTGGAAGGTTTCCAGGTCATTCTCACCAGCCTTGGTGTTATATGGAGTTCATCAGGATACAGTTCATAACTAGCATTTAAAGATATAACCAGCAATTTTGGTGAAGGTTAGCGAATACATCTTGCCTCCAAATTTACATCCCCCAAGACACATGCAAATGCATTAAAATGGACAAAAATGATTGAATGGTTGTGCAAGAGGTAGAGTTTTCTAAACTGAAATATTGGTTGAATCGTGGTGGCCCATATTTGTGTTTTATTTTCCCCCCATCCTGTTTGCATAACCTGAGCCAACACAGAGACTCTGTTTTTCCTTCAAAGAAATGTTTTATTGAAGCTACTAAAATAGGAGCAGAACACCAAATATTACCAAAAAAAATGCACTGACTTAAAAATTGCTGAATCCAGAAAATACTTGAAAAATACCCCCACCACCACCAAGTGTGGTAGCTTAGCTTGGCCTAATTCTTTTGGTCCCTACTGGGACATAAGGCCACTATCCTTTGCCTCCATCTGTGCCGGTCATTGGCCACATGATGTGCCTTGCCCTACGTCAGGGCCATCTCTTTCAACTCAGATGTTACTGTCCTCCTCCATGTTGTTTTAGGTCTTCCTTGCTTCCTCTTGACAGGTGGCGGCTGTCTTAAAACTACCTTTGGGATACTCTGCTGGTCCATTCTCAGTACGTGCCCCAGCCATCTTGAGAGACGGTGCTTGATCTCCATTTTCACACTGTGATACTTTGTCTTCTTGTACAGTTCTTCATTTGAGATTTTCTCTGGCCAGAAGATACCACATATTCTTCTCAGACAATTCTTTTGGAAGACATCCAGTTTCTTCATGTCACTCTGGATCACCCTCCAGCACTCTGAACCATATAATAAGACGGACTTCACGTTGCTGTTATATAGTCTCATCTTGGTTTGTAGGCTGTACTGTTTGGACTTTTTCGATAGGTTGAAGTCTAGCAAAGGTGTTTTGAGCTTTCCCAAGACGCACATTGATGTCTCTGCTGGCTGCATTATCAGTCCTCACAAGACTACCTACTGTAGATGGGTGAATTCCTCCTGAACAATCCCATGTGGGTTGCCATGTAAAGTAACATATGCATTTGTTGTTGGATTGATGCACATGACTTCAGTCTTGGTGGTGCTGATATTCAGGCCAGTCTGTTTTGCAAAGCTGTGCAGTCTGTCTTCTCCTGAAGATGACTTGTTTTGGAGGGAGAGAACAGCAAGGTCATTAGTGAAGTTCAGATCTTCAAGTTGGGAAAATGGTCCACTGGATGCCTTTCGGTTTGTCAGCAGTGGTTTTTCGCATGATCCAGTCAATTCGAAAGAGGTTGGGGAAATTATATAGCATCGTCTTACACCAGACTCCACAGGGAAATCACTCTGTTAAAAAAACAAAACAAAATCTTTATTTAATAAACTAGTAAACAAGCTATTTTTAGGTTAACCTGGGGTGCAAGTTTAAAAAAAAAAATCATTATCTGCTTGTTTTGCATTGAATAGAAAAGTAAGTATAGAAAACTAATGGAAAATTAATTTCTTGGCCTTTTCCCAGGAAATACAAGTACAGGAGCTTAGTTCAGTGCGTCAGGCTCTACAAGCTGATCTGGAGACATCAATCAGACGTATTGCTGATCTCCAGGCTGCCCTGGAGGAGGTGGAGTCAAGTGATGAAAGTGACACAGAAAGGTATGACATTCTTAGAGTTTCTGTAGATACAGTGGAGCACCGTTATAATACAGATCGCCATTACATAAAAACCGTTGTAACACAGTCCGCTCCATCCATCCATCATCTTTAGCCGCTTATTCTGTCCTACAGATCCCAGGCAAGCTGGAGCCTATCCCAGCTGACTATGGGCAAGAGGCAGGGTACACCCTGGGCAAGTCACCAGGTCATCACAGGGCTGACACATAGACACAGACAACCATTCACACTCACATTCACACCTATGGTCAATTTAGAGTCACCAGTTAACCTAACCTTCATGTCTTTGGACCATTGGGGAAACTGGAGCACCCGGAGGAAACCCACGCGGACACGGGAAGAACATGCAAACTCCACATCGAAAGGCCCTCGCCGGCCTCTGGGCTCAAACCCAGGACCTTCTTGCTGTGAGGCGACAGTGCTAACCACTACACCACCGTGTCACCCCACAGTCAGCTCATTGCTCCCAAAATTTAAAATTAACTTCTAATTAATTTAAAATTAAAAGTAACATTCAAGAACAACAGTCTCAGACTCGGAAGAAGAGTTACTTGAAAATGTGGTAAGATGGTTTGAATGCAACAATACTTCTGTGGCAAACATCACGCATCTATGAAACGTACTTCATTTCATCTGACTCCAGGCTCACACGAGATTTCAACAAACGAAAGTTACAGACTTTTTCACTAAAACCAAGAGCTAAAATGTGCTGTGTAATGCCTGAACAATGCTTGTTGTACGAATCATTGTTCTAGTCTTTGAACACTTCTGGTCTACTTATTACATGCAGTTAATTATTACATGATTGTCCATATTCTTCTCATATTCCATATGAGAAGTAGAATATGTCCATATTCTACTGTAATTTTATAATGTCTTATCAACTTGGCGGTGCTACTACGCTGGATAGAATTATGCTTACAATTGTTCAGAGTAGGGCGGCACGGTGGTGTAGTGGTTAGCACTGTTGCCTCACAGCAAGAAGGTCCTGGGTTCGAGCCCAGTGGCCAACGGGGGCCTTTCTGTGTGGAGTTTGCATATTCTCCCCGTGTCTGCGTTGGTTTCCCCCACAGTCCAAAGACATGCCGGTTAGGCTAATTGGTGGCTTGGCTCCAGCTTGCCTGTGACCCTGTAGGACAGGATAAGTGGCTACAGATAATGGATGGATGTTCAGAGTAGGCCAAAACTTTTTTTTTTTTAATACCTTGCAATGCAGACATAGGATATCGGTATAGGCAAAAATGAGTCTTATAAAGAATACATTTATTTATCTAATATTATATAACATGGGGCGGCACGGTGGTGTAGTGGTTAGCGCTGTCGCCTCACAGCAAGAAGGTCCGGGTTCGAGCCCCGTGGCCGACGAGGGCCTTTCTGTGTGGAGTTTGCATGTTCTCCCCGTGTCCGCATGGGTTTCTTCCGGGTGCTCCGGTTTCCCCCACAGTCCAAAGACATGCAGGTTAGGTCAACTGGTGACTCTAAATTGACCGTAGGTGTGAATGTGAGTGTGAATGGTTGTCTGTGTCGGCCCTGTGATGACCTGGCAACTTGTCCAGGGTGTACCCCGCCTTTCGCCCGTAGTCAGCTGGGATAGGCTCCAGCTTGCCTGCGACCCTGTAGAAGGATAAAGCGGCTAGAGATAATGAGATGAGATGTATCCATTGCTCTAACCCAGGACAGGTGCATGTAATTAGTCTTTGAAGTGCGCGCTGTACACAAACAATTGTAGATTTTGCTGTTTCTTTGTCAGATATCGTCAGGGGACTGGTTTATCTAAAAAAAAAAAAAAGGAATAAAATAGAATTTCTGTACCGTTATAACATGGATTCACTTTTAACATGGTCAGATTCTTTGGATCCCAACGACCGTGTTATAACTGTACTCCACTATACTGTGATGGAACCATGAGTATTTCTTTATTAATAGGAAATACTGTGTAACTGATTTCATCCTTTGGTCAGCATAAGCTTACTTAATCTTAATCTCTTGTTTTGTCATGCTTTTCTCAGATGTAGAGACCCTCTTCCCTTTTACCTACCCTGGCACTGCTGACTCATTCTCTCTCTCTCTCTCTCTCTCACACAGTGTACAGACTGCTGTGGAGTCCATTTCTAGAAAGAGAGAAATGTATGTATTCCCTTGCCCTCCTGTCCACTCCCCTGTTTTGTGTGTGGGTCTGATTTAATTAACATTCATGCAGGCGGGGGTTCTCAACCTTTTCTACTTTTAAAGCCCACCTATTCATACTTGTAACAAATTGGGGCCCATTAAAAAGATCTCCAATTATTTTGGCTCATTTATTCTATTAGAATCTAAATCTATTGTAAAGTGTATTATTAGATTGCAGCATCACTCCCTAATACAGATGGGAGCCTAGGAATTAAATAAAATGCAGTAAAGACAAATGTTTTTAATTCTAGGTGTTGTATTTAAAACTGTATGGATGTGCCAGAAGCCAACATAAAACCATGCATGCATGACATTCTCAGTCTAAAGGGATTAATGATCCAAAAGTGGAGTCTGGTCCATTAACACAAGAATTTATTGCTATATGTTTGTGTACAGCAAATAAGCAAAGTTATTAAAACCAAGAAATACACTCAAAAGAAGTGGATGTAGAAACCACTCAATCCTTCCATGTTAACAAAGAAGGATTTTTTCCTCAGAGTTGGAAAATTGTCCAGCTGTGCTGCAGACTATACGAACATTCTATACAAACACACAGATGAAAACCTGGAAGAGCACGGAGGCATACAACTTTTTATACGTGGCTGGGTTAAAGGTCTAGGGATCAAGACACTAAGATAAATTCTCTCTTGTTTATGCCTGGATAAGTAGCAATTTTGGGCTTTTTGTATACGTCTTTGCGATGATTGCTAGGATGCTTCAAGTTTCAGTGTTGGGTGTAAACAAACCACAGCCATGGGATTCTCAATCCTCCCTGCTCTTCTCTTCCAGGTAACTCCTTCACAAAGCTCCACAGAAACACCTTTTAAAGACCTGGTTATTGCAGGCGGGCGCATTAGTTGACAGTCATCACCATATCAAAACAGATAACAAAAACACATCTGAGGACTTAAGCGTCTCCTGAACTTTAAAAACATGACGAAATGACGGAAAATGATGAGAAAAGTGACTTTGCAAATCCAAATGAAATAAATCCAAGGAATTGCCAAACCTTTCACAAAGCGATCACTGCAAACTCGATTGTTCTTTGACTTGGCTCTTTTCCATCGCAGTGAAAGGTTCAAGAGCTACCTCTCATCTTTTGGTAAAATCCTTTGTTCCTTCACCCTTTAATCACTTCACAGAGAACCCAGAAGAAACTTTGATCACTTTCACAGCCCAAATCAACATAAGTGTAGGGCATTTTAACAACTAGCAAAGCACTCCAGTAATGAACAGTGAGCTTAGCCAACTCCCATTTCACGTCTTACATATCTGAGGCCCTGGTCACACTACAATTTGCA
This sequence comes from Neoarius graeffei, assembly GCF_027579695.1. Classification (NCBI taxonomy): domain Eukaryota; kingdom Metazoa; phylum Chordata; class Actinopteri; order Siluriformes; family Ariidae; genus Neoarius; species Neoarius graeffei. The sequence continues at coordinate 14,953,394 of NC_083593.1, read as the reverse complement.
ATGGTTTTGCAAATACTTGTCAATTAAAAATTGGTAGCATCACCACCAGTCATGCAATGCATGGCAAATGTTCTTCGAGCTTCGTGAGGAGTTTTTTGGTGTCTCCACCTCATGAGAGGCCAAAAACTTTGCAGAAAATTTCAATGCATGCATTGAAACTTGACAACGTTTTCATTGGCAAAACATGCAGATGGGTTTCAGAAATGTTTCCTGAAGCTTGGGGAACCTTTGTCGTCAAGTCTTTTCAGATGTATTTGTCATGAATCCATCCCCGATGCTAGGCAGCTAGCTAGTCCAATTACTATTAGCTGTGCGAAATGGCAAAACGTTGCTAATGTTGTCGACCTGATTTTGGAGAAGGCATTTGATGCTCTTCCTTGTAAGCAGAGGCTCAAACCAGGGTAGATCAATGCCCAATATCGATTTAATTCAAAAATCAGGGAGACACACTCATTGTAGCTGTCTTGTTATGACAAAGTAAACTGGTTAACTGGGAGTGCTTTGACTAAGATGTACTTTTGGCCTTGTGTCTTAAGACCATCCCAGAGATGTATTATTTGGTCAAAACTGGGTTCTGGAGATTTGGCCAACTTTGACCGGGCATACAAAAAGCAAGGGACACTTAAGTTTACTTGACAGAAGAACATGACTGAATTCACAGATAAATAAATTGACAATTAAATTTTTATTACATAGACCTAAAATTGAGCTTCCCCCCTTTCAAAGACCACCAGCCTCCACTGCTTCAGGTGTAGGCACTATCAGAGTGAAATGTTTGTTTAAATATATGTTAAGTCTGCAATTTTTATTGGATATACTGAAGAAACTTTGAATTCTCCTAAATGATATAGCTTTTTGGCAATGATGGCACTCCAGAGCTAAGGAGTCTTTATTAAATGTACATATACAGCTAGGTATCACTGAGGATAATCAAAAGCAAGATCACTCTTTCAATCTTGCCATCATGTGTATACTGGGACACATGCAGCCAATGAATGATCAATACTGGGTTTGTGAATTACCACAATTGGATGATGCAAAAGTGTGTGTGTGTGTGGGGGGGGGGGGGGGGGGGGGGGGGGGGTTTGCAATAAAAGGTCTTTTGAATAAAATGCTGTTCTTGTGGCAGGGGCAACAAAACCAGCGTGGGCACAGGGGACACTGGTAAGGGCATTCAGCGTTGGCTAGGGGTGCCGTGTGGGGGTCACAAGGGTCGTGGAGGTTTAGATCCTTCATATCCTGGAAGCACCACTGGCCCCCCATCAGTCACTGACACAATGAGCACCTACAGCTTCAGGTGAATACCACAAAGTAAACCTCTAATTACTTTAGCCCCTTCAGACATATGGAACTTCATGTGTACAATTGTACATACGAAGTTCCATAGCACTTTTCCTTGTGTCCAAAGGGGTTAGGGACTTAGAAGCAGAATTTGCTACTTTTTCTTAGTTTGTTAATGAATGATACAGTTGACTTCTCATTTGTACTTTACCAGATCATGTTCTCAGGAATTGGAGGATGATCTTGCTGAAAGCTCTAGAATTCTGCCTCGGGCATCATCCTCAACTGCACTATCAGAGCTATTGGAGGGCTTGCGGAAAAAGCGGGCTGGTTGGGACAAATATTCAGAGGCGAATGAAGGCAGTATAGTATCATTACCTATTTACCAGCCCACAGCAGCCTCCAGCCTGCGGCGCCGAGCCTTCACCCTCTCCTCAGACACAACTGAAGCCCCAGAGGAAGCAGTGCATCCAGGCATCCTGAAAGTGCCTGGCCCTCTGCTGCCCCATACTTCCAGCCTTCACTCCCTGTCTGAAACAACATCTACCCCCTCAGCTACGAGCAAGGTAAACAATGTTGACTCCCATCACTCACTCACTTCAGTGTCATCCTCCATGCAACTCTCCAAACTCTGTATCCCAGAGGCAAGGGAGGAGGATTCTTGTGTCAAAACTCTGCCTGCCCTGGACACCCGACAACCAGTCCGCCAGCACCTGTTCAGGGATCTGACTACTGAAGGTGGTGAGGCCCTACTTGGGTCAGAACCACTTGTCTTTCAGAATCAGCATCTCCTAGGAAATTCCAAAACCAACAAAGAGAAGGTTGGAAGCAATTTTGGGGATACTAACTCGGACATTATCCCAGCCATCCGTAGATCACAGTCAATAAGCAGCTTGGCAAGTAGCAGCTCCAGAGGTGGTCAGCGTCGTGCCTTAAGTGTGCACTTTGGAGAGCTGCCACCCTCAAGGGCATTTTACAAGGACTCTGACTCAGAGGCTGAAGGACCTCAGCCCCGGATTGGACCACAAGAAAAAAGGCTGGAGGCTGAAGGAAGTGAGGGAGATGTAAATTCAGTGATGAAAAAATACCTGAGGAAAGCAGAGGCTGACTGAAAGAATTTGGCAAAGAAAATTCTCCACCATGGAGAAGTGATTACAAACTGAGTGTGGAAAGTTGAAAACATCAATTCTGTAATTATTTAAAAAAAAAAAAAAAAAAAAACACCTTAAATCAAAGGAGTCATGAGTAGGTTCTGTCAGTAGTTGTGAAAATGTAATTTTACAAGAATTACTCATGCCACCCAGCACAGTCACCCACATTTCTGAAGGTGGAAGCACACTGAATATACTGCACATCTTATGATACCTGAATAAAAGGATTTGAGTACAACATGAACTGTTGGATACTGATTTTTAAATAAAGTTATTAAAACCAACTTGTTGGACCAAGTCAACTTATGAATCATAGTAAATGTTAAGCTGTATATGCTCAGAAACCTCATAAGAACCATGAATTATTGGCTCAGCATTGCTTCTACAGCTGCCACAAACAAAGGGTCAGTTGCTATATTGTGCTTTACAGGCCACCCTTGGTTTTCAAAAAGCATGGAATGGCATATTGCTAATGCAGCTCACCACCACTAGCAGTAATTACTGCTACAGCTCTGGTTAGTCCAACAACTCTACTTATGCACACATTTCCCCAAAACTGAAGTGATTTTATGCAACAGACCTAGTCATGGTATATAAATTATCTAACAAACAGACCTTTCTAAAACAATGGTTATGGAAATGGTCATCTACCATGGATTTTCTGGTAGAAAACCAGATCAGCTGAGCTACTGATTACTTACATATACCCTTGCTCATATCAGAATGCAAGCAATCGTAGGAATAGGACACTTCTGAATGTTGACTTTAAATAATTAACCCTGAAATAAGTAAAGAGCAATGTTCTCCCCAGCTATTTCAAATGTCCTGGTAAACTCATTTTGAAATAGCATTTTGCTTCTCAAAATAGCATCAAAATCCACCTTACATTTCATAAATACATTAAGCTGGTAAACAGGAAGTCAATGTGCAACAGACCTGAAGATAGTAAACACAGCATAGAACCCCAAGCTGAAGCTCAGTACCAAATATCAAGTAGTTGTGATTTGTAGCGGCTGAGAAAAGGGTTACAAAAATTTTGTAAATCCACACTGTATAGGTTTCATAAATGCAGTCAGTAAACAGGAAGTCAATGTGCAACACACCTGAAAACTACTAGTGCATCTCAAAAAATTAGAATACCATGAACAAAGTTCCTTTTTTTCCTAATTTAATTCAAAAAGGTAAGCTTTCATATATTCTATATTCATTACATGTAAAGTGAAATATTTAAAGCCTTTGTTTTAATTTTGATGATTATGGCTTATAGCTCATGAAAATCAGAAATCCAGCATCTCAAATTAGAATATTCCCCAAGATCAATTAAAAAAAAAAAAAGGATTTACAATACAGAAAATGTCCAACTTCTGAAAAGTATATTCATTTATACACTCAATACTTGGTTGGGGCTCCTTTACCATGAATTACTGTATCAATGCGGTGTGGCATGGAGGTGATCAGTCTGTGGCACTGCTGTTATTGAAGCCCAGGTTGCTTTGATAGTGGCCTTCAGCATATCTGTATTTTTGGGTCGGGTGTTTCTCATCTTCCTCTTGACAATACCCCATAGATTCTCTATGGGGTTCAGGTCAGGCAAGTTGGCTGGCCAATCAAACACAGGAATATCATGGTCAGCAAACCATTTGGTAGTAGTTTTGGCACTGTGGGTAGGTGCCAAGTCCTGCTGGAAAAGGAAATCAGCATCTCCAAAAAGCTCGTCAGCAGATGGAAGCATGAAGTGCCCTACAATCTCCTGCTAGATGGCTGTGTTGACTTTGGACTTGATAAAATACAGTGGACCAACACCAGCAGATGCCATGGCCCCCCCCCCAAATCATCACAGACTGTGGAAACTTCACACTGGGCTTCAAACACCTTGGATTCTGTGCCTCTCCACTCTTCCTCCAGACTCTAGAACCGTGACTTCCAAATTAAATGCAAAATGTACCTTCATCTGAAAAGAGGACTTCGGACCACTGAGCAACAGTCCATTTCTTTCTCTCCTTAGCCCAGGTAAGACACTTCTGACATTGTCTCTGGCTCAGGAGTAGCTTGATATTAGGAATGTGAAAGTTGTATCCCCTTTCTTGAAGATGTCCGTTTGTGATGGTCTTGATACACTGACACCAGCCTCAGTCCACTCCTTGAAGCTCTCCCAAGTTCTTGAATCAACTTATCTTGACAATCCTCTCAAGACTGCAGCCATCCCTGTTGCTTGTGCACCTTTTCAGCAATGACCTTTTGTGGCTTACCCTCCTTGTGGAGGGCATCAGTGATCATCTTCTGGACAACAGTCAAGTCAGCAGTCTTCCCCATGATTGTGGCTGTGTGTACTGAACTAGACCGAGATGTACACTGTTCATACTGTTTTACTCAAACCCGAAATGAAATCTTCTAATATTGGAGATGGGTTTTTGTACTGTATGCCATACTGATTAAAATAGAAAACTGCTTGAAACATTTTAGTTTGTGTAATGAATATAATATAACTTTCACTTTCTTAAATAACTGATGTAAAATATTTAACTTTCACAATAGTCTAACTTGAGATGCACTAGTATATACATGGTATAAGCCCCAAGCTGAAATTTGGTACCAAGTGGCTATGATTTGTGGTTGCTGAGAAAAAGGGGCATTTCAGCTAGATGGAAATCCAGACAGAGGTAAGTCAGTATCCCCCCCCACAAGCAGGGGTATAATAAAGGTGAGCCAGGGTAAAGGGGGTGGGGGGAAACCCCACACCCTCCTGAGAGGGTCTCTCTTTTAGCTGATTAAAAGCACATCATTTAACATTTGCTCCCTTATGCCACCAATCTGAAGCAAGTTTCATTTAGAACAAGAATGCCAAGTGGTAAAGTGCAGCCAAACATCTTGCTACAAACAGCTTCAAGTCCATTCAATTCAGTTGCTCCATATCTGACAAATGGGGAACACCATTTATTTTATTATTAAAAGCCAGGACATAGTTGGAATGCAAAATAAGCAAGTCAAGATCTGTACCCTGAAAAGGCCTTATTACAACTTCAGTATAATTGAACAGTACTACAGAATACAGTGTTTTGAAGCAAGTCCTTTAACTGGCATCATTTCTTCACTTTTGCTTGGTCAAACCTTTGCAGCCAATGGCTTTCTACCCCTTCCTTTCCCCTGTGGAAAGAACAATGCTGTCAGTCAACTTCAATTTTAGATAAGCAAAATTGAGTCATTTTAGTCGTACCTTTTTCGGAGGATTATTTTCATCTTCTGATGCATCACTATTTTATAGATTTAGATTAGTGAGAAAGCATGTTGAAATGTTATTTAAATACAGAATAGAAATCTAGAGCTTACCCCTCATCTTCACCCTTTTCTGTTTTTTTCCTCTTTGGGGGGGGGGGGGGGGGGGGGGGAGACAGACTGCTGTCAATACTTGAAGCAGCATGAATAAAGCCAAGTAATGCAATTTGAAATTTGACCTTACTTTGCCAGCACCAATCTTTGTAACTTTCACAGGTGACTCTTCAATGTCTTCCTCCTCTTCCACCACCTCCTCTTCCTCCATCTCATTCATGTCTTCATCTGAATAGTCTTCCACTTATTAAAAAAAAAAAAAATCAAGAGACAAATCACTGCTTCTTTTCAACTTTAAAAAGGCATTTTAACATTAAGTCCAGTACAAACTCACAGGCTACATGTTCTGCAGCAACAAACACTGGGCCCGAGCCATGTTTCAGCCGAAAGGTCACAGGAGGATACAAATCTAAGCCAGAGAAGTTGACCTAACCAACATTGGGGAGTAGCAATTCAAAAGCAAGTCATTAGCACAAAAATAGAAGATAAGGAAGAGTTCACTTACTGTAGGCATTGACTTGGCATGTAGAGTTGCAATTGGTACACCTTTGGCATCATCACCCTCACCAGTAACCAGTTCAACAATGTTAAACTCCTCTTTTGCAGTGTGGCCCAAGCACATCTGAGAGATTTAAGAGAATATACTTTTCATTTAAAACACGCAATACTAAACCAGGTCATGTTATAGAGCTTACTGTTCTTATTGCAAGCTGGTGCTGATGATTTGTGTCATCTGTCTTGAAAAACTCTTGTTTCTTTAACTCATTTAGTTCACAACCTAGATTAAAAGCAAGGCAAAAATATCTTACCAAATGTTAGAGAATAGCCACACAGTATGGGGGGGGGGGGGGGGGGGGGGGGGATTAAGAACAAGCCACCTACCCCATAGCGTTGACAGAGGTTTTTCTGATTTACTCATCTTCTGAGAGAGGTGACTGACCTAAAAATATCAAAAATAACATCAAGACCCTTTAAAATTAGACTTACTCATGTCCAAGAAAGAAAACTAACCTTTCAAAGAAACAGAAGACAAAAGAAGAAAAGAGAACTCACCACATGGGATTTAAAGTGGGTGGTTAATGTGTTGCAGGTGAGACCAGTTAAGGTATAATTGGCTGTGTCTGAAATCACTCACTCGTTCACTAGGCTACTCCCTACTCACTATCTAGGGAATTCTATATAGAGGACTGAGCTCATTAGTAAAATGAAAAAACACTTCCAGACACTTCTCTGCCGCACCATTATTTTCGTCATTACTGTCGCACAATTAAACGTGCCAGATCAGTCGGCTGACGGGTTTTCAACATAATAAATACATATCATACTGAGTGTATTTCCCACATTAATAAATACAAAGTACTTTGTGTCTGCTGCATCTTTCAGTTCTTTTAAATCAAGGTTGAATACTTTCTTCTTTGCCGCTGCCTTTTATTAAATCAAATTTGAGGTTTTGTTTAATTCCTTGCTCTGTACTCTAACTTTTATTCTTGTATTTTATGTCTTATTCTATTTTAGCTTTTTTTCTATTCTCTTGCTGTTTTTAATTGTACTTGAATGTCCGTTTATAACGTGTGTCTTCCTCTGTCCATTCACCTCAACACACTTTTTTTTCCCTTTCAGCGCGACTGCAATACATGATGATCACTAACCAAGCAACTTAATATTGCTTGGTTAGTGACCATCGGTTGCACACTACTTTTCACAGTGCATTGTGGGATACTATGAATCCACTATATAGGGTGTAATAATTCTCACTATGCATTCGGACAGCGCTACAAAATGGCGAACTCACCGTACAGTCCACTATATAGTGAGTAGTGGGTGACTTCTGACACAGGGATTGTCTCAACGATACTAGCGCATCCCAAACAATTACGATGCATTTCAAAAAATTGTAATGTGCAAGTGGGAGAGTGTTGACCTGTACAGGGGATATTGTTGAGCAATGGTAGGAGCACTTTGAGGAACAACTTAATCCAGTGTTTTGTGGATTTAGAAAAGGCCTGTGGCTGAAATCTATAACCAGGCATGAAGAAGTCTAGCTTGACCTTCATATGTTCCACAAAATCCTAGATTTCAAGCCCATTCATGATACACTAAATTCATTAGCACTGTAGACATCAGTTAATGTGTAGATATTTAAACAATCTATAAAAAGCCAATCTGTTTGGCTGACTTGCCACTTTCATAGCTAGCATTAGGCTAAATAACACTTAATATTTAGTTTAATATTCCTTGCTTGCAATAACTGCATCAAGCAGGAAATTGGCAGATATGTTGTGACTTCTGAATTGATTCTGCTGTGACCATCATGAGTTACATCATCAATAAAGAATAGTGAGTCTATTCCAGAGGCAGCCGTGCAAGCCCAGACTATGACACTACCCCCACCGTGCTTGACCTATGACCTTGTATGTTTTGAATCATGAGCAGATCCTTTCTCCACATGTTGACCTTTCCATCACTGTAGTAGAGGTTAATTTTGGTTCCAGAACTTTTGTACCTCATCTCTGTATTTCTTTGTGAATTCCAATCTGGCCTTCTAGTTATTACTGCTGATGCGTGATCTGCATCTAATGGTATGACCTTTATATTTCTGCACTCAAAGTCTTCTTTGAACAGTGGATTCTGATACCGTCACCCCAGCAGTATGGGTTATTGGTGATGTCTTTGGTTTTTTTTCTTTCACAGTTCCATTTTTCATCAACTGCTGTGCTGTTGTTCTCCTTGGCCGACCTGTTTGATGTCTGGTTGTTAGTACACCAGTGGTTTCTTCCTCTTTCAGGACATTCCAAATTGTTGTATTGACTATGCCCAATGCTTGTGCAATGGCTCTGATAAATTTTCCCTCTTTTCTCAGCTTCAAAATGGCTTGTTTTTCTGCCCATAGAGAACTAGCTGGTCTTTGTGTTAGTTTATACTTTTTTAACAACAAATGCAGTCTTTACAGTTGAAACCTAGGCCTCAACCAAGAGTAGATATTTAGAACTATTTACTTTTTTAAACAATCTATCTAAGAGGGCACACGTTCCAGTATTTTTGATCACTTGAAAAATGTATGTGTTCAAACAAATGGCACCATGTTTTAAGTGATTCAACACATCTAGATGTAAATATCATGAAATGAAAGCTGAAATTCTGATCTATTTTCTCGTATTCATCTTTTGATCTTGGCGGCACAGTGGCATAGTGGTTAGCACTGTCGCCTCACAGCAAGAAGGTCCTGGGTTTGAGCCCAGCAGCTGACGAGGGCCTTTCTGTGTGGAGTTTGCATGTTCTCCCCGTGTCTGCATGGGTTTCCTCCGGGTGCTCCGGTTTCCCCTGTAGTCCAAAGACATGCAGGTTAGGCTAATTGGTGGCTCTAAATTGACTGTAGGTGTGAATGTGACTGTGAATAGTTGTTTGTCTCTATGTGTCAGCCCTATGATGACCTGGCGACTTGTCCAGGGTGTACCCAGCCTCTCGCCCATACTCAGCTGGGATAGGCTCCAGCTTGCCTGCGACCCTGTACAGGATAAGCGGCTACAGATAATGGTTGGATGGATGTGTGGTACACAACACAACTGACTGCCTAAAACTTCACTTTTACTGCTGAGGTGCTTGGAATAAAATACAGTATTTTTACCAGGGAGATCTCCAATTATCTGGAACATTTCAAGCAATTATGTAATGTCTCCAGGATGCTACTATTATGTTTTAAAAGCAGATGCTCTTCTGACATAACCACGAGGTAAACTAATATCATTTTAACTATAACAGTGGCCCTCATTACACGATCAATGTGAAAACATTGTCATGTTTAAACATGCACACCCTCTCTACCACAGATGTACTTTTATGCTCATAATAATGTATAAATATTGTAGCCCCATGGGCACAGATTGCTCACTTGCTGGATTACAGAGAGGAGAGAACACACACTGAGTGACCCCAGTTCCCCTGGATACCACAGCCCAGTTGCTTTCTGTCATCAAAGGCTAAAGGATTAAAAGGTTGACAAAAAAGGGAGGATGGGGAGGTTTGCTACAAAGTGATCTGAGCCAGTGTCAGATAGCAAATTTTAAATGCCGACTTGAGTATCATTACTTGTGGCTAGTGTCTTGCAAAGGTATTTGTGACTGTTTGTCCTGTTTTGTCACATTACAAACTGGAATTACATTTTTGGATTTTTGGAGAGTTAGCACCATTTGATTTACACAACATGCCTACCACTTTAAAGGGGCAAATTGTTGTTTTATTGTGACACAAACAATAATTAAGATGAAAACACAGAAACCTGGAGTATGCACACCCTTTCGTATGAAACCCCTAAACGATCTGGTCCAACCAATTCACTTCATAAGTCACATCATTAGTTGATTAAGATCCACCTGTGTGCAATCAAGGTGTCACATGATCCATCACATGATGTCTGTATAAATCAATCTGTTCTGGAAGGACCCTGACTCTGCAACACTACTAAGCAAGCAACATGAAAACCAAGGAGCCTCCAAACAGGTGAGAGACAAAGTTGTGGAGAAGTATAGATCAGGGCTGGGTTATAAAAAAAAAAAAATACCCCACACTTTGAATATCCCATGGAGCACCGTTAAATCCATTATAGCAAAATGGAAAGAATATGGCACCACTACAAACCTGACAAGAGAAGGCTTCCTACCAAAACTCACAGACCGGGCAAGGAGGGCATTAATCAGAGATGCAACAAAGACACCAAAGATTCACAATGGAGATACTCCTATCTGTCTGTAGGACCACTTTAAGCCATATGCTTCACAGAGTGGGGCTTTATGGAAGGGTGGCCAGTTTACACTGTTTACACTGTTTATATTGTCTGAGTGTTTAGTCTATGTCTAGTTCTTCTTATCTAGTGTTTATACTGTTTATTTATACTGTTTATATTGTTTGTCTGAGTGTTTAGTCTATGTCTAGTTCCTATCTAGAGTGTTTATACTGTTTATATTGTTTGTTTGTTTTTTCAATTATTCTATTTTTATTTATTGCATTGCCTGTTTGCACCGTGGGTCAGAGAGGACTGAAATTTCATCTGTGCTGTATGTTGAGCATGTATAGCATATTTGACAATAAAGTTGACTTGACTTGAAAGAAGAAAAAAAAGCCATTGCTTTAAAAAAAAAAAACAAACCCGTTTGGAGTTTGCCCAACAGCATGTGCCAGACTCCCCAAATACATGGAAGAAGATTCTCTGGTCAGATGAGACTAAAACTGAACTTTTTTGGCCATCATGGGAAATGCCATGTGTGGCACAAACCCAACACTTCCCATTACCCTGAGAACACCATTCCTACAGTGAAGCATGGTGGTGGCAGCATCATACTGTGGGGATATTTTTCATCTTCAGGGACAGGAAAGCTGCTCAGGATTGAAGGAAGGATGGATGGCACTAAACACAGGGCAATTCTGGAGGAAAACCTCTTTGAGTCGGCCAGAGGTTTGAGACTGGGATGAAGGTTCACATTCCAGCAGGACAATGACCCTAAAGAAACTGCTAAAGCTACACTGGAGTGGTTTAAAGGGAAACATTTAAATGTCTTGGAATGGCCTAATCAAAGCCCAGACCTCAATCCAATTGAGAATCTGTGGCATAACTTGAAGATTGCTGTACACCAATGCACCCCATCTAACTTGAAGGAGTTGGAGCAGTTTTGCCTTGAGGAATGGGCAAAAATCCCAGGGGCTAGATGTGCTAAGCTAATAGCTGTAATTGCAGCAAAAGGTGGCTCTACAAAGTATTGACTTTGGCGGGGTGAATACCTATGGACACTCCAGATTTCTGGTTTTTTTCATCTTAAATATTGTTTGTGTCACAATAAAAAAAAAACACTTTGCACTTTTGAAGTGGTAGGCATGCTATGTAAATCAAATGGTGCTAACCCCTTAAAAATTAATTTTCATTCCAGCTTGTAATGCGACAAAACAGGACAAACACCAAGCAGGATGAATATTTTTGCAAGACACTGTATATCTACAACCCTGATTCCAAAAAAGTTGGGACAAAACACAAATTGTAAATAAACTCAACAAAAATAAAAACTTTACACTCGTTTCAAAGTCAATAGTATTCAATTATCTTGTCATTAAAGATACTATAGCATACAGATCATGTTTGTCATGGAATCGGTTCCACCGGAAATGCGACGACAATGTCCATGATCAAAAACTGTGAGTCACAACTTAATGAAATCATGTCAATATTGGGTGTGTCCTCCATGGGCGTTCACAACTGCGATACAACGTCTCCTCATGGATTGGATGATGCGTCTGAACACAGCTTGGGGAATGCGCCGCCATATTTGTACCAACATGGCACCAAGCTTCTGCAAGTTCTGTGGAGGGTTCCAGTGGTTCCTGTGGTGCCAGTTTGATGGAGACATGTTTGGAGATTATGGATGGTCTGTCGACTGCATCCCATAACCCTCGCAACGTCAGTGACGGATGTTCCCGTATTCAGCATGCCAATGGCACGTTCACGCTGAATGTTTGACAGTCGTGGCATTGCAAATTAACAAATAATTAACCATAAAACCTTGTTTTTCTGAGATGACACTCTAATCTGCTACCGTGAGCTCAATTGCACGTGTATCAATAGGTCACGTCATTTGTGTCACGTGGAAACGTGATTTTAGCGTGCAGTGCTCTCGCACGTGCTACGTAGGCCCGACCAGTAGAATGAATGTGTGACGTAATGCCCTTGACAATGCATTTAACCATAATCACAACAAGAACTCTTTCAAGAAAAGTTTCTAAACACTATCTGAAAAATAATGAGTGTCAAGTTTTTATTTTTGCTGAATATAAAAACGGAATGCAATGATGTGGAAGTTTCAAAATTCCATATTTTATTCAGAATAGAACATTGATGACATATCAAATGTTTAAAGTGAGAAAATGTATCATTTAAAGAGAAAAATTAGGTGATTTTAAATTTCATGACAACAACACATCTCAAAAAAGTTGGGACAAGTCCATGTTTACCACTGTGAGACATCCCCTTTTCTCTTTACAACAGTCTGTAAACGTCTGGGGACTGAGGAGACAAGTTGCTCAAGTTTAGGGATAGGAATGTTAACCCATTCTTGTCTAATGTAGGATTCTAGTTGCTCAACTGTCTTAGGTCTTTTTTGTCGTATCTTCCGTTTTATGATGCGCCAAATGTTTTCTATGGGTGAAAGATCTGGACTGCAGGCTGGCCAGTTCAGTACCCGGACCCTTCTTCTACGCAGCCATGATGCTGTAATTGATGCAGTATGTGGTTTGGCATTGTCATGTTGGAAAATGCAAGGTCTTCCCTTAAAGAGACGTCGTCTGGATGGGAGTATATGTTGCTCTAGAACCTGGATATACCTTTCAGCATTGATGGTGTCTTTCCAGATGTGTAAGCTGCCCATGCCACACGCATTAATGCAACCCCATACCATCAGAGATGCAGGCTTCTGAACTGAGCGCTGATAACAACTTGGGTCATCCTTCTCCTCTTTAGTCCGAATGACACGGCGTCCCTGATTTCCATAAAGAACTTCAAATTTTGATTCGTCTGACCACAGAACAGTTTTCCACTTTGCCACAGTCCATTTTAAATGAGCCTTGGCCCAGAGAAGATGTCTGCGCTTCTGGATCATGTTTAGATACGGCTTCTTCTTTGAACTATAGAGTTTTAGCTGGCAACGGCGGATGGCACGGTGAATTTTGTTCACAGATAATGTTCTCTGGAAATATTCCTGAGCCCATTTTGTGATTTCCAATACAGAAGCATGCCTGTATGTGATGCAGTGCCGTCTAAGGGCCCGAAGATCACGGGCACCCAGTATGGTTTTCCGGCCTTGACCCTTACGCACAGAAATTCTTCCAGATTCTCTGAATCTTTTGATGATATTATGCACTGTAGATGATGATATGTTCAAACTCTTTGCAATTTTACACTGTCGAACTCCTTTCTGATATTGCTCCACTATTTGTCAGCGCAGAATTAGGGGGATTGGTGATCCTCTTCCCATCTTTACTTCTGAGAGCCGCTGCCACTCCAAGATGCTCTTTTTATACCCAGTCATGTTAATGACCTATTGCCAATTGACCTAATGAGTTGCAATTTGGTCCTCCAGCTGTTCCTTTTTTGTACCTTTAACTTTTCCAGCCTCTTATTGCCCCTGTCCCAACTTTTTTGACGTGTTGCTGTCATGAAATTTCAAATGAGCCAATATTTGGTATGAAATTTCAAAATGTCTCACTTTCAACATTTGATATGTTGTCTATGTTCGATTATGAATATAATATCAGTTTTTGAGATTTGTAAATTATTGCATTCCATTTTTATTTTCAATTTGTACTTTGTCCCAACTTTTTTGGAATCGGGGTTGTATAACTGTAGCTATAATGTGCTAACAGTTATCCCAATCTTCATAGGGCTGGCTTTGAAAATAACCATTCACACAGTCAATTTAGAGCCACCAATTAGCCTAACCTGGCACGGTGGTGTAGTGGTTAGCACTGTCGCCTCACAGCAAGAAGGTTCTGGGTTCGAACCCAGTGGCTGACAAGGGCCTTTCTGTGTGGAGTTTGCATGTTCTCCCTGTGTCTGCGTAGGTTTCCTCCCACAGTCCAAAGACATGCAGGTTAGGTTAATTGGTGGCTCTAAATTGACTGTGTGAATGGTTATTTGTGTGTCTATGTGTGTGTCAGCCCTGCGATGAGCTGGTGACTTGTCCAGGGTCTTTCAGCCATGTTCAGCTGGGATAGGCTCCAGTTTGCCCTGCAACTCTGCATAGAATAAGCGGTTACAGACAAAACAAACAAACTATTAGCCTTTGGGGGCGGCACAGTGGTGTAGTGGTTAGCACTGTTGCCTCACAGCAAGAAGGTCCTAGGTTCGAGCCCAGCAGCCGATGAGGGCCTTTCTGTGTAGAGTTTGCATTTGTCCGCGTGAGTTTCCTCCCGGTGCTCTGGTTTCCCCCAAAGATTAGGCTAATAGTTTGTTTGTTTTGTCTGTAACCGCTTATCCCATGCAGAGTTGAGGGGCAAGCTGGAGCCTATCCCAGCTGACCATGGGCCAGAGACCCAGCTCATCGCAGGGCTGACACACACTTAGACACAAATAACCATTCACACTCACAGTCAATGAGGTCTAAATGTGAATGGTTGTCTGTGTCTATGTGTCAGCCCTGCGATGACCTGACTACTAACTTGTCCAGGGTGTACCCCGTCTCTCGCCCATAGTCAGCTGGGATAGGCTCCAGCTTGCCTGCGACCCTGTACAGGATAAGCGCCTACAGATAATGGATGGATGGATGCATGACTTTGGACTGTGGGGCAAACTGGAGCACCCAGAGGAAACCCCCGCAGATACTCCATACAGAAAAGGCCCCCTTCGCTACTGGGCTCGAACCCAGGACCTTCTTGCTATGAGGCGACAGTGCTACCATACAGAAGAGATTGTGAAATGCAGATTGTAACCTCACACAACAAGGGGGCAACATTTACTGACAGGTGGTGGTGCATGGAGGGGAGAAAGCCGAGACATTGCAGAGAGAGAGAGAGAGAGAGGAGAGAGAGAGAGGCGGGGCGGATTCGTAATATAACGATCATTCGGAAGCACGTCTTCCGTCCTCGATTAATTACTGCGTTCACATCCTGCCGGTGTCACAGAGCTGTCCTGGACTTGTGCGTTGTTTTGTGTGTGTGCGCAACTCATCATGCCGATCACACGCTCGATTGAAAGTCGTTCTCAAGGCGCCGCGGTGTGGGTGGGCTTCCTGTGCGGAATCATCCTGACTCAAGGTAATATTCACAATCAGCTTACACTGCAAATCACTCTGGTCTCTGCTCGAGCCCTTGGCTTTCATTCTGCAAATACACCGACATCATATTGCCGCAGTCACTTCTGAAACTTTCGCTTGGCCGATTACTCCGTGTCTGATTATTCTGCGACAGAACGCTGGAGTCTAGAAGTGACATATAAATACAGAGACGTCACACGCAGCATGGGCGATGCAGAACGACAGGAGTGCGAATCGGTTGTCAGACCTTTAACGTGATGCTCTTGTATAATTTCAGGGGTCAATGCCCGTACTGAGCCAACCAAATGCGGTGATGTTTTGGTGCGCTGTGATCAACAAAAGGACATCACTGCGAGAATGTGAATGGGTGCATAAACCTGCACCCGTCCGTGGGTGCAGCCGATATGAAAATTCCCCATCAGCTGTGTGCACAAATGGTAGATTCTTCTTTTTCTCCCCGGGATGATAGTAGCCTGGTTCGTATTTTCTGATCGGAAATGCAACACAAGTTTACATAGACCCAAATCATCCGTCAATAATCTAGCTAAACCAGAATGAAATTTCTTCCTGTAAACAGCTCGATCGGACCCCAGTGAGAATTTTAATTGGGTTTTAAAGAGGTGGTGTAGACCTCTGATAATCCGTTTAAAATATTAGCTGTGTAAACCCTGTATCGGATCCCCTTCTGCACCTGTAGCCGAACCTTTTGCGCATGTTCAGTGCGCAGTTCAGCATCACTTCATCAATGAATGTCGTGTCAGTCTGAAGGTGTCTCTGTCCCACGAGTCAACTTTGTCCCCACACTGTAAATAAAAAGGGCTTAGACATCCATCCATCCATCCATTATCCTGTACAGGGTCACAGGCAAGCTGGATCCTATCCCAGCTGACTATGCGTGAGAGGCAGGGTACACCCTGGACAAGTCACCAGGTCTGACACATTTTGAGACAAACAACCATTCACACTCACATTCACGCCTACGGTCAATTTAAAGCCAATTTGTCTTTGAACTGCGGAGGAAACCAGAGCACCCAGAGGAAACCCACGCAGACACGGGGAGAACATGTAAACTCTGCATAGAAAGGCCCTCGTCAGCCGCTGGACTCGAACCCAGGACCTTCTTGCTGTGAGGCAACAGTGCTAACCACTACACCACCGTGCTGCCCAGGCTTAGACATGTCTTATTTAAATACCCCTGAATGTAACACTTGGAAGACATGTCTAGGGTATTTAGCAATGCCTGGAAGACGTCTTGTGTCTACTGATAGACACACATGTTTTCTTGCATCTTCCATATACACCCATGTCTTCCTAGAAGACATTGAAGTGTTATTTAAATACCCTAGACACTAGTCAGCTTTGGACCAAATGGTCTCCCAGTGGCCAGATTTGGTCTCCTAGTCAATGCCAAACTAGCTTCACTGGGAGACCAAATTTTAAATCAAGTTATGTCTTATCATTTGGTTCAATCAGTTGCAATTAATTAACCAAGTACCATGTAAATATACATTTAACAAGGAAAACGAAGATCTATGTTATAAGATATACACACAAGATCATGTTGGTTAAGAAAAACAAAACTAAATTTTGGTTACTGAGATGGCTGATGTCAGAATCCGATGTCATTACTGTGTAACTTTGAGTGTCTTTGACATAACGTTTGTGCTTGGTAATTGCTCTTGATAGATGTGTAGTCACTGCAGTGTGTCTGTCTGTATGGTGATTGGTGAACCATTTTGCATCACAGAACATGCCGCAGCGGTGCAGCCACATGGACTCTGGGGCCCGTGATTGTATTGCCCAGACCAGTTGGTCTCCTAGTGGAAAATCCTTACAAAATGCTCTGACCTGTAGCCGAACCTTTTGCGCATGTTCAGTGCGCAGTTCAGCATCACTTCATCAATGAATGTTGTGTCAATCTGAAGGTGTCTCTGTCCCACAAGTCAACTTTGTCCCCACACTGTAAATAAAAAGGGCTTAGACATCCATCCATCCATTATCCTGTACAGGGTCACAGGCAAGCTGGATCCTATCCCAGCTGACTATGCGTGAGAGGCGGGGTACACCCTGGACAAGTCACCAGGTCATCACAGGGCTGACACAGAGACAAACAACCATTCACACTCACATTCACATTCACGCCTACGGTCAATTTAGAGCCACCAATTAGCCTAACCTGCATGTCTTTGGACTGTGGAGGAAACCAGAGCACCCAGAGGAAACCCACGCAGACACAGGGAGAACATGTAAACTCCGCATAGACATGTATTATTTAAATACCCCTAAATGTAGCACTTGGAAGACATGTCTAGGGTATTTAGCAATGCCTGGAAGACGTCTTGTGTCTACTGATAGACACGCGTGTTTTCTTGCATCTTCCATATACACCCATGTCTTCCTAGAAGACATTGAAGTGTTATTTAAATACCCTAGACACTAGTCAGCTTTGGACTTTTCTCCACAATCCTAGCCATAACATTATGACCACTGACAGGTGAAGTGAATAATATTCATTATATCATCACAATGGGACCTGTCAAGGGGTGGGATACATTAGGCAGCAAGAGAACAGTCAGTTCTTGACGTTGATGTGTTGGAAGCAGGAAAAATGGGCAAGTGTAAGGATCTGAGAGACTTTGACAAGGGCTAAATTGTGATGGCTAGATGACTGCTCAGCTCTGAGGGACTGGACTGATTCTCACGGACTGTTGAACACACCACTCACACTGCAATCTTTTGCACAATGGACAATAATGCACTATTGCCTTACAATGTTTACAATGTCTCTTGCACACAAGGTTTATATTTATTTATTCCCTTTCATATACTACCTCAATATGCACACTCAACTCTGCACCTTATGTTGCTTGTGCCTGCACTTTATACTGTTTGTGTCATTTATTGTTTGTCTATTGTGTCATTTACTTTCTGCAGTGTTGCAAGAATGCAACGAGTGTAGTCATGTGATGTTTAATGTAGCACCATGGTCCTGGAGAAACGTAGCTTAGTTTTAACTATGTACTGTACCAGCTGTATATGGTTGAAATGACAGAAAGACCTTGACCTTGACTGGGTCTGAGCATCTCCAAAATGGCACATTTTGTGGGGTGTTCCTGCTATGCAGTGGTTAGTACCTACCAAAAGTGGTCCAAGAAAGGGCAACCAATGAACCGGCCAACAGGGTCATGGGTGTTGAAGGCTCTTTGATTTGTATGGGGCACGAAGACTAGCCCATATGGTCCAATCCCACAGAAGAGCTAGTGTAGCACAAACTGCTGAAAAAGTTAATGTTAGCTAAAACAGACAGATGTCAACATTAACTTTGTTCAGCAGTTTGTGCTACAGTTGGTTCTGTCGCCGGTTCACCGGTTGTCCTTACATGGACCAATTTTGGTAGATACTCACCACTGCATACAGGGAACACCCCACGAGATGTACCATTTTGGAGATGCTGAGACCCAGTCATCTAGCCATCACAATTTGGCCCTTGTCAAATTTGCTCAGATCTGTACATTTGCCTATTTTGCATGTTTCCAACACATCAACTTCAATAATTGACTGTTCTCTTGCTGCCTCATATATCCCACCCCTTGACAGGTGCCAATGTAATGAGATAATTAATGCTATTCACTTCACCTCTCAGTGGTTATAATGTTATGGCTGATCTGTGTGTGTGTGTGTTATTATACAGACACGAGTGTTTTACTGGGAAATATGCTACTCATATTTTTCATATGAACTACATCCGTGACATTGAGTAACATTTTCCAATATCCTCACTAGTGAGGATATTGATGAATTGTTTTGATTAACTCGCATAGTTTTTGTTTGTGAATGTGTCTATAAAATAAAAAGAATTATACACATTGGTTTGAAGATATGAAGTTTATTTTCTCATGTTGAGAAATATTTCACTTGTTCGCTGCACTCACTCCTGAAATATGTTCAACACTCAGATAAATTTCATATCTTCACACCACCGTGTATTAGCCTACAGCTCTGGAAAAAAATAAGAGACCACTTACATTTTTTTCTTAAATCAGCATTTCTATGTATGGCAGCAGTTTCATTCCAGTGTCTGTGTTGGAATTCCAACAAAAGCACACTTCATTTAACTTAATGAGGTACTGATTAGGTGATCACCTGAGCCAAATCTTATTTCACGAGGAAAAGTATAAAAACCACTGCTGTGGTCATCACTATCCTCTTGCAATAGGACCAGTTTGGATGGCAAAAACAGTGCTAGGAGTACCTTCAATTTAATGGGAATACAAAAATATTTATTCATCATGCCAAAAGAGTTAAAAGACAAGTTTTGAGTGAGAAAAAGAAGGGTTCAGTTCTGGCTTTATTAGTAGAGGCATACAGTGCGCATCAGGTTGCTTCCAATTATATCCGCATTCACTGGATTTTGAGAAACAGTGGTCCAGTTGTTGTGCCCCCTAGGGACCTCTCTGGGGCCCGTACATGAATTTTGCTTATATCTGCAAAATTCTGGGTCATCCCCGGACCTACTTGCCAAATTTGGTGAAAATCCGTCGAGAAATGGTGACGTTAGTTCAAAACAAACAAACTTTGCCGCTTATCATATAAAAGAATATATACATAGAAAGTATAGAAAGTAGTAGATCACTGGCTTCACCATTAGTCCTGGCCTGTGAAACTAGACTAGTCAAGTGACAGGATATATTCAACACATTATCAGTGAATGGCATAGACTGGCATGGAACAATTGGTAAAAGAATAAAAATCCATGATATGTGAGGTAATACCTGCAGTGTTAGGACTAGGACTGTTTTGGCCTCTAGAGGCCGCTGTTATTTCCTTTTCATGTCGTGTTTATTTTGGCCTCTAGAGGCCGCCACTGTTCCTGTGTTTTGTGTTTGTGTTAATTGCCTAATTATCTTCACCTGTGTCCTTAATTAGTTTGTCTATTTATACCCCCTGAGTTCAGTCCTCTTGTCACGGAGTCTTTGTGCTGTTATGTTTATCTCCAGTTTCCTTTGTACTGTGTTTTTTGATCTTCTTAGCTTTTGTATTTTTGCACTTTGCTTTTCTTTTGGATTTTACTCTTTGGTTTTTTTTTTGTCTTTTGTTTTGCCCTGTATATAGTGTATATAGTTTAAATAAACCTTTTGATTCTTTTTCTACTTCCGCCTCACGCCTCTGCATTTGAGTCATCCCCCTGGTGGCCTAGTGGGGGTTTGCTGGATTATCACACCAACGAACCAGGTTCGAATCCCAGCAAAACCCTAACAGAAAGACTCCGTCATGACCGACTCAGCAGAGGCTGCTTCAACTGTCTACCCGGCCAACCTTCAGGGAATTATGGCAGCTTTGACACGCTTCGGAGCGACCATGGACGCTCATGGACGTACGCTCACCAGCCAACGTGAGGCCCTCGCTCGCCACGAGGAACTGCTTCAGCAAATTGGGAAAACCCTGGCACAGCTGACATCTCTGCCTGCATCTCCTGCTCCTGATCCAGTTCCTGCTCCTGATCCAGCTCCCACTCCTGCTCCAGTGCCTCCTGCAATGCTGCCTTCTTCACCTCGCGAACCCAGCCTTCCTGCACCACAGAGGTATGACGGCAAGCACAGTGAGTGCCGAGAGTTCCTTACCCAGTGTCAACTCACCTTTGAGCTTCAGCCTACCACCTACACTACGGATCGCCGCAAGATTGCCTTTGTGATCACCTTATTAGCTGGTAAGGCGCGAGCCTGGGCTACTGCTATCTGGCAAAGACAGGGACCTGAGTGCTTTGATTTCCAGCTGTTTTCTGAAGAGATGCTTCGGGTCTTCGATCAGGCAGACATCAGTACCGACGCAGCCCGAAAGCTCATGTCCATCCGGCAAGGAGGAAGCGTCGCAGATTACGCCATCTCGTTCCGAACACTCGCAGCAGTAAGTGGATGGAACGAGACTGCCCTGGTGTCAGCCTTCCACCATGGTCTGTCTGACCCCATCAAGGACGGTCTGGCCTCTATTGGATGCCCAAGTGACCTCGAAACCCTCATCTCACATGCTATTCGTCTGGACAACAGGATGAGAGAACGCCACCAAGCCTTGAGCCCCCCCAGCCTCCCTACCTCTACCTGGAGACCGTCTACCTCCTTCAGTGACTGTCCAGAACCCATGCAAGTGGGTCGTACTCGCCTCTCCGCATCTGAGAGGGAGCGCAGAAGGAGGGACAAGTGCTGCATCTACTGTGGCAAGCCTGGTCACTTCCGAGCATCATGTCCCGAACTCTTGGGAAAAGGACCGCCCCGTCCAGCCGAGGGAGGGTTGTGACGGGGCCTACCCTCTCTCCCGGACTCCCTGGCCAAGGAATCTACATCCCGGTCTCCATCTCCTGGGGTGAGTCTGTCCACTCTTGTCAAGCTTTGATAGACTCAGGGGCGGCTGGGAACTTTATGGATATTCACTTCGCCCAAAGCATCAATATTCCGACTGCACCTCTTGAAGTCCCACTGTCTGTGTCTGCCCTCGATGGCCAAGCGTTAGGTGATGGAAGAGTCACCCAAGTTACTTCTCCAGTCTTCCTCCAGTCTCAAGGTCACAAGGAAGAAATATCCCTGCACCTGATTCCTTCACCTGAGTTCCCAGTTATTCTAGGCCTTCCTTGGCTTACTCGCCACAACCCTCGCATAGACTGGGTAACAAGCCAGGTTGTGGAATGGGGCCCTGCATGCCATGCCTCTTGTCTGCTCTCTAGCTCTCCTGTGTCTCCTGCCGAGCCCCCTGATCTCACCGAGTTATCTCAAGTTCCCACAGAGTACTGGGATCTCAAGGAGGTATTCAGCAAGAGCAGGGCCGCCGTTCTTCCTCCGCACCGGGCCTACGACTGTGCCATCGACTTGCTCCCTGGGACTACCCCTCCTCGTGGCAGACTGTTTTCACTCTCTCAGCCAGAACGCAAGGCCATGGAGGAATACCTCAAAGATGCCCTGGTCTCTGGGTTTATTCGACCCTCCACTTCACCTGCTGGAGCCGGCTTCTTCTTTGTCGGCAAGAAGGATGGGGGGCTCCGACCATGTATTGATTACAGGGGCCTGAATAAGATCACTGTGCGCAACCGATATCCCCTTCCGCTGATGTCCACAGCTTTCGACCTGCTCCAAGGCGCCACCGTCTTCACCAAGTTGGACCTACGGAACGCATACCACCTCATCCGTATCCGACAGGGAGACGAGTGGAAGACTGCCTTTAACACCCCGTCTGGGCACTACGAATACCAGGTGATGCCCTTCGGACTCACCAACGCACCAGCTGTTTTTCAGGCCCTAATCAACGACGTCTTAAGGGACATGATTAACCTATACGTTTTTGTCTACCTCGACGACATCCTTATCTTTTCCAAGACCGTGCAGGAGCACCGCCACCATGTCCGCCAGGTTCTCCAGAGGCTGCTACAGAACAATCTGTTCGCCAAGGCCCAGAAATGCGAATTTCATGTTCCCGAGGTCTCCTTTCTGGGATTTATTGTACGGACAGGCCAACTCCAAATGGACCCTGCCAAGACCCTGGCCGTCCGGGACTGGCCTACTCCCAAGTCCGTTAAGGAGGTTCAGCGGTTCTTAGGATTCGCTAACTTCTACCGCAAGTTCATCAGGAACTTCAGTTCTGTGGCAGCACCCATGTCAGACCTCACCAAAGGGACAGGTGGATCTTATGGCTGGTCTCCTCAGGCAGAAAAGGCGTTCAAAGACCTCAAGGACCGCTTCTGCACGGCACCCATTCTGGTTCTCCCGGACACCTCCCAACCATTCATCGTGGAAGTGGACGCCTCGGACAGTGGTGTCGGCGCGGTGCTCTCTCAACGTTCGGAAGGAAAGCTGCACCCCTGCGCTTACTTCTCCCACCGCCTGAGTCCTGCTGAGTCCCGGTACGATGTGGGGGATCGAGAACTGCTAGCGGTCAAACTGGCCCTTGAGGAGTGGAGGCACTGGCTGGAGGGAGCACAACATCCATTCCTGGTTTGGACTGACCACAAGAACCTGGAGTACCTCCAGCAAGCCAAGAGACTGAACCCTCGACAGGCTAGGTGGGCCCTGTTTTTCAGTCGGTTTGACTTCACCCTCTCATACCGCCCCGGCTCCAAGAACACCAAGCCTGACGCACTGTCCAGACTGTTCTCTGCCACTAACAGGGAGAATGAAGTCGGGCCTATTATCCCTGTGTCCCGGATTGTGGCTCCTGTCCGCTGGGGTATTGAGGAGGCTGTCCGACGAGCCCAACGCCAGGACCCCGGTCCTGGGACGGGGCCACCAGGCCTCTTGTACGTCCCACATCAAGCCCGGGCCAAGGTTCTCCAGTGGGGTCACTCTTCCCCTCTCACCGCCCACCCGGGAGCTCGGAGGACCCTGGACTTCCTGAAAAGACGCTTCTGGTGGCCTAACATGGAGAAGGAAGTAAGGTCATTTGTCCTGTCCTGTGAGGTTTGCACCAGAACCAAGAACCCACGACAGCGTCCCCAGGGTCTCCTGCATCCTCTGACCATTCCCCGGCGTCCCTGGTCCCACGTGGCAGTCGACTTTATCACGGGTCTCCCTGAGTCACAAGGTAACACGGTCATTTTGGTCTTAGTTGACAGATTCTCCAAGGCCTGCCGCTTCATACCACTGTGCAAACTCCCCTCTGCTCTTGAAACTGCAAAACTTTTGTTTAATCATGTCTTCCGAGTCTTTGGTCTTCCACAGGACATCGTCTCAGACCGAGGGCCCCAGTTCTCCTCCCGAGTGTGGCACGGGTTCTGCAAGGTCATTGGAGCCACTGCCAGCCTCTCCTCTGGGTTTCACCCACAGTCCAATGGTCAGACGGAGAGGCTCAACCAGGACCTGGAAACCACCCTGCGAGGCCTGGCTATGGATAACCCGACATCGTGGAGCACCTGGCTGCCATGGGCGGAGTACGCCCACAACACCCTGCAGTCATCGGCCACCAAGCTGTCGCCATTCCAGTGCCAATTCGGGTTCCAGCCACCTCTGTTCCCGGACCAGGAGGAGGACGCGGGGGTGCCCTCGGTCAACCAATATGTGAGACGGTGTCGCAAGACCTGGAGCAAGGTCAGGAAGACCCTCATACAGACCTCCAGAACCAACCAGACTCAGGCCAACCGCCATAGAAGACCTGCACACGCTTTCCGCCCTGGGCAGCGTGTTTGGCTGTCCACTAAGGACCTTCCACTGCGGGTGGAGAACCGCAAGCTTGCTCCTCGCTACATTGGCCCCTTCAAGGTGGTGCGCAGGGTGAACCCTGTCTCCTACCGGCTCCAGTTGCCCCGGACTCTGAGGATCAACCCCACTTTCCATGTTTCCCTGTTACGGCCCGTACTGACATCTACGTATGCCCCTGCCCCTAGGAACCCCCCACCCCCCCGCATCTTCCAGGGGCAGACTGTGTTCACTGTGAATCGCCTGCTTGACTCCCGCCGGGTCCGCGGCGGGTTGCAATATCTGGTGGACTGGGAGGGCTATGGTCCTGAGGAGCGCTGCTGGGTTCCTGCTCGGGATGTCCTTGATAAAGAACTATGTCGGGACTTCCATTCGGCCCATCCGGATCGCCCTGGGAACGTCAGGAGACGCTCCTAGAGGGGGGGGTCCTGTTAGGACTAGGACTGTTTTGGCCTCTAGAGGCCGCTGTTATTTCCTTTTCATGTCGTGTTTATTTTGGCCTCTAGAGGCCGCCACTGTTCCTGTGTTTTGTGTTTGTGTTAATTGCCTAATTATCTTCACCTGTGTCCTTAATTAGTTTGTCTATTTATACCCCCTGAGTTCAGTCCTCTTGTCACGGAGTCTTTGTGCTGTTATGTTTATCTCCAGTTTCCTTTGTACTGTGTTTTTTGATCTTCTTAGCTTTTGTATTTTTGCACTTTGCTTTTCTTTTGGATTTTACTCTTTGGTTTTTTTTTTGTCTTTTGTTTTGCCCTGTATATAGTGTATATAGTTTAAATAAACCTTTTGATTCTTTTTCTACTTCCGCCTCACGCCTCTGCATTTGAGTCATCCCCCTGGTGGCCTAGTGGGGGTTTGCTGGATTATCACACCAACGAACCAGGTTCGAATCCCAGCAAAACCCTAACATGCAGGTTGTGTGATTACAAAAGGGCCAGGGTCACTGGTTTATCCCATAATTGTGATTTCACATTTTTATCATATTTGGTGGCATTTCCACACTTGCTATTTTGGATCCAGTGACATGAAGTGAAATTCACTTGCAGACCAAGTAGCCCTAGTTGATTCATTTGCTGAACAACTTTGAAGCAAATTTGTGAGTGGACATGTCAGTACATCCGTGCAGTTGTACTAATGTAAGCTGAATTCAGTATTTCTACTGAGCTGTCACAGTGCTTTTATCAGCAGTCCCTGGCTCTAGTGACAACCTGTCTGTTCTGAACTCTGTAAAACTCGCTCAGCTATAATTTGTCCTTCTCCTCTCATCACAACACTCCTGTTCAGCTTCCTGATCTCTCCTTGTTTTTCATATGCATGTCCTGTTTCAGAAGAGAGAGAGAAAAACAAGCACTGGCTTTGTCTTTATTTGTGAATCATAGAGTGACTAGTGTAGATTTGTTGTTCATGGTCCAAATATTTTATCATTGCAGTCCTTCAAACATCAAACTCAAGATGACAACAAATGCTGGTTTAAATCCTAAGACAGTTTTTATTTTCAGTAGACATGAACAGGGTACCATTCTCTTAATGCATTTTTTGTAATACAGTGGTGCTTGAAAGTTTGTGAACCCTTTAGAATTTTCTATATTTCTGCATAAATATGACCTAAAACATCATCAGATTTTCTCACAAGTCCTAAAAGTAGATAAAGAGAACCCAGTTAAACAAATGAGACAAAAATATTATACTTGGTCATTTATTTATTATTGAGGGAAATGATCCAATATTACATATCTGTGAGTGGCAAAAGTATGTGAACCTTTGCTTTCAGTATCTGGTGTGACCCCCTTGTGCAGCAATAACTGCAACTAAATGTTTGCGGTAACTGTTGATCAGTCCTGCACACCGGCTTGGAGGAATTTTAGCCCATTCCTCCATACAGAACAGCTTCAACTCTGGGATGTTGGTGGGTTTCCTCACATGAACTGCTCGCTTCAGGTCTTTCCACAACATTTCGATTGGATTAAAATCAGGACTTTGACTTGGCCATTCCAAAACATTAACTTTTATTCTTCTTTAACCATTCTTTGGTCGAACGACTTGTGTGCTTAGGGTCGTTGTCTTGCTGCATGACCCACCTTCTCTTGAGATTCAGTTCATGCACTGTAAAACATTTCAAATTGGTTTAACTTGGAAATGCAAGTTCACCTGCTGCCTTGAAAATGCAAATTAACTCAATTTGATGATTATCTTTGTTTCGACTCAGAAAAAGTCTCAATTAGTCAAGACAACTAAGTAATTCAAGTCTACACTTTGAAAACTTGCACAGATTAGTTCAAATTAAAACACTTTTCAGAGCTCATTGAGTTAAAGAGAAAAAGTAAGCAGACATAACTAAACAAGGCTGAAATGTTTTACAGTGTGGACAGATGTCCTGACATTTTCCTTTAGAATTCGCTGGTATAATTCAGAATTCATTGTTCCATCAATGATGGCAAGCTGTCCTGGCCCAGATGCAGCAAAACACGATACTACCACCACCATGTTT
Source organism: Neoarius graeffei (assembly GCF_027579695.1). NCBI lineage: Eukaryota > Metazoa > Chordata > Actinopteri > Siluriformes > Ariidae > Neoarius > Neoarius graeffei. The sequence continues at coordinate 14,926,186 of NC_083593.1, read as the reverse complement.
CACAGATGGGATAAGGTTCTTATTCTGGAATGCAGTGTTTTCCTTTCTTCAAACATAACACTTCTCATTTAAACCAAAAAGTTCTATTTTGGTCTCATCCATCCACAAAACATTTTTCCAATAGCCTTCTGGCTTGTCTACCTGATCTTTAGCAAATTGGAGACGAGCAGCAATGTTCTTTTTGGAGAGCAGTAGCTTTCTCCTTGCAACCCTGCCATGCACACCATTGTTGTTCAATGTTCTCCTGATGGTGGACTCATGAACATCAACATTAGCCAACGTGAGAGAGGCCTTCAGTTGCTTAGAAGTTACCCTGGGGTCGTTTGTGACCTCACCGACTATTACACGCCTTGCTCTTGGAGTGATCTTTGTTGGTCGACCACTCCTGGGGAGGGTAATGATGGTCTTGAATTTCCTCCATTTGTACACAATCTGTCTGACTGTGGATTGGTGGAGTCCAAACTCTTTAGAGATGGTTTTGTAACCTTTTCCAGCCTGAAGAGCATCAACAACGCTTTTTCTGAGGTCCTCAGAAATCTCCTTTGTTCGTGCCATGATACACTTCCACAAACGTGTTGTGAAGATCAGACTTTGATAGATCCCTGTTCTTTAAATAAAACAGGGTGCCCACTCACACCTGATTGTCATCCCATTGATTGAAAACACCTGCCTCTAATTTCACCTTCAAATTAACCGCTAATCCTAGAGGTTCACATACTTTTGCCACTCACAGATATGTAATATTGGATCATTTCCCTCAATAATAAATAAATGACCAAGTATAATATTTTTGTCTCATTTGTTTAACTGGGTTCTCTTTATCTACTTTTAGGACTTGTGTGAAAATCTGATGATGTTTTAGGTCATATTTATGCAGAAATATAGAAAATTCTAAAGGGTTCACAAACTTTCAAGCACCACTGTAGGTGACATAGTTGGAGTTGTCTATTTTTTTTAAAGATGCAAACAAATTTAAAAGATTATTAAACTCAAAACCCAAAAGTTTTTCAGCTCCTAACACTTCCTCAGCATGGTTACCTTTTGATAACTGAGTAGCTCTCAGATTTTGTAGCTTCTTTGAAATTATGGTCTGCTGTTGTTCTTTAAAATAAACACAGAATGTGCTTTATATCTGGGGTTCCCTGAGAGAGAGAGAGAGAGAGAGAGAGAGAGAGAGAAAGCACGTACAATCCAAGACCCCAAAATGATTTTCCTTCAGTACCACATACAGTAGCTCTTGATTCCTTGAAATGGTTCCCATAATCACTGTAGATGGGTGAGGGTTCATCTGATATGAGTGTTTTGGATTTGTTTTAGTATGAAAGAAAAAGAGACAGAAAGGTAAAAGGCTCCTTAATTAATCTTTTTTTAATTATAAGTTTTTTAGATGGTAAAAGTTAGATGCTGATAAAAATTAACTTCATTTGGATTTAGCAGAACATGAACTTGAATTCATGATGCTTGAAGAATGGAAAAAAAATCACTCGAAATGAATTTGAATGCATTCTGTTTGAATTTACCTCTTTGAATTATAAGCCTTGAAAATCCAAGTGCCCCCCCCCCCCCCCCCCCCCCCCCCCCCCCCTTGTGCATTTCCTTGTTGGGCACTAATAGTATTACAGAAATTGTAATAGCAAATTAACACATCCTGAGTATGCCTTAGGTATCTATTTTCAATTAATTAAAAAGTTATAAAGGTACAACAATCAAAACTGTTGTAGAGCTGTACACTCACCATCCATTTTGATAGGAACACCTGTACACCTACTCATTTATGGTGTCTTGCAAAAGCATTCACAAACAATAATTAAGATGAAAAAACAGAAATTTGGAGTGTGCATGGGTATTCACCCCACCAGAGTCAATACTTTGTAGAGCCACCTTTTGCTGCAGTTACAGCTGCAAGTCTTTTGGGGTATGTCTCTATTAGTTTTAGCACATCTAGCCCCTGGGATTTTTGTCCATTCCTCAAGGCAAAACTGCTCCAACTCCTTCAAATTAGATGGGGTGCGTTGGTGTACAGCAATCTTCAAGTTATGCCACAGATTCTCAATTGGATTGAGGTCTGGGCTTTGACTAGGCCATTCCAAGACATTTAAATGTTCCCTTTAAACCACTCCAGTGTAGCTTTAGCAGTATCTTTAAGGTCATTGTCCTGCTGGAATGTGAACCTTCATCCCAGTCTCAAACATCTGGCTGGCTCAAACAGGTTTCCCTCCAGAATTTCCCTGTATTTAGTGCCATCCTTCCTTCAGCTCTGAGCAGCTTTCTTGTCCCTGAAGATGAAAAATATCCCCACAGCATGATGCTGCCACCACCATGTTTCATTGTAGGAATGGTGTTCTCAGAGTGTTGGATTTGCGCCACACGTGGCATTTCCCATGATGGCCAAAAAAGTTCAGTTTTAGTCTCATCTGTCCAGAGAATCTTTTTCCTTGTGTTTGGGGAGTCTGCCACATGCTATTGGACAAACTCCAAACGTGTTTTCTTAAGCAATGACTTTTTTCTGGCCACTCTTCCATAAAGCCCCACTCTGTGGAGTGTACGGCTTAAATTGGTCCTATGGACAGATACTCCCATCTCCGCTGTGGATCTTTGCAGCTCCTTCAGTGTTATCTTTGGTGTCTTTCTTGCATCTCTGATTAATGCCCTCCTTGCCCGGTCTGTGAGTTTTGGTGGGTGGCCTTCTCATGTCAGGTTTGTAGTGGTGCCATATTCTTTCCATTTTGCTATAATGGATTTAATGGTGCTCCCTGGGATATTCAAAGTTTGGGATATTTTTTATAACCCAACCCTGATCTATACTTCTTCACAACTTTGTCTCTGACCTGTTTGGAGGCTCCTTGGTTTTCATGTTGCTTGCTTAGTAGTGTTGCAGAGTCAGGGTCCTTCCAGAACAGATTGATTTAATCAGACATCATGTGACAGATCATGTGACACTTTGACACATATGAAGTGAATTGGTTGGACCAGCCCTTATTTAGGGGTTTCATATGAAAGGGGGTGAATACCTATGCACACTCCAGATGTCTGTTTTTTCATCTTAATTATTGTTTGTGTCACAATAAAACAACAATTTGCACCTTTAAAGTGGTAGGCATGTTGTGTAAATCAAATGGTGTTAATCCCCCAAAAATCCATTTTAATTCCAGCTTGTAATGCAGCAAAACAGGACAAACACCAAGGGGGATGAATACTTTTGCAAGACACTGTAAGCCATCAATCCTCCTTATTTCCTGCTGTGGAACATTTAATGCCTCAGGCCATATCAAAAGTAGCCTACAAAGTGTGGAATATGGCTGAATAAAGTTTGCAAGAATGTTTGTTTTTCTGGGTGGTGAAACTGCATGCAAAGCAAAAAATCTTAAGCTTACGTGGAATGCTTCCTGGTGAAGCTTCTGTGTGAATCTGGGGGTCAGCAGCACGTTGAATGTGGATGTTTGTTTGCTGGAGTTGTGTGTTTGGCCCACAAGTGGGCAGAGGTGGACAAAGTACCCAACTTCATTACTTAAGTCAAAGTACAGATTCCACTGGTCAAATGTTACTCCGATACAAGTGAAAGTTGTCCAGTCAAATTTTTACTTAAGTTACAGTACTGAAGTACTTGCTTTTAAAAATACTTAAGTATTAAAAGTACATTTTCTGTCAATGCATTGTTGTATTATTGCCACAATGTTTACAATACCCAATGCCTCTGAAGCAACCTACTAGATTTACAGAATGAATGCATGCTGTGCCATCATGGTGGTTTAACATTAAGCTAGCTAGTCAATGAAGCGCCACCTGACACGCTAGCAAACTCTTTTCAAACCCGAAATCATATTGGGTAGCTAACGTTTCTAGAAAAGAAAGATTTCTACATTCTGTTTATTTGGCAAGATTATGCTAAAACATATTTCTGAAAGGACTTCAGATAAGTTAATGTTATTCATGTTAGCATAACTTAATTTTTACATGCTAACTAACAGTGTTCAAGTTAACTAGCTATGTATAAACATTAGCCGTGGACAAGGCGATGGCAACTTGGTGGGCAAATCCATAGAAAGTCATTTGACTAACCAGACTGCATAGCTATTGCAACGTTATCACTAGCTCTAAAAGCACAGACAACTTCATTGCAAGCTTTCTCTTGGAATAAAACATTTATATACCTCAATATACTTCCGCAGGTGGGACGGCGAGTTTTTGTAGGCTGTGATGTGGTTCATTTTAGGCAATCAAAGCAAACATTTAAAATGAAATGAATCTTTAATCCGTACAGAAAACTGAAACATGGGTTCTTGGTATGGCCATGGGTGCGTGCATTCCCCACCCACCCATTACCCACTAATTGGACAGGATCATGTTATTATGGTTATACAGTGCCAGCTTTAAGATATACCCTAGACCCCAGAAATTCTAGAAATAGACGTGGCCTGCTTGGTAATGCTGAAGTCACAGTCAATCCAACCCAGCGCTTCTTTGCGGCCTTAATTCCACAGTAAGGTGTGACTGTAGCCCTAAATGAGATTAGTCATTTTACATACCATGGAATATATTTTTAATGACACAGCTCAGGCCTTCACTCAAATATCCTCAGAATTTTGGGCAGTCCATAAAATGTCTATTCCAAATTGAATGGCACTAGATATTATGTTAGCAGAAAAGGGGGATGCTTGTGTAGTTATTGGCAAGGAATGTTACACATTAATTCCAAACACCCCGGTAAACATTTCCTCTGTAGTTACAGACAGGTTCAGTCCCTGAAGGAAGGAGATTAGACTTTGAATTCATGGCTGTCATCTTGGGGTGGACCATGGTTTTCCATGATAGTTCCAATTGCCATGCCAGTCATTCTTCTTCTGTCGTTTTTCACAGTTGCTACAGCTATAATGAAGACCTACATCTCTGGCTGCCTTCAAATGACCACTTCATTCCACTCTTGGGCACTTCATTCACAAACTACATAATTTCACACTCATGCAGATCACTATTTTGATTTGTAGATCCTAACATTCCTACACGTGAGTAGAACTCAGCCTCACTATTCATCTCAGCAACTTTAGTTGCTTGTTGTTTTCATATTTATCCATTATGCATGTTTATTATACAGTCATTGCATTTTCATTTATTCCCCTATATAACGTTTATATTCTGATCATAACCTCCTGGGAACCAAGAAAAAAATGTGTCTCTCAATGTCTCTTTTGTTGTGATTTCCTTACTAGGAATTTCCCAGCAACCCTCCTAGTCACATGATATATCATTGGAAAGCCCAGGATGTACTCTTTCCAAGACACCAGGATTCAAGTGAATAGCTTGAAAGAATAAGCGGGTGTGCACGTAAAACAAATGTCAACTACAGAGGACACAAGTCTATGCGTTAGTTCTCAGGAGGATATACAGTATACAGATCATATGTAACCACCAATATACTCATTCTTTTGTTTTTTTGTTTTGATTGTTAATTACTTAATTAATCAAGAAGGGGGGAGTGACAAATGGTTAAGCCTTAAATCTTTATTATTTCAGGCCTGGCGTAATTTTCTGCCTGATGGAGAAAAATGGTATGTGTGTGTGCCCACAGTAACATCTTTATCTTTGTTATGGTTTAAATGTGATGAGAGAGGTTTTTTTTTTGTTATGAGAAGCCAGAGAGTATGAGTGAGAGTGTTTTTTTGCACTCAGGGAGAATGTCTCCAGCACCCAGAGGACATCGGTGTACTTGAATGAAGCTTCTTGAATAAAATCTTTCTCTCTACATTTTGCACCTGCTTGCATCTTTATTGAAGAGAAAAAGAGAATTTGCTTCAAAATCTACCAAGCATAACAGTGGAAGCTAATACCATTTGTGCATTTCTCTCCCTCTGTGTCTTGGTCTGTGCATTTCTCCCCACAAGTGTGTCATTTCTCCAGCACACTCTATTGTGCTTTGAGGAGGCTCCGGAAAGATCTGAATGCGAGAGAGAGAGAGAGAGAGAGAGAGAGAGAGAGAATCATTATAACTGTCTTGGCTGGACAGCGGTTCTCAGCAGACCCAAAATAGTTCTATGAAGGCTTGGATGACCCCTGGTAAAATCCTCTTATTCATTTTTTGTCTAACTCAGTGGCATACTCACTGTATTGGGACAGCTTCCCACAGAAGACCGATTTCCATTTTTGTACAAGACATTACTGTCACTGTGGAAATGGTGAAATTAGACAAGTCAGTATTACAGAGGCAAATAATTATTGTGCCTTGAGAACCATGGTGCAACAGAAAATGGTGCAACAAAAATTTGAAATTACCATGTATGTGTTAATCACCTCCAACCATCCCTCCCCCCCACTCTCTCTCTCTCTCTCTCTCTCTCTCTCTCTCTCTCTCTCTCTCTCTCTCTTTCTCTCTCTCTCTAGATGAGGCTGTTCAAACTACACCGCTGTCCTCTCATGCAGTGTTCCAGGGTGCAACTCCTAGAGAAAGCCAAGATCAAGATCTAATAAGGCCTCAGAAAGGGGTGGAAATCCCCACAGGTCTGCTCCCTGTGCTTGAGAAGGACAATGACTTTGGACATAAGGATGAAACACTGCCTCCTGAGCAGCAACACCTCTTAAGAAAGATGCTGCTTGGTCACATCAAAGCTTTGCATCCAACTTGGTCTCCAGTAGAAGCTCCTGAAGCTTCTGCTCCACTTAATACTTCTAATCCTACCACCATGACACAGGCTGCTAGTGAAACCAGGCCATCACTCACTTCATTAATCAACACAACCATGGAGATGGAAGCAGAGCCAGACACGCTCCCTTCTAGTAGGTGCAAAACTTCAGAGCAGGTTATAATGAGGATACATTCAAGTGTTGAAACATCTAAGTCAGCGACTTTCCAAAAATTGTTCTGGGTGGGGTGGGTTTCTCGAAAGCCTCTTAAGTCAAGTTTATTTGTATAGCAATTTTTACAACAGACATTGTTGCAAAGCAGCTTTACAGAAAATTAAAGACTTTAAACACATGATCTAATGTTATCCCTAATAAATTGATAACAGATCGCATGATTATAAATAACTTGCTTCTATAATTGTGTCCAGTATAATCACAAAGTACAACTGTGCAACCAGGAAATTCGTTATAGTTTAGCATGAAGTCTATTTTGTTGAAGTTAACATTGAGTGTCTTTAACTTCCTGCTGAGAACCATCTTTAAACTAACATGGTTTTCCCGAACACCATCATAGACAAAGTAGTACTTTAGTTCACTATTGACTTATGATGGACCTGGATCACTCTTTCACAACAAAGAGTGTCTCGCTTGCAGCCGAATGCAGAGAATGAGCATGTGCCTCCAAGGGACACTCACAATCAATGGGGGGAAACTGGTGTCGAATATGTTGCTGGTATTAAATTATTTTTCTTGTACATTGCAAGTACATTAAATTAATTAATTATTTCAATATGTTATGTATGGATATCGTAATGGCACATTGATATCACCACGTTTCATTAAATTTAACTCAATTAGGCAAGTGATTTTCTAATTTACTGTGATTAAATTAGATAAATTGCTGCACCTGTAACATTGTATATATAAGGGCAAAACATTGCCAACTTGGCATTGTGGAGAACAGTTGAAATAATCATGGCTGCACTCCAGCGAGTCCACGCCGAAGCTCCACTTGTCTTGACAGCATGTCTAGTTTTGCCCATTGAAGGCCCATCTACTCTTGATGGTGCTGCTCTATTTGGTCATGCAGGTCTCAGAGCAACTGGAGCTGCTCCTTCTCAATGAGGCCAAGTTTACATTAGACCGTATCTGTCTCGTTTTCTTCACGGATGCACTGTCCGTTTACATTAAAATGCCGGGAAACGGGAATCCGCCAGGGTCCACGTATTCAATCCAGATCGTGTCTGGTCCGGTGCTGTGTAAACATTGAGAATACGCGGATACGCTGTGCTGAGCTCTAGCTGGCGTCGTCATTGGACAACGTCACTGTGACATCCACCTTCCTGATTCGCTGGCATTGGTCATGTGACGCGACTGCTGAAAAACGGCGCGGACTTCCGCCTTGTATCACCTTTCATTAAAGAGTATAAAAGTATGAAAATACTGCAAATACTGATGCAAATACTGCCCATTGTGTAGTTATGATTGTCTTTAGGCTTGCCATCCTTCCACTTGCAAGTGGTAAGTGATGCGCATGCCCGACATGCACTGGGATCACACACACAGTGTCTCAGTCCCGAATCACTGCTCGTGCACTTCACTCGCGCGCTCTGTGAGCTGCGCAGGGCCGGAGTGCGCACCCTCCAGAGGGCACTCGCTGTTCAGGGCGGAGTGATTTGGAGCGCAGGATGCCTGCGGAGCCGAGCGTATCCGTGTATTGGCGTTGCTGTGTGCACGCGAATCGTGTATTGGCGTTGCTGTGTGCACGCTAATCGTTTTAAAAACGTTAATCTGATGATCCGCTGATACGGTCTAATGTAAACCCCACCTGAGTGCGTTTACATGCACATAGAGAAAATCGAATTTCTGCCGTTGCTCGACTGAAATCGAAGTTCTAAATGCCATGGAAACACCTTAGCTAGGCTGAAATTGAACCAAACTTGATTTCTCATAATCGAGCTACACGACCTAGATTATGCGATTTTTGCCGAGCTACTTAGTGCATGTATACCCGATCGAGCTACGTAGTCGAGCTACTTACTTCAGCACTGCCCCTTCCGGAAGTGACGAGTGATGAGACCACAAGCGGGAAACACGACAGCCTCGGTTGGCATGACAACAGTAGTAGTGAGCAGCAGAAGAGGTCAGGAGGAACAAACGAAGAAGAGAAAATGGCGAGCAGAAACGTGCACTTCTGGAGCAATGAGGAGACAGAGTTCATGCTCATTCAGCTTAAGGAGTTGAATATATTAAAATTCATGGACGGGAGAAAAACGCGCAATGGAGAACACGGAACTGATAACTTTGTTTACACTCTTGAATAGCTCTTCTTCATGACGACAACCGGAAGTGTACCAACACGATGGGGCGTGTAGCGTCACCTGTGGCTCGGGTGCACAATGTACCTCACACAATAGCTCGATTTGCTTGTGTGCATGTAGGATTGGATTTCTCTGGCACCCCTGCTGGGACCCTTTGCTCGATTACCGACAGCAGCTCGATTTGGATGTGCATGTAAACGTACTAAATGTTGAGCAGCTCCCGGCTGCACTGACACTTTCGGCCAGGTCAGCTGAACGGGTCCAGGGATGAGGAGGCAGCGGGGCCATGAGAGGTGGGGAGGCACTGCGGTCTGTGGACGCAGGTGATGGGATACAGTCATGTGACAAAATAAGTATATCCCATGAAAATTGTACACTTTTCTCAACATATTTAAACAAGCAAACATTTCCCTCTCTTTGATACAATGCCGAGAGATAAAGGTGATCTACTCCAACAAATGACACATAAAATCGACATTTTGTAGTCATTCATAATTTAAATAATAATTACAACCCCATTTCCAGAAAAGTTGGGATAAAATGCAATAAAAACAAAAATATGTAAATTGTTAATTCATGTGAACCTTTATATTTAACTGACAAGTACAAAGAAAAGATTAATTTCACTGACCAACTTAATGATATTTTGTAAATATAAGCAAAGTTAGAATTTGATGCCTGCAACACACTCAAAAAAGTTCATAGGATATTCAAGGAACAACATTTTGGAAGATTTCACAATAAGCAGGTTAATTGTGATCATGATTGGGTATAAAAGGAGCATGCACCAAAGGCTCAGTCTTTGCAAGCAAAGATGGGTTGTGACTCACTCCTTTGTGCCAAAATTTGTACATCGGATTAGACCAGGGGTTCTCAACCTTTTCTGCTTTGAGGCCTACCTGTTCATACTTGCAACAAGTCGGGGACCATTAAAAAGCATCCCCAATTATTTTGGCTCATCTATTCTATTAGAATCTAATAATCTATTGTAAAGTATGTTAATGGGATTCAACATCACTCCCTGTTACAGATGGGAGCCCAGGAATTAAATAAATGCAATCAAACAAACTGTTTTTAATTGTAGGTATTGTATTTAAAACTGTATGGCTGTGCTAGAAGCCAATATAAAGCCATGCATGCAGGGCATTCTCAGTCAAAAGGGATTAATGATCCAAAAGTGGAGACTGGTTGATTAACACAATAACTTATTACCATGTTTGTGTACAGCAAACAAGCAAGTTATTAAAACCAAAAAGTACACTCAAAAGAAGTGGATATGAAACCACTCAATGGGATCGATCCTTGCACACATTAACAAAAAAGGATTTTTTCCTACGTATGAGTTGGAAAATTATCCATCCATTGAGTTCCCCGAAATCTCAAATTACCTGGTGCTGCAGACATCGTTCTACACGGACACACAGATGAAAACCTGGAAGAGCATGGAGGCATACAACTTTTTATATGTAGCTGGGTTAAAGTTCTAGGAAGCCAGACACTACAAGGTAGATGGCGGTAGACAGATCTAAGTGCAGGAAGAGTGTTTATTAGCAGGCATGATATTTACAAAAATTAAAGCAAAACAGAAAGCAGAATCATAAAGCAGAGTATTTAAAACAGTGTTATAAACATGGCTAGAAACAAATGTGATGGTGATGATGATAATACTTTGCAAAGTCTCTGTGAAAACAGCGTCCGTATCTGTGCATGCTGATTGCACTCAAATCAGTGTCTGGTGTTTCCCATAATGACCGGGTCCCAAGAGTGCACACAACATGCTCTGTGAGCGCACAGGGCTGCTCGAGCTGCACTAGACTCAAGCACGCAAAGGCATGACAGTCAAGTGTTCGCGTGCCGTGTGACCACAACTTTTAGCTTGTTTATATCGCCATGCATCGCCACCAGAATGCCTCATTTTCATCGATAACCCATCGCAAAGCATTGCGAGCTGTAGTGTGACCATAGCTTAATGAGGCGGATGTGATGTCGGATGCAACCCAGCAATTGTACTCTACTACGAGTAAAAATTAGCTTCAATGTGAAAAAAATTTTGCGGCCCACTAGATGGTGCCCAGTGGCTGAGAAACACTGGATTAGAGTGCAATCACAATGCATGCTTATAGTGACTCTCTATACACATAGACTTTGCGAAGTATACGCCCCATACCTAGTGTCTTACGTTACCAAGCCGTTCCTGTATTGTTTGTCAAGAACTCTGATCCTTGACTTTGTTTTCTGTTTTCTCGACCTTGCATTGTATTACCTCTGATATTCTGTTTGTGCCTTACTCAACCATTGCCCATTCCATGACCCTGCCTTTGTCTTACGTTTCTGAACTGTTTGCCTGCCCATTTTTAAATAAACACTCTTCCTGCAATTACATTTGCCATCTGCCTTTATATGACATTTGTGAATAATGATATTATTTGTTTGAAGCAAATCTGAGATGGTTAGTTTGAAGGCCTTCAGTGATTGACCCTAATAGGCTAAAGTAACTGATTCTGTTTGCTGAATGTCACAGTTGCCTGTTCAGTGACTAGTTCAACATGGTTTTCCATTTGCATTTCTTGTTCTCTATTATTCTTATTCTTTCTTATTATTCTTGTTCTTGAGCTTATTCTAATGCTGTATTATTAAAGGAATACTCCGGGGTGAAATGCTTTCTAGGTCTATTTTCGCATTATTGGGAGTGCATACGTTGAGTTGCTACCACAATCACGTCAATCGGATGTGTTTTGAGAAAATTCATTTTTTGCGATTTCAACCGGAAAGCGCTAACGCGGCAGTGCACAGGGCATGTCTTTATGCACGTGCATTTCCAGCGGGATGGGCTCTGCACTCAGCACTTGACTTTTACGGACTGTCCCCTGAAGATGGCGTCTGTAGAAGACCAACTTCAGGTAAGGTCACTGGCTTTGTATTTACTCTTCTATACACTCTGTCCGTGCACTTGCAGAGCTAGGGACACTTCATTTTGTTTGTAGGAACTCTCTACTCACTTCCACAGAACTGTCATGTTGTTTTTAGCTTTGCAATGGTTTTAAAACTAGCGTTTTGTATTGGCAAAAAGACATGCCCCGCGCACTGCCGTGTTAGTGCTTTCCGGTTGAAATCGCAAAAAACGAATTTTCTCAAAACACATCCGATTGATGTGATTGTGGTAACAACTCAATGTATGCACTCCCAATAATGCGAAAATAGACCTAGAAAGCATTTCACTCCGGAGTATTCCTTTAATACTCCTGTACTATTTCACATTTTTACTGTTTGTATTTTAATGTACAATAATCTCCATCTCTTCTCAGCTGCATCAAGCTGTACGACCAATTTCTCAGACCCCGAGGGCTACATTGATGTGTCAGATGATCTGCCTCTTCCAGATGGCGCGTTCCTGCAGTGCACTTACATAGTGACTGTGTATACGGGTTATGGGGTGGAACTACAGGCATGCTTGATTTTCCTGATCATCATTTTTCTTTTTTTCTTTTTTTTTGTGTGTGTGTGTCTAATAAGCTTGAAGCTGCAGGTTTTTTCTTTCTAATCACTAATTCTAATATATACTGAACATTAGTTTGTCATGAACATTGTTTTTCATGTTTACCCAGGAAACATATGGAAGGCTTTTGCTGTGGTAATGGAAAAGTCTGATTCATTATTGCATTCATTTTCTATGCCACTTATCACCTATGTCAGCTCTATAGCCTGTCCATCCATCCACCTATCCATTTTTTTTATAGTGCAACCATTTTCCATACTGCAACCATTTTCTGCACATACGATCCACAATGGATAAGTGGTATGGATGTTTCTTGGCAATATGACACTGAACTACTGAAATTGAGAAGAATGTGAGCTCAAATGGCCAAGCTTGGCAGTGCAGGCCTCAAATTACTGTTCACACATGCATTCTGCATCACAATGATTTCCTCAAGAGCCACTGCACACAAACAGATGTTAATGATCTCTAATCAGAAACAGAAGATGTTAATGATTATAATAAGAGTAAGGAATACAGAACGAATAAAAGGAATTAAGGAATACACAACACCGAACACTACAGAATACATTTTTGTCATCATAGGTCAAAAGTGTTAACCTATCAGAAGGCGAGCAGCTGTCGATCAGAGGGGTAAATAAGGATGGCACTTTGCTGGAACTTGCCAATCAAACGCTGCTGGTGGAGGGTCAGGTGATCCGCAGCCCAACCAATACTATGTCTGTATTTTACCGCTCTTCATCTGAGGGCAGCGTGGGAACATTCCAGCTTCATTACCAGTGTGAGTAAACAATGCAATGTCCTGAAGTGTTGTTCAACTTCCATTACCGCCTCTTAACTGTGTAATTTCCCAATCTATTATTTTAATTTGCTGCTGTGTGTGATATAATTGAACAATTTACCAGTGTTCTCTTTTGTGAAAATTTACTTTTAATTAGTACCAATGCTAATTTTTATTGACATTTTTTGCTGTGTTAACGGGGTCATGCTTACTTGAGATGTGTTGGAACTATGCTGGAAGATGCATATAGATGTAAACTCCATTGGTATGAAGGAATAAACCCCTTTTTAATCCTTTGATCATATATTAAACATATCCTTTAAACATATCCTTTAACATATTTTTAAAAAGTTTTTATTCCTTTTTATCATTTTAAAATGCCATATATAACCCCGATTCCAAAAAAGTTGGGACAAAGTACAAACTGTAAATAAAAACGGAATGCAATAATTTACAAATCTCAAAAACTGATATTGTATTCACAATAGAACATGGACAACATATCAAATGTCGAAAGTGAGACATTTTGAAATTTCATGCCAAATATTGGCTCGTTTGAAATTTCATGAGAGCAACACATCTCAAAAAAGTTGGGACGGGGCAATAAGAGGCTGGAAAAGTTAAAGGTACGAAAAAGGAACAGCTGGAGGACCAAATTGCAACTCATTAGGTCAATTGGCAATAGGTCATTAACATGACTGGGTATAAAAAGAGCATCTTGGAGAGGCAGCGGCTCTCAGAAGTGAAGATGGGAAGAGGATCACCAATCCCCCTAATTCTGCGCCGACAAATAGTGGAGCAATATCAGAAAGGAGTTCGACAGTGTAAAATTGCAAAGGGATTGAACATATCATCATCTACAGTGCATAATATCATCAAAAGATTCAGAGAACCTGGAAGAATCTCTGTGCGTAAGGGTCAAGGCCGGAAAACCATACTGGGTGCCCGTGATCTTCGGGCCCTTAGACGGCACTGCATCACATACAGGCATGCTTCTGTATTGGAAATCACAAAATGGGCTCAGGAATATTTCCAGAGAACATTATCTGTGAACACAATTCACCGTACCATCCGCCGTTGCCAGCTAAAACTCTATAGTTCAAAGAAGAAGCTGTATCTAAACATGATCCAGAAGCGCAGATGTCTTCTCTGGGCCAAGGCTCATTTAAAATGGACTGTGGCAAAGTGGAAAACTGTTCTGTGGTCAGACGAATCAAAATTTGAAGTTCTTTATGGAACTCAGGGACGCCGTGTCATTCGGACTAAAGAGGAGAAGGACGACCCAAGTTGTTATCAGCGCTCAGTTCAGAAGCCTGCATCTCTGATGGTCTGGGGTTGCATTAGTGCGTGTGGCATGGGCAGCTTACACATCTGGAAAGACACCATCAATGCTGAAAGGTATATCCAGGTTCTAGAGCAACATATGCTCCCATCCAGACAACGTCTCTTTCAGGGAAGACCTTGCATTTTCCAACATGACAATGCCAAACCACATACTGCATCAATTACAGCATCATGGCTGCGTAGAAGAAGGGTCCGGGTACTGAACTGGCCAGCCTGCAGTCCAGATCTTTCACCCATAGAAAACATTTGGCGCATCATAAAATGGAAGATACGACAAAAAAGACCTAAGACAGTTGAGCAACTAGAATCCTACATTAGACAAGAATGGGTTAACATTCCTATCCCTAAACTTGAGCAACTTGTCTCCTCAGTCCCCAGATGTTTGCAGACTGTTGTAAAGAGAAAAGGGGATGTCTCACAGTGGTAAACATGGCCTTGTCCCAACTTTTTTGAGATGTGTTGTTGTCATGAAATTTAAAATCACCTAATTTTTCTCTTTAAATGATACATTTTCTCACTTTAAACATTTGACATGTCGTCTATGATCTATTCTGAATAAAATATGGAATTTTGAAACTTCCACATCATTGCATTCCGTTTTTATTTACAATTTGTACTTTGTCCCAACTTTTTTTGGAATCGGGGTTGTATGTATGTGTGTGTGTGTGTGTGTGTGTGTGTGTGTGTGTGTGTATAATATATATATATATATATATATATATATATATATATATATATATATATATATATATATATATATATGCATATGTATGTGTACTTCCTCTCAACTTTTAGCAATATGAAATAGTTTTGTATCATTTTTATTGCATTATTTATATTATATTTCATTTAATTTAATGTATTTATAAGGACAGCACACATTAATCAACATTTCTGTAAATATGCCAGTGTTAGCCAGCAGGCTAATTTTCAACTGTAGTCCTTTGGCAAGATGTTTTGATAACTATTGGTTGACCATTGAAATATTTTTCATCTTATTAAATTAAAGTGGGAACATGAGGTTTAATGTCCTTTTTCTAAAGTATGCAGTATTCAATTCCTTCTTGGCTAGTGTTCCATCTCAGCTGCCCTTTGCCGCGACGACCTCGTTTTGGGGAGATATCAGTTTTGGATTTGCGCCCAGGAGGTAAAGCACATTTCTCCTGCCACATGGGCTACCATCTGCAGGGTGCAATGGTGGTGACCTGCCTCAATGCCTCTCTGCCTGCCTGGAACCAGAGTGAACCCAGCTGTAGAGGTGAGAAAGAGCCCAAAAGCCATACACAGACATATAAAATGGTTTTAGAAACATTAATAATGACAACAGTATTTTTATTTGTCTAGTATTTTTTTCAGACACAAGGAAAAAGTTAGAACATTACTACTACTACTGCTCAAACTCATCTCCTCTCATTATCTCTAGCCGCTTTATCCTGTTCTACAGGGTCGCAGGCAAGCTGGAGCCTATCCCACCTGACTATGGGTGAAAGGCAGGGTACACCCTGGACAAGTCGCCAGGTCATCACAGGGCTGACACGTAGACACAGACAACCATTCACACTCACATTCACACCTACACTGTAAAAAAAAAAAAATCCGTTGTTTTTACGGAAAAATACTGGCAGCTGTGCTTGCCAGAATAATCCTACAGTGAAATGTAAACAACATTACAGAATAACTTGTACATTTCACTGGGATTCCATGTACAATTAATGATAACTAAATGTAAATTTTACAGGTATTCAATGTACAATAATCAATACATAACTGTTAATTTTACGGATATTCATTGTACAATAAACAATGATTGCATGAATGAATTGCGAGTGTTCTCGATTATTGGTTTTTGTGGCTCCAAAATGATGGTTACAAGCAATGATCTACTAGACAGATATTTTATTTGATTTAGAGTTTTACGAAATGTGCCGGAGAGCCTCTACTGACATTTTTAAATTTTTTTAACAGGGCAATGATGTAATTTTAACTATCACATTCTGTTTTAGTATTACAGTTTGTCTGTGTTTAAACTACAACAATTTGTAAATTCTACAAAAAAATATGATCAATTCAACATATTCTTACTGTTAAATTAACAGTGGTATTTGGTTAGGAGTTTTACAGTATATTGATGTAAATTACACACTGCTTCATTGTTTTTGTATTTACAGTTTTTTTTATGTCATGATTTTACATAAATTCACTGTTAATTCTACGGACATTTTTTACAGTGTACAGTCAATTTAGAGTCACCAGTTAATCTAACCTGCATGTCTTTGGACTGTGGGGGAAACCGGAGCACCCGGAGGAAACCCACATGGACAACATGCAAACTCCACACAGAAAGGCCCTCACCAGCCACGGGGCTCGAACCCGGACCGTCTTGCTGTGAGGCGACAGCGCTAACCACTACACCACCGTGTTGCACTGCTCAAGCTACTACTACAAATAATAACAGTAGTAGTAGTAGTTCAATTTAGTTTTATTTGTATAGTGTTTTTAATAATGGACATTGCGAACACACACACACACACACGACCCCAATTCCTAAAAAGTTGGGACGCTGTAAACCGTAAATAAAATTCTCAGTAAATAAATAATAACAGAATTTGATCATTTGCAAATCATGGAAACCTGATATTTCATTGAAAGTAGTATAAAAACAACATATCAAATGTTGAAACTGAGAAATTTTGTTTTTTGAAAAATATATGCTCATTTTGAATTTCATGTCAGTAACACGTCTCAAAAAAATTAGGACAGGGTCATATTTACCACTGTGTTGCATCACCTCTACTTTTAACAACACTCTGTAAACATTGGGGAACTGAGGAGACCAATTGCTGTAGTTGTGAAAGATAAATGTTGTCCCATTCTTGCCTGATATACAGTTTCAGTTGCTCAACAGCTTGAGGTCTCCTTTGTCATATTTTGTGCTTCATAATGTGCCAAATGTTTTAAATGGGAGACAGGTCTGGACTGCAGGCAGGCCAGTTTAGCACTTGGACTCTTTTACTGCAGAGCCATGCAGCTTTAATAGGTGCAGAAAGCGGTTTGGCATTGTCTTGCTGAAAGAAGGAAGGCCTTCCCTGAAAAAGATTTTGCCTGGATGGCAGCATATTGCTCTGAAATATGTATATATCATTCAGCATTAAGTCAAGTGCGTGTTGATAGGAGCAGATTTCAATGGACATGTTGGCGAGGGAAACAGAGGAGATGATGATGTGATGGGCAGATATGGTGTAAGAGAGAGAAATGTGGAAGGGCAAATGGTGGTTGATTTTTCAAAGAGGATGAATTTGGCAATAGTCAATACATACTTCGAGAAGAAAGAGCAGCACAGGGTGATGTTTAAGAGTGGAGGAAGATCTACACAGGTGGACTACATACTCTGCAGAAGGGGTAACCTGAAGGAGATTGGAGACAGTAAAGTGATGGCAGAGGAGAGTGTAGCTAGACAACATCAAGTGGTCGTGTGCAGGATGAGCTTGAAAGTGAAAAAGAGGAAGCGTGAAATAGTGGAGCCGAAGATTAAGTGGTGGAAACTAAAAGAGGTTGAGCATCAGAAGGAGTTTAGGGAAGAAATGAGACAAGCATTGAGTAGTCATGGAAGTCTGCCAGAAGATTGGAATACTTCTGCTGTACTAGTAAGAGAGGCAGCAAGGAAAGTGCTAGGGTGGTCATCGGGAAGGAGGAAGGAAGACAAGGAGACATGGTGGTGGAACAAAGAAGTGCAGGAAATTATAAAAGAGAACAGGCTAGCAAAGAAGAATTGGGATGATCAGAGAGACGAGGAAAGCAGGTGGTTGGTTATACAGAGAGACGAGACAGAAGACAAAAAGAGCGGTAGCAAAAGCAGATGCATACCAGGAGTTGTACGAAAGACTGGAGACCAAAGAAGGAGAGAAAGACCTGTACAGACTAGCTAGGCAGAGAAACAGGGAAGCAAGGGATGTACAGCAGGTAAGAGTGATGAAAGATGGAAATGGAAATGTGCTGACAAACAAAGAGAGTGTATTAAGAAGGTGGAAAGAATACTTTGAGGATTTATTAAATGAGGAGAATCCAAGAGAGAAAAGGTCAGATTCATTGGAGACAGCAAATCAGGAAGCAGAGTTGGTTAGTAAGGATAAGGTGAGGTTAGCCATGAAAAGAATGAAGACTGGGAAAGCAGTCGGACCAGATGGTATCCCGATTGAGGCTTGGAGATGTTTGGGTGAGACGGCTGTGGAGTTCCTAACGAGATTGTTTAATAAGGTCCTAGAGAATGAGAAAATGCCAAATGAATGGAGAGTGTGCTCGTCCCAATATACACATAATAAGGGAGATGTACAGAGCTACAGTAATTACAGAGGAATACAATTGATGAGCCACACCATGACGCTATGGGAAAGGGTATTGGAGGCGAGACTGAGAAGAGAGGTAGCAATCTGTGAACAGCAGTACGGGTTTATGCCAAGGAAGAGCACGTCGGATGCAATTTTTGCTTTAAGAATGTTAATGGAGAAGTACAGAGAAGGCCAGAGAAAGCTACATTGTGTGTTTGTAGACCTGAGAAGGCATACGATAGAGTGCCAAGAGATGAGTTATGGTATTGTATGAGAAAGAGTGGAGTGAATGAGAAGTATAGTAGAGTGGTGCAAGACATGTATGAGAACAGTAAAACAGCAGTGAGGTGTGCAGTTGGAATGACTGAATGGTTCAAGGTGAAGGTGGGACTCCATCAAGGATCTGCTTTGAGTCCTTTTTTGTTTGCCATAGTGATGGATAGCTTGACGGACGAAGTGAGGCAAGAGTCACCATGGAACATGATGTTTGCGGATGATATTGTGATATGTGGTGAAAGTAGAAAGGAGGTTGAGTTGGGTTTGGAGAGATGGAGGTATGCATTGGAACGAAGAGGAATGAAGGTGAGCAGTAGCAAAACAGAATACATGTACATCAATGAGAATGGGGATGAGAGTGTAGTGAAGATGCAAGGAGTAGACGTAAAGAAAGTTGGTGAATTCAAGTACCTGGGGTCAACTGTGCAGGAAAATGGGGGCTGCGATAGTGAGGTGAGAAAGAGAGAGAGTACAGGCAGGGTAGAGCAGTTGGAGAAGGATTTCGGGAGTCATTTGTGATAGGAAAGTCCCAGCAAAAGTGAAAGGTAAGATGTACCGGTATAAGACAGTAGTGAGAGCAGCTGTGATGTATGGATTGGAAACCGTACCCTTAACGAAGAGACAGGAGGCAAAGTTGGCGGTGGCGGAGTTGAGGATGTTAAGGTTTGCGATGGGAGTGACAAGGTAGGTGTGGTAGAGAAGGATGCGGAAGACAGGGAGCAATGGAGACGAAAGATCCGCTGTAGCGACCCCTAATCGGGAGCAGCCAAAAGAAGAAGAAGACGACACAACAATCACAGGGTGCCTTCAATTACTGCAGCTCAAATTAGTCGGATTTTGCATGTTTATTATAAAGCTGATTGCTTGGCCTCCACTTCTGAAGTTCTGATGTTTGGCGTATGATAAACATAAGCAGACTACTTTGAGTTGCAGTCTTGACAGAAATGTGGCATAACTGCTAAAACCAAAACCTTCTGAGTTGGCCACCAACAAGATGAAGGATATCTCCGTGTCTGTGATGCTTCAGAAAGTGGGAATCTGTAATCCTTCTGAGATAGAATGATTCAGAGGGTTATAAGAGGAGCTGACAGGAATAGCTGTAACCACTGAGAGATGAGAAGGGCTGCAAGCTTTGAGAAATAGAAGAGCTATAAACCTTCAGATACAGAATGGCTGTGAGCTGTGAGAGATGCGAAGGAGCTGAGAGCATTGAGAAATGGGAAGTACTGTGAGCTTTGAGAAACTGAAGGGGTACAGTTATTAAGGGATAGAAGGGATGAAAGCATGGAGATTAAGAAGCTTCGAAGTAGGACTGAGATGGGTGAATGGAGGCTGAGGTTAACAGTGAGAAGGAAGAAAGGTTGTTTGGCAGAAGGGTGCTTTGTGATGAAGACAGATATTGCTGAGATGTGTCCGAGAGGATAGTGCCAAACGTAGGTGAAGAACGTGAGTAGAGGATACCTAGAGAAATTAAGGCAAGGGAGAGAAAATACAGAGATGTGTATCGGCAGTGGAATATGATTTGGACTACTTCATTGAACTGTCATATTGTGGGCTTCCCAGGAAGGCCACATAATTATCTTGTGGAAACACTGATGGTTCTTGCATAGAAATTTTTGCAAGATGTAATTTTTTTTGTCTTTTCTTCTTACATCTTATTTGATAGTTCAAATCAATTTGCTCAACATGGATGTTGCCCCCTCAAAACAGTGGCACCTTTGACACGACTATGAATGGTAAACAGGGTTAAAAGGGCAATTTTTGCAATGCAGACTAGCACAAGATGTGCATTTTTTTTCTGTGATGCTCGTAGTAAAAGCATTCATACCTATCCAAGGTCCTATCCAAGTCTGCTTCTCCTTCACTGATCACAACAGCTCTGTTATTGCCATCATGAAACTTGAAACAGGAAGTAATCTGACAAGTTGAACCAATCCATGTTGCTCAGCATGCGGTACCAAGACTGAACAGCATTCACACCTGTTGTGGACTGCAACTTTGGTTTGGTGGAAGTGAGCCCCAGACCACAATGGTTCTCTGGACCAGCCTTTCTCAACCAGGGTGCCGCGGCACCCTGGGGTGCCGTCTGGCTTCATTAGGGGTGACGTCAAAAAATTATATATTCTAACATTGAAATAAATAAAATGAATTAAAATTCCAAAAAACGATAGTTACACGAATGCAGATCATTGCCGCCTCATGCATCATCAAAATTTGTCTCACGGCCCCCTTTCCCATGTCACAACGTCACTGCCGGGGTCAGCGTATGGTCAGCGTGACTGCGTATATTTTATATGGGGGTACCTTGAGAATTTGCATACTTCTGAACGGTGCCGTGACTGAAAAAAGGTTGAGAAACGCTGCTCTGGACCACTCCTAAGCTTGAAAATTTATTTCACACTTCACTTAATGTAACAAACTTTCCAGAAAAAATACACAAGTGTGAAAAAGACTTTATAAGCTTCTCTGAAGAGGTGCATTTTAATGTCAGCTTTGACAGATATGAGGCCCAGATATCTTGAGGAGGTGAAATCAAAATATAATATGCATAAATATCTCCCTGTCCAGCTCTCTGTGGAGGTACAGTAAAAAATGCCACTGTGGGCAGAGTGCTGTCACCATCACCTCACCTGAGTCCCAACAGCACTCTGGACCACAATTGCTCCTGGTCCTTAGAAGCTCCCAGTGGCCAGCGACTACATCTCCATCTGGAGCGGATGGTCCTGGGTCCAACAGACCGGTGAGTGTGTGGGTCCATGTTCCTGTTTATATGTATGTCCCATAGATAATATTTATATTGCCTCTAGAAAGTATTCAACCGCTAGTAATTATTTCTGTTTTTGCTGTGTTGCAGCATCAGATTTAAGTAGATAAGAGTGGGACTTTTTTTTGGTCCTTTTGAAGTGACTCTTAACAAGAAAAAAATTCTGAACACTGTCCTTCTTAGTGCATTGTCCTTAATTATGGCTTTGGGTTATATCAAATATGCCTCCTTGATCTTTCGATTACGTTCATTATGTCTTATATTAAATATAGTTAGTTTTTTTTTTCTTTTTTATCAGACATCTAGTTTTTGGGTTTGTTTACCTGACATGTTTTGACGTACGACTGTCGTCTTCCTCAGAGTGTCACTGGATGTTATTGGTGACGCATCTTTTATCAGCTGATGTTTCTGAAGGCGTGGCCTTCCTGTCTGGTTTGACAGGTCGGTCCCGCCTTATACTGTCTGTTCGTCCCCTGCAAGATAGCACTCCAGGTATGGGAGAGCATGTATGCTCCCTCATCCCAGTTGATGGTCCTCGGGCTTCGCTTACGGATCTCCATGGCCTCCCTGATCCAGCGCTGATGTTTACTGGATCAGGGAGGCCATGGAGATCCGTAAGCGAAGCCCGAGGACCATCAACCAGGATGAGGGAGCATACATGCTCTCCCATACCTGGAGTGCCATCTTGCAGGGGACGAACAGACAGTATAAGGCGGGACCGACCTGTCAAACCAGACAGGAAGGCCACGCCTTCATAAACATCAGCTGATAAAAGATGCGTCACCAATAACATCCGGTGACACTCTGAGGAAGACGACAGTCGTACGTCGAAACATGTCAGGTAAACAAACCCAAAAACTAGATGTCTGATAAAAAAGAAAAAAAAAACTAACTATATGCCTCCTTGAGTTTTGCACATTTTGATTTTGGCATTTTCTCCCATTCCCCAGTACAAATTGTCTCCAGCTCTCCCAAATTAGTTGGATAATGTTGGTGGAACGTTGTAGTTTTTGCCCTGTTTTTTGGGTCATTGTCCTGTTGGAACATAAATTTTCACCCTGGACAGATTTCTGACTGAATGGAACTGGTTCTACTCAACAATTTGCTTGTATTTAGCTCCATCCCTTTTGCTCTTGATGGCAACAAGATTTCTAGGAGCTCCTACTGAACAGTAACCCCACAGCATGATTGGACCAGGGGCAGATCCAGGAAATGGGAAGGGGGGCATCAACCCAGTAAGGCCAGGGGTCCGGGGGCCACCAGAGGGCCCCAGAAGCTCTGCAGTTTTTAAATGCCCGGAGATGCATTTTGAGCTGTCAGAGACATGTTGTAAATGAAATCTTTTAAAGAAAATTACCATATCAAAAATGTTTTAAAAGTAGGAGCTTTCAAAACCATTTGATTACTCACTGAAAATGGTATTGTCAGAGTTGCAGGTATATGTGTAGAACATAATTACAACTGATATATGGTAATATTTATGAAAGTTGCATTGTCATATAATGCATTACCACATGACACACTACAGTGTAGTACACTAACCACAAAACACCTTATATCAATAAATTATTGCTTTTTTCGCAACTGCAATCTGGGCTCCTGCTCAGGACATTCAATGTACATACAAGACAGTAAATATACCCAGGGAAACTGAGGTAATATAAGTGGCCACATAAGACAGAGCTTAATACTGAGATAACTATAAACAAAGACTGCAAGAGTTGCATGTCTATAATACAGAGTCAGTAACTGCAATCTGAGCTCCTCTGTCTAATAGACTGAGATAACGATACAATGATTGTGTGAGTTGCATGTGAACAAGTCCTATAGTCTTAGGCCCTGTCCACACGGCAACGGATTCAGGTGAATCTGATAAAATTATTTATCGTTTCGGCCTGGCGTTCACACGGCACCGGCGTTTTGGGTGCCCCAAAACGAAATCTTTTGAGAACGGGTTCCAGAGTGGAAAAATCTGGCAACGGCGCCGTTGCAAAGTCGTCTGGATGAGTAGAACGGATTTGTTTACGATGACATCACAAGCACATGACAATCCTGCCAGCAAAAATAGGGGAAAAAAGGAGTGATTTCACCTCTTCAGATGTTGGTTTAAGCCTGACAATACATTCCTCAAAAAGGGCGTAGAAGAACAAAGTAATCCATCAACGTGTAGCATTCAATTTATTCCGGACCATTAAAGAATTCTGGAGGATCTCAGAATGTTGGCGTACCGGCTTCCATCTACCCCGGTTCATTCCTCTTTCTGCGTCTCCATTCAAAAAACGAGCACGTGATTTAAAGGGACTATAGCCATAGGACAGGGAGTGAGAAGGTGTGCGCGTGTGACAGTGACAGGGAAGAACCTAGGCTCATGCTCGCCCTGAATTTCTCTTAAAGTGAAGGCAGAAGAACGTTCAGCGCCTGGCCAGGCTTTCTATGTATTAATTTACATAGACGTTTTAATATGAAATATAAATAAGTCTCTCATCTCATTATCTGTAGCCGCTTTATCCTGTTCTACAGGGTCGCAGGCAAGCTGGAGCCTATCCCAGCTGACTACGGGCGAGAGGCGGGGTACACCCTGGACAAGTCGCCAGGTTATCGCAGGGCTGACACATAGACACAGACAACCATTCACACTCACATTCACACCTACGGTCAATTTAGAGTCACCAGTTAACCTAACCTGCATGTATTTGGACTGTGGGGGAAACCGGAGCACCCAGAGGAAACCCACGCGGACACGGGGAGAACATGCAAACTCCGCACAGAAAGGCCCTCGCCGGCCACGGGGCTCGAACCCGGACCTTCTTGCTGTGAGGCGACAGCGCTAACCACTACACCACCGTGCCGCCCCATATAAATAAGTGTCTTAGACAATAAATACTATTTTACGCTACTGACTAATAATCAAAACTTTATGTGGCTGATGCTACAGAAGAAGGGGTTTATGCGCATGCGTCTACTTCTTCTATTGTTCTGGTGTCTCCGATGGGACCGTCTTACAGCGCACGTAGAGGTGTGGCATGTGTATTGCATCGTTTTCAGCAAGCGTTGCGTTGCCATATGTACCTGATATTTTACTGATCCGTTGCCCATGTGGACGCGATATTTAAAAAAAAATCTCGTTGCTGTTGTCGTGTGGGTGTAGTCTTAGTTCCCAAGACTCAGGGGATTTCAAGCAAGTTTTCTAAAGAGCCGTTGTAAAAATTAACATCTCTCACAGACCTATCTAGCCGCTGTCATAAAAATCAAAGTGAGGCTCGCCCCAAAACAGCATGTGTACCATTTACATACACAGGGTACAGGGATATCCTGTTAATGAATACGAGTCATAGCTGGACAGCAGACACGTGTGTGTGTGTGTGTGTGTGTGTGTGTGTGTGTGTGTGTGTGTACGCAGTAAGCCTGCTGCCGCATCTTATAATTTTGGCTTGTGAACATGCGCATTAACGATACCATAAACATAAAAGGATGGTGCACACCCTTTACATGTAGTCTACAGTGCAGTCTGGGAATAAAGTATGTTATTGTGTAGATGCACAAAGTTCCTGCGCCCTGTTAAAATCCAACAGGACTCGCCCAGCTTGCTTTTCACTGCATTCGTGTCACGAGTGAAAAAAAAAAAAAAAACCTAAGCTAGGACCTACCATTCAATATAAATTTATACCATAAACTCTTCAGCTCAATCCCACATAATTTATTTTGTTTATTTTTTTAAATCTTATTAATTAAATAAAAACAGCAAGCATGTCTCATACTAAAACTTTTTATTTATTTTTTTTAACCTGGGGGCTTAAATCAGCACCAGGCTATCAATAGCACCACCATGCTTAAAGGTAAGAATGATGTTACCTGGGCATTGAGCTATACTTGGTCTGTGCCAAACATAATGATTAGCCTTTTAGAGAAAATATCTAAAAATCTTTTTTCCAAAAGCTCTCAGATTTTCTCACTTACCTTCTAGCAAACTCCAGGTGTACCTAAAGTTGAGGTCACAAGTTTGCACACACTTATGGCATGAAATGTCATGGCAACAAATCAACAAACCAACAAATTTAATTGAACTCTACCAATTCTGCAAAAAAGAGTGGTCAAATATCCAACCAGAATTCTGCCAGAAGCTTGGTGATGGCTACCAAAAGGCTAAGGGACATTAAACCAAATAGTTGATGTGCCATATGTATATTTTTGATATACAATATTATTCTGTCCACTCATTTATGTCCATGATGAGTGCATGTAATCTTCTGACCACAGTTATAAATGTTAGCCTTTCTCAGAAGTGGTTTCCTTTTGCCCATTCTCTCATAGAGGCCAGATCTGTGAAGAGCTTATGATATTACTGATATTCATTCAGCCTATTGAGCTCTGTAACTCTTTCTGTGATGTAGCTGGCCTCATGGACACTTCTGATAATTGCCATTCTTGCCCATGTGCTCAATTTGGAAGGATGGCCTGATTTTGGTAGTGTCTGGGTTGTGCCCTATATTTTCTTTGTTATAATGGATTTCACAGTGATCCTAGGAAGGTTCAAAGTTTGCTGATCTTTTTATAATCATATTCTTACTCTTAAGAACTTCATCTCAAAGCTTCACACCTTGGTCTTTATAACAGCAGGACTAATCTGATCTCCCATTTTAGCTGTGAGACTTCACAAAGTTAGTGCTATTTATTGTGTAACCATACAATTGGACTGGTCTATCATGCAGTCTGCATCTCAACCCTTCTCTATGGATGTGAAGCCTGGACTTTATACAGGAAGCAAATCAAGTCCCTTGAAGCCTTCCATATGCATTGCCTCCAACACGTCCTTGGAGTGACTTGGGAGGACAGGATCCCCCACATGCAGATCCTCAGCAAAGCTAACTCCACAAGCGTGGGTCCATGATCCTCCATTATGTCTAACGATGGACCAGACATGTCATTTGAATGGCCCCCAACCGAATGCCTCAGATGGTCCTCTATGGAGAACTCACAGAAGGGACCCGTTCCTGTGGAAGACCCGAGGAAAGTTGGAAGGACTTCTTGAAGTGGTCCCTGCAGTCCTGCAACATCCCTCCTGCCGACCTTGAGATCCTCGCCAAGGACCATGTGAACTGGAAGCGGACTGTGTCCCAGGGAGTCCGCCACTTCGAGGAAGAACAGACCAGGCTGAAGGAGGAGAAATGGGCCCAGCGACACCTTCGGCAATTCCTTCCCTCTGCTCCCGCTCCTGGTCTCTTCACCTGTCATCGTTGTCCTAGGATCTGCCAGTCCAGGATCTGGCTTCTCTCTCATGGGCGGGCACATGAGAGACGGCGACAGACAGCAACAACCCCAACAGCAACAGTAGCAAGACCTGCGAAGGCAAAGAAGACAACAAAGAGGAGGACCTCGTCATCATCAAATATTGATGGACAGCCATAACCTAACCTAACCTAACCTAACCTAACCTAACCTAACCTAACCTAACCTAACCTAACCTAATACAATTGGACACAGGTGGATTTGAAATTAACACAGTTATACCTTGTTTTACATATTTAATTTGAATGCTCAAGAAAATTAAATAATGATCCTAATTTTGTTTTGTTAAAAGGGGTTTAGTACTTATCAATTAAACAGGGTTTGTTTGTTTTTTTCAATAATTGTGGGGAGATTTAAATAACTTATTCAATTTGAGTTTATTTTATCAGTTTATTTAATTACTTCAAAAGCCACAAAAATTATGTTGCAATACAACAAAAAGAGAAATAATCACTAGGGGTGAATACTTTCTGGAGGCACTGTATATTTTTCAGTCTTACCACAGATTTTTTGCTTCAGGCTTGTTTTGTGGAGTGGTCTGGATGCTGGCTCAGTTGTTCTATTTGACTCTGGTCGGGGGGTTCCTATCCCATTCGAGGGAGTCATCAGTGAGGGCCCAGCGGTCAGAATCCAGTTCATAACAGACAAGCTGAACAACCAGAACACTGCTTTCAGTATCCATTATGAGGGTAAGTTACCTCTTAACATGCATATAAAATATCAATTTGTATTCAGTCTCAGAAACTGGATGACAAAGTTCTGCAAAGTTTGTTTTTGTTTAGAAAGATAATTATTTAAAGATGTATTGCAGAATTAGACCTAAACCCCTCACAATGCAAGTTGATTTTTGTAATTCTATCTGAGCAGCATTTGAGAAGGGCCACTGCTATGAGCCATACATCCAGAATGGAAACTTCAGTACCAGTGACCCAACCTATGGTGTGGGAGCCATAGTACAGTTCTCCTGTGAACCTGGCCATTCTCTGGAACAAGGCCCTCCTGTCATCGAGTGCATCAACACGCGAGACCCCTACTGGAATGACACAGAGCCTCTGTGTAAAGGTATAAGTATGCCAGAAGAACACATCTTGAATTAAACAATAAAACCTACTGATTCTTCGCATGAGACTAATTGCTTATTATTGCCTGCTTTCTAGCCAGCAGGTGATTTCCTAAATTTCAAGTTTACTTGCATAGTGCTTTTAACAACAGACATTGTTGCAAAGCAGCTTTGCAGAACATTAAAGACTTTAAATACGAGCTAAATTTATCCCTAACTAATCCCTGATGAGCAAACCTGTGGTGATGGTGGCAAGGAAAAACTCCTTCAGATGACATGAGGCAGAAACCTTGAGAGGAACCAGACTCAAAAGGGAACCCATCCTTGTTTGGGTGATAACAAATAGCAAGATTATAAATAACTTGCTTCTGTAACTGTATCCTATAGAGTCACAAAGTACAACTGTATAACCAGGAAATTCATTATAGTTTTAACTAGTGCTGTCAAGCGATTAAAATATTTAATCGCGATTAACGTCGCGACTGTCATAGTTAACTCGCGATTAATCGCAATTTAATCGCACATTTTTGTCACATGAAAAACCATTGTAATTCTCTTATCAGCATAAAATGTGAATGGGCTTGCTTTGTACCAATGTTTTTTTTATTGCAAAGCATAACACGTCTTGACACAGCCACTACAAAGTGAAACCTAAGCCGAGCACCGGGGCTAGCAAAAGAACCATGAGTGAAGTGATCTACTGCTTGAGTTAGTCTACAACTCTAATCAGAGAGACAGGTTACACAGTGACGGTAGGCTTGACATGCTTGATTATAATATAAAGTACACTATTATATTAACTTTAAGTTGTTCGTTGATAAATATTGCATTGAATCTGATCTTTACTGTTTCAGCTCACTTAACACATTTTGTACTTTTACACTTTCTGCCTGTTGATGCGTCGCGCTGTCCAATCAGAGGCGGACAAATTTGCATATTACAGGAAGGATTTCTGGGATAGCATTGAGTTTACAGTTCAGAGGGATCTGGCTTCTTTAGACGCTGTCTTCTTAAAACTGAATAAATATTTAAAAAGAGCCAAATGAGCCAGTCTTTTGAACGGCTCTTTTCAAAGAACGGATCACAAAGATGCGGATCCCATCAAAGAGCCATAAATCCCATCTCTACTAGCGCGCCCTGCCCGCGCTGATTCTTTGGGGGGGGGGGAAGGAGGGTAGAGGACTCTGGCTGTGCGGGGCGTGGCATTACAGTCTAGCTGCTATCGTTTTTCTAAGCAAAGTCTCTGTTCCAAGTTCCTGGCAGTTTCAAAAGCTTATGAAAAACCTACATCATGTCACAGAGCGTTAATCTCGCGATAAAAAAATTATTGCCGTTAAAATTGAGTCAAGTTAACGCGTTAATAACGCGACATTTTTGACAGCACTAGTTTTAACATGAAGTCTGTTTTGTTGAAGTTATAAACTGTTCATTGATGGAAACTTGAGTGCAAAACTGTTCATGACAGCTGCAGTCCTAAAGTTATCCTGGCACTTTTAGTCCTCAGCCATCATCGCAAAACTGTAAGTATCTAAAGCCGTCTTCCAAGTGTGAATTTCAACTGTCCATACGGGGCCATCCTCCACAGGAGCAATATGATGAGACTCCAACCAGACGTAGGGCATCAGGATGGATCAGGCAGGTTCATTTGGGTTCATTATCTCATTATGCTTACAGGTTACTTGGCTTCCTCTAAGCCTTATTACCTGTCATGATTTTTTTCATAGATAAAAGTGCATCTATGTTACTTGTTAATGATTTAGGCTTATTGATATTAAAAACATTACACACTGATGTAGCACAATGCTTTTAACGGTAGGCTACTCTGACTTATACAATTGTTGCTGGTATTAGCAAAAAACAGTACTCTAACAGCAGGACAATCAAATGTAATCTGTTTTAGTGGGTTTATGATATTTTCCTAAAAATACAATTTGGATTGTAAACATTTGTGCATGTTAGATTATTCTGGTGCAGGTTCACGTTTTCTTTCCTTCAGTAATGATGCAGGTCTGAGCCCAATCGTGAATAGTGAGTTAATAATAACTTTGCACACATTGGTATTCAGACCGCCGATGTAACTACAGATTACTCAGATTGCGGGCTGTAGTTTGCCAGTGTAACCAGAAAATGTCATGCTGAAATGTATTTTCTATATCAACCCTTCTAATGACCAAGGGTGATGCTTAAACAAACGGATAGATTCTTATAAATGTGCACACATACTGAGTTTGTTACCACTATGTTATATTGACAGTATGATATAGTCTTCTACTGTAAAATACCTCATCTCATTATCTCTAGCCGCTTTATCCTTCTACAGGGTCGCAGGCAAGCTGGAGCTTATCCCAGCTGACTACGGGCGAAAGGCGGGGTACACCCTGGACAAGTCGCCAGGTCATCACAGGGCTGACACATAGACACAGACAACCATTCACACTCACATTCACACCTACGGTCAATTTAGAGTCACCAGTTAACCTAACCTGCATGTCTTTGGACTGTGGGGGAAACCGGAGCACCCGGAGGAAACCCACGCGGACACGGGGAGAACATGCAAACTCCACACAGAAAGGCCTTCGCCGGCCCCGGGGCTCGAACCCAGGACCTTCTTGCTGTGAGGCGACAGCGCTAACCACTACACCACCGTGCCGCCCTGTAAAATCCCTGTCACAGCTATTTTTTATTCTTCTTGCCTTGTACACATCTGGCCTTTTTCAAGCTATCTGGATAACAGCTTTTGACTATGCAATGTTCAGCTCCAGCAATGTTCAGAAGTGAACCCAATTTTGCCTTTACCATGAAGTTCACATATAGCACATAGCAGACCATCTTGCATTTATCTCATTTATACAACTGAGCAATTGAGAGTGAAGGGTTTTGCCCAAGGGCCCAGCAGTGGAAATTTGGCAGTGTTGGGGTTTGAACTCCTGTGCTTCCAAGTAGTCCAATGTCTTAACCACTGAGTTGCTACTGATGGTAGGCTCCAAACAGATGGAAACCAGAAGAGCAGTTCATAGCATTGAATGGCTGTTCTGCCCAAGCCAGAATAAATTCCATTGTCCCTCAATGTAAAGACTAGATGGACAGTGTTGAAGTTTTTAAACTGTCTATTGCACTGTGGCTAAGGTTTGATGCACATGCTTTAACTAACAGGATGAATTGTGAGCAAGTTGGCCTGAGGAGCATACGTACGTGCCTTTGACACTTCCAGTGCCAGTGATATTGTCTTTTGTTTTAGGTTTTATCATATTTCATTTGACAGCAAAGAAAAAAAAGTTTGCTTTTTCAGTTTGCTTTTTCCCCACAATTTTTTCAAACTTAAAGGCATGTGCTTGTTTTTAAAGTCGGTGGTCTAGATCAGTATTTCTCAACCACTGGGCCGTGGCCCATTAGTGGGCCGTGAAGCGCCATCTAGTGGGCCACAATTTTTTTCCAAGTTGAAGCTAATTTTTACTCATAGTGGGGTACAATTGCTAGATTGCATCCAACGTCACATCCGCCCTTCATTAAGCTATGATCACACTACAGCTCGTGATGCTTTGCAATAGGTTATTGATGAAAATGAGGCATTTTGGCAGTGATGCTTGGTGATATACATGTGAGCTAAAAGTTGTGGTCACACAACAGGCAAACACTTGACTGTCACGCTTTCATGCGCTTGAGTCTAGCGCAGCTCAAGCAGCCATGCTTGCTCACAGAGTGCGTTGTGGGCATGTTTGGGACCCGGTCATTATGGGAAACACCTGATACTGATTTGAGCGCAATCAGCACACGCATATAAGGAAGCTGTTTTCACAGAGACTTTGCGAAGTATTATCACTGTCACGTTTATTTCTAGCCATGTTTATGGCTCTGGTTAAATACTCTGCTTTATGATTCCGCTTTCATTTGCATTTTGTTACTCTGACCTTGCCTCATGTTTTGTTTTTGTAAATATCACACCTGCTAATAAACACTCTTCCTGTACTTAGATTTGTCTACCACCACATACCTGACAGAATACTTCAAGTCTCTATGAAAACAGTGCCTGCTGATTGTGTGTGCTGATTGCGCTCAAATCAGCATCAGGTGTTTCCCATCACGACTGGGTCCCAAGTGTATGCACAATGCACTCCGAAGAAGAGAAGAGCAGGGAGGATTGAGAATCAAGTGGCTGTGGTTTGTTTACACCTGATACTAAAACTTGTAGCATCCTCGCAATCATTGCAAAGACGCATACCGGTACAAAAAGCCCCAAAATGCCTACTTACCTGGGCAGAAACAATACAGGATTTATCTTGTAGTGTCCTGAGCCCCAGATCTTTAACCCAACCATGTATAAAAAGTTGTTCGCCTCCATGCTCTTCCAGGTTTTCATCTGTGTGTCCGTGTAGAATGATGTCTGCAGCACCAGGTAGTTTGAGATGTTGGGGAACTCAATGGATGGATAATTTTCCAACTCATAGGAAAATTCCTTCTTTGTTAATGTGTAAGGCTCTGTCCTGGTATGGTGGTGTAAGTGGTTAGCACTGTTGCCTCACAGTAAGAAGGTTCTGGGTTTGAGCCCAGCAATTGACGGGGACCGTTTTGTGTGGAGTTTGCATGTTCTGCATGGGTTTGCTCCAGTTTCCCCCACAATTCAAAGACATGCAGTTAGGTTAACATGGGACGGCCTTGGGCTGAAGTGCCCAAGAGTGGTGGCATGCATGTATGCAGTGGCTTTGCTCTCCT
This sequence comes from Neoarius graeffei, assembly GCF_027579695.1. Classification (NCBI taxonomy): domain Eukaryota; kingdom Metazoa; phylum Chordata; class Actinopteri; order Siluriformes; family Ariidae; genus Neoarius; species Neoarius graeffei. The sequence goes on along the minus strand of NC_083593.1, from coordinate 14,893,208 downwards.
ATAATGAACCAAATTTCATTGTACATTTGTGTACTGACAATAAAGGCATTCTATTCTATTCCATTGAGTGGTTTCTATATCCACTTCTTTTGAGTGTACTTCTTGGTTTTAATAACTTGCTTGTTTGCTGTACAAAAACATGGCAATAAGTTCCTGTGTTATTGGACCAGACTCCACTTTTGGACCCTTTTGCCTGAGAATGCCCTGCATGCATGGTTTTATATTGGCTTCTGGCACATCCCTACAATTTTAAATACAATACCTACAATTAAAAACAGTTTATTTATTGCATTTATTTAATTCCTGGGCTCCCATCTGTAACAGGGAGTGATGTTGCATGACATTAGCACACTTTACAATAGATTATTAGATTCGAATAGAATAGATGAGCCAAAATAATTGGGGATTTTTTTAATGGGCCTCAACTTGTTAAAAGTATGAATAGGTGGGCCTCAAAGCAGAAAAGGTTGAGAACCCCTGGTCTAGATGATGTTTAATAACCTGTCTCGGACATCTGTGCTCAAGAAAAGTCTGACAACCTTGGCAGCATGAACTAAATGCAAGTATTTTTAGTAATCTGTGCAGGCTGCCCAGAAAATCAACTAAAGTACCTGTGCAACCCGACTCAGAATATACAGAACTTTTCCTGCATGAATATTTATGCAACTTTTGATTGTCATCAACTCTGAATACATCCTAAAATGTATATATTTGAAAAGATCTAAATACAATTGCTTTTGAACAAGTGGAAACACAACTGCTTGTTTTGGCCTTCTTTATGTTGGTATCAGTTACGGTACCTCCCACAAATACACTGACTGAATATTCAGAGAAACTGTGAGAGCATAAAACAATCCAAAAGGAAACTGATGAGTTTTTAATTTGTGTGTGTTATATGCACAGCTTTATGTGGGGGAGACCTGTCTGGACCCAGTGGCTTGATTTTATCCCCAAACTGGCCTGACTCATATGGTGAAGGTGAGGACTGCAGCTGGAGGATTCATGTTGGTGAGGAAAAACGTATCCTGCTGGATGTGCAGCTGTAGGTCCATTTTCATATCACTTTGAAACATTAACATTAAAGGTGCTATGTGTAAGAATTTGTAAGAATTTTAGTTTAAAACATTTAAAAATTAACTCCAATTATCAAGAGTAAGGGAAAGAGAAAGAAAAGGGACTGGGAGAAACTGAATTGCAATGCCAAACACTAAACTACAGTGAAACAGAGCCTCCAGTCACATCTCCAGGCATTGTAATTACGTTTTTGGACTGAGTGCGTACACTGTGCGCGTTTAAAAGTTACAGATACCTAGAAGCTTATGAACAGGTTTTTTAGTGGCTGTGTGGAAGATCTGCTAATTCACAAATTGGCAACTGCGAGAGGACATTCTCATAAAGGTAAGATAGCACTCCTCTTTTTGGCCTGATTATTAAACCAAATATGTTATTCAAGAACATTCAGCTGTGTGGTTATTTTACTGAGTCATAGGCAGTGTGTTTAATCAATCACATTATTAAGAAAAAAGTTTACATATCTGCTGTGTCGTGAGCCAGAGCAGTCAGAACTACTGATACACGAGTTGCTGTTGCTGTCTTCCTGCCCAGTTCTAAAACTGACCTCTGAGCTAGTGATGTATGAGTTGGTGTGGATGTTTTCTTCTGAAATCTGAGCACTGGGCTAGTGAAGCGTGAGCATTCGTGGATATTTTCTTTCTAAGAACTGAGCTAAGCAAGCTATCGTGTAAACTATAGACTGACAGAACATGTGAAGATTATAAGATAGCAGTGTTATATTGACCGGCGCTAAAGTTAGATTGAATGAACCCAGTAGTTCTGTCCACCGTAGTTCAACCCAGTAGTTCATGGGGTGGCATGGTGGTGTAGTGGTTAGCACTGTCGCCTCACAGCAAGAAGGTTCTGGGTTTGAGCCCAGCAACTGATGGGGAGTTTGCATGTTCTCCCCATGTCTGTGTGGGTTTCCTCCGGGTGCTCCGGTTTCCCCCACAGTCCAAAGACATGTGGTTAGGTTAATATGGGGCAGCCTTGGGTTGAAGTGCCCTTGAGCAAGGCACCTAACCCCCAACTGCTCCCTGGGTGCTGTAGAATGGCTGCCCACTGCTCTGAGTATGTGTGTGTGCTCATTGCTCACTTGTGTGTGTGCGCATGTGTGTGTTAAATGCAGAGGATGAATTTCACTGTGCATGTGACAAATAAAAAGGCTTCTTCTTCTTCTTCTTCTTCTTCTTCTTCTTCTAGTGGATTGATTAAAAATAGTTTGACACTATATTCAGTATGTCATAATTCTATGAGAGTGGTGGTGGTGCATTTCGGGGAAGGGGGAGGAGGGACTGTGCTTTTCCTTGTTTCTTACAGTAGGGGTGGACACCCCAACTTTCTGGTGATATACTGCCCCCATTTGTTTGGAGTGTGGAGTTTGAATTCGTCAGATGGCCAGATTCTTACACATTGCACTTTTAATAAACATACAGTACCAAATGTTTGGACACACCTACTCATTCATAGGTTTTTCTGTATTTTGACTAATTTCTACATTGTAGAACAGTACCGAGGACATCAAAACTATGAAATAACATACATGGAATTATTTGGTAAACAAATAGTGTTTAAAAAAAACAAAAAATATTTCATATTTTAGATTATACAAAGTAACCACTGTTTACTTTGATGACAGCTTTGCGCACTATTGCCGTTAAAAGTTAATTAGTGGAATTTCCTGCCTTCTTAATGCATTAGAGACCATCAAACAATCAATAGTAAATTATAAATATAAACTCCATAGCCCTATTCTCCAACTGTAGTAATCTATATTATATCAAAAACTGATCAAGTAAATAAAGAGAAATGACAGTCAATCATTACTTTCAGACATGAAGTATCTTTTAATTAATAAAAATAAAGGGGAAAAAAACATTGAATTAGAATGTGTGTCAAACTTTTGACTGGTACTGTACATGTTTAGAAAAGGTCTTCCTGTACAGTTCCTTGTATAATTAATAGTTCCAACTCTAAATCAGCTCTACTTCACCTTTTAAGGAAGGGAAGTACTTTCTTGTAGGGATCTACTTAGTATATATATATGGAACAAAGAGTGTAGCCTGGTTAAATGCAGTAAATCTGTTGGATCAAGTTACCTTAGAAATTTATTCTTTTTTACAGATTGTTGGCATTAGTAGACTTCTTAAATATCTCCATCTTTCTTACATTCTTTATCTCCAGTCTGAACCTTAGTGACAGTGATATGCTGACCATTTTGGATGGTGATGAAGCCACCACACACATCTTGGGCCAATATGTGGGAGGAAACAGTCCATTTAAGCTTACTTCCTCTTCTCCTGATCTTACCATCACCTTTCATTCTGACCCAGCTGGCCTGGTCTTCGGCAAGGGAGAGGGTTTCATCATCAACTATTTGGGTACGACGTCAAATATTTAAAAGCAGCTATTCCCAACCCTGGGCCTGAAGTATCTCTGTGCTGGATTTTGTTGCCTATTTTGATCTCACCAAGCTGATCCAGCTAATTAGGCAGGAAATTCTGTAATTAGCTAATTCTGAGGGAATTGGGAGGTGTACAAGAATATATGAGCTAAAATTCACACACTTAGGAACATGCTTATTATGTGAAGTTATGTTTAGTTGAACCTATTAAAAAAATTGGTGATTTTTTTTAAATATTCTACTGTAGACTCTCAACTAACTTAAAACCATCTGTAGGTAACTGTGATCGGCCAGCCTGCACTGACATATGGTTTATTTGGTAGAATCAGCAGAGATGTGAGTTTTCAATAACATCTAGGCCACTGTCTTTAAATAATAAAAGCATCTGGCTTTAAGTCAGAAAAAATTCTGGGATAGTAAATGCAGACTGAAGAAGAAAATAATAGTATGATGTAACCTAAAAGCAAGATATTACTATATAATTTAAAAAAAGGAAAAACAAAAGCCTAATATAATATCCAGTAGATGTTGGATTTCTTTTTGGAAGGTCATGAGTTCAAATCCCACTCTTGGGCCCTTGAGCAAGGCCCTTAACTCTCAACTGCTCAGTTGTATAAATGAGATGATTGTCAGTTACTTTGAATAAGGAAAGGATAAATGTAAATGTAGTATATTGGGAATGTATTGCTGCATAAATAACATCCTCAGCATTTTTAGGTCAATAATCAGTTTAATAAAATAATACCACTGTTTTTGTTAATTCAGTAGACACTCTTGTACAGAAAATGGTTTGAAGCATAAGCTGACTGAGCATTCATCTGGTACATTTATGGCTCACTTATAACTTAAAACTGGTTCTCAAGATGAGCAGTTTCTTAATTTCTGATTAAGATGCTGGGTCCTATGATGAGATGGAAAAAAAGTTTTGATGACTTTAAAGTGACAATAATTGAGCATAGCGTAGTTCTGGCAGGTCATGAAGTCAAGCTCAGCCCTCAATCCCAGCTACATCAGCTGACTGCAGCTGATCTCAAGCCAGCCCACGTCAGTTGTCAGCTGATTACCTTCTACGCATTCTATTGGCAAAACTCTCATAGAGCACCTTATTTAAGTTGCTTTAACCTGCCTACCTTTGCTGCTTCCTCTGCAAGCCATTTTGCAAGTGAGCACCATTTCCATTTGCCAGAGTTCTCGTTTGACAAGTAGAAGTCTTCTGCTCCAGGATTAACGAATGGCCTGCGTGCAGGTTCCTGGAAATCATGTTAATAAATAGCATCGCAGCCCCAGTCAGAGATTCTCTTAAGGAACTGTTTGCATTGTCACAGGGGGCATCCACATCAAGCCCTTAGCTGCAGATATTTTCAGCTCCTCTGCTCCTAGGGAAGCTGCCAGAAATGAAAACACTGTCTGCACCTCCATGCAGTCCCAGCTCCGGCCGCTCCGCCAACCAAGAGAGCGTGAGTCTAAGCCCAGCAGCTGCACCTGCAGACCTGAATAACTCCTCGTCAGCCTTGTCCAGCATCCAGCGTCAGTTGCCACCATGAACTACAGAATCCAAGCCCTGGAGTCCAGTTGGCTCCCTCTACAATTTCGCGTTTCCCAGCAACAGCAGACTTGTTTACATCCTTGATGCTCCCAAATTAGCCAGGGGGCCAGGTCCTGCATCGCAGAACGATGACTTCACCACCCAACTACTCAATCTGATAACTCATATTAACCCTATAGGTATAGCTTCCCATAAATATTTTTGAGGGAAAAAGAAAAAAAATTCCAATAATCAATTTATCTGCTCTTTGTAATGACAAAGCTCAAAGCAGCAATGAACAGTTTATAACTTCAACAAAACAGACCTCATGTTAAAACTATAATGATTTTCCTGGTTACACAGTTATACTTTGTGACTATATAGGACACCAGTATCAAAGCAAATTATTTATAATCATGCTATCTGTTATCACCCAGATGAGGATGGGTTCCCTTTTGAGTCTGGTTCCTCTCAAGGTTTCTTCATGTCATCTGCGGGAGTTTTTCCTTGGCACCGTCACCACAGGCTTGCTCATCGGGGATAAATTAGGGATAAAATTAGCTCCTGTTTAAAGCCTTTAATTTTCTGTAAAGCTGCTTTAATTTTCTTTATAGCCGCTGGGCGGCACGGTGGTGTAGTGGTTAGCACTGTTGCCTCACAGCAAGAAGGTTCCGGGTTTGAACCCAGCGGCTGGTGAGGGCCTTTCTGTGTGGAGTTTGCATGTTCTCACCGTGTATGCGTAGGTTTCCCCTGGGTGCTCCGGTTTCCCCCACAGTCCAAAGATATGCAGTTAGGTTAATGTGGGGCGGCTTTGGGCTGAAGTGCCCTTGAGCAAGGTACCTAACCCCTGACTGCTCCCCGGGCGCTCTAGTGTGGCTGCCCACTGTTCTGAATGTGTGTGCGCGTGTGTTCACTGCTTCAGATAGGTTAAATGCAGAGGATGAATTTCACTGTGCTTGAAGTGTGCATGTGACATATGCATTTTAGCCAGAGAGGATCATTGGTATGAGTGAGGAGTTAAAGAAGCCATTTTTGTCAACCTGGAACGGCCATCACTGAACAGGGGTGGGGGTCTAAGACATCATTTATTAACCATCTACAATGCGGTCTTGGACACTCTTCCCAGACGGCTGGGTGTACGCCAGGACCCAGCTGTTTTCGGTGACTCACAGGAGGACAGAGAGAGTCAGCTTTCCATTGATCACCCTAACGGGCAATCCTTTGATCACCCTAATGACTCGCCGTTCACACCCAGCCTCCAGTGACCCACACCAACATGATGCCTCAGTGACACCTTAGATGAGCTTGTCATCAGAATTCTGATTCTGATCCAGGAGAGGATAAATATCTGATACTCCCTATTAGTCAGACAGAACTGAGGAAGCCTTTCGGACAAGAGGTGAAACGTTTTCAAGAATCTTCAAGCAAGTCCAGTTGCCCTTTTCTACCACCCACAACATGTGACAAATAAAGGTTTCTTCTTCTTTGTGACAATGCTGTTGTTAAAAACGCTATACAAATAAACTTGACTCGACTATAGAATTTCTAGGCATCACCTTAGACAGCAACCCAATGCAAGCTTCACTGCCTCTCAGAAAAATCAAATCATTTCAGAGAGGTCATGAGAAGTGCAGGAGGCAATAGCAATTTCAAAACGGAATTGTTTTGATGTTTGGTCATCTTAATTACGCAAATGTGCATTATTCCTCAAGGATGCTCCTTTGTATCCAGGCTTTTTGACCTCTCTAAATCTGTAGAGAACTCTGTGATCGGGTGAGCATAGATACAGGGTGTACCGGTACATCTGAATGCTGGTTCTGGTCTCCTCTTGGGCAAATGGAACAATATCTCATTGTTCTATAATGAAAACCTGGAATCTCCATTAGCAGTTAAGTTGTTCACAGACACAGCCCCTTCTGTTGGTGGGGTGTGTGTGTGTGTCAGTAATCAGGGGTTTGCTGATGCATGGCCAAAAGAATTGTCGTCCTTGTCAGCTGACACTTCTTCCATTGGTCGAATGGAATCTACCTAATTGTGTAGCTTGTCTTCTATGGGGTAAACACTGGTCAAGAAGCAAATCCTGTTTTTGTGACAATGAGGCAGCAGCTGTAAACATCATTAACAAGGGCGGCCCTCAGTTCTGTTATTAATAGAGTTGTGACATACCTCACATGGTCCTCTGCATTGGAAAATTTCATTGTTTGAACAGCCCATATTCCAGGCTTGGACAACAATGGCCGATTCTTGTTCTGCTTTGAATTTCATAATTTCACCAACTGTGCCAGGAGGCAGCACCATCCAGCCTGATCTGTCCTGTTCATTCAGACTGCGCTAGATTAAGCAATAAATGTAATTTCATAGCTGCTCAGGCTCTCTGTATGAACTTACTAGCTATATTACCCCAACTAGCAATCTGTGAAGCTTCAACTTGCCTCACCGTATTTCATCTGGGCTTAACTTGCTTCCTCCTAATAGTTCAGTGAGCTCCTCCAGGAAAGCATGGAAGGCCAGGGAGGTCTGCCTGGCATAGGCATAGTGTTTTTTTTTTTCTTTTTTTTTTTTTGGGGGGGGGGGGTGCTGCTGTTCTCCCTGCTTTAGCCTTTCCATGTATGCACATGGTAACTTGTCAGCTCAGCTGATTCCCTTCTACACATTCTATTGGCAAATCTCTCATAGAGCACCTTATTTAAGCTGCTTTAACCTGCCTACTTTTGCTGCTTCCTCTGCAAGCCATTTTGTAACCCAGCTCCACCCCAACTCTTCCCCTTTCATGCTGTCTGACTTTAATCAGTGTCATTTCTGTATCACTGATGCTTGCTCACAACCCAGTCCCGGCCACCTTCTTCCATTGCTCCATGGTCCAGTTCTGATGCCTATTGTAGGCACTTTCCTGGTAGACAGGAGTCAGCATGAGCACCCTGACCAGTCTGCAGCTACTCAGCCCATACAAAGCAAGCTGTGATGCACTGTGCATTCTAATACCTTCCTATCATAGCCTGCATTAACTTTTTCAGCAGTTGTGTAGGTACTCTTTTGTGATTCACTGATTGTCCTTCCTTAGAACACTTTTCTGATAGATGATAATTACTACATACCAGGAACAGCCCCATGACCTACAATTTTGGAGACGTGTTGACCCAGTCATCTAACCATTACATTTGGCCTATGTCAAAGAGGCTAAGATCCCTAATCCATGCCATTTTTGCTGCTGCCACCCTCCCTGCTTTAGCCATTCCATGCAGGCACATGGAAAGGCAGGGAGGTGCTCTCCCTGCCTCAAGGCTTTCCACATAGGCATGTGGAAGGGCAGGGAGGTCCCTTAATCCATGCCATTTCTGCTGCTGCCGCCCTCCCTGCTTTAGCCATTCCATGCAGGCACGTGAAAGGGCAGGGAGGTGCTCTCCTTGCCTCAAGACTTTCCATGTAGGCACATGGAAGGACAGGGAGATCCCTTAATCCATTCCATTTCCATTGCTACCACCCTCCCTGCTTTAGCTGTTCCACGCAGGCACATGGAAGGGCAGGGAGGTGCTCTCCTGTTGCTGTGGCTCTCCCTGCTTTAGCCTTTCCATACAGGCACATGGTAGGGCAGGGAGGTGTGCTCACCCTGCCCCAAGGCTTTTCACATATGCACGTGAAAGGGCAGGGAGGTCTCAGAACAGAGCCACCCGCCAAATACAATTTGTTGCAAATATTGCAGTGTAAATAATGTTCCTTGACAAAAGTGGTTCTGATAGAACTGTTGGTTAATTAAGAGTTTTAGGGGACACTGGTTCGGTTTATACAGGAAGCACTGGAAATGCAAGGTACGGTACATATCAGTCATAGGGGCGGCACAGTGGTGTAGTGGTTAGCACTGTCGCCTCACAGCAAGAAGGTCCGGGTTCGATCCCCGTGGCCGATGAGGGCCTTTCTGTGTGGAGTTTGCATGTTCTCCCCGTGTCCACGTGGGTTTCCTCCAGGTGCTCCGGTTTCCCCCACAGTCCAAAGATATGCAGGTTAGGCTAACTGGTGACTCTAATGCCGCTTTTCCACTACAAACGCGGCTGAGCCGTGCCGTGCCGAGTCGAGCTGAGTCGAGCTGAGCGGGGCTGTTGGAGTTGCATTTCGACTACAACCACGCTGAACCGTGCTGGCTGGAAGTGGGTGGACACATTGGGTGGAGTTAGCGAAAGTGGGTGGACGTCAGGTGATGTCGTTAAGCAGCGCAAACAGTGACATCAGTGACAGTGGCAGAACAAGTCAGAGCCGGGCCGGGGGCGGGGCAAATGACCGGGCCCTTTATTAAAGCTTATCATAACATCATTTTAGGCTACAAAATGTCCGCAACTGCGGTGTTTACCAATTTCAACACTACCGGGTGCAACTATATGTTATTTAGTACATCAAGTCCTTCAAACGAACATGTAACTCAGAAACAAAAAACATTAGGATACTGTACATGGCTCATAATAAAACATCAATAGCGCACATTATTTGAAGGGCATACGAATGAGCGCTCAGAGGTTGCAACGGTGACAGGAAGAATCAGAAATAAAAGGAGGGCGGTGCAAACCTCACTGAATGCACTGTGTTTACCAATTTCAACACTACGGGGTGCACATTAAGTCCTTCAAACGAACATGTAACTCAGAAACAAAAAAACATTAGGCGACATACTGTACATGGCTCATAATAAAACATCAATAGCCTACTGCGCGCATTATTTGAAGGGCATACGGCGAGCCTTGCGCTCCGCGAACTCGTCCACGATGCTCTGTCTGTCACTGATTCAGTGATCTTTTAAGCGGTAGTCTCACGACCCGAATAGTAAACAATAAACATGGAGGACATGGAGTCGTTAGTGTTGCTGGTCTTGGTGCTGTGGCTTGTTGTCACCGACAACGCCAACAGATACTGGCAAGAGCGTATAGATGAGGCGAGGCGCATAAGGCTTCAGAAATTCTCGTAATTCGTAATTATTCTTCTTCCGGGTTTGCGGTGTTTACAGATCCCAGCGCGCTCGCGGGGCGTGTGTGGGCATGTGAGGACACGCCTCCTCACCAATCAGTGCACAGGGGAGTGTCTGCTCACGCCCCCAACCTCAGTCGGCACGGTTTGGCTCGCTTCAGCCCCACTCCAAAACGGTGCGAGTTTTAGGGGCTAAGCAGGGCTGAAACGAGCTGAGTCGTGCTGGTTTTTGGTAGTCGAAATGCGAGCCGTGTCGGGCTGAAGTGAGCTGAAGCGAGCTGAAGCGAGCTGAAAAAGGGTAGTGGAAAAGGGCCATAAATTGACCGTAGGTGTGAATGGTTGTCTGTGTCTATATGTCAGCCCCGTGATGACCTGGCGACTTGTCCAGGGTGTACCCCGGCTTTCGCCCGTAGTCAGCTGGGATAGGCTCCAGCTTGCCTGCGACCCTGTAGAACAGGATAAAGCGACTAGAGATAATGAGATGAGATGAGATATCAGTCATATGCTTCATTGTAAATTTAATTAAGTCTCATAAAATGATCCTTCTCATTAAATCAGTCTCTTTTGTTAAGGAGTCTCATAGAATATCCCCTTTTGGGAGTTTAGAGTTTTAATTAGCAATTAAAATGACCAACTATTTAATAAGGAAAAATTATTAAAATTATTAAAACCTCAGTTTTAGTTGACAACAATAACGGGTGACTTGGTTTCTGAAGGCTTAGTTTTGAATAATGTGGCTTCTTGCAATACCATAGTAATACCACAACAAGGCAATAAGAGGTTCAAAATACCATTTATTGAAATACAAAAAAATTAAATAAACACAAATTAATGGAACTTAATTCGAAATTGTGTGGGAGTGTATGCACCAGGGAAAGAGAAAAATATAAAAATATTTTCAGTGACAAAATATGTTCCAAAATGCAGTAAACTTCTCATCTCATCTCATTATCTCTAGCCGCTTTATCCTGTTCTACAGGGTCGCAGGCAAGCTGGAGCCTATCCCAGCTGACTACGGGTGAAAGGCGGGGTACACTCTGGACAAGTCGCCAGGTCATCACAGGGCTGACATATAGACACAGACAACCATTCACACTCACACCTACGGTCAATTTAGAGTCACCAGTTAACCTAACCTGCATGTCTTTGGACTGTGGGGGAAACCGGAGCACCCGGAGGAAACCCACGCGGACACGGGGAGAACATGCAAACTCCACACAGAAAGGCCCTCGCCGGCCACAGGGCTTGAACCCGGACCTTCTTGCTGTGAGCCGACAGCGCTAACCACTACACCACCGTGCCGCCCTGCAGTAAACTTCATAGGAATAATGGAACAGAGATGGGATCTTATTTTTCCTGGACATATATAGTTGCGGACAGAAGTTTATATCCACAGACATGAATGTCACGGCAGTATTGGGCTTTCAGTGATTTCTTTGAACTGTTCTTTTTCTGTGGCATAATGATTATGCAGCATACATCTTTAAAAAAAAACAGGAATTTGGTGCACACACAGTTTTAATTTATTTTCTAAAGTCAACACAGGGTCAGAATTGTACATAGAGAGTCAAAAATGCACATAAGCCCACGTAGATTATTAATTCATTGGTGGTGAAAGTTCTAAAATGTCTTTTAACTTGGCAAGGCCTCTTAAATTCCTGTTAGTGATCATGATTGACAACATAAAAATGGTTTGTTTGACAGCACTCATTAGATTGACCAACGCACAGTACAATGGGAAAGTCCAAGGAGTTCAGTGCAGAAATCTGAGAAAGCGGATCATAGATTTACACAACACAGGAATGTCTCTTGGAGCCATTTCTAAACAACTGCGGAGTCATCACTGCAAACACACACACACACACACACACACACACACACACACACACACACACACACACACACACACCCCATTAATTGACAACAGGCATACTGACTTTGCCACTCACCTTCCCTGGCCCTGCCTTCCATTCACAAACCAACGCTTGGCCATGCCTCTGCTGCCACACCAGGCTAAGACAAATCTTAAAACAAGTCAAAAAGTACAGTATGTGGACTGTACTTAAAAGTGGGGTCTGTGCCAAGAAACGCACAAATTTATTTGAACCAATTCTGCCAAGAAGCCCTTATCAAAAAGAAGTATACTTCAAGTTCATTTTATTAAGTATACTTAAGTAAAATTAAAGTATATTTCCTTAAGTATACTTTTGTGTACCAAGTATACTGATATCAATGTACGTACAGTATACTTGTAAGTAAACTAATCTAATACTTCTTGGGACTAAATTGGCCCACTTTTAGTTTATAAAAAGTATACTTTAAGTCTAAGAGAAGTAAACTTTGAGTATACAACTAGTATTTTTTATTTTGTACTGCAAGTGTACCACAAGTAAACTTAGATGCTAATAGTTTACTAGTTCTACCGTATACTTTAGTC